>NW_026944383.1:3626416-4230819 GCF_033439725.1 Neurospora tetraspora
ACCAACGGCACCCCAACTACGGGTCTGTACCGTGCGTGGATCGCTGCGTGTTTGCTTAACTCGCTCTACAGCTTTTACTGGGACATTACCAAGGATTGGGATCTCACCCTCTTTGCTGGGGCACAGGAGCGCAACTCTCCCGATCATCCGTTTGGTCTGCGGCGCCGCTTGCTGATTCATAAGCCCGTGGTGTACTACTTTGTCATCGCGCTGGACCTGGCGTTACGGTGCACATGGATGATCAAACTGCACCCGCATCTCAATACCATCAGCGACTTCGAGAGTTCGATCTTCCTGGTCGAGTTCTTCGAAGTATTCCGCCGATGGGTATGGATCTTCTTCCGGGTCGAGACCGAGTGGATTAGGAACACTTCGACCGGGCTCGGCGTTGATGACATTTTGATGAGCAACTTTAATACTCGAGACGAGGACGAGGAGTACGTGGACTAATTCCCACTTGCCGCACCTCTGCGGCACACACAACCTGGAGATCCGCGTATGTCGGGTGCGGATACATACTTTGTTTTGGATGGAAAATGGAATTGTGGAAAGAAAATCCGAGTATCATACGCCGTCATGGTTGGTTTAGGAAATCGGCGTTCAGGTCTTTTTGGTTCCACCCACCCCAGCGGTATAGAGTTAAAGGAAGCATACATAAATCTACGACTAATAGCGATTCGGATTTTAGAACATGTTGCTTCTTCCTTCGATGTTCCAATCCTACCTTTGTCCCCATCGGGGTTGCTTCCGAAGGCTACACAACACATACAGCCGTTGGTACCGGACCTATCACGGCAATCCCGCACCTCAAGAGGCTGTCTGAAATGCTTACTTAGTGTGTCCGTCTGACAGCCCAGCATCTGGCAGAAACGTTTCCAAGTAGGATGGACGGTGCGTCATCCAGTGTATTACTTGTAACCCATTCCAGTTGTCAAAAGGCACAGGATAATGTATACAACAAAAAGTCCTCGGGTGGTCGTTACACCCATACGATTCAGCTCCTCCTATCCGGCATCTAGAAATGTGGGAGTGATATCGCGGAGCAAAGGCCCCGTTGTTCTCTAAACAAAATCTCCCCTCTTCTTCAAGCCGTTAGATTTTGTTGAGGCGTGTTTTTTTCATTCAGTTTTGACATTTCCCTTTAAACCGCTACCATGTGCTCTCTCGCCTTTGTCCCTGTCCGTTATACTATCTCAACAAAGGGAAAGCCAGCCTCGTGATGGCGGCACGGTAAGTACAAAGTTGAAAGAAAACTTGCTTACTTCCCATAAAATCTTCACTCACAAGGGACGAAATCCTTTGTCTGCTGGGACCCAACCCCCTTAGCCCGGAAGAAGGCGGAAGGGATATCAAAGTTACGGAATTGTGGAAACGGCTATAATCCAGCTCTTCGAGTCTCGAACATCGATCTCTTCGTGCATGATAAACACAGGCTGGGGAGACCATACTTTTCAGAAAAAGGTTGCCGTTTCAGGTTGACGGAGTCGTATGGTATTCCAGAAGAAAAGAAGCCGAGGCCAGGGAAAACCAAAAAGATGGTCGAGACGATGACAACCCCCGAACGACCCTCCGGTCGCGCCGACATTTCACGTCCTTCTTCTGCTGAGGAGGCCATCATTACGTCGTTATCACCGCCAGGGTCTCGTTTCACATCGTTATCACCGCCGGGGTCTCGTTTCAACCCTCCAAAGCCGAAAGACGTAGAAGTCTACGAGAAAAAGCCCCTACCGCCCATTCCGCCAAAGCGGAGGCCAGCACCCTCGACATCGAACCAGAAGGACTTGAACAACGTAAAGGGCGTCCATACGTCGGCGAATATCACAGGAGCCGGTCCTCCTGAAAAGATCAACAATCGTCAAAACTCGGGGGACATTGACTGGGAAAAGGAGGAGGCAGAGATCAACTCCATTATCGCCAAGCAGTTAACCCCCAGGGGCGGAACACCAATATCAACGTCCGCGTCTCCGGCACCCCGAACACCCAAGCCTCTACAGATTCCTCCAGCAGACTCAGAACGCACTCCAGAGTCGAGTTTGTCACAAGAAATCATTTCACCACAACCACGATCACCGGTATCGAATATCCTCCAGCTCGATAGCTTCGGACCCATCAAGTCGCACCCAGACTCTCCACCGTTATCACCTACCGGGCAGAATCATAATATCAGGTTTAGACAGCTCTCGAGGCCGGATTCTCCTCCCGAACAAAAGGATCGTTTCAGCAACAGCGAGAACAACGCCACAGACAAACATACGACAGGTTATATATCACCCGTCAGTGGCCGCAGCAGCTATTACAGCCAATATCGAGACAGTACCGTATCCGAAGCGGGTTCGGCAAGCCTAGCTGGAAGCAGCGCACCTCTTCGGTACGATAGCCCTGTATCGACAGAATACTCACCTAAGGGAAAACCAAATCCAAATATCGGCAAGCGACTAGTTGCAAGAGGAGCACCATCGCCTATCCCACGACCTTTACAGCCACGAAAGATTAGTGGAGGCAACGGGACGACAAGAACCATGTCCCCAGTTCCCTCAACCAACAGTGATCACAGCGGCATCAGTATCACTGATGCCCGTGAGCTCTACCACGAGACAACCGCGCAAATCGCTCGTAACACAGGAGGATCATGGGCATATCCGAATGCCTTGAATCACCCCCCACACCCAGGAAGCAGCGTCGGGATCCCATCACCTCGACCTGCCGGAGGCCCAGGTCATATCCGCTTTCTCAGCGAGGACGGCACTTCACGGACATCTGGTGATAGAAAGAGGGAAAGTCAGCAGCCGCTGCTCAGTCCCCTGCGCTTTGTCCCGGTGCCGCAACAGCCACCACCCGTGCGACCGCCGAGGGAGGACGAGCTCCCGTTGTCCCTGCCTCGTTGGGACTCGGCGGCTGATACATTAGTACCACTGGACCCAGATCCTGCGCAGGAAGGGGAATCAAAATCCAGACCCAGATCCAATTCCAGTTCGCAGTCATCGCGTCACTCTCGTGTAGGGTCTCCCTCTCCATCGCCCTCCGTCATCAATTCCCAAAACGCCGCGCTCAAGACTCGGCCCCGAAACAGGGCGCAGACCATCAGCGTAAGCACCTTTGGCCACCACAACGAACTGCGCAGGCAATGGGACTCGGGCTCGCCACAGCTGGAGGTGGGCGGCCCGCTGCCGCTTGCGCTGGAAGATAATTCGGCTTTGATCACCGAGTTCGCAAAGCACGGCAGTCATCATACCCGCAACCACAGCGACGGCGATGGCGAGAATCGCACCTCTCTGTTTCGACGCTCTTTGGTTTCCAAGGTGTTTAGGCGTGTTTCGGGATCAACACCAGGAGGAGGATCATCACCCTCAACTCCGACACCTACGTCCACGCCCACCACCACATCAACAGCCATAGCCATGGCCACCGAACGGGCGCCCACACAATATCAAACAGCCGCAGAAAGATACCACGACCAGAGCTCAAAGACCACCGCCGCCGTTGGCGCGACACCATTAGTCCATCGGCCGCGCACAGCCGATAGCGGCGGCGCCGCGGGGCCGTCGTCCTTCTCTTTTTCGACCGCCCCCTCCTCCTCATCTGCCGTCGGGTTTCTGCTCCCTCAGACTCTGAAAATGAGCGCGCTGGCGCAGAAGACGAATGAGCTGTTGGTCGGTGGGCGGTTGGCGAGGAGAACCAAGTCGGAGAAGAAGAGGGAGAACTTGAAGAATAGCATTAGGGTGCTGGGTGATGGGGGAAGGGTGGAGGCGCCGGTTGAGTTTGTCACGGGGATGGAGTTGTTGTCGCCGCCGGAGAGGCCGGGGCGGCAAGAGGAGCAGGGTTGGTTGTGAAGTTAGATTCCGGAGGGGGTTGGAAATAGGTGTTGATGCATGGAGAGTGAATGTGTCATGTACTCTTGCTTGTAGGGTATATGACGATGTTTTGTACAAATGAGCTGGAGTGTTGTGAATATGCAATGACGCTCAAACTTCAAAAAGATCAGACATTCTCGATTATTTTCATACCTGACATTGTATGCGCTCGTTATCTTGAGTTTTTGTCCACTCGGTGTTTGCATAGAGATGCTGTAATCAAACATGTTGGCCTGCGAGTTTGACACACCGGGGAGCCCTGGCATCGGTTGGCGCATCAAGCATGACACAGCCCGGGCGAGGCCTTTGGAAAAGGATGAACCGCTGTCGCAATATGAAACCGTCATCTCAGCATGCTGGAGTATGAAGTGGAACTGACTGACTACCGCATTGGGAGTTGTACTTTGCACATGAAAGTGAAGAATAGTTTGTATTTTAGACAGTTGATGCAAATGGAGAGAAATACAACTGCCCCTGCACAACTGAAGGGAATAACTTCAAACAACACTGACGTCAGTAAATCCGCCCGGAAGAGACCACTGAATCACTCCGGCTTCCACCGGGACGAGGCGGGTTAGCGACAGACTACCCCCCTCCCCTATATCTAGACTACTTAACCGCCTTGGGCATGACTTTCAGGAAATTGTCTTATCTTATCGATCACTAACATCTCAACACCAAAACAGGGCCAAAGGCCGTTAGCGCACAATCGGTCTTTTTCGAAAATTCCTCCAAGAAATGGTTGGTCACACTCATGGTCAGGGCAATGCACCTTCACTAAATGCACTCCCTTCCCTCAAAACTACGAGCAGAGGCTCAGGGAAGGAATTTGGCAGTGTGCATTGCTATCACTTGGAAGAGGCTCGTTATTCCAATCGGACGGGAGTGTATTTCCAATTGCGAAAGGCAAACCATCTTTCAATGTATTGTCATTACACGAGGTGTAGGTGTTCGCCAGGGGTCAGTATCAGGCCTTGAAGCTAGAGTGTTCTGCTCTCTTCCGTGCACGGGAAGAGGGCGCTGTAGTCGCTATAGAATTGGCACTCCCGTCGTTTGAGGCACTACAAAGGTGCAGCCTTCATTGCTATTTTTTGTGCAGCGAAAAAATACGATAAGGTTATACCCAAAGCGGTTAAGTAGTCTAGATATAGGGGAGGGGGGTAGTCTGTCTCTAGCCCGCCTCCACCGGGACCGCTCCTCCTTCCCCGCTATTTCCCCGCATAACATCTCCAAAAGGTAGAGGTACCTCTACGTAGACCGTGTATGGTGACTTGTTCAGCTACTTCGACGGAGAGGAGTCCCAGTCCCAGTTCTCCCACCCCCTTCTTTTGCGCCCAACCTCCGTCCAAACAGCCGGTTGACACCATGAGCGCTTCGATCGAAGTGGGCGCACACACCACCAGCGACGTCCCTCAAGACAGCGAAGAGTTCCAGACCATTGTTCAGAGTATCGGGGGCGCACAGGATCCCGAAATCCTCTTTCCATCGTCAACGAGATCCGCTGAACTGCCAACGGACGAACAAGGGGAGAATACTACTACAACTGTAGAAGACGGGGAGAGCGCAAAGGACGAAGAGGAGAAGGGTATCGACGACGAGGCTTCCTATTATTGGGATGCTTCGACCATGGCACCGCTTAGTTCAGCCTCAGCGGTTAGTACCTATACCTTATTCTTGGCTCCGTGCCGGTTATGTGCTCCCGTGGAAGACCGCTTGGCTCCGGCGCCGGGTGTCCGGTTTCGCACTCCGGCTCCGGCCCGGGCTGCATGTCGCCCTGATGTAACAGTCGGGTCGGTCCCTTGCATGACTTGCGAGGCTACATAAACTATTACTATGTTACAACGACGTTTAAGTCATGTCACCTAACACAATTCTACCTTGCAGGCCGCCATTGCCCGGTTAAGAGCCTTTAAGCCCCCTCCCTTCCCGCTATGGGACCGCCTACCACCCAGTCGCCGCGCCGCGGTGCTGTTGCTCTTGTTCGCAGACAAGCGCGGTGATCTCCGTGTGGTCATCACTATGCGCGCCGCGAGCATGCGCAGCTTCTCTGGACATGCCGCGCTACCCGGCGGGAAGGCCGATAGTGTAGAGGAAACGCCATGTATGAAGTGCCACCACGTCCATCATATGAACTAGTGACGAGACAAAGAGACGACTAACCTCAGACTGTTTCATACAGATCAAATTGCCCGCCGCGAAGCCTGGGAAGAAATCGGCCTCCCCATGGACGACAACAAGCTCCCTTCGCCCTTCCGCATCGAACACCTCTGCGACCTACCCATGAACCTCGCGCGCACCGAGCTAGTCGTCCGTCCCTGCGTTGCCTTTATGCACGCCGACCGCGGGAAAAAGTCACCATCACCAACAACCGATGGCGACAAGGACGCGCCAACAGCGGACGAATCTCTGATCCCCCGTCTAAACGCCAAGGAGGTCGCCGCCGTCTTCTCCGCGCCCTTCCACAATTTTTTGCGAGCCAATGATGAGGTTCACAAAAGCGACGACGGATCCCAAGAAACGCCGCCGCCAGGCAAGTGGTACGAGGGCAGCTGGACGAACTGGCACGAGGAGCAGTGGCGGATGCACTTCTTTTACGTGCCCGTCAACAACCAGCGGGTGGCCAAACCGGGGTCGCGAAAGCAGTTAAAGGCTGAAGAAAAGGCGTCCAACAAAAGCGTAATCAACCCGGAAGACGACGAGGACCTGCCGCCGCCGACAGCGGCGCTTGCGCGCGGGGATGAGGAGGAAAGCGAGCGGTATAAGGTGTGGGGTATGACGGCGAGGATACTGGTGGATGCGGCGACGGTGGCCTATGGGGAGGAGCCCGAGTTCGAGCATAACAGCCATTTTGGAGACGAGAGGATGATTATGGGATTGGATAAGTTGGGTCTGTTGGGGGAGAAGAAGAAGAAGGGGAGTGTGTTTACGCAGGAGGATCTGAAGAGGGCGAGTGAGGCGGCGAAGAAGGCTAGCGAGGCGTCGAAGATGTAGATAGAGGACCGGACCTAATGACTTGATGGGGGAAGCAAGGAGTTGGAATAGACCGTTTGTTATTCATTCATAAGCACGAATCGTGCTCAAAAACTAATATTACACCATTAAGCGCCAGTGGTTTAGTGGTAAAATCCATCGTTTTTAACATTGTTTCAACGTCACATACGCCCATTCGTCTCTCATGATATGGTGTAACTGACAACAAGCTTTATCCCCTGGATATTCCGCGCGTTCCAGCTCGTATCAACCGTCCGACTCAAAATTGTATCTAGTGACGTCCAGCAATACTCCAGTTGCACTTCTCGAACGCCTCTAGCCATTCTGCTCCCCGGCCGCTATGCAATACCGCTACAGCACCTCACGATCTTCGACCCATATGGGTTTTTCCACTATGCCTGAGCATATCGCGCCCACGAACACGTCCGTGACACCTCCTAATGGCAAGCAGTATCCTTGGTAGCAGTAGTACGGGAACCGAAGATGAAGTATCCCAGCGCAGCTCCCAAAGAGCAAGCCAACATGACCCAGCCGTTGTATGTCATGAAGATGAGCCTTTTGCATGTGGTGGTCAGAACAGAGAACTTTTACATGTGAAATTCAGAAACAGAGGGAGAAAGTCCCGAGGCCGGTATGGAGGGAGAAGAGAGCTTACATGATCATAAAGGCATAAAAGTTCTGGATTCCATACAGAACCGACTTGATGGCGTGGGCCCGCTTGGTGACTTCAGCCGCATGTTGCCCTAAGAACCACGGCGTGGTAGTCTCAGCAAGACGTTCTTCTTCTTCATGTTGTGGTTCAACGTCCTCATCATCGCGATACTGGTCTCGAGAGTCTCCAAGACAGATAGATGGTCATCTTAGCGATACGATACGATATGCAATGTATGACGACACATACTCAGAGAACAAAATAGATGTGGTATAGGCATTCTGGGTTTGGTACATAATTGCGGTGTGATTTTTCCTCTTCTTTTTCTTTCATTCTTTCTTTCAGATGTTTGAGATAGCGATGGTCAAGGAGAACCGAACCGAGTTCAAAGGGAACGCAAATCAAGAAAGGAAGTGAGAATCAACAACTTACGAGGCGCAGTTTCCACCCTCTTGTTAGTCCAAGCCTCATACTGCCTGATACCCTCGCGAAGCGCCTCGTACCCAGCCGCGAGGGCGACGATGGCGAGAAGGGAGACCACGAGGGTGAAGGTCGAGTCGATGCGCCACTGGCGAAAGACGATGCAGAGGTTCTCCGTGTTCCAGGTAAACAGCATGTTCATGCTACACCTCGGCGGTCCTCCGCCCATCCCAGGATGGCCCGAGTGCATGTCACCGGCGGCGCTCATGTCGCCGTGGCCGGAGTGGTCCATGTGGGCGCTGTGGTCGTGGCCGGAGTGATCCATGATCGGTTGGTTGCTGCTTGTTGAGATGAGATGTCGTTGTTTCGGTTATGGGAGGGATGAGAAAGGGATGATAGAGCTGAGATGGCGAGATCGTCGATCGGGGATTTCGACTTATAAGGTAGACAGGTGGTTGTAAGTGAGAGCGTTTCGTGTCCTGTCAGATGAAAGTGTTTGGTGGAACCTCAAGGCTGGCGGGAGTTTCCCATGTTCAGGTACCCTGACGAGACACGAAGCACCTGAAAATGCGCCTGTCAGAACGCCATTTTAACAACCCTGCAGCCAGAAGGAATATCGCAAACTCGCTGCCAATAAGCTAGTTTGAGCAAGATAAACAGGGGTGTGGCATCCGAACAAAACACTCGGGGAAAACAGAGTCGTCTCGAATTCGTTCGGCAGGCCCCGACATCCCGTCTGACAGCGGGCATCATCTGGCGGGGTATTGAACGGACAGGTGGGGTACTGTTTGGAAACCCACGCCCGGGGCCGGGATGAAGGTGGTTTCCAGCGGCTTCATGTTCATCGAACTCCATTATCTGCGTAGGATACACATCTGGATTTATACTTCTCAGTGTTATACAAGCCCCCTTTTCCAGTCAACGTTGAAAATTCGAGTACATTTAGAAGGCATGTGTTTTTCCGGCCCCTGTATCTATCTTCTTAGGTCGTCAAAAGTGCTGGTTAAGCTGACAAAGCAGTCAGCTGTTCACGCTCTTGAATCATCCCATCGTCAGCGTCATAGCTGGAAGAATCTTGGAGGTTGATTTGGGAGAGAAAAGAAAAACATCACAAATAAGAATAGGTCACAGTGACCACAAACACCTATCAAGCCATAAACATGCTTTCCGCACCTGTAAACCTGCCGAAATGGTATGTATCACCATCAGCCACATGTAACCCCTCAGCGTATCAGCTTGCGCTCACAGCTTACACAGGCTCGAAGAAAACTCTCACCTTTTGAAGCCCCCCATCAACAACTACTGCGTTTACAATGAGGACTTTACCGTCATGGTTAGTAGCATCATCTCAATTCCAACCAGTTTGATTCCATGACCGTGATTAACAACCCCCGCAGATCGTCGGCGGCCCCAACGCGCGCACCGATTATCACATCAACCAAACCCCCGAATGGTTCTATCAGTACAAGGGCGCCATGATGCTCAAGGTGGTCGACGACGGAAACTTCAGGGACATCATCATCCGCGAGGGCGAGATGTTCCTTCTGCCGGGCAACACCCCGCACAACCCGGTGCGGTTCGCCGACACGGTCGGTATCGTGCTGGAACAGAAGCGTCCCGCGGACGCCATCGACCGCATGAGGTGGTACTGCCAGAACTGCAAGGAGATCGTCCACGAGGCGAGCTTCCACTGCACCGATCTGGGAACGCAGATCAAGGCGGCTGTCGAGGCTTTTAAGAGTGATGAGCAGCTGAGGACTTGTAAGAAGTGTGGCGAGCTGGCGGATTGGTGCCCCAAGCCTGGATCGATCCAGAATCCGAATGAGGAGTAAATGGAAGGGTCTGTATAATGGCTTAGAAGTTCTGCGTGGTGAAACGGATGGCCTTATCAAATGTCCGCGCTGCGAGCGTATATAAAATAGAATGTATGTATATCGAACTACACGAGGGTATTTGAGGATAGGCTATCATTCATGTTTGTGCGGTGTTTACGTCTCGGCATACTCATACGAGCGGGTAGACTCCTCCACCGCAATCTCGATCTTGGCCTCCTCAAGCTCCTTGCCATCCACACGGATACCGGCGCGCATGACATCACCGGGAACAACTGGGCCAACACCCTTGGGAGTGCCGGTCAGGACGATGTCACCGGCCTCGAGAGTCATAACCTTGGAGATGTCGCTGAGGATGCGGGGAATCTGGAAGAGCATCAGGTTGGTGGAGTCGTTCTGGCGAACCTCGTCGTTGACCTTGAGGTAGAGCTCGATGTTGTGGGGGTCCTGGATACGGGACTTCTCAATGAGCTTGCTCATGGGCAGGAAGGTGTCGAATCCCTTGGCAATGTCCCAGGGGAGGCCCTTCTTCTTGGCCTCGTTCTGGACGTTGCGTGCCGTCATGTCGATGCTGAGGGCATAGCCTAAGAAGCAAAAATTAGTACCGTGACTATGGAGCATTTGAGTTTGGAAACTCACTCTCAATGGCATCCAGAGCTCCCTTCAAGTCCGAGGCATCATGGTCTCTGACACGCTTGCCGAGGATAAGAGCAAGCTCAACCTCGTAGTGCATATCTACACCACGAGGCCGGATGACAGGTCCCTCTCCGGGGAGGATGATGGACGAAGGAGGCTTGAGGAAGAAGAAAGGTTGCTTGGGCTTTGCGCTGTTCAGCTCCGCGATGTGGTCCCTGTTGACCGAGTCAGTATATGTTCAGATGCGTTTATGGGGTACTTGTGCACACATACGCATAGTTGCGGCCAATGCAGACGACCTTGGTGGCTTTCTTGAGCGAGGCCATGGTGGTCAATCCTCTCCTGAATGTGAGACTCATGTTTGCGACTGGTTTTTGGCTGATTTTATAGAGCTGTATGAGATTTAGGCTTTGCTTATTCAGGTTTTCGGGGGTTTTATATTGCGTCCTGAATTCAGGCAGTTTGCGGCCATCTTGACTGTGACTCTCTGGAAAAGATGTCCCGTACACAACCGATCAACCTGCTTCTTGTCCTGCTATTGGCTGGAACTCACCTCTTCGTTCTAGACGCTGACAGCTAATGGTCAATTTAGTTTCAAACTTGCGTAACGCCGAGAGGGTTCGGGATACGTACGACGGGTTTATCGAGACGAGCACGACAACCGCTGAGACGAAATGTTAGTGCACTGGACAGCTCTTGCTACGGTACTTGGGGGGTTCTGGGCGCCAAGCTTTCTTTCCCCCCTACTCGTTAAGTAGGGGGTAGCGAAAATCCGGGACAGGTTTTTATTTTGGGACATCTGAACTGGCGCCAAAAGACCAAGAAACTTGTTAGTGCAGCATCGATCGCGAACCATTTCAACCACCACCATTTTCTAAAAATCTGGAAAAAATTGGGAAGAATGAGAAGGTTCTAATAGAGGTGTTCCTAAAGTTGCATTAATTTTGGTCGGGTCGTTGTTGAGGAATCCCTAAGTCGTACACCTCTTTGTCGTTGAAGTGTGCTTTAGCTCGGCGGTTTCGCGACACCAAAAATGACGGTGTTTGGTGTCGATGCAAAGTCCAGAAGCTACTGTTCGTCTAGTCTAGAAGATGATTTTTTGCAACTTTGAGGGAGCCTTTCTTATACCCCTTCCTTGCTTCCCGATTTTTGCTAGAATTTTAGAAAAATGGTGGATGTGGTTGTCATTGTTGTATCCTGCCTACTAACACTTTTCGATGGTGTACGCTAACATTTCAGATGTCCCAAAATAAAAACCTGTCCCGGATTTTCGCTACCCCCTACTTAACGAGTAGGGGGGAAAGAAAGCTTGGCGCCCAGAACCCCCCAAGTAGCTTTGAACAGAAGCCAAGCAATCGTCTTGGCAGTAATCGGAAGGTGGAGGATCGTGAATGCGGAGTCGCCGGCTGCCGGCTCGCACAAGGATCTCGGCCCCGAACACGGAGGACATGCATCGTTCAAACATAGCTGTTTATCATTGGGTTTCCTAAACCATTATTCTGAGTGGAACTGTAAGGGCGGGAAGTGGGGACCGCTACTGTAGTGTGGGGAAGGTTAAATCGGTGGTTTAGCGGAGATGCCCCGAATGCCCTGCTGGCAGTCCCACGCGACAACCCCAACCGCATCCTAGCACCACCATGGGATTTCTCCAGCAAAGGAAGAGACGTCCCTCCCCGTCATCCCTTTGAGCCTCTAAGTTGCAAACCGGCAGTCCATTCCTCCGCCGCTTTCTCCTCACCACTCATTCCAAGGTCGTACCTTTCAGAACATTTGCGCGCTCGCACCCCGCCACCACACACCATCTGCGCTCACTGGATTCCGTCCATCCGTTCGGTCAGACGGTCTGCAACCAGGCTGGTGACAAAGCGGAAACAGCTCAAACAATTGGGCGGTGGGTTACCAGTATGACGTGAACTTTAAGACGGCTTTCATATTACAAACACTCCCGCTCATCTGCGACCACTTTAGGTCACCCGGCTGCTTCCTCTTCGTCTCCTTCCTGGATTTCCCGATCTTCTGCCGCCTTTACCTGCAACAAAAGAAAGACACCTGCACACCCGACAACTTGTCCAGATTCATACATACATTCCTGACCCTACGTGATCCATTCGTCCCGAAAGCGACCAAAACTCCCAGGTGTCGATATCTCGGAGGCAAACCCTCTTCTACGACCCATAACACATCCATTATATGATCGCGAAACGACGGCATCTGTTAAACAAATTCAAGGACTGCAGACGAGACAATGGAGAGTATTCAACTTGCCCAGATGCTGGCCGATCTTAGCGATCTAAATGCGGCTGTATGTATTCTCTCCCTTCCCCACACAACCTGACGTCCAAGTTCCCATGTCAGCGTCGCGCGCATAGCACTGCTTTGGGATCCGCTCATGATGGATCATTATTCACTGACACTCTCGCCACAGCAAGAATCACAGGCCGCACTCGCGGTCGTCAACGCAAACAAGAGCGCCAGCCAGCCCGCTGCGGAACCGTCCCATCAGTCTCTGAAGCCATCAACCGAACAACCTCCCATCCGCCCTAATCAACTCCACCATCAACGTGTCGCTTCCGCAACCTCCCTACTCTCTAGGGCGGCCTCACCCGCCAGATATGACAAATACGGCCGTCCCCTTGCGACGCCCCCCATGACCCGTACGAACTCGAACCATGGGTCCATTCCCGGCACTCCACGAAGAGACTCTGAGGTCAGATTTCATGTCCGATGTGTGGTTCCATAGGAGGACTGGGTACTAACAGCTTCACGAAACTACAGCCCGAAGACGACATTGACCGAGCGCATTCCCTGATGGCATTATACGAGATTCGTACGAAGCTGAAGCAGCAAGACACCACAAGCATTGACAAGCTCAGAGACAAGATAGCCGCATTGCAATCCCGCTACCAAACGGAGAAGAAGGATGGCGCAGATGCCAAAATAAGTCGTTTCATCTATCCCAAGACCCAATCACCGGCATCTTCGTGAACCTACATCATGCAGCAAAGTTTCTTTCCACGTATTTGGTCGAGTTCAAGATCGTTGCATTCCTCATTACCCATATACAGTCACGATGGCAATCCAGGAGTACAAGCTCAGATGGTTTTGCTTGGGTATGGCTTTCGTTTTTCTCGTCTTTATGGCCTGCTGCTAGATTCACTCATTATGGTCCGTGGACGTGTCTTTCTTCATGAATCCGTGTTTGGCGTTTGCGCTGGATGGTCTGTTATTACGGCTGGGATGGGAAACGGCTGGGATGGGAAACGGCTATGTATGTTCCGGAAACACCGTTTGGCGTTTTAAAAGCACTGGAGGATGTCGGTTCTTTGATGGAGGATACGTGAATTTCATAGACTGAGCATTGTATTATAACTAACCTCCTTACGCTTTGAAACCCCACTCATTCTTACAATACATGGTTTGCTGCCACCACCTCAACATCTCCATGAGTATCTCCTATATCTTGCAAGATAGTATGATAATTCAAAAATTACGTTGACGGCTTGCTCAAAACAAAGACCATATCCGTGACCTCGAAGTTGTCCTTCCGATCTTGGGCCATTGAAACAAAACAGCTGTTGATGTCATAGTGAAATATGAACATGGACAGTGACTTGAGAATATGATAGTTGTCCACAGTTACCGAGTGTGATACGGCCCATCTTAACCACTTAAGTCTCTGGACAAATTCCGGCCATATGCTACACTATTGATCACAACTAGTCAATTCGTAAATATTGTATAGTCCAGATTCCGGAAAGACGTTAAGTGTGATCGGCCTATGGTTTCCAGAAGAATGCAGCTTCTACCGTCCACTTAAGCTCGAGTTCAACGTAGCAACCCCTGACCCCTGGACCGGCCCCTTGCAAGTGACTTCCGACAGCGCGCGTGTGGCTCCACAATTAGTTAGAGGGGACCCACTATAAAACGTCGCGCCCGACGACATCATCTTCTGTTGACTTGCCCCGGACGTCGCTCGAATCCGGTGCAACCAATTCAACATCCACGTTCTCTCTGTCTTCGCCATTTCAACGTTGACCAACGCACCATCTCAACCTCCTATCGCAGCAGTATCCCCGAAATATACAGCCCACCATGGCGACCGGAGTGGACGCCAAGCTCTTGAAGAGCACCAAATTCCCTCCCGAATTCAATCAGAAGGTGGACATGCAAAAGGTTAACATCCAGGTCATGAAGAAGTAGGTACCCCCAGTCGCTGTCAAGTTAACGAGCTCCCATTACCGTGGTGCGCGGGTGACTCGAACACCATGAAAGAATAACTACAGGGCAGTTGCTAACACGTCGCGTCTCTGATCAGATGGATTGCCAGCAAGGTCACCGAGATTCTAGCCAACGAGGACGATGTCGTTATCGAGCTTGTTTTCAACCTACTCGAGAGTGGCCGCTATGTAAGTAGCCGACCATTTTTACAAGTACCGAGTTCCTTGCGACAACACGATACTAACGACACGGTGATGGCAGCCCGACATCAAGTCCATGCAGATCCAACTCACAGGCTTTCTCGACAAAGATACCCCGACATTCTGCAAGGACCTGTGGAAGCTTCTACTCAGTGCGCAGACTAGTCCTCAAGGTGTTCCAAAGGAGCTTCTGGAGGCCAAGAAGATGGAATTGATTCAGGAGAAGGTACGCACCTCCATTCCCTTTTCGGTCTGGCGACCTCTGGTGAGCGTTGGCTGACAGTGCTTCCGACAGCTCGAAGCGGACAAAGCCGCAGAAGAGGCACGAAAGAAGCGCCAAGAATTCGAACGTCGACCTGAAAGGGGCCGCGGCGGCCGAGGAGGCGGTATGGGTGGTGGCCGCGGCGACTCCTGGCGTGGAGGACGCCGTGACGACCGTGACCCCCGAGGGAACATAGGCCGAGGTGGCGGTGGTCGATCTCGCTCACCACCACGTTTCCGTGATCAGAGAGACCGTGGCCCGCCAAGAGGAGGACTCAGAGATTCATATGTTCCCCGAGGAAGCCCAACAGTCAGACGTGGTGGAGGACGACGGGACGACAGGAGACGACGATCCCGGACTAGGTCGCCGTCTGTGCGGTCGAGGTCCCGCTCTCGCTCGCGGACACCCAGCGTTGGCGGAAGCCGGCGGTCTGTTTCTCGATCCCCTAGCCCTCCCCCAAGACGGGGACGGGTAAGATCACGTACTCGCTCTCGCTCTCCGGTCCCGCACAGGGGACCGCATAAGCGTGTCAGGTCACCATCGCCACGGCGCGGACCCAGATACCGGGGGCGCTCCCGATCTCGGACTCGCTCGGTTTCATCCGATCGTGGTTCTCGCTCCCCCAAACGCCGCCGCTACTCCACTTCCCCTAGTAGGAGCCGTAGCCGTACCCGGAGTCGCAGCCCAAGTCGGAGCCGGAGCATCACCCGAAGCCTCAGTAGAAGCCTGACTCGGAGTCTGAGTCGCAGTCGAAGCCGGACCCGGAGTCGGAGCCGGAGCCTGTCGAGGACTCGAAGCAAGCGCTACAGTCGGTCCGTATCGTCTACTGGATCTTCTCGCCTTTCCCGATCGCGAAGCCGCACCCCGGTTAAGCGAACCCGCGGTAGTAGCCGCAGCATTTCTCCCGACCACCGTTCTTCTAGACGCCGATCACGCAGCAGAAGCGGAACTCGCAGCATTAGCCCTCGCCGCTCGCGGAGCCCTCGCAGACGCTCTCGTAGAAGGGATGACCGAGACAGCAGCGTAGATGCTACGTCCAGGCCTGGCAGTAGAAGCCGCAGGGCCTCTTCTGCAACTTCAAAATCTCCTGCCCATGACAGATCGGCTGATGATTCAGGCGCTCAAGACAGAATCCGCTCTCCCCATGACACCACATCAGCTGCTGAAGCTGACCAGGTACGTCAGACCACCTAGATGAGGCTTTATGCTTGGGGTGGCTGGCACTGACCGGCGTTCCAGAACGTCAGAGCGTCTTACGAACAGCGTCAGAGAGAGCTGAAGGAAAAAATCAAGCAGATGAGGTCCTCTAGAAGCGCAGAAGGGGATCATGAGGCTAACCAGTCGTTTTGAAGCTATGAACACAGCTGTTGAGCATTACTTTTCTGTCGGCGTAAACTCACACGCACCAATTTGAGCCTTTGTCTTGGTGGATCGGTCAGCTGAGGAGTTGTGAGGCCCTTCCCTTTTCAAATCCCCTCGTTGATGGCTCCAGGCGTCTGAAATCATCTCTTCTAGTCTTCAAGTCCGCATATAGAAACATAAATGCCTTGTGGGGCATAAGCACCGGTATGGCAGACATACATAGATGAATACTACTATCATGATAACTACCCGCAGTGCCTTTTGTCTGGTCAATTTCTTTTTGTATTGCGCTTACCCGTGTGCATGTTACAAAGCCTTCCTATGATATACATAACCTCACAGCCTCAGCCCTCATCCCGACGATGACGTTATCAAAAACACCACTCTCCAACTTCGACCCTGCCACCCTTTAATTCAAGCGAACTCAGAGAACCCGCTGCCAGAAGAAAAAGAAACTTCAGTCTAAGGTAGTTCCACAGGTTCAGGAGCAAACACCACACTTGACAATTCCTGCGGTTGCCCCTGATTGATAGCCGTTACCACTCGGACATTGCTATTACTCTTTTCCCAGGCACAGTTGCAAGCATTATGGCCGCCACTATTGTGTTGTTCTGGCTGTCGCTGCTGCGTCATCATCCCTCCCATTTGATTGTGGTTACGGTTATGGTCATGGTTATTATTGTGGTTATGGTGGTGGTCATGATGATAACACTGGTAGTTATGGTTGTGCGTATGTTGGTTATAGATAAGCGTGTTGCTAGTGGCAGTCAAAGGCCCAGGACCAAGTTCAGGTAGCTCCGACCTTGATGTTGACGTTGATGTCAGGGACGATGATTTTGTGTGGCCATGGCCATCGCCGTAGAGTAATCCCACTCCTGCTTGGTCGAATATCGTCGTTGATGATGACGATGACTGGGATAGGTTGGGCCTGATATGTGCATTTGCGTTGGTAGAGGTAGATGTCGGCTGAGCAGGAAGCTCTTGAAACGCAGGATCAGTAGTAGGACTCCACAGAGTTGTACTCGAGGCGTTGGTCGAGGGTCGAGGAACATTTGACAACAACGACAACGATGAAGTGGAGGGGCGCAGCTGAGGCGGGAGCGGATGTGGTTTTGAGCCTGGCGTGCCTGGGTATGGCGGCGGTAGTACTAGGTAATCCCCGGACCCAGACCTGGAGTTGACATATGTTTGTTGTCGCTGTTGCTGTTCTGTTGTTCGACTTGGATTTCGGTTTCCGCCTCCGCCCCCTATTATCTCATCAAGAAGCCCCATGTTATCCCAGACGGTCGTTTTAGCACGCCGCTCGCCGCCGCCGTGATGGTCTAATCCTGCTCCTGGTCCTTTGACAATAGTAGGAGCAATAAGCACCAACTGCCTCACAAAATTCAACTCGCCAACCACAGCACCATGCTCCTTCGCTACAAGCGGTTGTTCGTGGTTAATAAGGTTCCGAGCATCGGTGCTTAGTCGTCCCCAGCGATTTTTAAAAGAGATCTGAATCTGGGCGCCGCCCTGGCCACCGCCGTCACGGTCATTATACGATTCAGATGAGCCAGGCCGCACCATCATCCTTTCCAACAACTGGCATACTTGTGCTATTTCCCCTCTTGCCCTCTCGATGATGTTGCTTGTCCGCTGAAAGATGGCCGGTTTGGTCCTGAGCAGAGGCAAGTTCTCGTTGCAGAGCTTGATCAAGTCCTCGAGGTCGGCGACACAGGTTCGCGCCTGCTCGAGACAGGGGCGGACTGCGGGTGCGGTGGAGGCGTGGTCGAGAGGGATGCCAAAGAGGAGAGCTTTGTGTGAGGATATAATGCCGGGGGGTATTTCCGTTACTTCCATGTTGTTACCTAGGTGTGGAAGACGAGCCTTAAGGCTGGTTGGAAGCGGTGAGAGTGACGCTGGGGTTGATTGGAGATCGACTATCTCTAGGCAGCAAAGAAAGAGTTTCGACACAACAGGTAAAGGTTGGACCTTGGAAAGAAAGAAAGAGTCAATCAATCACGCCCGGACCTTGAACCAACTTTGTCGTTTGAAGAAACGAAAACGAAAAAGCGGGGAAACCTGGAAGAACGGTCGGCCAGGTTGGCCCAAGACAACTTCAGCTGCAAGTCTGGAACTAAAAGCTGGGTGCTTCAGAGCCCGTCTTTGACTATCGACATGGAACGGTAGCAGCCAGACTGGTGACAATGGCTACATCTGGGCCCCTTTAATGTACTGACTGGCCCATTTTGAGGGTGTTGGCCTGAGAGCCTGATCAAACTTGGCTAGGAATTCCTAATCGAAAGCAGTTGAGAAGGGTGGTGACACAGGGAGGTGACACATGGAGATGACACAGGGATAATAAAGGCATTCCTGGAAGCCTCTATGTGAGTAGAGGTAGCTACCAAAATCCTTGATAAGCCTTACGATGAGGACCGGTCAAGGGCTACCTAGACAGGCAAGCAGCCTACAGAAACGCACTTTGAGGGGGGGATGGACATCCTCAAGGCGTTCATGGTACAGTGGGTCGTCAAAAGAAACGCCCAATAATTTTTTTTACCCCGCTTTGGCCACTTTTTCTTTTTTTATCATTTTTAATACTACGATTAAAGATGGCGATAATTTCATTATCCCCTATTAAAAAAGATAAATTTAAGTATTCATGCCCTAAATGAAGGAACCGCATTGCAGCAAGATATGTATTAGGTATTATAGTAAAGGCGGTAGCTATATATAAAGGTGTAACGGAGGTTTACGTTCGAGGCGTAGTAAAACGCTTTACCGATTAAGATTGGGGTATTTTTAAACCCGGCCGTGGACGGCCACCGGTCCTAAATGAGCGCGATAAAAGGGCGATATTGCGAGAAGTTACTAAAAGTCCCTTTATTACCATCGAAAGTTTGAAGAGAATCGTTTGTCCCTATATTTTACGAAGTTTATTGTTTCGGTACTTTAAAAAATAAGGTATCGGATACTACTTAGTAGCTATTTAGCTATATCTTTCTAATAAAGCAGCGAGTTTAAGATATACTTAGGCCTTCGAATACTACGATAAAGATTTATCCTTTAAGAGGACGGTTTTATTTACGGACGAATTTACTATTGAAAAGGGAGGTAGTGGAAGACGGAGCTGGGTTTTTCGTCCTAAAGTAAAAAGCGGACCCCGGTACCAAATAGTACTCCCTTTTTTCTTTTTACTAAATTTTGATTAAAAGTTAACTAAATCTATTCTTTTAAGGTTCATTGGCGATTAATCCTTCTTATGTCTAAGCCCGGTATAAGAGTGGCCGTTAAAGTTAAATATTTTGGGGTACAATTCGATATAGGGTAAAGAGCGACCTTGTACTTTACTATAGAGACCCCTTATTGAAGAAAGGAGGTATTATAATTCGAATTTATAAGGATATTTTTAAAGAAGAGTTTCTTAAATTTATAGAGCCTAATATTATCTTTACATAAAATAATGTTCCTATCTATACTTTGAGGATATTAAGAGAATAGCTTTAAGAGATATGCTTTATAATATTATTATAGCCCCCTTATTTACCCGATTTTAACCCGATCGAAAATTTATAGTATTTACTTAAAGAAAGGATTCTCTACGGATATCTAAATTTTTCAATAATATTAAAGAATAATAGTTCGCTCTTAAAGCTATTAGAGGCCGCCGTGGTAGTTTAGTTGGACTTTGAAATAGATATAGTAAATTATTTTATTAATTCGATGCTATAAAGGATCTACGAGGTATACACGCAGGTAGGCCTTGATGAAAGCTGTAATATTCGACGAAGGAGAAGAAGAGAGGCGCGTGCTAAAGGCACGGCCTCGAAAAGACAGCTAAATACAAGTGGTAGCACAGAAGGTACCAGAAATGCCAAGGCGCCAATGTAGTCTGTACTAGAATATACCTAATAGCGTGTAATGTAAGCTAAGTTAAGGCAGCAAGCTGTATTGCTATAGCTAACCAAATGGCTTGGTCTGGCGCGTAGGCCAGGCAAATACTTTTGGGCGCTAGCCCCGTAATATTACCCCCTTTCTCCCCCTTTCGAAGTACTAAGTACTAAAAGATAAAGATTTATATATACGAATAAAAACCCAAAATTAGCTAAAATAATGGCAATCGCACCCTTATAAATTTGGAAGGCGGGCTCTAATCCCAGCCATAGGCCTCTAAAAGCGGGAGCTCCAGAGTCTGGCCTTCCTGGGAATAAAACCCGGTTATAGATTACTAGTATCTCTAATTACAATGGAATTATAATTTCTAACGGCTATCTTTCTACTATTAAATACTTCTTGAATTCTTTAATACTTATTTTTATATAATTACTAACGATTAAGTAAATAGAGTAAATAACGACGTAAATTATACTTATTTTAGAAATAAAATACTTAAAAAAGTCCTATTCGTTACCTTAATATTTATTATTTACGCGTACGTTAGTGCTGGTATACCTTCGAACTATACGGTAGCTACCGTACTAAACTAGACCTTCTTTAATTCTGTAATGCCCGATTCTATCTATCCATAAAAGACTTCTCGTCCCGTTAATTTCGTTATAGGACCTATAGAACGGCTATTACTATAACGATTTTCTATAATAGAGCTTTAATATATATTAGTAAGATTCGCTACTGCTAATATATAAATAGGGTATATACTAAATTCCCCGAGCCTCTCTGAACCCTTTGGGTATTACTAGGCTACTCTCTACTTCTCCGGGTTTATTTCCAATCTCCTATTATACTCTTCTATTTCGATATTCCTGGATAAGCCCTTAACCGATTTAATTTTAGTAAAAAAACAAAACCGTAATATAATTTTAATTTTATGGTATAGATTCTTCCTTTTATATTTATATTAGGCGGGATAGGGCTACCTTAATAGCGGATATCTATATCCTCCTTTCCCTTATTAGGGATATTGATTCCTATAGCTACTAATATAACTTATTAAGTATAAAAAGAACCGTAATTAAATTCGGGATTTTCGAGCTATAGGGTAACGGCTGCGGTCGTTAGCGGTATCGAAGAGTAAACTGTAGCATTAAACGGAAATTTAGAGTGAAATACGGGTATTTCTAATTTCCTAACAAAACGGCGAAGGTTTAAGCGAGATTTGGGTTTCAAATTTTCGAACGGGGTAAAAAGCTAGAGCGAGAAGCGGGGAATTCTAAGTTATTTTAACGGCGAAGGTCTATTATTATAATATAAGGTTATTATATAAGGAAGCGAATATAATAATTACGAACGGTAGATTGTATTTTTGTGTAATTAGGGACGCGAGGAACGAGCGGGGTATTAAAATGAACGGAAAGGGTTTCGAAATTTTCGGGGATGGAGATTACAATGGAAATTAATTTTAATATTGGCGTTACTAGAGATAACAATATCGGGCCGGTTTAAAAAACGGCGGCGAGGCGAACGGTTTCGAAAAAGAAGCGGGGTTTCGAAACGGCGGTAGTAACAGTATCCGGTCTTAAGTTCTAGAGACGACGAGAGAGCTCGAGACGGTTAGAGGGTTAAAAAGAGTAATCGAACATAATTTAAGGGGTTTACAAAGTATATACGTAGGTAGGCCTTGATAAAAATTATAATATTCGACGAAAGAAAAGAAGAGAGGCGCGTGCTAAAGGTACGGTTTCAAAAAGATAGTTAAATATAAGTGGTAGCATAAAAGGTACTAGAAATATTAAGGCGCTAAGGTGGTCTGTGCTGGAGTATACCTAATGGCGTGTAATGTAGGCTAAGCTAAGGCAGCAAGCTGTATCACTGTAGCTAACTAAATAGCCTGGCTTGGCGCGCAGGCTAGGCAAATACCTCTGGGCGCTAGCCCTATAATAGATGCTAAGAAGGATTTAGGCGGTTATTAATGCTAAGAGATGGTATACTAAATATTAAAATTAGATCCTTAGAATCCCCGGGCTTTAATATACTCCCTTAACGAATTTTGGTTATTTTTATTAAGAAATACAGTTGTGAAGTACATTAGAAGAAAGGTGGTTATAGTTTGGGAAGTGGGGGAAAAAATCATTGGGCGTTTTTTTTGGTAACCTACTATATGAAGCTGAATGTTCAAGTTATGTAACTATGTAACCAAGTCTAGAACTAGCTATTATAAACGCCACAGCCGGCGTCTAATAGCTGCCTTCCTCCAACTTGTATCACAACTTGGGGGTCTCACCCTCAAACCAATGCAGGCCCCCAAGCCCCCCCTGCAAGTCTGCAGCCATACAGTGTTTACATGACAAAGGGGTACAGTGTCAATGGCTGTTAGTTCGCACATGTGAGAACCTCGCCGGAAGATTGCAGTGTTCTGGCCGGGAAAAGAAGGAGGATTTTGTGATCGTCGCTTGTTGGTTTGGATACTGCCCAACGTTGTCGTCAATGATGGTCGGAGAAACCAATCACAACAGGGACTATAAACGCGGGCTGAAAGTTGTCCATCACATGTTGCTGTAGACGGGAGGTTGGCCAACGTGGAACCCCATTTGCCTGCTTGGAAACTGCCCGTTTCTCGCCGTCCAAGCAGGCGTATTACGCACCAAGTGAGATATCCCTTATCCTCGAATGTGTATTCAATGCCTTCCCAAATTCCCAAAGCCTAAGCCGAACTGCCTCCCGTCGATTAACGCGTGACAACCTCACTCAGTCCGCCACCCAGCCACAGACGGAACAACCAACGTCCCACTTGTTTGGTGGCTTCCACCCAACCGCCTTCCATCTTTATCAGTATGCTTGACCAGATCAGCGGCGCACACTATCTTCCCCCGATAGCTAGAAACTGTGCCAGCCACTTGCTCGTGCCCAACAACGTGCAAGAAACACCAGTCACTCGGCTGTGAGAATAGCACGTACCCAAACTTGGCACACTCGACAATGACTTCCCGCAAGTGACTTTCCTGCTGGAATCGGGCCGTGTCCGAGTCCTCGACAAAGTACCGCAGGAAGCGATTCAGCGCTTGCGCCAGAGCAGCAGCCTGGGGCGCGAGCGCCGCGTCTGATGGGGCCAAGGCCGTCCGCTGGCTGCGTTGGGGGTGCAGCAGGAAAGCGGAGAGCACACGCCACCAGTGGAGGGCTAGGGTGGAAGCTATTTGGACTTTGGTTAGCAACGGCTTTCGAAGAAGTGAAGGGGGGTGAGTGATGGGAGCACATCGAAAAAACGAACCTTGAGAATCCACCTGTCTTCTGAGTTCGTGCTGTTCATCCGGGGGAATGGACTGCAGAAAGGCCGCAACGGACGTGGGAAGCATGGACAGCGGGCTCCGGGCGCTGGGATCGATGCTCGTGAAGATGACCTTGGATAGCACGTGCTGGAGAGCTATCTGCCTTGTGTTCGGATCCAAGGCAAGTGAGACAATCGTTTCGGCTGAGGGACCCTCAGAGCCAGCCTGGCCCAGACCTAGTTGGGAGAGGGCCGCAAGGAGGCTTTGGCGATTCATACGTGTAGCATCCAAGGGGTGAAAGTGATAGTGGTTCTCGACGTGTTGCTGGAGGAGATGGTGTCGGTCGCGAAGCTCGGCGGCGAGCTCCTGATCGGAGAGGGAATCAAGAAGGAAGTGCTTCAATTCGGGCATGCCGCTGTCGTCCTGGTTCTTCAACCCTGATCCGACCTGTGCGTAGGACACATCTTTGGAGGGTGTCATGGCAACTTCGGTAACATTGCCATGACCTCCGTGTCTTTGCTTTCGCCTTGAGAAGAAGCAGAAGGCGGCGGCAAGGCCGAGGAGAAGACCGATGATGAGACAGCCGACAGCTATGCCGGCCGCTGCACCAGAGCTCACTCCGCCCCGGCCTTTAGCCGGTGTTGGCGATTTTGTAGGCTGGCAGGATGGATCATAAACGGTGCTGGTTCCATTGACAATGGTAGAACTGCAGGTGGTCAAAAAGCTGGAACTTGATCCTGATTGTGATACTGGTACTGGTGTCGATGTCAATACCGGTGTCAACGTCGACGGGGTGGTCAGTGATGATGTTGATCCCGTGGTAACTGAAGCCTGCGCCATAGTGAAAGATGAAGAGCACAATGCCCAAAAGAACTCTGAGGAATGACTGATTTTTTTTTTCAACTGAAGAGGACCGGGCGGAGGATTCCTTTCAACAAGATGAAATAAAAAATGATCAGGGAGGAACACCTGCCCAGAGCCTCGTCGGCCCAAGAGAAACTCTACACACTGTGTGATATGCCTGCATATTGTCCTATGCATTTCAGCTGGCCGCCACAAAAATGACTGATTATAGGATCGTGCCACAGCTTCTCCTTGTCCATGGAAACATGGCAATAGTTAGGTAGACCCAGGCCTTCGTGAACGGCTAATCGCATCTTTCTCCTCCAGCGATTGGTGGCCTTGTCTCTGTCGGATACGTGGATCCCCGGGCAACCACTCCCATCAGCCGGTCATGATGTAGGAAACGAACTTAGACCACTTTAGGCCGCCCAACCTTTTATTTTCTTTTGCCTTCAGGGAGACATACAAGGTTAAGCTCCTACTTGTTCCGTTGCATCTGGAGCTTTGCCTCCGTGATGCAGGCAACCTCGGACTTTTTGGTCTCCTCTCCCATATCAGCAGTGAGCAACGTGCCAGCTCTGGCTGTCTTCACGCACTTGAGCTCAGGGACCTAGAGGTACCTTTAGTATCAAATATCGGTTGTCAGCACAACTTGCTTTGAAAAATACCAAACATCTCACCCACAACGATCTCAAGATGTACGCAGACAGCCCGGCTATTGTTGTCTCCGTCGACCTGGGCACAACATATACGGGCGTGGCATGGATGACGCCCAAGACCCCCATCCAAGTGATCAGCGACTGGCCCGGCAGCGGTGACCGAGGTGAACGCAAGGTGCCAACGACGCTGGTCTACAACGCCAACGGCACTCTCTCGTCATGGGGTTTCATGTGTGCCGACGACGAGCTTGAAGCCGGAGTTCCTGGCGGCGGGAAAGTACGCCGGGAATTCTTCAAGATCTTCATGGACGCGGATACGCTAGCAGACGCGCAGCAGCACGGCCTCACCAGCGCACCGCAAAGCGTCTTTGAAGCGCAGCAGTTCGTGACCGACTTTCTCCGGCAGGTCTACGCCCACGTCAAGGAGTCGATCGAGACGCAGATTGGACGACGCGGAATTGGGAACGGCTGGACAGACCTGGCAGTCGAGTTCCTCTTTAGCGTTCCCACCACCTGGACGAGTCAAAGTATCGTCAACTCGTTCAAGAAGGTGATCAGAGAGGCAGGGTTTGGGATTGAAGGCCCGAAGCACTCTGCGCAGGTCGACCTGACCGAAGCCGAGGCGGCGGCTGTGGCCACGCTCAAAACGAGTGCCGTTAGCTTTGGCATGGGGAGTGTCTTTCTCACTGTCGATGCTGGTGGCGGAACGACGGATTTGGCGCTGATGCAGGTCACCTCCTCGAATGTGGCCGTCCCGCAGATGGCTTCGTTGCATGCCGTCAATGGTGTAGGGATAGGAGCTACACTGATCGATCGGCTGTTTATACGCTTGGTATCACAGAGGCTAGCAGCCTGTCCAGATGCTGCGGCGCATATACCTCCCGGTTTGCCCTTGCGGCTGGCGAGAAGTCACCAGTTTCGCACAATGAAGCACAAGTTTGGCGAAAGGGCGTATATGCAAGCGCTGTTCAGAATTCCTATCGAAGGATTGTCGTATAACTTTAGCCACGCTGGCCTGGGGATCGAGAACGGGAGGATGGTTTTCACGCTGTGAGTATTTGTTGTCAGACGAAGCGGTCAGATGATCCCATGGATGACTGGCTAACCTCGCAACAGTCAAGAGATACAATCATTGTTTGATCCGCAAATTGAGGCTATTGTGAACCGGATAATGGGCGAGCTAGAATGGCTCAGAACCATGGGACACTTGCACCAGGTGCAATACATGGTTCTTTCGGGCGGACTGGGCAGCTCAGCTTACGTCCGTGACCAGCTCCAGCAGCGATTCCTTGCCTACCAGCATCCCAACGCGAGCGACCAAGTGGCAGTCATCCCATGCAATGACCCTCAGCTGGTGGTGGTGAGAGGCCTTCTCCTTGACCGGCAACAGCGATGGGAATCGGGAGGAGCCACCTCAGTGTTATCAACCCGCATTGCTCGAGCAAGTTACGGCGTCGTTGTCCAGGAGATTTACGTGCCCGCCATGCATTCCAACGAAGACGTCCGCCCCGACCCATTTGAGCCGAGCAAGAAATGGGCCGTGAACCAAGTCCAGTGGCTCATTAAAAAGGGCGATCTGGTAAACCCCAACGCGTTTTTAGTGAAATCCTTTCAGATCCGGCTTGCCGCAACGGAGACGACAAGGGCGTGGAAGTCTCAAATCGTCGTCTCCCACCATGATCCGTCACAGTTACCCAGTAGCATGAAGCAAGGTTGGTACCCGACACCCACCACGTCCAGCACGTAGTGAATCCCTGGCTGACATGTCTTGCAGATGGAGCGTATAAGCTTTGTGAAGTGAAAAGCAATCTGGAAGGAGTCCAGCAAGATCAGCTTGTCAAAGTCAACAAGAGAGGAACTTGCTGGTCCCGCGGCGTCACCTTCTACATCTGTCAGTTTGATGTCAGGGTGATTGTAGCGCCGGCTGATTTGAGGTTCGAATTGTGGTTTGGAGGCCAGAAGTTCTCGGGTAATCATGAACCCATATCTGTCGACTGGGACCACGAAGGGTCCAAGGTGAAAGGGATGTGATTGAAATGGCCAAATTTGTGCTGAATCACGCGGATGGATGTGGTTGTTTTGTTTGCACAAGAGTGGTTGCTGTGCCAAGATGGAGAGTTGGATCCATAAAAACACTGCAGCTTTGTCGCGACTCATGCAGGTGGTGTTGTGCACCATCTTTAGAAGGCATTAACTTCACTGCAAGCAGCTTGTATGTGAATCTGTTAGTGGCTGTTAGCGCAAAACTCATATTTACTGTTCGTCTCGCCAAGCTTTACAGTGCTGCCTTTTTGATCACATCAACTTCTCGATAGGTCATGATGTTGCCAAGCAATCTTTACAGCACATATCGCCAATACAAGCACGATACTGATATCGTTGCCTCGTGGCTAGCCCAGACCGGAAAGACACTGGGCTGCGCCACCGAACTCCTCGCTTCCAACTCGGCCTCTCCCACAAATGTCAACCTCAAAAGTGCCCGCCTCAAGGGCAAAGCCCGAAAATCGGCCAAAGCCCAAGCGCACAGGCAGGCTGACAACTTCTCAAACCAGTCGCAGACGAGGCAGAAGTATGTGCTGGCGCTCAAAAACTTTGTGCCGCTCGCCGAGTTCATCGGTACCAAGTTGAACGAAGCAAAGATCGTTGAAATTCCGGCCGTCGTTCCAACTGCTATTGAGCGCGCCATCACGGTGCGCAAGGGTTTCGCCCAGCTCCTCCAGGAACATGGCCGCGCCCTGAAGCTTGAGTCAAACGAGAACCACTCCTACTTTGTCTCGGTTCTAGAGAAAGTTCGCCATGTCCTCGAGCCATTGTTTAAAGACTGTTGGACCAAAAGGGCCCTTCCCAAGCTACCCGAGACAACAGCAACCGCCAACCCGTTTGATCTTCTCGACTTCTATGATGCTCCCGATTTTGACCTTGGGGGAGACTCCACAGGAAGCTCAGAGCAAGCGGCCAAGGGCAAGGAAACAGTCGACGAGGGCGTCGTTGTTGAGTATGAAGCTGAAGACGCTGCGTCCTCTCTCGTCGCCTTTGCTACCCTCTTTCGCGATGTCCGCGCTCTCAGGATGCAGGTCAGGAGTCTATGGGCTGCTTATGCCAAGGGCGAGCTGTCTTTGCCTTCCGTGGCCGTTGCAACAAACACAGCCATCAATATTGCCCGATACATGGAGGAAGATGCTGGCGATAGCATCCGCTTGAACGGGGACAAGAAGACGGCCAAGGACTGGGCCCTGTTCTACTACCAAATGGCTGCCAGCAGCCAAGGCATCGATATAACCAAACCCACTCCAGGCTGTAACATGAATCTCGACGCTTTTCCCATGTTCGACGAGTCCATGACCCTTTCCTTCATCCTTCTCGAAGCATGGATCAACCAGGCAAGGGCGTCAAGTGAGGTGGTGACTTATAACGGCAAGTTTGGCTGGTATGAACCGACGATCGACTATGATGCAGCACCTCCGGACGTCAAATGGCAGCAAGATAAAGCTGCCTTCTTGGAGGTTGCGCCCCAATTCGATCTCATGGGAAGGTTCAACACCACTCCTCCAGATGCCCTCCCGGAAGGATTGTATTCTGGTATGCCCGTTGAGGACGAACTCTTGCGAGGGCTTCGTCTTCTCCTTACCAACAAAGACAAGGTCCTACCTTTCTGGCTCGGGTTTGCTACAGCCATTCACCTCGATATACGTCGCGTTCTGGGACGGCAGTCTGAGAAGCCCTTTTGGGCCATGATGCGCTACAATATGGCCATCGATGACAGTATAACCCAAAATCTGGAGTATTATGAGAACTTGACCATCAGTAAGACCTGCCTCGTCAGTCTCTAGAATTTCCAGGTCCACTGCTAACTGTGCGCAACAGAGGGCTGGGATCAAGTCGACGGCGACAAACGACTTATCAGGCTCCAAAATGAGGCGCGCTGGTTCACCGAGAACCCGCTATACAAAGTGATCGAGTCCACAGGACTTCTAACCTCCCGTAACAACAAGGAACACACCTTTCTCAAGATGCATCCGCTTTTCTGCGGTCTCTGGATTCACTACATCCGCACAACCTACCACCTCCTTGCAGCCCAGTTCGAGCGCTGCTGGGGCGGCATCCTCTATACTGGCCATCTCTACAACGCCTTGAATAATGAGAATCTGATCAACGGCGCTGCGAAATGGGACGATATGGATCTCTTACATCGATTGCAAGGCGGTAAAGACAAGTTTTTTGTCGGCGCGGCACCCACAGAGCGGGACAACTACCACAAACAGCTTTGCATGATGATGGGCTTTTCGGCAACCAGCTTCATCGCAAGCACCAGAAACAAGACTCGGAAGCTCGTGCCCACCAAAGCAGGTCCACGCTCTCTCGTGGCTCAAGGTAAGGTATCTTCCATGTTTCATAACCAATATAGGCCAAGCATGGAAGGAATCAAGCTGTCAGTGGACGATGTGCAAGCGATTCTCAACAAGAAAAGTCCGAATCCACAGAAAACACCTCAGGCCACGCCATCGCAACTCATCCACCAGCTGGCCCTTGATATTGAAGCCGAAATCCCCGAAACGTCAGTCGATTATCTTGCAATGCACCGACAATGCTGGGACTTTTTGCGCAGTCTCAAAACCGCCGTGGATCCGTACTTTAGCCGGGTCGCCGGGCCAGGTTGGATAGAGAGGGAGCATCAGCTTCCCTTCGTGGTGGGCTACATATTCTCCACGGCGCTCGACCCCTTGGGAGGAGAAAGCAAGATGACAGAGTTCCTGGTCCTTGCTTCCGAAGTTTACAAAGAGGTGGTTGCACCTTACCGCAAGGACGTGACTTTCTTCCTCGAAACCATCCAGGACTACGACAAAATGCTTTCTCACCCTGAAGACAAATTTCTCGGACCTATGCTGAATGAGCTGTCCATTGAAGAACCAGAAGAGGAGGAATGGGTCGATTCGGAATTTGAAGAGATGATGGAATACGATAGAGAAATGGACGCTCTGTGCCGCGAGTACGACTCGGAATGGGACGACGAACCGGAAGATCGAGCCGCGGCTGACTTCCGACCCAACGATCCCCTCCTTGACCCCCGTCTCCGAGAGGGATTCGGCCCAGGAGAATCGTTCAGAGATCCCTACGTCGAGCCTGGCGAGCCTGTTACCATGAGCGTGGAAGCCATGCAGCGGTGGGTGCGAGCTTCGAGAGCATTGGAACGGAATCCCAATGCGGTCTCGCAAAAGGATGCGGAGTGGTTGCGACTTGTCCTGAGGAGCGCCGAGTTCCAAAACACAAGGCAAAGGGCTGACCGAGAACGTCATGCGTGAGTCCCGTAAGATGCCGGCAGGGTTTTGATTAGACTACGGCAAGTCAGCTTGTTTCATAGTGAAAAGATGACAATATCTGTACTGCTTTTACACTTGGTCATCAATTGGGCTACAGCACCGGAACCATTACCTCTTGAGTGGTCCGCATCAAGACGGCATCAGCAGGCCAAACATGCCTATATGCTACACACTTCGAATTGGGAGACCACTCGGATCTTGGGAGCGTCTTTGAATACGTCAACCCATTGTTCATTCTTAACATGAATCTTTCTGTGAGGGAAAGCCCAGGCAAGGCTAGGAAAAATGGATGACACACGTATTAAATGGTAGAACGCAACAAATGTAGGTATGTGAAGAAAACAATGATCGGAACCATGTACATTGAGGCTGTTTGCACTTGCTCCATTATCTGCAGTTACATTGAATCCAACAATCGGTTTTTTTTGTATCCAACACCAAGTACTAAAGGTTACGATCCACGTTCACCGTCAAGTAATATTGCTCCAGAGGGTCCCTTCTCAAACAGAGATAGAAGAGACCCTGATGTCTTTTCCTTAATAGTGACTTCTCTAGTTATCAGGTGGAAACTATGACACCACGATGTCGTGAAGTCAGGCAACCAGGTGATGCAAACCGATGAGTTGGTTCGCAGAAGCAGAAGTCTTTTTTTTTTGGTGAGGAAGAGCACGCAGCCGCTCCAATATAACTGACAGAATTGTGCTCAACAAGCACATACGACCATAGATGGTAGAAAACTCGGGATCCCGTCCGCTCTCCCATAGATAAGCTACCAATCGCCTGACTAGTAGTTGGGTCGGTGACGACCAGCGAATCCCAGGTGTTGTATGTTTTTTTTTATCTTTTTGATGTTTTCATTTTGTTCATTTCATCGCTTTTTTCCCAGTCATCGGACTTCTTCTATTTTTGCCCTTGAAGTTTCCAAATCGAGTTTATATCTGGTGTCCTGCTTGTACGTATCTTTTTGTATCATCAGAGCCTTTGGCACCGGATCTGGTTGAAACCTTACGTGGTTGTACACTTTAATTACGCAAATGACTGGATATCAGTACTAAAATAATCTTTCAGAACAAAAACATTTTTGTCCCAACTCTCAACTGCATCAAATCCTATATAAAAGGCTTCACCACAATGTTAAGACAGAAAGAACAGACGACTGAGTTCTTGGATTAGAAGCAGTCGTTGTTCAGGGGCTGATGGTCAATGTAAACAAAACAGTACAAGAGTACTTCCTTTCGGCTTGTGTTCCGCTCGCGCCCGTGCGCCTGCGCCAAGGGACTCGGCTCCATCATCACCTGCATGAGCCTAAAGAGCTACCCGCACCTTATCCACTATCGCAGCGTCTCGAACGCGCTGCAACACCCGAACGGCGCAACACCACGGCATTTCCCCAAAACATCATCAGACCTCACACACAACAAGCGACCCGTGACCGGATTGGAGTTGGCGAACTTGCAATGATGGATAACTCGGGTCCAAAAATGGGCACGGCCGACGGCGCAGCTGGTATCCCATACTACGAAAAGCAGCGACAGCATCTTAAAGAGCTGCTGAACAAGAAGAAGCTTTTGGAAAAACGTCTGGTAGGCATTGCCGTCGCAACCAACGAACCAAGCGTCGACTCGCCTGCTGATACAACAACAAAATAAAGCTTGCGCAAGAAGAATCCATCTACCAAAAGGAAACCGAGTACCTCGAAAACACGCCAGCGGGCAACATCATCACAGGCTTCGACAACTACACCAAGGGCACCGCCAATGTCGCAGCACAGCGCCGGAAGACGGGGTTGACAGACGCGAACCGTGTCTTCTCGAGGAGTTCGATATCATACAATCCGGCGGCTGTGCGTCGTTCTGTATTCTCTTCCCCCCCTTCCTTCCACCCAGACACTTTCCCATCCACCATCCACCGTCCTCTTTCTCTCGTTCGCATCTGCCAAACTGCACCTCATTTCACACTTCGAAGCCGCTTGGATACTGGCCATCATGAGAGAGCTCTGTCAAGCTAACTAATTTGCAAACCCACAGCAACAAGAATCGCAAACACCAGCCTCTTCGGCCCCCGCTTCCCACGCGCCGACACCGGTCTCGACAACGTTCAATAACAAGGACGGCGCATCGAGTGCGCCGACGCCCACGTCGGCCACAGCCGGCAAGGCCAATTCCAAGAAGAAGAAAGCTACGACGTCGGGTGCGGGAGTTGAAGATAGCGAGACGGACTCGAGAGAGACGAAGAAGGCAAGGACAAACTTTGGGGCTGTTCGCAAGTGAATCCGTTGTGGTCAGGGAGAAAGACCAGAGTTGGATCTGCGTCATGTTACGGTCGGGTTGCCGTCGGGTTCCTGTTGCGCATGGTTTTTTTTTGTTTCTGCATAGGAGGAAGTATTGGATGGTACACGGCGTTTTTGGGTTGGTACAAATGGGTTCAATGGATTAAGCAGAGCGCGGCGTTTGGGACGGGCATTATTATCAATTCAATTGGGCATTCGAGACAAGCTATCGAGACAGCAACCTATTTTTATTTGTTATCTGCGGATGAACTGTGAATTTCTTGAGGAAGCGAGCTCAAAGAGCTGGAGTTGGGAGAGCACCGCATATCTGCTGTTTCTGTCTCCCAAACCTAGATCCGTTGTCCAGGAATTCTCGCGGTCTCACTATTACGCCCGGTGAATCAGGTTTCCAAGGGAGGCTAGTGAGAACCTTTGACCAAGTTGAAATGATAACCTTTGATATGGCATCAGTTGCACACTGTTAATGGCGAGATCGTGAAGTCTTCCATGAGAGCTGAGCGCAGTGCCAGAAGCTGTGTTGCCTGCCAACTGCCAGCATGTGTGTTGTCGGTCCTGACGGGACGGCGTTTGCGGTTGGGAGGAGCCCGCTCTCTGCTCTGATTGGGTGGGTGGGCCGGTCACGAGGCGGTCCACACAAACTTGCAAAGCCCATGAAAATTTGCAGGTGCGCACAGACCGGGTGCAGCACCTCTGGGAGGGTATAAAAGATGCTCCTCCCTCCCTCCATTTCGATTTTCTTTTTCTTTTTTTCTTCATGTCGACAATACTTCAGTGAGTCCCCCCCTACTATTGGCATCCGCTCTCCTCTCTCCTCTCTGGGAGATGCACATTCGCAACACACGATGCTAACCACACTGCGCTTTGCAGGAGAATCATTTCTATAGTATTTGTCCTCTTTTGTGTTCCCTAAAGGAGCCACAGATCCCACCGCGGTTGATGATCAACATCCTCGGCGCCCAACAGTGAGGTCCTTTATTTACTCTCGCTCTGCCTGCAAAGGTGGCGGTCGCTTCACGGCGACTGTATAGAGAGTGGCGATGATCTGTACCCCGATTTCCAGAGGTCTGCCTTCGGGCGCTTTGGCGGGGCGGGTGTCGATGGAAGTCTGACGCGCTTCCATCAAACTTTTTTTTTTTCATTGCGATCTTGGGGCTTCGGCTCTGAGCGTGGAGAAGAAAACTGTCCCTATCTGAGCATTGCGTCGAAGCGCGCTCATTCTGTTCGCTCTTGTTTTTGCGTCTGTTCGTTTGCAAACGCGTTCCTGCCTTGCCTGCATCTGGTTGCTTCTCATGCTCGAGTTGCGACGAACCTGCTGGCTGCTGCTCAACAACGGGAAGTGGTCTGTGCTGCGTCGAGTTTGATCTCGGTGGTCTCGTTCACTTTCGTACTTGGGGCTTTCCGGGCGCCAAGTGATGGTTGTTTGTCAAGCGCGCCGAAGTTCACACTCCTTCTGCCAACCACGGCTCACGGAAGGACCTTGAAGACACATCACCAAGCTTCCGGCCGGTGAAGTTCCCGGTGAGAATCATTGCAGCATAAACCAAATGCACGACATCTCAGATAGTGTCGGGTACATGACGGGGTGGAAACAGAGCGCCGTCGATTACACCATGGGGTGGGGTCACAGCTTCCCCTCGATGCCTTGGCAGCGACGGAGGCTACCCTACAGCTGCCTACCCCTCACGACGGAAGCAGCCCGCTTGCAACCCTCACGGCGCCTTGTCACTGTAGAAGCTACACCGTCGCATGCCTAAAAGTAGCAGATGCCTAGACTTGAAAGAGGGGATGTGGTCGTTACTACTTCTTCAACGTTTTTGGAACTTGGTGTTTTCTTGCATCCTCCTCATATCAGCCTTTCCTGGCGCGGACGCATCTGCTATATCAATAGCAGTATCAAACATGACTCTTACAGCAACCAAGTTCACGCCCGAGGTGCTGCTGTCGGCGCCACGCCGTTCACCAGCTATCCCCAATGCCAAGGGGACCAAGGCACTATTCACAGTAAGTTGGGATGAGTACAAGATGGGATCGCGTAACGCGTAACAACAATCTGGACCACATGTGAATCTGAGAAGTGATGAGTGGGGGTTGTGTGTAAGTCCCGTCGCTGACCAGAGCCTTGGCGACACAAAGGTGACCACGTACTCGTTCGAAACACACAGGAAGACTTCCCAGATCAGACTTCTTGATATCGAATCTGGCCAGTCAACACTTCTTGTCGATGACTTGAGCGCTAGCGAACCGATATGGATTGGCGACGACGAGTTCCTCTACCTCAAGAGTGATGAGAAGGGCAACACCACCGTCTTGGTCGACAAGATCGCGCGCCCAGGATCTCAGTAAGATAACCCATCGATAATGAACAAGTCCAAGCTTTGCTAAACAGAACCTCTAGAGCATATGAGGTCACTACCGTCAAGGCCCGCATTTCCAATATCAAGATCAAAGAGCTTCCGAACGGCACCGTCGCTTTCGTCTGCTCAGCTTACGCTACCCCCGATGGACAGCTCTCCAACCCCGCGACGGCGAAGAAGCCATATTCTAGCGCCAAGGTCTATACCAGTCTCTTTGTCCGCCATTGGGACGAGTGGCTAGGAGAGGACAAGAACTCGCTTTGGTATACCGCGCTGGAGAAGAAGAACGGTCGCTTTACGCTAGCGGGCCGCAGTCTCGTCAACGCCCTGGCGGGATCGAAGCTTGAATCTCCAGTACCGCCCTTCGGAGGCACTGGTGACTTCGATATCAGCCCCACGGGATTGGTATTTGTTGCTAAGGACCCCGAGCTCAACCCTGCCATCTACACCAAGACCGACCTTTACTATGTTCCGCTCAAGACCTTCACCGAGGAGCAACCACCCTCACCCCAGATTGTGTCGACACCTGGCCTGGAAGGATACACCAACAGTCCGGTCTTTTCGCACTGCGGCCGCAAGGTGGCGTTCACCCGCATGCGGAGCAAGCAATACGAATCTGACAAGCCCCGTTTGATGCTTTTACCTGATATTACCGATTTGGGCAAGACTGAAGAATTCTTCGCAACGGACGACGGCGAAGGTGGCTGGGACTATCGTCCCGAAGCCATTCTCTGGGGCGCCGATGACAAGTCGCTTTATGTGACAGCTGAGAAGAACGCCCGCGTCCACCTCTGGGAGGTCCCTTCCAACCCAGCTGATGCTAAGGACGCTCCAACGGTCATCAAGACTGCCGATGGCAGCGTTAACGATATCAGACTCCTTGCCGAAGACGATTCATCTTCGAAGCTCCTGGTCTCAAGTACCTCTCTGGTTGATAACAGCTGTTACAGCATCGTCGACCCATCCGCCAACACCACCGACATTGTTTCGTCTAACTCTAAGCAAGGCAAGACGTTCGGTTTGTCGAGGTCCAGTATTGGGGACATCACCTTCAAGGGAGCCGGCGACTACGACGTCCACGCGCTCGTAGTCCGCCCCTCGAATTTCGACGAAAAGAAGAAGTACCCCCTTTGTTTCCTGATCCACGGCGGGCCCCAGGGTGCCTGGCAAGATGGATGGAGCAACCGCTGGAACCCAGCCGTCTTTGCGGAGCAAGGCTACGTTGTCGTGAGCCCGAACCCGACAGGAAGTACGGGCTACGGCATGGCCCTGCAGAATGGCATCAAAGGCCAGTGGGGTGGCAGGCCGTATGAAGATCTGGTTAATGCGTTTGAGCACATCGAGAAGAACATGCCGTACGTGGATACGGATAGGGCGGTCGCGTTGGGTGCTAGCTATGGTGGTTATATGATCAGTGAGTTGACTCCTGGGATGTGACGAAGACCCGTGGACGGTTACTGATGTCTTTTCTTCCAAAACAGATTGGATCCAAGGCCATCCTCTAGGACGCAAGTTCAAGGCGCTCGTCTGCCACGATGGTGTCTTCAGCACCTTGGCCCAGTGGAGCACCGAGGAGCTCTTCTTCCCTATCCACGACTTCGAGGGAACCATATACGATAACCGTGCTGGGTACGAGAAGTGGGATCCTGCTCAGCATGTGAACGAGTGGGCCACGCCGCAGTTGGTGAGTTCAACACCTCTACAAACATCACCATTTTTGGCTGCCTGGCACTCCCACTAACCACCCACGCCTTCTCTCTTCCGAAACAGATCATACACAGCGAACTCGACTACCGTCTCCCGATAACCGAAGGCCTCTCGCCCTTCAACATCCTCCAATCCAAGGGAATCCCCAGCAAACTAGTCATGTTTCCCGATGAGAACCACGTAAGCAACACCTATCATGACAGATAACTAAATCAGAATCCCCGTGTAGTGGCAGTCAGTCACTGCCAGAATCGCAGGAGATGGCCTTCCAAAGTCTCAGCAGCGACTACCAATCCTCCTCCGGTCCTCCCCCTCCTTCAGTCCTCACTCCTCACCCCGCGCTCAAGGAGCCTAGCCGTTCAAAGCAAGCGCTTTGCCATCGCTTCTACTTTTCCGTCACCTCCAACAGCCCGCTTCTCGACTCAACGGGACAGCAAATAAACGCAACAAACGAAACCTTTGATGCTAACCAACGACTACTGAAAAAAGTGGGTTCTGAAGCCAGAGAATAGTCTTGTCTGGCATCAGCAAGTCCTGGCATGGATTAATAAGTACTCTGGTGTGGAGAAGGAGGAGACGAAGGAAGCGAAGGAGATAGTTGTTGTGGAGGATAATAGGCAGAAGGCGATGTAGGAGGAGGCTGATTTGCTGTATGGGTGAGCGGGACTTCATGACTGGGTATACGAGGGTGGGTGTGTGTGGTTTCGGTTGCTTTCTTTGCAAGAAATGGCCGGAAGACGTAATGGTACCTCTTAACGATGGAAGAGCACCTCTAATGATGGATAGGCACTCAGGAGCTAGCTCGGAAATGTTTTGTTTGGGACTTTTGAGGTTGGATGCCGTTATTCGAGGAAGGTGTTGCATATTCTTTTTCAGGTTCTATTCTCTCCCCTCTAGCGTAAGCGTAGTGTACTTGGGCAATTCTTGTTCTTTCCTTAGTACTCAGCGTGGTCAACGAGGTACCTAATTTCGAGGGATTCTTTACTCACCCCCTGAATTTACAGGGTGATGAGGTAGGAGATGATTGTCGTCGATATTAGTGTCGAACAAAAATGAGGGCCTGATAATGCTGGGATACGAGACAGATGCCAATGTCACCAGGGGCTTGTCTTTCTTCGAGCCCTGATGTATGTTTGGCTATTCAATTCATAGCTACGCCCTATTCCAAAAAGTTTCATGACGCTATTTGGGCGCACAGTCACAACACATGCAGCGCGAGACGGGTCTTTACCTATTACCCCCGAGGTCTTATGGTCATAATGATTTCTTTTGAAGCTCCCTTCCGCTTTCCATACAAGGCATGAAACCGTCGTACCATCGTTTCTTCCTGCTTTTCCATCTGAACCGTACGCTCTCGCTCCCTCCGACTTTTCCGGACACAAACAAAAAACAATAAGGGAACCCAGCAAGAGATAACTTAGAAAGCATCATTTCCGACAGGAGAAGATGAAGTAATCATGGTATCTTTCCAGTCTTACAAAAATCCGGAAGCGCCACAAACGCCACTTGGTCGCTGTTGACGACAACGACCAAACAAGAGAGATATAATATGCCAAACGAAGAGAGATAATCAACACCAGAACCAAGAAAAAGCAAAAAAGAACAAGACATCATCGGAACAACAAGGGATGAAATACAGAATAGCCGCCATGCTTCTTCCTCTTCCTTCTCTTACTCTTATCATCCCTTCCTCCTCTTTCCCCTCCTGCTCCTCCCAGACTGACCGACTAGGCTGGACAAAGTGATATCGTAACCGCTACATCAAGAGAACAGATGTTTTTTTGTACAGGGTATGAGCCGTGAAAACCCGTCATAACCTTTGACAACCCCAACACCGTAGAAATTCAGACTTTAAGCCGAGGCCTCGATTGGCTGAGCAGCGGTCTCGATAGAAGGCTGGGGCTCATCGGGGTTGATCGGCTGCTGTTGTTGCTGGGACTGTTGAGCCGCCATCTCACCGCCAGCCTCGCGCTCAGCCCAGTCACCCCAAAGCCCGCGCTTGCCGCGGATACGGATGTGACCGCCAAGCGCGCCCTCCTTCTGCTCAACCTTGATGGCGTCCTTGGTCGCAAGCACCAGGCACTCAAAGAACATCTTGGTGGCATCGGCCTTGGTCGTTCTGCCCTCGGGCAAAAGATCCTGGAAGACAACAGCGGTCTTCTTGCGCTTGTCGGCGTTGTTAGCGGCCTCAGCGCCGAAGAGATCGCGGAGAATGTGGACCGCGTGCTTGGTGCCAATCGAAACCGGGCCGCTGTCCGCAGGGTGCACAATGGGCGCCATGGTCTCGTCGAAGTTGGGAACAGGGCTGTTGGCATTCCTCGAGCCAGGTCGCTCCTGGTCGTCATCGTGGAAGACAGCGCCGTCGTCGTTTGCAGCCAGCTCAATCTCCGTGCCTTCGGCAGTCTCACTCTGATTGCCGTTGATACTTTCCGCGCGGCCGACAACCGTGGATTCGTCATCGGGAAGCTCGAGGCGGGGCGACTTGCGCGTGCCGTCCTCCATGTCAGCAATCGCACTATCCCGCTTCCTCTTCAGATCGAAGGGGCGGAAAGTGGTAAGAGACAACATGTCCGAGAGTTCGTCGGCCCAGCTGTCACTCCGGTTCTCGAGGAGGACATTGCTAACAAAGGCTCCGGTTTTTTGCAGGTCGAGCAAAGCCATCAGGTAGGGATCCTGGGTAACGAAGGACTGCGGCTTGAGGATGTTGTCGCGCTTCGATTGCTGCTCCTTGATCTGGGCGTTCGAGAGCATGGTCTGCTCATCAGGCTGAAGAAGCTTTCTCTTCTTCGACCTCTGGGGAGCGATTATCGTGCTTGCGGTCGGGTCCTCGCCAGGTTCGTACATATCCGAGTTGTTGTGGCGGCTGTATTCCATCTCAACCTCCTTGGCAAACTCGTCATCGATATCCGACAAGGGAGACTCGGAAATGCGAGCGCGAGCCATATCCGGAGCACCTGGGGTAGAAAGGCCTTCGGGAATCTCAGAGTGGTCCGCAACGTTGAACTGGAGGTCGTCATCGCCCATTTGAATGTCTCCCTCATCATCGGCGATCCGGATGCCATCACCGTAGTCCAAATCAAGTCCTAGCGACGGCTCGCGGGTCCCGCGCTGCTTGCCGGGTCCAGCACTCAACTCGCTGAAGATGTCGTCCTCAACGGCTCTAGCGTCAGGCGCGTCTCTGCCCATTTCAATCGTCGTGTCCATGAACTTGCTTGGCCTCTCGTCAATATCCATACCGAAGTCCAATTCCAAACCGAGATCGTCGTTGTTGGCGAGTGCAAGCTCTTCCTCGTCGACCATGGTGTTGTTCAGAAACTGGCTGTTGTTGAAGTCTTCCTGGAGGTTGATATCGCGCTGACTGGCACGGACTTGCACCTTGCGAGCCATAATAGGAGCGCCAGTAACCTCTTCGATCTGTGACGCCAGGTAGTCGGCGCTCGGGGGTGGTAGTAGATCGAGGTTATCGTATGGCGTGATCTGATCGGGAAGCATGAGAGATTCACTGTTTTGAACATGTAGGTTGGTGGGAATATCGTGGTTTCCGGTAGATCGGAAGGCCTGTGACAAGTTAGTAGGCGAGCGGAACCCAAGCAAGACAAACTAGGCATACCATCTTGATCTTCATCAAGGCTTCATTACAGTCGTCGAGGAGGTACCTCGCCTTGCGACTGTAAATGCGGACGACACCGAGAAGCAGCTGACCGCTCAGCCGAAGGGCCAGCGGTGCATCGTTAGGGGCAATGATGGCATCGACACTGTCTTGGAGGTTGTGCTGCAAAATCTGGACTTTGGAGACTTTGCGCTCTTGGTTGGCCGAGAGCCAGGCTTTCGCCAACGGCCCTGTGGCACTAAGGAGGGTGCCCGACCAAAACATGGCGACGAGAGTTTATTGTTAGGTGTAGCAATGGAACAGCAAGTATACGGAACAAATTGGCGACGAGGTTGGGTGATACGCGACCGAGCTATGGCGCAGCAGTGCGTGGTCGGTTGCTGCCCGTGGTGTTTTTCGCGATGCCCAGGTAGGTGTGGTGGTGTGGTGGTGTTGATGGGGTGTTGCGATGGTGAGTGGGTAGGGACACGGCAAGCGCGTCGTTTAGAACCGGAGCTCAGCAAAGCAGCAGGGAATGGCGCGTTGAAATTACAGACTGCAAGGACCGTGGGCGCTACTCGTACACATGTGCAGCGGCAGCAAGGAGAAAGCGCATTCGGGTCAATTGTCGAAGAATCGGTCAACAACGGTTTCAGGTACTGAACCCAAAAGACGCGATTGTGATGCGACAGCCAGCAGGGTTGGATGGCGACGATGAAGCTAGTGTTGTTGTTGGGCTGAAGAGTGGAAGAGAAGAAGAGGGGATCTGTGACAAGAGCGGCAGCGAAGCTCCAGGTTCTGACGGACGATTCAGGTTTGGACGACCCGGCTGAGACCGGGGTCCTGAGAGCGGGCGAGTGTCAGTGCGCTTGCGGGCGAGCGCGGGAGTGGATGCACAACCTACGAAATTTGAGAGGCTGGGCTGGTGCCGTGTCCTAGGAAAACCGTCTCACCAGCCACTTCTGGAATCGGACTTGAAGTGGCTTGATAGCACCTGAATCCGTTCGTCTTCCGAAACAGGACATCTTGACAAGGTTAGGAACCACCAAGGAGCCAAGGTACGCCGTCGACGTCAAGAAGTCTCTCCAACCGTCAAGTCGACCTCTTTCACTGGTCATACTTTTACCTACCTTTCTAACCTGTTGAAGACACACTTTTAAAAGACGTGGTTCGTGCCGGTTGACGGTGTACCTGAATGGGGGTGGTCCTTTGGCTGTGGCTAAAAACTGGGGAAAGGCATAGCCGCATAGGGGATCCCGCTTCGGTACGGTACACCCTGGCCAGGCATTCGTCACCTCACAACGACCAGCTCATCATACCATGTGAAAGGGGTGTTCGTTGTCTGCCGATCTGTCGGCTTTTGAATATGCCCAAATTTGAGGATCAACCGTGGAGCAGCGAGGGACGACCGGAGTACGACAAGCGCCTTCCATCATGAAAACATCTCCCGTGGTCGTCTATGGTGACTTATAGACAAATGTAGAGGTACCGATGTAGAATGCAGCAAGGAAAGGGACGAGGCTCAACGAGAGTGCATACATTATCTCTATGGCAAGCATGCACACTTGATGCACCTACAGGCTTGAAATCTGTCCCGCTGATGTCTTGTTCAAAAAGGCACCGTAACCAAAGACTATCCGTTGTATACAAGTTGTATAGATATGCACAAGGCTGTGAACACCGCTACTCGCAACCTCCAGAACTCCATTAAAATGCTTCTCAATGTTGCTGTTTAATGTTGCCCCTTTTCAGCCTCGCGCGCTTCTCCGCAAACAGTCTAGCAAGCAGGAGGAAAGCCCCAGGGCAAAACAAAGCGCCGCTGTCGTGGGGTACCGAAACATTTGGATGACCACTTTGAACCGGGCAGTGTTTCCCTAGTGCACGTCCAGAGAGTACGTACCCGCCACCTCAGCGAGACTCGGATCGGTCTAGATAATTGGCGAGTCTGGATCCTCGATCGAACTCCATCCAGCAAAAGGGAACCCCATATGACAATACCCATTACAGGCCCGGAGCCATACAATATAATACCAGCTAATCCATCCCGTACGCCGTTCCAAAATCTTTCGGTCTCCAACTCTCAGGGGACGCCATGATCTTCTTTTCTGTTCGCCTGTATTAGTTGTAAACCGCCCTTTCTCTTTCACCTACCCCTTCGGACGCTCCTTATCCTCGACCTTGACCACCGTCTGCAAGTAGGTGCTGCCGCTGCAGCTGTGCATGACGTTCGGCCTGGATTTCCCATCCCTTTCGGGCCCCTTTGCGCCCGGGCCTTGTTAGACTACATACTACCTTTAGTTCCGCACTTCACGTCTTCCCCTCTGCCTTTCTCATAATACCTCTCACGAGCAACAACCGTTTCCGCCATCATGGACCGACTCGGTGGGCCGAAGGACAATGACGATGTCCTTCCCTTCTACCAAAAATCCCCCGGCCAGGGCACCTTTGCGACCCTCGAAGAAATCGAGCAGTCGCGGTCCGGCTGTAACACACCGCGACACCGCATTACCTCTGCGGAATCAAGAGTAGGTTGCGAGCCCCATGCCATTGAGACACTGACACGCCCAGCCAGTCCGGGACGCTGACAGACGAGCAAACAGGGCGTGGCCGACGACTTCTCTTACATGACCCCCGCCGAAGCCGCCACCTACCTCGACACCTCTCTTACTCACGGCTTGACTCCCGCCGAAGCCCTCTCGAGACTGCACGATTACGGTCCGAACGAGATTCCCCACGATGATCCCGAGCCTCTCTGGCTGCGATTCGTTAAGCAGTTCCAAGAGCCCCTAATCCTCCTCCTTCTCGCCTCTGCCGGTGCGTCTATACTTGTTGGAAATGTCGACGATGCCGTCAGTATCTCGGTTGCTGTTACCATCGTTGTGAGCGTGGGCTTTATTCAGGAATATCGTTCCGAGAAGTCCATCGAGGCACTCAACCACCTGGTTCCTAACCATGCGCACTTGGTACGGAAACACACGGGGGCCAAACCCGTTGATGGTGACGACTCGTCCGACATTGGCGATGTTGCTGGCTCGGTTACACCGCCTGAAGATGTTCTGGATGCGAAATCGTCCAAGGTCATGGCTGCGCAACTGGTGCCTGGAGATCTGATTCTGTTCACTACCGGTGATCGCATTCCTGCCGATATCCGAGTCACCAAGGCAACTGATCTCACAGTCGACGCTTCCAACCTCACTGGAGAAAATGAGCCTGTCAGAATCGTTGCCGAAGCCCGGACTCGTCGCGGAGCCCCTGGTCCTGCCACCGACAAAGATAACTCGACCAACGTTGTATACATGGGCACACTTGTGAAGTCCGGGTATGGGCAAGGCGTTGTCTTTGCCACGGGAGGAAACACGCACTTTGGTACCATCGCGACCAGTGTATCTGGAACCGAAAGCCCTCGCTCGCCTCTGCAACTGTCCATGGACGATCTCGGCTCTCAGCTCAGCAAGATATCTTTTGTCATTATCGGTCTAATCTCTCTCGTTGGCTGGCTGCAAGGAAAGAAGATCCTCGAGATTTTCACCATCTCCATTTCTTTGGCGGTGGCGGCTATTCCCGAGGGTCTGCCCATTATTGTCACTGTTACTCTTGCTTTGGGAGTGCACCGCATGGCAAAGCATAACGCCATCGTGCGCAAGATGCCCAAGGTTGAGACTCTAGGATCTGTAAATGTTGTGTGCTCAGACAAGACCGGTATGCGCGAATGAGACCCGACAAGAGGCGACAGCAAGCTAACGGTGACTAGGAACCTTGACGATGAACCACATGACTACTGTCAAGATGTGGTTTTTCGGTACCGACGACGCTTTGGACGTGGATTCTGACGATGAAGCTACCGAGACCAAACCTGACCCCGCTACGCTTAGAATCCTCCGTATCGGTAATATCGCCAACAATGCCCGTCTTGCTATGCAGTACACCGACAACGGTGCTGGGGCTCGCGCCGTTCTCTCCTCTACTCAAGGAAAGAATGCCCCATCCACGTATACTCGCTGGGTCGGCCAGCCCACAGACGTTGCCATGCTCGATTTGCTTGATCGCTTTAAGGAACACGATGTTCGCGATTCCATTGGACCTCGTGTGAGCGAAACTCCCTTCAGCTCCGAGCGCAAGTGGATGGGTGTTACTATCGGATCGGAAGGAGGTAAATCGGACAAGGAGTTCGCCTACATCAAGGGTTCTATCGACAAGGTCCTCGATGCGTGCGATACCTATCTTTCCAAGGATGGCCGAGAATTTGTTATGGATGCCAACAGACGCCAGGAAGCGATTGACGCCGCCGAGAAGATGGCCTCGCGAGGTCTCCGTGTTTTAGCCTTTGCCAGCGGTTCTGTCACCAGATCCGCCAAGAACAAATCGCCCGCCACGAGCACTGTCGAAGAACAGTACAAGGGTCTTACCTTTGCCGGTTTGGTTGGCATGAGCGACCCGCCCCGTCCCGGTGTTTCGAGGTCTATCAGGAAGTTGATGCGTGGCTCTGTTAAGGTGATCATGATCACGGGTGATGCTGAGACCACGGCCGTTGCGATTGGAAAACAGCTTGGTATGAGTGTCGCTACACCGGTCGAGGGCGCAGCGAACACGTCGGGCGTCAGATCTGTCCTGCGCGGCGATGAGATTGATGCCATGACGGAGGAAGAGCTGGCTGCGGCCATGGACCATACCACTATCTTCGCTCGCACGAATCCCGACCACAAGCTCAAAATTGTCAAGGCTCTGCAGTCTCGTGGCGATATTGTCGCCATGACGGGTGACGGAGTCAACGATGCTCCTGCTCTCAAGAAGGCTGATATCGGTATTGCCATGGGCAAGCACGGAACCGATGTTGCTAAGGAGGCGGCCGATATGATCCTGACTGACGACGACTTTTCTACTATTCTTCACGCCATCGAAGAGGGCAAGGCCATCTTCAACAACATCCAGAACTTCTTGACATTCCAACTTAGCACGAGCGCTGCTGGTTTGTCTCTTGTGCTGCTCTGCACTTGCTTGGGTTACAAGTCACCTCTCAATGCCATGCAAATTCTTTGGATTAGTAAGACTCTTCCTTTATTTTCAGTTCCATCGACCTTTGCTAACCGTCTCTTTCCAGATATCATTATGGACGGCCCTCCTGCACAATCTCTGGGTGTCGAGTCTGTCGATAAGGACGTCATGAACCGTCCTCCTCGCCGCAGAGGCGATGCAGTTCTCACCAACCCTCTCATTACCCGCGTGCTTACCCAGGCTTTCATCATTATGGTTGGTACAATGCTGGTCTACAAGCACGAAATGCTCGGGGACGGACAGGTCACCCGTCGCGACACTACCATGACCTTCACCTGCTTTGTCCTCTACGATATGTTCAACGCCCTGGCCTGCCGGTCGGAGTCTAAATCCATCCTTCGCGGCGAAATTGGGTTGTTCTCGAATACGCTTTTCAACTGGGCCGTCTCGCTCAGCTTGGCAGGGCAGCTGCTCGTTATTTACTTCCCCTGGCTGCAGGAAGTGTTCCAGACCGAGGCGCTCGGGCTCCTTGATTTGGTGTACCTGATGTTGCTGTGCAGTACGGTTTTCTTTGCTGATGAGCTTAGAAAGTGGTGGAAGTACGGGGGAAGAAGGCATATGGGCGTTAACTATAGCCAGGCTGTATAAGGCCGGTGTAAGAAAAAAGGGCGAGATGCCTTAGACTAGAGTTGGTACATTTTATGATGAACTCATACATACACTACAATATTGGATTATAAATAGTAATATACCATGGGCCTTTGAATGGTCAGATTTGGATACCTCTTGGTGTTTGTTCACATACATTTTCTGCTTTATATGAACCTAAGGTAATGTCTCGCAGTCTTTCCCAAATCCAGGGGCATCGTCAAGTGGCCGGTGCTGCGATCACGGCAGGTGCCCCTGCAGTGGGGCTCAATCACCGCCTGTCGTCTCTGGTGGCCCCGGGCCCCCGGTCTGCAGTGACATCTGTCCCTCCCGCTAGAGCCTCGACGTCCTTCACCATCTTTATAGCTTCGAAACACCGAAGCCCAAACGCACACGACCACGCAGGGCATCAAGTGCAAAGCAGCGATGCGTTGCCAGCGTCCAAACGGCAATACCGATGTCTGCCCCCTCCAATGGCGTCGATACCACTGCTTCGTCGTCGAAGATGCCCTCCACAGCTCCAACAAGTACAGCAGCCACAGCAGCTAGAGGTACCCCAACTGGCGCCGTCAGCAATAACATCACCACCATCCCCTCCTCGTCGAATCCCTCCTTAAGCACCTCGGCGAATACTACGAACAAATCCCACGATAAGACAGCACCGCTCTCGCTTTCGCTGCCAATAAGGAGCATCACCAACCCCCAAAATGGTGGCAATGGCAGCAACGATCCGAACACAGCAGCAGCAGCAGACCCGGCCCTCGCGGCCCTACGCACCGCCTCGTCCTCGTCCGACATCCGCGCCGCGCTCGCCGCCCTCCACGCCCGCGAATCGTCCCTGACGAGCCGCTTATCCTCCGTCCTCGCCTCGCACCAGGACCTGGCCCGCTCGCTCTCGCGCCTCGATAACCTGCGCGCCGGCCTCGGCTCCCAGGTGATCGCCGCCCGCAGCGTCAGCAACAACATGCTGGCCGGCGCCGCAGACACGGCTAGCCACCTGTCCAGCCGCGTGCGCCAGCTCGACCTCGAGAAGCAGCGCGTCGAGGATACCCTGCGCGTGGTCGAGCTGGTGGCTGAGCTGAAAGCGTGCGTGGCTGGTGTGGTTGGTAGCATGGGCGCCCCGCAGGATTGGGAGGCTGCGGCGGGGTATATCGCGAGGGCCGCGAGGGTGCCGGAGGAGATCGTGAGGAGCGGGTTCGCGGCTGCGGTGGTGCCGACTGTTGAGGTGCCTGATGCCCCGTGGGTGACGCTGGAGAATGCCAGGGAGAGTCTGTGCGTGCTGTTCTTGAGGGAGTTTTGGAAGGCGGCTAAGGAGGATGATCCGGCCAAGATTACGAGGTTCTTCAAGTTGTTTCCGTTGATTGGGCGGGGCGATGTTGGACTGGATGCGTATGGGCAGTATGTCTGCCAGGGCGTGGCGGATAGGGCGAGGGCGATCTTGAAGGATGGTGTTGGGGCGGTGGGAGGAGCAGCTAATGCTAATGCTCCGGCGACGCTTCGGCCGAAGAAAGACGGCATCTTTTATGCCAATGCGTTGAATCTGCTGTTTGGACATATCACCCAGATTGTGGATGGCCATGGCGGGTTGGTGGAAAGGCACTATGGCGGGGGAAAGATGATCAAGGTTATCGAGCGGTTGCAGGGCGAGGCAGATGTGCAGGGAGGCATCATCGTGGACTCTTGGAGTGATGAGCATGGCGTGGATCGCGCCTTGACAGATGTGAAGAGTTATCCATTCTCGTTCCTTGTGCAGAGCTTCCTGCCGCAGAACCGTGGGTTTGGAGCACCGCCGCGCCTGAACTCGCCTGCTCCTGGCGGCGATGGTCGCAACAGCGAGGATGAGGGTGTTAGCATGAGGGAGGTGGATGCCCTGCTTAGTGAGATTGCCATCATGCTAAGCAGGTGGTCTGCCTACTCCCATCTACTTGCCCAGAAGTGCATGGTAAGTTTTCCACATGCCGTTTGCTGAGAAGCCGTAGCTAACTTCAGTTTGTCACAGGAGCCTGGTGTTCCAGAAGACGCGCCACTAACCATGCCCGAGGTGCTCACCAAGTCCAACTTGAGCCGAAAGGTATCAGGCAAACTTGTCATGCCATATAATGTTCTAACCACTTTCTTCTTCCGACGATCCGTTGAGAAAGCATTCCAACTAGACGAATGGCCAACCGGACTGTCCTTGAGGATGAGCAAACCCATCGACAGCAGCCCGCCATTTATCGTTTCAGCAGTTGAAGATGTCATGTACATCGCGAACACCGTGATCATCAGATCCATCTCTACGTCTCAAAGAGGCGTTATAGACTCTGTTCTCCCTACAATATCGAGCTTACTGGGCTCGGACTTCGTCGGTATGATTCAGCGCAAGATGCGCGATGAGTGCTACCCCAAGCCTGTGATTCAGGGCGGGTTCCCACCAGAAGACAAAATCATTCAGTTCATCGTACTCATCAACAGTCTCGACATGGCCGAGGAATACCTCACCCGCATCATCACCGGCATCTTGACTCCGGGAGAACAATCAGTCAACGGCGGCACCGGAGCTCCCTCGCAGGCCAGCTCCCTCAAGAACTCCTTCCCATTCAAGAACGACCTCAAAGAAGTGGCAACCCGCCTGAACAACCTCCACCACTCGTTCACAGCCAAGGCCACGGAGCTCCTGAGCGAAGGCATTAAAGTTCTCTTCAGCCAAGTCGTCCGGCCGCGTCTGCGCCCTATCCTCTCCGACACATTCCGCGACGCCGACTACACCATGACCGAGGAAGAGCTCCTCGACCTGTGCGCGCAGAACGACGAAAACGAGGACGACGTGCTCGAGCAGGTGACGCGCCGCTTCGAGGAGGGCTGGGACGCCCTCATGAAGCCGATCGCGCGCCTCATGACCCCCAAGACTTTTAGTACGGTCTTGGACCACACGGCGCAGCACCTGGCCCGCTGGCTGGAGAAGCGCGTGTGGAGCTATGCGGGCTCGCAAACTAGAGGAGCGAGCCCGTACGGCGCCATCAGGATGGAGAGAGACTTTTCGGGAATCATTGGCACCATCAGTAAAGGGAACTATGCGGTGCGCGAGGTGTTTGGACGCACGTTGCAGATACTGATGGTGGCGAATATGGAGGATGAGGAGTGGGAGGAGCTGATTGTTACGGATGGGGCGGCGGGTGAGGATGGGGAGGATGGTATGCTGTGGGTGCTTAGTGAGGATGAGAGGAGGAAGGCGAGAACGATTGTTAGAGTGGCGTAGGTTCTTGTGATGTTCGAAAAGCTTCCCTCCCACTGCACAGCGCCTGTTTTTTTCGTTATCACCAATCATACATAATATATATTGGGCGTCTCTTGTTTCGTTCGACCACCAAAACATCAAACTGTAAGCTTGGGATAACTGTCTGCGATTTTCGTCGCTGATATCAGAGTTCCAGCCGCTTGGAAACGGACTGGCAGAACTGGCCATATACTGGTAGACACGCAAAGGCAACGCAACTGTAATACCACAACTCCAACCTGACTTGAAAGACAACCTTCGGCCTTCGATCTCCGGCTCGCTTTCGCCGCCGCATTATCGACGGAACTGGTCAAACCAACAGGTTGGACTAAGTTGCCTCGGCTTCAAGTAATTCCATGCGCTTACATACACACCTGGTAGGCTGGATGCGGTGGTGATGAGTCCCAATCCTACCAAGTCAATGAAGGTGTCCAACCGTTGCAAGCCGTCTCAAAGACGGTTAGCTGCTATGTATGCCGTCTTTGTTCCTTAAGGTTTAAAGGCCTTGTTTGTTCAGGTACTCGGAGGGATGTGTCCCCTTACACCCCTTTTCTTGTTCAATGTTCAAAGCCATCTTCTTTTGTATCCTTTGTTGTAAAACCCTTGCGGCGTTGCTTTCCGTCGTCGGACCGCTTTGCCGCGTTTTCGGTACCGAGGGCCATTGAGATATCTTCTTTCAGTTGTATGTACACTATGTACATACATCTTCGGAATTCTTACACTACTACCGATCGATCGCGAGTACGACGCTGAGTAAGAGTGAACAACGAAGATTCTGCAAGCAGCGCGGCAAAGACATTATGATGATGAGTGTGTGGGGGGAACAACGGGGAAGACAGCCACTTTTGGTAAACCTCTTGAGGTTGCATTTTGCAGAGTTTGCATCTTCGATGATCGATGGTTTTGTGAAAATTTTGAGGAAAGAAAGGGAGTTGCTTATCGCTTTAGGATGTGATGCTTCCGGTTTGCCACTTGCTAGTTCGGTTGTTGGTCGGTTGGTTGTTCAAGATGCACGGAACATTTGGAAGAGGGAGAGAGAGAGTTGGGTTGGTTCTTTTGGTCTTTGCAGGTGATCGGCTTGCGCATCACACCATCCCTGATGACGGGAATCTGCTTGCTCTCTCGGTTTTCTCCATTGTTAACTTGGAGTCTTTTCTTTCCTTTTCGATGATCTAAACATGCATAGAGCATGAAGTGGTTTGGTTGAATTGCAGTGACGGCGTGGCAGCTATCGAGCTAGATGTCACATATCTGGACCATATAGACACTGCTAGTTGCTCCGTTTAGTATCGAACTTTTCATTGGCGCGATGACCGAGTGGCCTAAGGTGTTTGACTCGAACTACCATTCGAGGTCTATCAAATCTCTTCGGAGGCGCAGGTTCAAATCCTGCTCGCGTCGGCACATTCTTCTTTTTGCATCTTGTTTTACAAGCCTACAGCTTCTACTTCTTATGCAAGCGAAGCTGTCGTTTTTTTTTTTTCTCTCTCTTTGAACTTTGTTCTTTTCCATTTCTTTTCATTGTTGACTTCATGAGCATAAACTTTTGCGGCTGTATCGTCGGAGATTTAAAGGTACCACAAGCGCCGTCGCACACGGCCAATCTGATTCAATCGTCCGACGTAGTAACACAGAAAACGTCAGATACGAGAAGGAGCAAATCAGGGGTTGGAACGCCGAATTCTCCTTCCAATTTTCTGGAATGTCTTAAAATCGTATCCCCCGCTCCTAACAAAGAGGGTCATTCTCCCTTGCAGTTTAATGCCTTGTCCCCAATTCGAAAATGGACGCACGTCATTTCCTGTGATACCCAAGCGAATTGCAAGACTATCGCTAGCTCCAAGAAAGGTGGAACACCAAGCATCCTGTCATTACCGGTATCTCTAGGCGATATCAGTATATAAGAACGGCTGAGAGCCTGAGACAGACCGCCCAAGACCAAACCCATTCAAGGGAGTCCTTTTCTCTTCCTCCTCGGCTTGTCATGCACTCCGCATGGAGTTTGATCCTGCTGCGAATGCGTGGAAGACAGGAGAAGTCAGGAGGACAACAGCACGGCAGCAAGCATGCGGGTGACATCCGACGTGGCACGCATACAATGGTGAAAGATGCCTTCTCCCATATCTCGACGGTGACTCTCTCGCAGGGCTGGCGACCGTAACGGCAACCAACATGTTTCCAAGTTTCCAGTTGAGTCCTCTGAGTCGGCTGCAACCTCACCGCATCCGGGGACCCAAAATAAAAACCTTTTTAGCCAAGGATCGTACAGGTAGGCTCGCTTGGAATTCTGGGCTGCTGGATGCAATGCAAGAGAGCCTGGCGAGAGCCTGGCCGGCGCATGCCAAGTGGTTGGCACGGCTAGTCAGCAGAAAACCATATCCGGCATTCATTTTGGTAATTTGCGATGGTCAGGGAAAAAGAGGCCGGATCGCCAGCAGTGGAATTGAATTGAATGGTTGACACGGGCCATGATGGTGGGTGGATGGTGTGCTGGATGCGGTGGGCTGTGGTGCGGGTGTCTCAGTGGCCGATGGGTTTGCCCGTTCACGTCTGTTCCTTGCAGATTTTCAGGCACACACCAATCAGACCTTACCGGCTCTGCATGTTGCAGGGTACCTGACAGGGGTTGTTGTTCCCGCCTTTTTGCGTTGGTTGCGCGTTCGCTCGGCCTTCCTTCCAACATCGTCCTTCTTCACCATCGTTTCCACTTGGCTTCGACGCCCAACAAGGGACAGGGGTGGTGGCAATGCCCGGGGCAACAGGATAGAATCCCTGCCATTTCTTTGAAGGACGGACGGTTTGCTATTCGATGGTTTGCCTTTGAACCCAATTTTATTGCGGTCCCTCCGACGGTGAGTGACAGGTGTCAGATTTACTGGTGTGATCTGGTTGATTGATTCTGTGTGTCTGACTCGAGCGCTCTGCTCCAGAAGGTCTGGGGGTTCTAAGGGTAACCCATATTTACTAAGACCTATAAATTAAGTGGCTAGGACTCTAGCATCTAACCTATATTTAGGTAGAATGCTACCCTGGAATCTGACACACCCCCTCACTTACAGACCTCTAATTACTTCTTTGAGGTTAAAAGTGAAGCTATTTATATATTACTCTTATCTTTTCATATTTTCGATCCCAATATCTCATCTAAATTATCGAAATTAACCTTCTTTAGTACCGGATTATCCTCTCCTCCGCTATCCTTCCGTAGCGGCACTTCGGCTATGTCCAATAATTCCCTAAATCTCTTATATTCTAAAATGCTTAATACTTTCGTCAATCTATCTACTAGTATCGATTTCGTCTCCAAATACTCGATATTAAATATCTTCTTCTCAATAATTTCTTCCCTTAACCAATATCTATAAATATCTACATACCTCATCTTTATATTAAAAGTAGGCGTCTCCTCTATAAGTACCCTAATAGTCTACTAATTATTATATTATAGAGTGGAGATAGGGTCCTTTAATAGCTTTACCCCTAGAATTAAAATTAACTGGTTTATAAAGAAGGTTTCCTTTATTATCTTTTTAATTATATATAATTCTACTTCTATTATTAACGTAGTAATTATAATCTATTTAATTATTCGCTAATAAATTAGACTACTATAAAATTTAATAGTAAACCTTTATAAATTTTTACAGTTATTCTTTTTATTAGTAAACGAAATATTAAACGTAGTTTTAAATTTATTATTACTATTAAAATAAAGTTCCTATATTTTTATTATTCGAAGATATTATATGATCTTTTTGCTAGTGGCTATATAAGTAAAATTAGGATTATAATTATATTGAGCCAATCTATTTAATAGGAAGGTGATATTTAGTCGAGTATTAATTACTACGTATAATAGTAATCCTATATTAATTTAATAAGTACGTATTTCTATATAATTAGTAATACCCTTGTAAGGGACTAGTTCTTCGTAATTTATAGGTATTAAAGTAAATTAATAATTACATTTAAATAACTTGGAAATTTTATCAATATACATTTTTTAAAATAATTAAATTTATCCCTAGTTTCGGTTATATATAATTTCAATATTTAAAAACTATTAGAGTTTGTTTCCTATAATTAAATAATATTTTAATTATAATTTTATGGTATATCTTTTAATTCTTTCTATTTTATTTTTATTAAATGTAAAAATAATATTATCGATGTAATAGAGTATAAAGATACCATTCTTTTTTATAATATAGGGGTCTTTAAGGATCGCTTCGAATCCTATTGATTTAAATATTCTATTAAATTCCTGTTACTATAGTAAGTGTATTCGTCGGAAACTATATAGTACTTTAATTAATTTAAATACTTTGCCGGGGATTTAATACCCGGGCAGTATATGTATATAAATCTCTTTATTAAGGAAGGTATTAATAAAAGTATTAATTATATTGTATTAAATAAATTTAAAATTAAGACGAGTAATTAGAGTGATAATAAATCTAAATAACTTACCTATTAAGGTAGAAATATATATATTTATTTCTATTTTATTTTGCTAATCCCTTCTTACAACGAATCTTATTTTATATTTATTAAATATATTATTTTTATTAAATTTATAAGCGTATACCTATATATAATCGAAGATCCATTTGCTTTTTGCCTACGGTACGTCTTTATCGATTTTAATCTACGTTTTTATATCCTTATAATTCTATAAATAAATTTCTTCTATTTACTTAAATAGTTGACCAAGTAGGTAGTTATTAAAATTATTATAATATTTAGGTATAATTAGTAAATCCTATCGGTAAACCCTATTAAGATGGCTATATTTCGTAATTAGCCGTTATACTCCCACTTTAATAATTATTTTCCTATTTATTTTAATTATTAGTTATAATAATTTATTAATATTAAAAGTAACTTCTTATAATTCTTATTAATAATAGTACTTATCGATAGTTTAATTAATTAAATAATTAATATAAAGTACGGCCGGCGGGGTAAATAGAAGTAATAGATATAATTTTATAATATATTCGATAGATATTCTTTTTATAGTAGGTTATTAAATAGCGATTTCTTATAATTAATTACTTTCTTCTTAGGAATTTTTTTAACGCTATTTATAATTTCGATCGAAGAGGTTCGAAGGGAGCGGCTTAATATTTATATTATTAATATTATTCTGTAGCTTATAATCTTCTCTCTCTAGTAGTTCGGATACTTTCAAAGGTTAATTATACAATTCGTTAATTTTACTAAGTTAATCCGCTAATTCCTTATTATTTATTTGGAAGTCCTTTTTTAGCTTTTTAAAATTTAAGTTATAAGTAATCTCCTTGTTAAAAATTACATTCTTAGTCTAGACTATCCGATTTATATATAAATTCTATATACGATAAATAGAAATTGCTAAATAACCAATAAAAACCCCTATTTATACTTTAAGTACATGTTTTTAGCGCCGCTATTTTTTCTTTTATACGGTATTTATTATAGTAAAAACCTTATAACTATAAATTTTAAAGTAATTCAAATTTAGTTTATAAACTTCCTATTAACTATTTTATTATATAATATAGGTATAAAATTATTCGAAGGGAAATTTCTAATTATATAAGTAACGAAGGGAACAATTAACGAAGTAAATTATTATGTTAGTAATTTCCGGCTCCAAATCTATTAGGAATTTCGAATTTATTAATATAATATTATATCTTTCCTTAATAATACCCCCTAAACGCTCTACCTTACCGTTTTATATTTATATATTAGGAGTAGAGGGTTTAAAATTTATTCTTCGTTATAATAGTCTATATTTAACTTCATTACTTATAAATTCGTTATTATATTCGAAAATCTTAATTTTTATATTATATTGGTATTACAATATGTTAATATAAAATATTAGTATAGTAACTATAATAACTGCTTAACGATTTAATAGGTAATAATCCCAAATATATTCGGACTATCGATAGGTAATAAGGAGAAAGTATTTAACCCTGTTAATTCCTTCGTTAAATTCGAGGAAATTAATAGTAAGTTTTTCTCTAGGTCCAAAACCTCGGTTTTTAGTTATACGGTTAATTTATTGTTTAATCTTTGCTATCGCATACGCGTCGTATTTAATTGAGGGTATACTATGTAATTTCGAACTAGTAAGTTTAATTCTATTAATGTTTTGAAGGTGGTCGATTACTTAGGGTCCTAGGTAGCCGAATTGTAAATACTATATTTTTATTAATTATTTAGAAGGGCGCTTTATATAGGAGTTAATTTTATAATGGCGCGTTACGAACGAGGCTTTGGTAAGTAAAAGTAGGATAGTTTTAATAACTATTTAATTATAAATAGTATTTAAATAATAAAAGAATCAATTATTAGACTTCCTTAAATAATTATTTAGTAGTCGATAATCCTAGTAGAAACCCTACCTTTATAATTGGAAATAGGAGACGAAATTAATAGCGAAGTTAGGGTAAAAGGCGACCTCCTTTAACTGTAGCTTTAAGGGACCGTTCTTACCCTTAATAATAATATTAACCTCCTTAAACCCTTTAATTGCTACTTAGGTATCGCTAACCTATAAAGAATTATCCGGATTAATATAATAAAAGTAAAGGAAACGAATAATTTTATTAAATACGTAATGTTATGGGGCTAGAGCCTAGGGGTTAAGCTTGGCTATTGCTAAGCTGTATGCTGCCTTATCAATAGGGTCCCTATCTTATCAATAGGGATGTGAGCCTTCGAGTTGGCTAAACCCACATACTTGCCTAGCCTGTACAGTCTTGGCACTGGTTGTATAAAACCTTCTTTTGACTATACCCTTCTAATATAATCTTTCCTCTTTTTCTTTCCTTATTAAATATAGCATTTCAACCTTATATGACTACTCGCTATACCTTACTCTTACAGACCCATTACATTATATTTGACCCTCTTTTTCAATACTCCAGTGTATCTACTATTCTCTCGTAGGCACACCCAAAGAATCTCCCTCTCCGTGCTACCTCCTATCTCTTAACAATAGTACCCCTTCCTCTACGTCTTTCGTATCGCCTCCCTTTCGCTGGTATGCTTAAAGAGTTTTTACCGCTCTTACGATCCCTAACGATATTCTTCTCATTCGATTTGCCCCGTTCGTTTACGATCTACCCTAATCTCAACCGCTACTGCCCGAACTCCCGTCCCTCTTAATAATAGTACTAATTTTCTCTAAAATTTCGAGCGTTTAAGCCTCTATGTAGATAGATTCGCCTTCTATAATATAGGCTCATCGCTTACCTTTCGCTCGCTATTAAATACTTTAATAGTAATACTTTGTTTTTAGTTTCTATTTTTATTAAGTATACCTGGTTAAAGACGCTCGAAATACCGAATTAGCGTCGCTAGGAAAACTCTGAGCTCTACTCAAATAAAAAAATAGAGGAGGAGAGAGGGTAATAGTAGTAATAGCTCTAATTCAAGAGTACGCTAATTATACTAAATGAAATTAATTTATTATAACCCGGTTAGGGGCCTAGGCGGTTACGCCGGTAGTAGCCAAGAGGAGGAGTTCTTAGATTGAATAAAGACGAGAAGGTCTACCTTAATAAAACTACGGTAGAGGGAAGTTTATTATATTTGTAAAGGAGGGACCGCTAATAGTTATTTTAAGCATGTAATCTACTAGCTAGACGTATAATTAGTTTTAATTCTACCCTTTTTTATATATAGTTAGTTGAAGGCTAGTGTTTACTTTAATTATATAGCCGTTAGGAGGCGAGGCGAAACGTTATATTTCGTAAATATAAGGATTTTATTAAGGTCGTTCCCTAGCAAGGGAATTATACGGAAATATAGTTACGGTAGTAATAATAGTTGCTACCAGTAAGAGAAGTAGAGCGATACGAAATATTAGGTGATTATTTTAATATTGACTGTTTGCGTATAGATTTGCTTGGTAGAAGAGGGCCCCGGATAGGCAAGGTATAAATATATTCTTTGATTTAGTTTTGGTTCCCGTATATTAGGAAGTAGCTCTATAAGGGTAGGTATTTGGTAGGGTACTGCCGATTCGGATAGTAAGCAAGTAGTCGTATAGCGTTTATTTAGGGGCTTAATATAAATACTTTTCTTAGTATTATTAATTTCTTCCCCGTTCTAAATATTAGGTTGGGAGCGGTTATTAATAGATTTCGTTATTTTTATATAATTAGCTACTCAATACTTTGTGCGGTGGACTACATTCCTTAGAGGGGTAGACCGAGCTTCCTAAGGGGGAGTAGGGGGGTAATGTTATAGGGCTAGAGCCTAGGGGTTAAATTTGGCTATTACTAAACTATATCCTACCTTATCAATAGGGTCCCTACCTTATCGATAAGGATGCGAGCCTTCTGGTTAGCTAGACCCACATGCTTGCCTGGCCCGTGCGGTCTTAACACTGGTTGCACAAAACCTTCTTTCGATTGTACCCTTCTGGTGCAGTCTTTCCTCTCTTTCTTTCCTTGTCAAATATAGCATTTCAACCTTATATGACTGCTCGCTGTACCTTACTCTTACAGACCCGTTACACGTAAAGAGAACTATTAGAATCGAATATTACTAAGTTCTTAAGAGGGTAAGTCTCGTCCCTAATTTAATATACCTCGCTAATTTAAAAGGTTACTTTATAAATAAAATCATAAATTATAATAGGTAATTATATATTCTCCTCCTTCTTAAGAGCCTTTTCTTCATTGTTATTTTCAGCTGCGATTCTTATAATCTCTTTAATAAGTTTGGGATCTTTCGCGAAGTTAACTTTAATAATATATTAAATAGAAAAGAATAGCCTCGCGATATATTTCGATTTTACACTTAAATTAATATATTAATAATCTTCTAAGGAATACAATCCTCTCTTGTATACTTTATATATAAAGATATTAAACTTCTTATATAATTGAATTTCAGTCTTATTTAATTAGAATTTCCTTTTTCCTCTAAAATTCTTAGGCTTTTTATTATTCTTACCTTTTTAACGAGCGTCCTTATTGTTAGCAATTTCATTTTAGCTTTCGCTATTATATTTCCAATTATTATATTCGATATTAATTTCGCTAATATTAAAAGCGTTGCAATATCCTCCCTTTCCGGTAGCGACCCTACGTTTAGTAGTATAGATATTATATTTTTTAAAATCTTTATAAATGTTTATATATTTAAATATACTGTTAATTAATTTTTTTATTAAATTTCTAAGTACTTTTATACTATTTAAAACGTATAATTCTAATTACGTTAACGAAATCGATATATAAGGAGCTAGTAATCTTAATTGCCCCTACTCTTATAGTTTATTTATTATTTATAATAGTAAATTAAATGTAAAACCAATTAATTTAACTTTTAAGTTTCTTCGTTAGGATAGTAACGGCTTTATAATATTATTTCCTAGCTTTAATCTATTTATCGACGGCCTTATAATTAATTATATTTTTAAAATTCTAATACTATTTATTAATTTACTACTCCTCCTTTATAGCGTTATTTTATAGTTTGTAGCTAATTAACGATTTTATTTAAATACGTACGGCCTTATTACTAATTTTAAATTCCTTCCAATCCTTTTTCTTATTAGGGTAGAGCGTAAATTCTAATTTAAGGAGTTATTTATTAATTAAATCTTCTTCGTTAGTAAAGGTATTGAATAGGATTTCGTCTCTAATATAATATTTAATAGGTACCTCCCGGGATTCCTTAATTTAATTAACGACGGTACAAACGGTTATTCTATTATTAAAAAGGATAAATTCCGCTTTAGCCTCCTTAATGTAGGTTCTAACTATCTTCGTAATAGGATAATAGTTAGGATAAAGTTATTTCGGTACGGTAGGCTTTTCGATAGTACTTTAAAACTAATTTTTAAATACGTTTGAATTGTACTTTAATTAGAGTATAGGCTCCCAGCGGATCCAATTATTACTATCTTTCAAGTAGGTAACATTCTCCTTAGTATCGTTAATAGGCTTTGAGAGAGACATCGTATTGTTCTCATATTATTTATTACTAATTCGTAATACTAATTATTATATTAATAGGGCGCGTATTAGATTATTAATTATTAGATTTATTGGTGTAATCTAGTTGATTGATTCTGTGTGTTTGATTCGAGCGCTCTGCTCTAGAAGGTCTGGGGGTTCTGGGGGTAACCCATATTTGCCAAGACCTGTAAATCAGGTGGCTGGGACTCTGGCATCTAACCCATATCTGGGTAGAATGCTACCCTGGAATCTGACAACAGGCCTCTGAGTGCCAGGCACAGAGTGACAACGAGCACCACATCCAGCTGAGTGCCGCATGGCAAGTGGCACTGGGAGTCGGCGCCGAAAAGTCCTCTTTTCCCAGCGGCAGGGACTGGCCAATGAAGTCAACGAACTCGTGGAAGGAAGCCAATTTAGCTCATCGGCTGTGTCCACTGCCCTTGGAAGGGACCATCAGTTCATTCAAAAGGGCCCGTTCCCACATCCTTCCCCAGTTTATGTCGCTCTCTCGATCTTCCTGCTTTCTTTCCCCTTCAACCACCGCTATCCCAGCAATCATCACACTCCTTTGCTTGTCGCTCCGGCTTCAGCCCCACGCTCATTTACAGCACATCACAATTATCAACGAGTGAGAATCCCGAGGATCTACTCTTACCCACGTCCTTCGACACTTTCAAGGCCGGCCTCATCGAAACAGCTCAACAGCCTTACAAACAAACATCTTCAAAATGCAGATCAAGAGCATCATCACCGTCCTGGCTACTGGCCTCTCTCTGGTTGCCGCCCAGGAAGCTGCCGACTCCACCATTCTCTCCACTGCCACCATGACTTTGACCGTCACCATCACCTCCTGCAACCCTACCGTCTCCAACTGCCCCGGCAACGCTCCTGCTACTAGCACCAGCACCAGCACCAGCTCCATCGAGATTTCCAGCGTCGTCCTCACCACCTCGTCGGCCGCCCCGGTTGAGACCACCTCTTCCAGCTCGATCGTCGTCATCCCCAGCACCAGCTCTTCGTCTACTCTGTCCTGGTCCTTCCCCCAGGTCAACTCGACCACTCTCGCTGGTCCTACCGCCAGCCAGCCTCTCACCTCGGTCTTCATCACCCAGACCCAGAGCCCGGTTGTCACTGCCAGCCAGCCCGCTGGTCCTTCTTCCCCCGTTACCGCTGGTGCTGCTGGCCTTGCCGCCCAGTCTGGACTTTTGATGTCCGTCTTGGCCTTGGGCGCCGCTCTCTTGGCTTAAATGTCGTGATCTAGCCTTGTGACTGGGTCATGTACATACGAGACCATCTGTTGCATACTTCATCATCACCATCATCTACGCCGCCATTAACTGGAGCATATTAACGACCGCATCCGACTTTCTTTCTTTTCTGGTGCTACTTTCGACTTTCGATTCTGACTACTCACGGATGATACCCGTATCTTTGATTCTTGAACAACAATGGGGGTGTTACATGGCTTGGGGCTCTTTGGCGGGGAAAGATTTCTTTGTTTGATACCACCAACCGGGCAAACTAAAAACCTTTTTATATTTTCCTTTATCCTCAAACTTTGTTCATTGGGGCTACTGGTCGGCATATTCTTAGAAAGGTTTTAGAAACAGGGAACTCGGCACCAGGGGCTCATTGGTTTTGGACCTAAGCCAACGGCGTCGGGGTGGAAAAAAGGGTGGTATATAGAGAAAGGTTTTATGTCGCATGCGATATGTGCCGCCGAAATGGAATGGGATATAAGTCAATAACTGAATGATCCTCCCGTGTCCCGTGTTACGATGTTGCGATAAACACTCTTCCCGACTGACGTAACTAGTCTCTGCCTCTTGTTTCATGTGGTAATATCGTGTCCAGCCCTATCGTGGAGGAAATACCGATGGACGCTTGGATTTTGAAACCTTGTCTCAATGCAATCCCCCCTCCCTCCCCATCATGGAGTCAGCTCGTCACGGGTAGTGATAATCTCACAGACGTAGGAACGCGGGTGACTCCGCCCACGAGATGGAAACTAACGTCGTCGATCGTTCTTTCGTGTCTATCCGATCAGCCTCAGTGTGGATATTACATACACGGACGACGCCGCTTTCAACCTCAGCTATCTGTACATTGTCTGACGCCGATTGCTCTCGAGTTCTTCTGCAAGACTTCTTTCCGTCTACTCAAGTCTTTCCACAAATTCCATCTCGTTGTATCATTCCGATGGACGACCAGGAGAACCCCCGCGTCTAACATATTCTCCCCGTTCTCCGTCGTTGTCTACTCTGTAGCTTTCGATTCTCGTCCATCACTCGCGTCTGATCGTTCATAACTATCGCCAGTATAGTGCTGTGGTTAAGGACTGTATTGAGAAGTCGTGATGGACTTCGGCGCTCTCAAAATTCCCGACAGTGCAGTCCCCCCCCCCCCCCCTCTCTCTCTCTCTCTCCATGTCGTCTCAACAGTTTCCCTTCACACAGTTCGCGCATAGACTCTGGGTCCCCGGAACGACCGCCCTGCACCCGTGTGTCGCATAGTGATCACAGGGCTTGTCGGCCATGCTTGTTTTAGGTTCTTGCTTTTCTTTTTTCTTGTTTCTCCACCATCAGCATTTATCGCCAATACTTCTGACGAAGAACGTACCTGTTCCGATTTTTGCTGTTGTGACTTCGCGCACAAAGCGGCCACTGGTTGCCGAAGAATGGGGAGGAAAGCTGCGAGAGTTTGTTGAAGACGAAGAGAGCGAGTGACGAAGGTGTGACCAGTAGTATATGCCGTTGAGACGATGAAGTCGTACGCACTTGTTTCAAGCAGCCAGGGCCAGTATCAACTACGTACATTACACGCACGAACAAGAGGGAGAGGGAGTTCGGGACTCTTATACTTTGTTGCTCCCATCAACATTTGACCCTTGATCCGAGCATGTATGACCTTGTCCAACATGGCATGGGCTACAGAATGGAGGGTACCGAAGCTGTGGTTCGCTGACATACGCTATCTGTTGTACCACGTTCTATTGTTGCTGTTGCTGTTTCTGTTGTTGTATGCTCGCAGGAAACGCATGTCTCATGATCAGGGGGAATGGGAGGTGTGACGGGTAAACAATTCCAGACTTCCGATTCGGTGACCCAGGGTGACCCAGGGTAGTGTTAAAACAACTTTGACATGCAGTCAAGGGGGTGCTTCACTACACTAGTTAGACTAGGTCGGCGTCGGTAGGGTAGGTAGTCTAAAACCTCGTCAACATCCAGGTGAGTGTTACTATAAAAGTATGCATTGCATGCCTCAGTTCTCTTCTGGATCGGATGCAGAGCACATAGATGTGCTCTGATGATGGGATGTTACATCCTCTAGGCGGTGTAGAACTGTAGATATGGCAATTGACGCTTTTGGAGGTTGGGATTGGCCAATAGGTTTATCCTTACCTTGCCTACCCTACCTCCCATGGCCATATGTATTCCGGGGCTTTTGGAGCTATACACCATCTTTCACCGAACTTCGATCAATGGGTTGCTATAAATGTCACATTGATATGGTCACATTTTGAGTACACACCGGCACGAACGACATGTCGAAACGCTGGAGCGGCGAACGATGTACCTCCACAGCCCATTCTTTCCAAAGGTAACCAACCCTCAGTCGTCTTTCTGATGACGGTCGGTCGGTCGTACAATTGCTGTAGACACAAGCGTTTTTGGTGTTCTTTCCGCCGCTGAAATCTTGTCGCAAAAGACCCCGATCAGGTAGCTGTAGTCTGAGAGAACAACTAACGAGTTTGACACCTCTACGCGGCATCGGAAACGCGGACGCTTGACTGGGTACCTCCGTGTGCGGTAACGCAGATGAATGTTCGACGATTCGATGATCTATTCAGCTTCAGTTCTCAAGTAGATGTGAGGGAGTATTGTGAGATAAATTGGCGAGGATGTTGATGGTCGGTTGAACTTGAGTAGGCAAGAACCCCCACTGGGGGACGCCTTCCAGGCGATATGGCGTCGGAAGCCGGGATGGGGCCCCGGCGTTCGCTCTTTCCCTGAGAGGAGACAAAAAGAAATGGATTTGAAGGATAGGTAAGAGCACAGGACTTGGCGCCTCTCTGCTAAGGAAGGAGGCCATTCAAACACCCTTGGGGACGACTGCCTCAAGAGTTACCACGACCGATTGGTCTTTCAGGGCTGATCCTTAACATCAAGAAACTGACTGCCGATCACGGGTGAGATGCCCTGGGAAGAAATGAGCCCAACACTGTATTATTTACCTATTTGTTCCATCCCAGAAAGAACACTTTTACACTCTACGTTACCCGCTGGGTAGCCGTACCTCTCTGTCCAGGGACCAGAATGAATCCCTCTTAGATGGCCCTCCCTCCGCTCAAGGATCCCCTCCCTGCGTCCCACTCTCGTAGGTAGTCATGAACCATCCAATTTAAGGCTGGCTAGTCCCCTGAAAGTTAACGCTAGTGCTCTTCTGGCCGGCAGCCGCCTTGTCGAGCTCAATGTTCTTGTTAAGCTTCTTGGTCTCCTCAGCAATCTTGGCCGAGTTGTCCTTACCCCCCTTGGCCTGATCGATCTGCATGGCGAGGGTGAAGAGCTTGAGCTTGAGAACCTTGTTCTTGATCTTGCCGACCTGGAGCGCCGTGCCGGCCGTGGTCGTGGTGCCGCCGGCGGCCTTGATGGCCTCGTTGAAGCCGCCCGCCTTGGTCTCGGCGTTCTCGGCCGTCTGGCGCGCGGCTTTGATGATGGCCAGGTCGGCGGCGGAGACGGAGGCTAGGTTGTTTTCGTCGATCTGTTGCGGAAATTCGTTAGATGTGTGTTGTAGGGAAGGGCCGTTGGTGGAAGGCAAGAAATGTGGAAATGACTTACGGGGAACTTGGCCTGAACTTCCGCCAGGGCGTTACCGCCAACGCCGCTGGAGACTTGAAACTGGGAGTAGCTTTGGGCAGAAAGGGCCCGCTTGCTTAAGTTGCGGGTGTCAACCTCGCAGGGCGCAGCGAGGACGGAGGTAAGGAGAGTGAAGACGAAGGCGAGCTTGAACTGCATTTTGACTGTAGGAGGAAATAGGGACCGTAGAGGTGGTTTAGAATGAAAGTGTCTGTGGAATGGAACGTAGAGAATGTAGAAAGTACAACTAAAAGACAGCACAGCTGTAAGTCGAAAAGAACGTTTAAGTGAAGGGCTTTGAGAGAGAATGAGAATGAACGAAACAATTCGGCCACCCTCTCGCTGGATGGTCTTGCATCTTATAGAACATGTTCATTGAAACACATTCATCCGTTTGAAGCATTACCCAACCACTGTGATCTACCTTTGAGACCCAGCTTCAACTCGAAGCTCCCTCGATTTCCAACATAAGCATGTCTTTCAAAACATGTTTTCCCGAATACGCTCATGGTTTGTAGTAACAGACGCCATCCAAACCACATGGAAAGGCCGTCCCAAGGGTGAATAACAGGAGAGGGGCTAGGCAAAAGAAAGATCCGGTGCCTTTTTACTGGGTTCTTGTTTCATTCGCAGTCGGCGGTGTTCCCATGATCCCAACTATACCAGCCTGGTGATATCGGTGCCGGGCGGTTAGAGTTGCCATCGAAGTGACTTTGGATATGGTTGCCCAATTGTAAAAGTTGACGATTTCCCCTTGACGATGCCAAGCAATGTTTCGACAATGTCGCACCTTTTTAAACCTTTGTTGACCCCTTCGGTTGCGTTCCGGATTGCCTCGTAGGGTAGGATTGAATTGCTCCAGCTCGGACGTAGTGAAAGGCAAAACCAAAGCCAATCTCAATCCATGATGGCGCTTCCTGGTCTTTGGAATTGTCATGGGATTGTTTATAAGTAATCCCTTGGTCCCTCGTATTTGACGGCGGTTGCCCAAACATTGATCGATTTGACCGAGAAACATGAATGAAGCCGGTTCCAGTCCACGGCACCTGTTTTACTCGCGATCACCCCGACAAGAGCGTGATGGATTTCAGACAGACATCTCTTATATCGCATGGTTAGTGATGATAGCGAAGCATACAGATGAAGTGTAAGAGGGGAGTGGTGATGCAAGGCGAGGAGGATGACAAAGTGAGTAGGAGGAAGGACTGAGCCAAGAGCCAGAATCTTTACAGAACGCGCTCCAACGAAACTCAGACCCTTATCAATTGCCAGGCCGATGATTGCATTTTGAATCACATATCGAACACCTGATATCGGAGGAGCGTTGTATTTTTCACAAAGAAAGAATGAAGGTTGGGGTGGAAATGCATTTCCGTCCGACGGGCCTCGGCACTCCATATTTAACCCCAAGTTTACCCCAACTTCTCGGGACGGCAGGGACGGGTCATGCGTCCACCCCCCACAAGGCAAATCTGACTGCACTTCCCCTCATTAACAACCACAGCTTCCAGATCCATCCAATCCCCTCTTTCTGCCAGAAGCCCGCTGATATCCGATTCGATAACACGGCATCTTGTTTCCCCTTGGGAGCAACAAAATCCGCCGTACTGGACAGGATAAGCATAGAGAAAGGGAACATGCCAGATAGCTAGCCCGTGATATCCTACCTGTTTGGTTAGTCGACTGCAGCTTGAAGTTTGCTGTTGGTTGCACCCGTCCGCTTTGGCCCCAACCTGACCCGGCGGCAAGATCCGAGATGGCTGGCCTTTTAAGATAGATCCATCCCTTCCTTCCTTGGGGAAATATTGGTTGGGCTCTCCCGTCTAGACTCTTGAAAACAAAGTAGATACCAGAGTGAAAGTTACCTCTAACTGTGTTTGCTCGTCACTCCCCTTCACCTACCAAGCCTCACCCAACCGTTCACGATGCCTTTCACTTCGCCCTTCAAGGATTTGGACATTCCCACCAATGTCGATGTGTGGTCTCTTGTTTTTGACCGGCAGAATGTTCCGTTCCCGACCTCCAAGAGGGTGATGACCTGCGCCGAAAACACCGAGCTTTCGCATACTTGGGACCAAATACGGGCTGCGTCCATCGACTTTGGCAAGGGCATGAAGGATATGTGGCGTTGGAGGAAGGGTGAAGTTTTGGCGTTGTATACGCCGAATAGCATCGATGTAAGCCTGCCGCCGATACATGAAGCGTGGCGTTGGGTTGTGTGAAAAAGAAAAAAAAGGCAAGAAAGAGCTTGCTAACACCAAAACCTAACCACCAAGACCCCAATCGTCACTCTCGGCGCCATCTGGGCCGGCGCCGTCGTCTCGCCCGCCAACCCGCTCTACACCGTCGAAGAGCTCACCTTCCAACTCAAAGACTCGGGCGCCAAAGCCATCGTCACGCAAGCTCCCTTCCTCAAGACCGCCGTCGAAGCGGCCAAGAAGGCCGGCATCCCCAACAACCGCATCATCCTAGTCGGCCAGCACAGCGACCCTTTGGGGAAATTCAAGCACTTTCGCAACATCAAGTGCGTCGACTTCCCCGCCCGCTTCAGGAAGACCAACATCAACCCGGAGAAGGACCTCGTCTTCCTGGTCTACAGCTCCGGCACGACGGGCCTGCCCAAGGGCGTGTGCTTGACGCATCTGAATGTTGTCTCCAACATTTTGCAGGCCGCGGATGTGGATGGGAGATATTGGTCTGCGACTGGTGGGTTGGACGGTGAAGGCGATAAGTTTTTGGGCGTGCTTCCGTTTTTCCACATCTATGTGAGTTTGTCTGTCGACAAGTCTGGTCCATGGGAATTCGAAATGTTCTAACCCAATGCATCACTACAGGGCCTCACCTGCGCCCTCTTCATGTGTCTCTACCTCGGGTGGGAGATGTTTGTCGTCGAGCGGTTCGACCTGGAGAAGGCCCTACAGACGATCCAAGACCAGCGCATCACGGGCTTCTACGTGTCTCCTCCGGTCGTGTTGGCCTTCGGCAAGAGCCCGCTGGTGGACAAGTACGATCTCAGCACGCTCAAGGTCATGCACTCGGGCGCCGCGCCCCTGACGAGCGAGCTCACCGAGGCCGTCTGGCAGCGCCTCAAGATTCCGGTCAAGCAGGGCTACGGCCTGAGCGAGACCAGTCCCGTGGTGTCGTGCCAGACTGTGGATGAGTGGGCTAAGTTTATGGGTTCTTGCGGCAAGATGATGCCGAACATGGAGGCGAAACTGGTGGATGAAGAGGGCAAGGAGGTTGCCGATGGTGAGGTGCGTACTTTTGTCCTGACATCTACTGATCAGACGACGTAAAGTGACCTGGTATAACTGACAATGCTGGACAGGTTGGCGAGCTGTGGGTCAAGGGACCTAATGTGTTCAAGGGTTACTATAAGAATCCAGAGCGCACAAAAGAGGCCTTTTCGGAGGACGGCTATTTCAAGACAGGAGACATGTTCCACATCGACAAGCACGGCAACATGTACTGCGTGGATCGTCTCAAGGAGTTGATCAAGTACAGTAAGTCATTTGTTTTCTCTTATCCGGCACGTAACCGGAAAAGACTTGGATTGATCACTGACATTTCTTCCAGAGGGTTTCCCTGTCCCACCAGCCGAACTCGAGGGTCTTATCCTAGGCCATAGCGATGTAACGGATGTGTGCGTTATTGGTGTCGAGGACCATAGCCAAGCTACCGAAGTGCCTCGGGCGTACGTCGTCCTTCGGCCAGACGTGCAAGCCAGCGACAGCAAGGCGCAGGAGATCATTGACTACGTTGCTAAGCAAGTTGCTCCTCACAAGAAGTTGCGCGGAGGTGTTCGATTTGTTGCCGAGGTGCCCAAGTCGCCCAGTGGAAAGATTCTCCGGAGAATGCTGAGGGACAAGGTGAAGCAGGAGGAGCGTGTTGCGGGATCAAAGCTTTAAAAAAGGGTGTAGTTGAGATATTCGTGTTGCGAAGATCGATTTTTGGATACTGTACGTTTTATACCACCCGCCTTTCTCTGGCTCCGGGTTGATGTGATTTCGATGCCTACGTGAAAGATATGTCAGTAGCTAGGTCTTTATATATTGTACTGTCCACCTCAACAAAAGGCGGGTATCTAAAGCGCTCTATACATACCAGGAGCAGTACTCTCCTGGATGCGCTCACCAAGAATATCATACACGGTGCCTCATTACACTTACTACGACCGGCCTGTTGCCCATTTCACCGCACCATACCATCAAACATCATCTAACCCATCCTCTCCGCCTCCTCCATCAGCTTCTCCACACTGAACCTCCGGTCACCCGTCGCAAACCAGTCCAACAGATTCCTGCGCTCATTCGCCCTCTGCTGGCCCTGCTCGCCACCAGTCCCATCCCAACCACCATAGAACCTCTGGAGACACATGAGCAACCACTGCGCGTTCTCCGGCTTCACACCTCTATCCTCCATAACCTGGCCCTGCATCAGCACGACGCCCTTGTCGGCGCTAAAGTCCATGTAGTGCGTGACCGTCGTGTGCGGCTGCGCGAACTCGCCGCGGTTCTTGTACTCGGCCAGCTGCGTGAACAGTACCGTCGACGTCGCCGTCGCCGCGTCCCAGGTCCACTGCAGGAAATGGATCTCCGCGCCCTGTTCCGGGTGCGGCACGGGAAGCACGAACTGGGGGCGCGAGCGCGCGAGCGTGTCCATGGCTGAGAACGTCTCTGACGAGATCACGGCGCACAAAGAGTGCGGGTTGGTGGCGTAGCGCAGACGCCAGATGGCGGAGAGTTCCTTGATGGGCAGGTCGCGGGCCTTTGTCATGTCGAGGATCTCGGAGAGCGGTTTGATGCCGGAGCCGGAGCCTGAGCCGGATTTTGCTGGCGTTTCCGGCGCGGCTTTGGGAGAAGGTGTGGCGGCTTCCGTTGTAGTTGTTGTGGTAGCGTTAGAATCGGCGGCATCAGAAGCAGCAGCAGTGGGCGTAGCCGGAGCGGGAGCACCCGGTAGTTTAGTCGCAGCGTCGGTTTCCTTGCGCAGGCGCTCAATCTTGTCTTGGTATGCCTGCTTGAGGGCGTCGATATCAGGAAGGCCCTCCTCCTTGGCCTTGCTCTCCAACTTTTGGCGGTACTTCTCGATGACACTGCGCGGTTGCTGTGTCGTGGCGAGGAAGCGCACGTCGTGAACTTGAGCCCATCGTCTTTGAATGGAGCCGCGCAGCGTACGGACGTGAGAGCATGGATGTGTGAGATGCCGAAGCATGCCCGCAGTGCGAAGGGAGGCCATGGCGGTGGTAGATATGCAGCAAATGGCAAGCCTTGGTCCGAAAGTTGCAAAAAGAAGAGTTCACTGAGGACGATGAGTATGAAAAAGTTGACGTCAAGTTAAAGCCAAGGATATGTGACCCTAACCCTGGGGTTTACCTGCACCTTTCAGTGAAGCTCGCAGAATCACCCACCACATGAGGCCATCACTCGGGGTCAATTCGATCACGACGCCATACTCGGGTATTCTACTGATGCGGAAATGTTGACCTATTCTAGATGATGGCTACCTGGAAAGAATCTCGATGGATACGATAGCTCCCTCAAGTTGAAAATCCAGATAGCTACCTAGCCCCTCATTCCCTCACTTGTAGTGTACATATGTAGGCCGTATGCAGTTCCTCCTGGGGTTATCATTGTGCAGCGCATATTCATTAGGAACAGCTGAGTTGACGCACCTCGTGGCACCAGAAATCCCGAGGCGCTGTATTGTGAAGCGGTGCAGATTCTGTGCTTCACCACCATGACCTGGACCGCCAGACCCCACAAAAGAAAAGTTCTCCCCGCGCGTAAATCAAGGCATGCATAATGGAGATCCGGTAGGGCTGCGAGGCTGTGGGCTGCGAGTCAGGATCGCCCAGGGTCCAAGTGGAAGATGGAGAATGCGGGGGAAGCTAGTATGGTTGCTGGGACTTGGACGGACCTCGTGTTCGACCTGTCGGGTTGTCTCCCAGCTGGAGGTCACCCACTCGTCATGGCCCACGATTGCCTTCCCCGCCCTTCCTGGGAGTCTGGGACCACAACGGGATGGGTTCACCGATGAACTACCGATGAACCATCGACGGAGCGATGGCGGCTGGGTATGATCTATCCGTCCGGAAGGATCCAACCTATCGGGTCGTTCTTGACTTTCAGCCCCTCCTCCCCCCTCTCCCCTCATGCCGCATCGAAGGACACGTTGACCTCTGAACCCAACGACGACTTAAGTACAATTAGGTCACTGTTCGCGGCGCACCTCGACATGATTCTACTCTTCACCTCATTGAACAGTTCACTCACGAATGTCGGACAAACGAGATGAGACCACAAAAGAAAAAGGTATCGACATTAAGACACAAAATCTAGTCCTCGCTAACATCTAAAACACAAAACGCGCCTGTAAACCACTTCCATAACCCCTGAGAGAAAGGAGGTGGGTATGCCAAGATATGATATACACGAGGAGGTAGCTCGAAAGTCTATGCCCTTCCTCATCTAAACCCTCAATACCTTTTTCCAGAATCCTCTTTCCGCTGCAGGCTCATCACAACTGTTTTCCCATCCGAATCATGGCACGATGGTGGTTGAATCGCTGACCCAAGAATTTGTTTCCAAGAGCCCCAGAACCAAGTCATGGTATGACTCGATTGGGCGTCTTCCTCTAGTCCGTCATGCTTGTGGCTAGGTGCTGGGAGCACTAACTTAGGCGTTGAGGGGCTTGAAGACCCAGCGCTCGGAGTTCTCGGCGAAGGGAACACCAAGCTCGAAGAGCTTAACAATGACGCTTTGGAAGTCCTTGAAGAAGAGGTCGTTGTCGGCGGCGTACTTCTCAACCCACTGCTTGAACTTCTTGTCCTGGATGATGGCCATATCGGCGGGGAGCATCATGAGGGACTTGGTCTTCTTATCCTCATACTGCTTAGGGCCGTTCCACTTCTTCCACTGCCACTTCTCGTCGAGGAGGAGCTTGTAGTAGTCGTTGGTCAAGACGGTGGGGGAGAAGGTCCAGGGGCCGTCAAAACCGGAGCGGTCTGCGTGGCAGCGGCCGAGAGCGTGAGCACCGGAAAGAGCAACGATCTCCTGATCGTTGAAGCCCATGCGGTAGAAGATGTTGCGGAGATGGTCCTGGGCCTGGGAGGCATCAGGAAGACGGCCATCGGGAGTGCAGGCAGCGGCATCACGGTCCTGGCGACCAGGGCGGTAGGGGATGTTGGGGCCAAGCATCTCCTGGATGGAGCAGACACCGCCAAGGATCCAGAGATCGGAGTAGGTGATCCAAGGGAACTTGGCTGTTCAGGATGTCAGTAAGTTGAAATCCCACGATCAAAGAAAGGATGGTAGCAGCTTACCCTTGACGGGCTCGAGGAAGTCACGAGCAGCCTTCAGACCGGCGTTGGCACCGTGGTCAGACTCGGGAGCGAAGCGCATGGTGGCACCGTTGGAGCCACCAGTCTTAGTCTCCTTGTCGTAGGTACCGCTGGCGTGCCAAGCGAGACGGACGAGGACGGGGCCGTAGCTGCCATCGTCGTAGTCCTCCTTCTCCTCGAGGCGGGAGGCAATCTCGTTGTAGACGGCCTGGTAGTCTTCGAACTTGGGAGTGAAAACCTTGGGGGTGGCGGAAGCGCCGTCCTGGTTGAGATACCACAGACCGCCGGCACCGAGAGCACCGGCACCGATAGCCCAAGCCCAGATGTTGGAGCCACCGGACTTGGCGGGCTCAGAAGAGTAGAGACGGCGACCACCCTGCTGGAAAGCAGCGCGGGGCGCGGCAGTGAGCGCAGGGCGAGTCGAGGTGCGCAGAGCGCGGAGAGTGCGGGTGGCAGTGCGGGAGGCGGCCATCTATGCGGAGGGAGATCCAGTTAGCATCATCATTGCTCTCAATGTTATCATGGTGAGTCCCATGATGGTGTTGAAGGCGGGGAAGAGATCGCGCATCACTGGCATCGCCGAAGCTCAACAGAGTCCGAACGAGAAGAGACGAGCAGACGGTTGAGAACGGGAGCCAAGAGACAAACGACTCGTGGAGGATAAGAAATTACTTGATGCGTACCTTGATGGTTCTTCAAAAGCAGCGAGGACGATGAAGAGGAGGAAAGAGGCAGAAGGATGAGAGCAGAGCAGCAGCGACTGATAATAATGAGGGGAAGAAAAAGAGGGAAAGGAAGGAAGCGAGGACGACGAATTCACAGAGCACTAGTCTACAGCTATCAAATCGGAGGATCAGGCAGGTGGGATGGTGCAATTGTACTTATCCTTTCGTAGCTCGGCTGTTGCCCGGTGCCCCGGAAAGACGAGGCCCGGGGCCACCCCGGTGGGGTTGTGGTCTCGACATGCCACACGGATTCCAGCGAAACAAAACGACTCTGGAATCATATCGAAAATAAAACAATCGCGTGCACGTTGAGTGGCCAGCTCCGCCCACGTCTCTTTCAGGGACCCCGTTCAGGCCGGTCCATCCCGTCAAGGCGCGGCTGTGGGCCATTTCTAAGCCCTTCCTAGAATTCTAGGGGCGGTTTGAGACCCGTCAGAGCACCATCGAGATTCCCGTGGTTCCCCATTGGACCCCGAGAGTGAAACCCGCCGCAGACTCACGAAGCCGGCTATATCCCGGCATTAGTCACCAGGTCTGAGCACACTCGAGACGACAAGAGGCGGCAACCGCTGACTAAGGCAGTGTCAATGCCAATCAACTGTCAATGGCCTCAAAAGAACGTGCTCAAAAGCCAAGAGATACTGCGGAGCTATATCGGAGTCCGGAGAAGGGTTTCTAGATCACAGCTTACGTATGATTCTGGGTAACACAGATGGGCAACCCTGTGACAGAACTTTTGCCTTCAGACGAACGACGGTAGTTGCGATGACTCTGACAGCAATGAGTTATCAACAGGAGACTGTGGTCCAGATACCGTCGGTACCATAGCCAGAAAGGGCAGACAGTTTGCAACGGGCACATGTCGAAATCCAACCGCGACGTTGCCTCATCATTGGCTCCTCCACAACCTCCCAGTCTTTTGTCCGCTGTAAAATGGGGTATCGGGTGCGCAATTAGTGCTTCTACTAGAAAAGCAAGCTAATACCAGTAGCTCGATGTCTTGACAGCGATTCCTGAGTCCATTCTCTGACACGGCTCGCACGGGTACACGTGGCAAACCAATTTGTGTTGTCAAATCTCCAATTCTCCAGATCGTCCGAAGATTCCCAACCCAAAAAGTTTAACAGGCGCACAGTAAGCATGCGGGGTCCTCATGTCTGAGCTTGTGGCATGCCGAACGCACGGTGGATGGGCCGATCATCACAAGTCACCCCTCCCTTATGCAAAGAAGGCAGGTCCTTATGTAATCATATCCGACGCTGTCTAAATTTAACGTCAAGCGCTGACTTGTACGAGATGGTCGGTCTTTATAACGAGCCTTCTTTTACTTTTAGAGACAGACATCTTGTATAACGTCGATTCCTTTTTGATATGTACTTACAGTTTTCTCTTTTTTTTCTTCTGCTGTTGTTGCGTCGGTACCCGTTTGCCCATGGGATTGCAGTGTCACTGGAGGCTCGAACCGTGAACAAAAAGTTCACGGGCACAGAGCGGCGGGTGGCGGCGAGTTCCTTGGGCTCCCCTGCCGATCGCGGAACCTTCTTGGCCTCCTGTCCACAGCCTCGGACAGCCTTGTCCGTTGTGCAATAATTGTAGCACTTGAAGTTGTTCGAGGTAGCCTTGTAATCGCGAACTGCCTCTTGCTAGTGTACAGTACCTTCAAAACATGGATCATCAGACGTTTGCCGCTAGGTATCATGTCTGTTTGACATACGGCCGAGCAGACATGGCCTTTTCCTGTGCACGAAATGGACACCGATTGTCATGTTCAACGATGATCAGAATTACTAAGGTCCTCTATCTAACGCAAGGTCAATTTTGTTCGCTATTGTCACAGAAACACAAAGGACCTCCTCCGTTTTGCGGTCCTCATTCTCTCATTGTTTGTTCAAGGTTTGTTACCAGCCGTAAATTGCTCGAGATCCCACGAAATAATTTCTTTCACGATACCAGATTGCCAGACTGGAACGTGTCAATACACGATGCCAGCTTGCCATCACTGGAACGTGGGGATAGGTTGAAAGTTCGGAAACTAGTCAACGTTGCTGAAGCCTTGATCGGCCTCTTCTGCTTCGCACTGGTCTCTGGGCAAGTCTAAAAAGTCAAAGGCTACATGACGCATACAGGGGGGAGGAGGGGAGGGATGCCGATTACTCTTTTCGTTCAGTTTGTCGATATCCGAAGATCAGCGGGAAATGCCCTGGGCGGCAGGACTAGCCCTAGAACCGAAGAGTGGCGCCGTGTGCTTAATTAAAGCTAGCCGGTCCTTGAGCGTTCGGATCGGGGTCCATATGGAGCTGGTAAAAACTGTAGAATCTGGTCTCGGCCTTCTGGCGAGTGGGTTCGTCGAGTTCGCCCATCGCAACACCGTTCTCCTTACCACCGAGCTTGGCTTTAGTAATGACCGAGATCGATTGGGGCCTAAAAATCAGTTAGCATAACAGTCCACTGGTGTCGAGCTCATTCTTGGGAGGAAAACTAAGACGTACCCATACAGTTCCCGGTCGAGGGCCAGAAATTCTTTCATGGCCTTCTTACCGCCACGGTCCTGCAAATAGTTCAGGTATACCTGGCACAACTCTTGCTTGACAGCTGGGGACAGGCGACTCTTGCTGCGGATGGTTTGGATGATGTCCTTGATCCTCTCACCATGCTGTTCCTCAAGCTCAGCATTGGTGGGCTGGCCCAGTTCAAACTCCAGCCACTTTTGCCAGAAGTGGCGGCTGTCCGAATACCACTGGACGTTCTTGGAGAAACAAGTGCGGGCTTCCTCGCTCGATCCCTTGACCTTCCACAAAAGATAAGCCCACTCGGTGACTAAAACGGCCTTGGTAAAGATATCCACTGTCGGAGAGTCAATCTGCGCCTTGTACACCTCAATGGCAGCGTCCAGACCACTCTGACGGCGCTGAAGGTTAGCCCACGAGACAATAGCCTCAACGCAATCGGGCAGCTTGTTGAGGATGGCCGCGTGGATGTCGCGGGCGACATCGACACGTTCGGACATCTCCTCGAAGTAGGCATACTGAAGCCGAATTCCAGGCCTACTGACCGGGACATACAGAGTCGTTGCGCGGAGGTAGATGTTGCGGACTTCCTCCTCCTTGCCTTCTTGTGCCGACATCCATCGAGCGTAGCGGAACCAAAACTCGTCGTAAAGAGCACAGGTGACCAAACATCTTTCGTACAAGAAAACGATCCTGCTGAAGTTGCCCTCAGATTCCTCGAAATCGAGATACTTGCGCCAGTTGGCCAGCTGCGCATGCTCAAGCTCTGTAACGTGGAAATAAGGCCGTTTGATCTCCGACTCGAAGGTCCAGCGCTTCGTAGTCTCGGCCTGTGTCTGCTGGAAAACGGTGTACAACTGCGCATCGATCTTGGCCCGGATGTCACGCTCAATCTCGGGTTCGCTCTTCTGAATGCCGTATGGGGCGCTCTCGGCTTCGACTTCCGCCCGGTAGCGGGCCAACGCATCGGCAGAAACTAACTCCAGAAGTGGACGTGTCTGAGCGAGGGTCCTGAGCCGTTCGAAGTAGCGCGCATACTGGTGCATCGGAATCCGAATGACCCGGTTCAGGATCGCAACGATCTTGTCTTGCGCCTCCTGTCTCTCTTCGTACTCGAGGTACTTGTCCCAGAAGGGGTGGGCGAGGAAGTCTAGGCCGACATGGGTAGCGCCGCGCTCGAAAAGCCTAAGGAAGTGTCAATAAGTGCTGCATGACTGAGGATGGGAGTGAGGGGCGGGAAGGGAAGTAAAGTACAAGAGGGGAAACTCGGTGTAAACGAAGCATCCATCCAAAGTGACCAAACTGTTTCTCAGTGGCATACGCGAGCGGGGAACGGGCAAAGAGGTAAGACGTGAACGAAGAATATCTGCTATGAAGAGCAGAGCCTGGTATGAATTGTGAGAGAACTGTTCCAGCATAGGATGGCTGCCTTGTGGTTGCTCTCACCGTGTTCGTACGGTCGCGAATTCGTACTTGTCCCTCTCGAGTCGACAAAGAGCCGCGCACGGCTTTGCAGTTTGCTGCGGGTAAGGTGGTCTTGAGGGGGGGTGGGGACGGAATGGATTTAGGAACTTACTCTCTCACGAGATGGGGTGTATGAGTAGTTTCCATCTTAAAGGAGCAATACTCTGTCCACAGATCGACCGAATTGGTGATGCTGGCGCATCCTCGCTCGTACACCTAGACATGCCCATTAGAACCAGACCCATCAGCGAAAAGAGAGGCGGCTTATGTCCGTACCATTTCGGCCGACTCGGGACCCGAGATGTTGAATTCGAGATCAGCATACTTCTTCCAGTAACCGAACAGCAAGGGGAACTTGAGGAGGAATCGATCGTATGTGGCGCGGAGGGTAGCCAGAGCCTGCGGGCTCGAGTTTCTGTTGAGACCGCCTTCGAGTCCTTCGCAGGCGCGTACCAGTTTCTCCCAGTTCTCGAAGTTGTCGGTATCGGCATCCTGGATGCGATGGCGATGAGCTCTGGTTAGCGACTGGACATGATGCACACAGCAGTGGATATCTGCATTGACTTACCACCTCGGCATTAAGCCTTTTGATTTCGGCGTTCTCCTCATCGGAGCCGCCATAGTTACTGAAGTCGCCCATTGTGGTCGATAACGCGCGGCTGACGGGCGAGGCTGTTTCGTGTGTTCCCAGATGCAAAGGTTATTGTTGGTTGAGGATTCACGATTATCCTAGAGACCGGTCGCGTGGCAGATAGTGCAATCGCAATAACGTATGATTTTGCGATGATGGAGATGATGAATGGTCGGGTTTTGTGATAGATACAGTCCTGCGCATCCAAAAATTCGTTGCGAGAATGAAGTTGACCGACAGTGAGCAAAAAAGCGTGGAGACGAGAGACAAGGAAGTGGACGTGGAAGGCAGCGGCGCGCGGGTCGGACCCATGGAGGACTACGGGAAATGGGAATTCGAAAGTGAATGGAGCTCCAGAGAAGGAAGGCACGTCAAACTGGCAAACCTCCAGCGGCGGCATGCAACTGACGGCAAGCTGGGCTGGGCGAGCTGGGCTGGGCGAGCTGGGCTCGCTGGCAGTGGAGGCTGGCAGGCCGGTAAAGCTGCCCGTCCACACCGCCCGCAACCCTGTCGGTACGTACCCACTCGAAACGCAGCGAGCCTCCACCGTAGCCTCTATTTAGCCAATCACATGATGCGGAACGGATGGGGAATTGGGAGCGATAAGATAAGATCCTGCAGTGAGACCGCCCAAGAATAAAACGGACAAAGTTTTGCAAACTTCTGAATTTCTTCTTTTCCTTTTTTTCCACATGGCTAGTGATGATGACAAAACATAAAATTATGATAGGAAGAGGATGAATTCTCCCAAAGAGGAGAGCATGATCTCACCATACGTTAATCTGAAGCCATCAACTTCGCAAGCTTTGTTGTGGCATATATGCTGCTATCTTTTATTATCTTTCGTACTCCTCTTGCTTTTTCAACTCCAGCATTTTGCTAGCTGGCAATCACATCACCTTCTGTCTGTGTGTTTCAGAGTGGTTTGCAGCCGCATTTTGCGTTCGAGACCTTCAGAGAATCTCAAACTATCTTCAGAAATCACATAAAAGTCGTCACCTGCTGCAAAGCGAAACATGCTACAGCAAAGATGTCAGCAAGCATACTCTTTGACAAGAGTTAAACACGTTGATGGTATCCGGGTCTGCCTGATGTCAATGAATCGCATTGTATTTGCCCTCGGCCTTCAGGTTCGCAATCGTGGAATTCCCGTCGAGGTTGTCTTCCCATGCTCCCCTCAGTCGGTCTGAGTTCTCCGCTCCTCGTAACATTGGGCTTGTTGCGCCTGCGGTGTACATATGCGTCTGATTGTCCGATTGCATTTCAACGAAGGCACCGCAACCTCCCGTGCCTCTTAGCTTGGGCCCCGCGTCAAGGTAAGGTAACTGCGGCTCTTGTGACAGGGCTGACAGCCTGACGGGCCAGGGCGTAGCGTAGGTAGTGGGAAGCTTTGTTGCGGCCCAGGCTTGGAGCCAGGGCAGTAGCGGAAAGTGGAGGCAGCTGAAAACTGATGCTCAAGGGGCAAGGGGTGCCCCAGACCGACACCTTGCCGCCGTCATCCGGCTCCCCTCCATCGTGCAGTTCATCCAGGAAGTCCCATCTGGACGGCGGTACCTTTCCACATCCGTTCTTGAAGGACACTCTTGTCTCTTGTTACCGTACATACTTACGTCGAGATCTACATTCTATACCCAATTCAATCTCGCCCCTGTTTGTCCGCCTCGACATCGAGTAACACTGACGGGTCCCGAGTCGATAGTCTCTCGCCTACACTACATCCTACCCACGAGAGCTACCGTCCTGCGACAACCCATCGCCAAAGCTGCTCAAGCTTCCCGTCCTCAACGACCGCACGCCTTGCCAGTATCCCATGCTGCTCTATTACTCGCTCTCAACATAGCAAGAGGTCGCTTGGGCCTACCGTTTTGCTTGCTGCTTACTCGCTCGAGCCTGACCAGTCGTCGACGTACTCATTGAGAGCAGCCCCGGAAAGCATACCTACTCGGAACTTTGCTGCCAGGTAGCCTCCACCGCGGAAGCGTCCACGAGCCCACGAAACCCATTATCTGGAGGATCTCGACATGGGAGCTCTAGCCTACGTTAAACCTCCGCCGTAATTAATCTGCATCCGAAATAACTGCTATCGAACATGGACTACAACAGCTCTACATCGTCTGCTCTTTGGGCGGGCCAATCGCCGTCTCTCGACAAGTCGAGCCAAATCCTTATCCGCGAATACCCTCACCGTGCGATCGCAATCGCCTCGGAATCCCACGCTCTCATCCTTCGACATAGTCAGAGCACCAGCGAAGCCATTGCCAATGGCTCCCTCGCTTCCGTTACCTCCGCTCGTCCACGATCCGGCAGTTTCGACAACATCCCTTCCAAGTGTATGGTGGAATTCACACCGCGGACAGACAAGCTATTACTCGACTACCGTCCTTTGACATCACGGCCAATCTATGGAACACTGGGAATGATCTCGATTGGGCCGGACGTGTTCATCTGTGTCATCACCCAAGCCTCAAGGGTCGCTACTCTTCGTCCAGGAGAGACAGTGGAAAAGATAGAGAGTGTGCAGTTCTTCTGTCTGAACTCAGCAGCTTACGATGATGTTTTCATGCTTGATGTTCACGACGAAATGGAGGCTGCGTCAGTATACGGCCCATCACTGGGCCGGAGGGACCCAATGGAGCATCCATGTGTCGAGTTGCAGAAGCTTCTCAGTAACGGGACATTCTACTACAGTACAGACTTCGACATTACCAACCGCATGCAGGACAGACCAGCTGATGCCGTAACGTTCGATATCGACAATTTCGACGAGTCGTTTCTCTGGAACTCATACATAATCCGCCCGCTTGTGGAATTCCGCTCCAAGCTGCAGGAACAGGAACGAGATGCGTTGGATGCCTCGCGGATCCTAACCTCCGCGATTCGAGGCTTTTGTAGGACATGGGCCATCCCTCAGACCTCGGCCCCTTTGAGGGCTGCCAAGACAGGCCTCCCTTCATACTTGACCATCATCTCGCGTCTGTCCTGTAGAAGGGCAGGCACCAGATTCAATTCACGGGGCATTGATGACGATGGAAATGTTGCGAATTTTGTGGAAACTGAGACGACGTACTGGAGCCCTTCAGGCGTTGTGTTCTCATATGCTCAAGTACGCGGCTCGGTTCCTGTCTTTTGGGAACAGCAAGCCGGGCTGCTGCCAAACCAGCAGAAGATTACCATCACACGATCACCGGACGGAACGCAGCCGGCATTCAACAAACACTTTTCTGATCTGGAGCAGGCATATGGTGCTGTCCATGTAATAAACCTACTCAGCGTGTCGAAGCCAGGAGAGTACGAGCTGACGTCGCTGTACCGTACCGGTATTCGGAACTGCCCCCTTAGCCGGCCAGAGGAGGGACAATCACGCGATCATGCTCTCCTTAGAGCTACCGAGTACGACTTCCATGCTGAGACGAAGGGACCCCAAGGTTATGAAGCAGCAAATGAGATCAGGCGTTACCTGGAGGGCTCTGCCGACGGCTTCGCATATTACCTGGCCCACGAAGCGGATGACGACGAAGAGAGGGCGGGCCCTGATGAACGTACAACTTCGCCTAGCCAACGCCGCTATGTGGTCGTGCTACAACAAGAGGGTGTTTTCAGAACAAACTGTCTGGATTGTCTCGACAGAACGAACCTCATTCAGACGATAGTATCACAAATGGCGGTAGAGACTTTCTTGGGCCATCAAGGCGAGGGTGCTGCGTCAGACTTTTGGTCACGACATGCCAATCTTTGGGCTGATAACGGCGATGCTCTGTCCCGTATATATGCCGGCACCGGTGCTTTGAAGAGTTCCTTCACTCGGTCAGGCAAAATGTCTCTCGCCGGAGCTATCGCCGACGTCCGCAAGTCGGCTACCCGACTATATGTGAATAACTTCACGGACAAACAGCGGCAGATGACCATTGATACCCTTCTTGGCAGGATGATTGGTCAGGGGCCAGTTCATCTATACGACCCGATCAGCGATTACGTGTCTATGGAACTACAACGGCGAAGCAACGAGTTCTCTACAAACGAAAAGATTCGGATGTAAGTTTGACCCGTGTCGGTTCGGTGATGCATGGTGCTGATGTAGACAGTTTAATCGGAACTTTCAACCTGAACGGCAAGACCGACGGTATCGACGAAGACTTGTCGTCTTGGCTTTGTCCCTCCGAACTAGGCGAAGCTCAACCCGAAATAGTTGCGGTCGGCTTCCAAGAAATCGTCGAACTTAACCCACAGCAGATTATGAACAGTGATCCAACCAGAAAGCAATTGTGGGAACGTGCGATAAAGGCTACTCTGGATCGACACTACAACAGGCCTGATGATGAGAAATACGTGTTGTTGAGAAGTGGCCAGCTCGTGGGTGCCGCATTGTGCATCTTCGTTAAGGCCTCTGCTCTCCATAACATAAAAAATGTTGAAGGCAGTGTCAAAAAGACAGGGCTTTCGGGAATGGCTGGAAATAAAGGAGCTGTTGCGATCAGGCTCGATTACGCAAACACGCCTATATGCTTCGTGACAGCGCATCTTGCTGCCGGTTTTACCAACTACGAGGAGCGCAATAGAGATTATGCCACGATTAATCACGGTCTCCGATTCCAAAGAAATAGGGGGATTGACGACCATGGTAAGCTAGCCACACCATACAAACTGTCGGGCATGACTAACACCTGTAGAATCTGTTATATGGTTTGGGGACTTCAACTACCGCATTGGACTGAACCTCGAGACCGCCAAGGACCTGGTCAGGAAAGGAGCCCTTGAGGAACTATATGCGAACGACCAGGTATGTCTCCCATTCGTTTCATGTTGGGTTATTATGTTGACCGCTTGCAGTTGAACCTACAAATGGTGGCCGGCCTTGCGTTCCATTACTATTCTGAGGCACGTATCACGTTTAACCCTACGTATAAATATGATATTGGTACCGACACCTTTGATACATCGTAAGTCCGACTGCTCGAGGTTCGCAATGACCATGGATTCTAACGCTCTGCACAGGGAGAAAGCACGTATACCGGCGTGGACGGACCGCATTCTGAGAAAAGGACACAACCTCCGCCAGTTGTGTTACAACTCGGCACCATTGCGATTCTCAGACCACCGGCCAGTATATGCCGTCTTCGAATGCACCGTCAACATTGTGAACGAGAGAATTCGCAACAAGATCAGTCGTGAGATATACGAACGCAGGAAAGCGGATATTGGCGGCGACACGGCCAACCTAGCTGGAGATGAGTCCGACGACGAGGATTTAATCGGATACGATGCCATCGAGCCTGGCCTTCCCCCAGCCAGCTCCGATCGACAGAAATGGTGGCTGGACAATGGCAAGATGCCTCGATCATCCATCCAACCACCAAAACCCGAAAGTCCTGCCTTCCAAACCATTCTCAATCCCAAAAGGCCAGCTAACCCTTACATGCCCACTGACGAACCTGACTGGGTTAACATCCCAAGGTCTGAGTCAAGACTTTCCTCCTTCTCGAGCCTCTCGTCATCGCCGTTTGAACATGTCAATCATTCGATGCTGCTCTCTACTTCGGCGTCAAATTCGGCACCCAGAAGACCCCTCCCTCCTCCATTTGATCCGTCGAACCTTCCCGCGAAGGTTGGACGGTTGCAACTCACCGAAGATGGGAAGAACAGCAAGTCCGATACTCCTCCACCGCCCCCTCCTCCACGAAGGCAGACCGGTATGGGTGCTCTAGGGTCTACATCGGGACCTGCCATGACCACTTCACCAGTGACTAGGAAGCTTGTGAACACGGCAGCGACAGCAGCAGCAGGGCCAACGCCAGTAACAGCCACACCGCCACTCCCGGTTCGCTCGATGTCTGTATCGTCTCAACACACCATTAAGCAGAAAGCTGCGCCACCGGTAGCAAAGAAACCTGCCCACTTAGCAGCACCATCATCACCGGGGTCCAGCACTTCGGTACCTGCGCCTATGGAGGACACAGTGACACCCAGTAACTGGAAGCCTCTCCAGCCAGAGCGTTCTCCGAACCCGTCTCTTTCAGGACTGCGAGGATATTTAGCCAAGGCCAACGGAAGCTCATCGAGCTTCACATCTCTCTCTTCACTCAATGATAGAACTGGAGATAGCAGCGTGCCTCTACAGCCGCCTCGGCGCGTCAATACAAGCACGGGATTTGCGCCTCAGGCACGGTACACGCCACCTGGAGGTGTAGGTCTTGTTGGGTTGGCCGATCTTCAGCAAAAGACACAGATTCCAGGACGGAAGCCTGTGCCTGTATCTGCGCTTGCGCCAGGGCCAGCGCTTATTCAGAAGGCGACGAAGCCTGAGGCTCCGCAGCCGCCTCCGCCTAGGAGATCACAGACTGTGAATCTTCTCGATGATGATGATAGTAGTGGCATGCAGATGGGAGTATGGCAGGCACTGAAGCCTTCATGAAGGAAGGACTGCACGTGAACCGAGGTGGTAGGTTTTTGGTTCAGGATGATGTTAGGGGTTCCGGTCAGCTTTTGGCTATAGACAAAGATGCATGAGGCGCGCATACATTATATACACCAAACACTTTTAATACTGGGTTCTGTCTCTTCGAATGAGGCGGGAAAATTCGGACATGAAACGAATGCTGAAATGGTATCATGACAGCCTCCTGAATGCGCCTAGAGGGACATGACAGCACGGTAAGGGAACTTGTGCAGCGGGATCGGGTCGATCAGGGCATGTAATCCGAGTTCCTCTCAAGAGCGTAGATGGACATATCCTCTCTTCCGCTGGCGTCCTCAATGCACGTACGATGATGCTGATATCAGTTGTCGATACATGAGCTGGCGAGGGCATCTGGAGAATCGATGGAGCCGATGGAGTGGATGTACACTGCAGTATAAAATGCTACGGAGGATACCTATGCGGGTGACTCCGTGTTAGTGGGCGTGATGGGTGATGATTGACTGGGGTCGAAGATTTGCTCTGCTTCAAACAAAGGGGTGCCAAGACAGAGCCACACAGTATCGGCAACAATATGCCGCGGTACTCACGACGAAAACACTGTGTGATCCAGGCAGACTGAGTCGCTAGATCGACAGTGTATTGATGTCCGGGTGGACACTGTATCTGTGCCAACACTGCAAGGAGGCACGAGTGAACGTTGGGCGAAGGGTACACATGTACGTCATAGCACATGCCGTGTTCCTGTGTCTTGCATCGCTCTTCCAGGGCTTTTGCAATTCGATGGGCGGAGTCGACGAGTGACCGGCCAGAGTGAGTGACCACCGGAGCGACTGCTTTTTTGTTAGTGTCTTGGACTCTTTGGTGTCGACCACACACACCGTGTCTCACACGAGGACATGGAGAGATGACCCTCTTGGTGCCTTTCCCCCTTTCCCGGATGATCCCAAGCCCCCAAGTGGAAAAAAAGAGGGAAAAGACGGCCGCTGTGGAAGAAGGATACGAATGAAGCGACAGTCCAACCTTGGCATCCACCCAAGCCCGAAAAAGCGTCTGAGAGCCGGAGTGGCAGAGCCTGTCAAGAAATGCCAAACCGAGACTAAGAACTAACGATCCAACCTCTTGGACGGTAGATTAAACTCCTCATTCAAACCCCGGACATTTTCAGGTCCAGAACAGGGGGTCTGGGAGGGCTCATCCGAGTCAGGTTATCAGGTACAAGTCATTCCAACTTTGTATACGGCCTCCCGCCTTCTGGCACTTTTCAACTCAACGAGGCTCGATCTTTTGCAACTCCAACCGGGTCGCACCGAGACGCGGTTCCGCTTTCCACTCACACCCGCATCCCGCCATTCTATACTTACTTGTGTCGAACGACGGGAACATCGAGTCGACTTCACCCATCATTCCGATTTCTGGAGGTGCAGTGCAGTGCACCGCAGCATAACGCAGCGCCAGCGGTTGCAGGGCCGTGTGCAATCTCAACCCCATCTTTGCATCTTCCCAGTCCCAGTCATATCAGTTTCCCCCCCAGCAGGCGGGCTCCAGGTTGCTAGCCAGGCTCAGGCACCCTCTCAGCTGCTCTCCATCCATCAGATCGTGACCCAACAGACCCCATCTCTCATCAAAGGGGGGCATTCCACACCGCCGTCACGGGCCACGGTTGACCAAGGACGACCAAGGACGGGAAAGCGGGCTCCTCTGGGCTCCTCTAGCTCCGCAAAACCAATCCCAACTTGAAGACTGACTGGCGACTCCCTCTAGCGATTTACCATGATGATGGCAACTTTCAGCTGATCGCCTAGGTCGCCCTGTCCGCTTTCGCTCTCCTTCAAGTCTTCAACGCCCTAGAGCCCCGTTCTTCATCCCTTCCTTTTGCCGACTCCGAAGTCCCAAAAGTCGGGGATACGCCCACGTTTAAACTTTGAAGACCTCGAATCCTTTTATTGCGCGCAAGATGGCAGCTACCAGGAAGTAAAGCCGTCTGCCTCTCTGTCTTTCGTCCGGCCAACCTGGAATCCGAGCATCTGGATCAAGCCGAAGGAGGAAAACAACTGCTTCTTCACTCACTATTTGCTTTTGGCCTGTTTGACCATCCACGCAGCACTTCAACAACGAATGTTCACTTGAGCCGTTGTCTAATTGACAATACAATCTGTGAGCTTTGTACTGGCGATTCAGGTTGCTTGCGTCACAAGCAGTCGCAACTTCCTCACCATCATCGTTCGACATCGACGACATCGCAAACGCAAGCACTCGGCTGCACATGTTTACACACTGCATATCACGACATTAGTGCAGATCAACGACATCGAGGGGCAGAGAGATTGGTCGGGTTCGTTTGCTCTCATCACCAGCATAACCTTCCATCATCATATCGACCTGGACGACTTTCCCTGCCGACAGTGACATCCACCTGTACATCTACTCTTCGTTGCGCCATCTCGATCTCTGAAGCCCGCCTATACCGAACCTGACACGTACTTATTCGTCGATCCTGTCGAGCTCACCCGCGAACTCAGCTATCATACGACCAAGCACCATACAATTGTCCTAAGAACGACATTGAAGTTTATTTGGGAGATCTATATCGGACCAACCCTAACCCATCCTCTTCCCGGTTGGCAGATCACACATCCCTGGTCTTGAACCGCCTTTCTCCCTATCGGTGACCGACCATCGCAGATCGACGAACGACGAAAAGCGACCATGAACCACTCCCACAGAGCCGTGTCCTCTCCGGGAAGGCTTTCGATGCCCAGCCCCGCTGCTCCCCTCGCCCTTTCAGATTTCATTCTCCAAAGACCACTCTCGCCATATTCCTTTGCCTATGACGGACAAGCGGCTGCAAGCCCAGACGCTACCTTGGCCGAGGGCGAACACCAATCGTCACAACCACAGCTACTAGGCGAAACAAGCAGAACGAGATCAGCAGCAACAGTACCGATGGCCAAGCTAGGAGGTGATAGTCCGGCCAAGTATCCGGGACTTTCAACCGTCTCGATTGGTGCCCCAAGTCCAAGTCAGGAAGCTGCACGGAAGGAAGAAGGAACACTGGAATCTCTGTCAACAGCGACGCCCTTGGAGTCTCCACCGCCCGTAACGGCTCAGAACTGGTTGGCGACACGTCAACAAATTATACCCGGGCGCAATGTCAAAAAGGCCGACTGGATCCGGGGATGGAGCGAGTCTGTCGTTAACCTTGGGAATACGACATATTGTTGCTGCTCAGAAACCTTCGCGGTCAGGGGCCGCGGATGGAAGGGCAAAGGGGGTGATCTCACGAGCGGGGTGCGAGCCATTCTGCCTGTTACCAGATCCTTCTCTGGCGGCCTTGACACCGCAGTGAACATGTGTCGCAATTGTCACCGCCCAGCTTCGCCGACCCCCGCCACAGGAGATTTCGGCCCGCTTAATGTCGACGAGCCAGAAGAGAAGGTCGGACGGAGCACGCGAGCAGAGTTCACCCGAAGACTCAGTGGCCTTCTTCGCCGGGTCATACCCAGTCGAAGTGACAGCGACCGCCAGGCATCACAGAAGCATTCCGACAGAAATTCCAACGCCAGATCGACGCCCGTGAGCGGCGCTTACGCTAGCAGACAGCAGAAGCCCACGGCATCTCCGGTCAAACCGTCGCGTCTGTCCGGTTTCAGTGCTATAATGTCGAAGGAGGCCCCTCACAATAATCAACCGAAGATTACGACGAATTCATGGCCAACGACTCCGAGGCAGCCAGCCGTGTTGAATGGGGCTCGCGCCGGCCTTAACCAATTGCAGTCGGAATCGGACGACGACTCGAGCGATTCCGATGACCCCCGCGCCAAGATCGGATTGAAGGTTAGCTATGCTCGTCTTCAGCGGGCGGCGAAACTTTTGGAGCGCAACAAGTCATGACGGAGCCTATTCAATGGATGGACTGCGTTTTTCGGCGTTGAAGAGAACACGATGGCGGCGTTTATTTGAATCGAAAGATGTCGATCGAGGCGAGATGCATCATAGCGTCATGCAAACCTATACCAGGCGAGACGGGATGGGACTAGAAGCATGGGGATATAGACAGCACAGCACAGCATATATGGGGTTAATACGGCGCAAAATGGGGTTTTGCTCTTTTCTGGGGTGTTGATGGTCACCGACCGAGCCAGGAGGACCTAGCCTAATCCAGGCTTGGATGGATGTGATGTTCTTTGAAGAGGAAAGAAGCATAGGAGGTTGGCCTTCTGAAGAAGGAGTCAAACGAATGGATGGATGGATGGATGGATGGATGGGCGACAGGCATGTTGAGGACGGGAGCTTAGGATACAACAAAGGGTGGCGGGCAGGCAGTGGGGGCGTAAGGCTTATACTGCGTGATCCACGAGTGTCGTCCTTACCCTAATCTCTCTCCGAGAGTTGGTTTAGGAAAGAAGTTGGTTGGCTGGTTTTGATACCCAGGTTCATTCAATGCATGTACATGGCATATATGGGAAAGGATAATGCACTGTATTAAATCGCACGACACTGCACCATACCCTGTATTGACATCACGGTTATATAGTTATATTTATGTTTACGCCTTTAATTTTTCTTCGCTGACGAGGTTTTGGCTGATGCTGGAGGACCTATAAATATGTGTAAGGGCGTGGTGGTCTGGGACTGGTTCTAGGATGGGTGGGTGGGTCGTGGAGATCTGCGAGAGAGTGACAGCTACCATTGCATGAATACTTGGGATTTATCTATAGGTAAGTAATCTGATGGGGTAAGAAAAGAGAGGGCTCAGAAAAGGGACCAGGAGGAGGGCATCGACGGTGAGCAATGAGATGAGATGTTCATGATAGTAGCACTACTAATAATAAAGAATGATGTCCAACATGAATCTTGCCAAACTAAGCATGTGCCATCTGCTAAGCAGTTTTGATTAAGGTGAAAGAGATGGATAGATATAACTTCAAAATTATGAAAGAGCAGGACGTTTCAACGTTGCCGAGAACGCTCTGTCTCTTCTGTGAGACTCCTTGTGTATATGTCTCCTTCAGTTGTGATTGCCGGTATCAGCTCGACGTTAGACAAACTATGTATACTGTTGAAGTAGAGGAAAAGTGTGTAGATGTCTGAGCTAAGCTTAAAGGGCTCTGTGGCTTATGTGTATACCATACCTCTATAGAATAAGATGCAGACTCAAGCTACCGTCCACTCTAGACACGACCTGATAGACGTTGGCTTAATCGCTTGTAGACTCACTGTCTCCTTTTCACTAAGTCTTCAGAATGGTAGAAGCCAATGCGAGTGTGTTGACAAAGCGTTCATAATGTTGTGCTAACCAACGATGGCTCTTGCCTTTTCATGTCTTGGTCGGGTTTGGTCTTGCCTTTCTTTTTCCTGTTCTGTGCTGTTCCTTCCTTCCTTCCTTCCTTCCTTCCTTCCTTCCTTCCTTCCTTCCTTCCTTCATGATGTTCAACTTGCAAGGAGACATGATGAGATAAGGCATAAAAGTATGCGAAAAGCATTACACATTCGCTATCTAACGTCTACCGGTACCAAGAACGCAGTAGTTGACGAGTTCTTTTGGAGGTGGAATGAAAGTCATGTAAGCAAAGGATGCCATTAACGATTATATGAATTCAAACCGGTACATAGACCAGAGGAAGACTAGTCGACTATTTCGCTTTCCAATCCCCAGTCGACACTCCAATATAATAAATGTCAGAAGGAAGGATGATGGGCAAGGAGTACACTGCGCTTTAGAATAGTGTCTCTACTTGACAGGTCAATATCACTAATTCATGTCACAAAAAAGACTTAGACTTCTAGCCACTAGTCTCGGCGTTTTCTTCTTTTCCTAAGCCCTGATGAGTATCTCGGCTTCCATCTTGCAACACTAGTTCATGTATTTTGGTAGAAATGCAGAGACTCACCTCGTGCATGCTGTGTCTTCTTTTGGATGTGATGAGGGGCTATACAACACTGGCTAGAACTATGAAGATGCTGCCACTTGGTAGATGTGACGGAATGGAGTGCACTTTATATCTCTTTGCGTGGAGTGATGTCCGCGTAGACTTTGCACTCTGCCCATCCGCTTTTGAGATGGCTAAACTGGTTATAAACTTTGATATCGAGCGCCCTCTCTCTCCTTTCTCTTCGTTCGGACAGTGTCCGGGGTTTAGATCGATGTCATGCCTGCGGCGCTTGAGCAATGGCATAGAACAAATGCAATCGATAAGCTGGCACTGCCGAAAAGTAAGTGGGCGCGGTTGTGTTCAAGAGAGCCTTACCAGTTAAACCAGAGGCGGCCACGGCGTGGATTATTGTATTGAAGACCTTCACCTAAAGGGTTTCTCAGCCTTGCTGAACAATGATGACACAATGGCGGCATAGTCACAAATGGGATTCAAAGGCACCCATAATCTTGTGTCGCAATGGAGAGAAAGAAACAAAGCCCAAATAGAACAGGAGAACGAGTTACCTCGAATCTCTTCTTTAGACACAAGTGGTTCGCCAGTAGGTTGGGAACCTATCGTGACATCGTGGTCCTGTGTCCTGTGTCATCATCACCACAACCTCTCGCTAGATTCAGTTGCCTTGAAGCGTTGATTGTCGCTCGCAATCTCATTGCTGGAGTCGCGTGACAAATGACCTAAAACAGGGGAGGGGGTAGATAGGGTTCCCAGTCTGTCCAAGTTGTCTATGGATTGGCAGCCAAGCCGTGGCAGTTGGCGTAGAGCCGTGGAGGGGTAAGAAGTCAGTCAATCAGCAGCAAGAAGACGGTCTTTTAGGGGAGTGTACGTTCCCAAATGGTATTGTAGGGGTCATTAGGGGTCGTTTTAGGGGTCCCTGATGATCTTGTGAGGGACAAGGCCAGGGTGATGGGCGAGGGAGATCCGAACCGGGAACCAACAATTGCTCGACCACAGGACATGTAAATCTGGACTGATAGGCTAGTCTCTGGCTCGAAGATAACGCGTGAGTTACCAACAGCCATTCGATCTCGCCAAACACAACATCGAAGGATGTTCGACGTGAAGGGGGTTGCAACACAGGGCTGTGTAGGTGAGGATCGCCTCACATATCTCGATAACCGTGGGGGAAAAGACAGCAAATGGAGGGGGCGGGCAGGAAACAAGCCTTGTGATCGAGACATCCGGTAGTGAAGGGTAGACACACTACCAACCTCGAGGAATATTCGACGGGGCGCAACGGGAGCGGGAGGATAGCGTTTGGTAGTCAACCCGCCCGGAGAAGGCTCGCAGTCTTCTAGCCGTTTCCATGTCCCCTCCTTTTGCACCCAGTCTCGCCAGTCTCTGCCCAGCAAATGATCGCTGGCCTAACAAAGTTGGAAACGCCCATAGGAGGACACTGGCTAGGTGCCGCGAAGACCCCACTCTATCGCTCGCTTCCGAACAATGGGACATAATGGAACGAATGGGAGTTGTAGATAGCCTCAGAGCCAGAGTTGGCCCATTGCTGTGACATGTCCACTAGGTGACGGTAAAGCGTATTTTGGCAACATATGTAGACACATACTATTCACTCCTTTCCCTGCCAGGTGATATGAAGAAGATAACATGGAAGCCTGAGAAGGAGGAGGATGAGTAGCCGGAGCGAGAGGACCGATTGGCGCCGATGAGACAGGCGCATGAGAGCAAGCGCACAGACCAAGAGGTACTTGATAGGGGGTACTTATTAGTTGAGGTAAATTGGCAAATTGGCGGGCAGTCTGGCATTGGCACGAGACAACGTGTGCCATGCGGTGACAAAGAGGCAGCGAATTGGGAACTCCCTGGTGGTGCTAGTTCCAGGAAGATGAGAGGGGCTGCCGATGGCGGGGCTCAGCTCTGAGTCAAGGTTCCAGAGACTCCAAACAGAGCACGCCGTCCATATCCCGATCTCCTGCTGGGCCGCTATGCGGATGCGTGTGTAAGAGATGGGAAGATGCGACTGCTGCACATGGAAACGCCGGGCTCGACAAGCCAAGACGTTGACGATGCCGTCGACCGCATTTCTCTGGTCTTGCCAGCCTGGCCAACATGGGGAATTGGGATAAAGGTGACAGGAATCCGCCGCAGTGGATGGCAAGTGGACTCTGCGACAATCCCGGCAATGTATAGGTGAGATTGGAAATGTAACTTTTTGAGCCGCCGCTTGGCGTCAAATGGACAACACACCAATGGTCAAGAAGGAAAAATGAGGCTTCAAAAAACTTCACCTCGTGGTGGGGGTGACGTTCCAGAGCGTGATATCCTGGCGTCGTAGTATGTGATGACCATGGCGAAAAGGTTGCAAATGCAAACAGCTCGCGAGCTTACCTAGGTACAAGCTGAGGCCCGTCTGCAAACATGAGATAGTAGAAGCATGCCACGCCATGGATCAGGATCATGGATGCCATGCCGTGCGGACGGGACTGAGAGAAAGTGGCGGGGCAGTTGAAGGATCACCTCACGATCCAGCACCTCATCGTCGGCCACCACCACTCGCAACACCACCGCGCTGGAAAGAGGGCAAGTGCGAGCCTGATGAGACGATGCCGCCTTGTTCCCTGGTTTTGTTGCCAGATTTGGGAGCCACGGGAGCTTTTGGTTTGGGCCCAACTCCAACTCCCCCCCCTCCGAAAAGCATGGCTGGACTCGGGGAAGACGAGAGAACAAGGCGGACCTGTGGATGTTGGGAGAGTGATCCCAAGATGCCCTGTGCGGCAGGGTGGGCACACGCAAATGTCAAGCAATCGCGTGGAGGCCACTCTGATTCTCGTCCCAATTGCCCATCCACCTGTTAGCGAGAGACTCCCAACCCCTTGCCTGTTGGCCTGGTCACCGCCGGGGAGGCTTGGGCGGCTAGGTCTCTCGCTAGCAGCCAATCGTCGTTTACTTCGACCTTGGCCCCGAAAAAAAGCAGGCCCCCCCAGCACGGCTGGCTTGCACTAGACTGGGCGGGGATCGGGGGAATCTCAGGCCCTCTCCCTAAAGTTAAGTCCCTTTGCCTTCAACCCAGCGACACTCCTTCGAACCTGCCCGCTTCCCAATCTTATCACGTCACAAGCCAGCAAAGCAAAACCACCGCAGTCTTCCGGTCAACCAATTTTTTTCTCCCTCTCTTTCCGCTTTCTCCTCCTCCAATCTCAATCTGCAACAGTAGCGATCTTTTGCCGCACCCTATACCCAACCCAATAAACAAAATGGCCAACGAAGTAAGTCAGCTCCAGCCCGCCGTCAACGCCGGCCTCCGGGCGCAGACGGCCCATTCCCCCATTCCTCGACACCGCCTTCTCCTCCTCGGCGCCGGTCATGGCCAGCAGGATCGCTACGCTCGTCGCCTACCTCCGTCCGTCAAGTTGCAACACATGTGCTAACGTTTGCCCTCTTCTTTGGTGTAGCGCGAGAGGTGTGTGTGATTCCGCTGCCTGCTGCCTGCTGCCCGCTGTTCGCGCGGGCTTCGGCATCGGTGTATCTGACCCCACTGGCAGCCTGCGTACTGACGAGACGGTGAAATCAACAGCAAGACTTTCCTCGCCCGCCTCTGCGAGCAGGCTGAGCGTTACGATGAGATGGTTACCTTCATGAAGGAGGTCGCCAAGCTCGGTGGTGAGCTCACCGTTGACGAGCGCAACCTCCTTTCCGTTGCCTACAAGAACGTCGTCGGCACCCGCCGCGCCAGCTGGCGCATCATCTCCTCCATTGAGCAGAAGGAGGAGTCCAAGGGCTCCGATAAGCACGTCGCCATTATCAAGGAGTACAGGCAAAAGATTGAGACCGAGCTCGAGACCGTCTGCAAGGATGTCCTCGAGGTCCTCGACGAGTCCCTTATTCCCAACGCCGCCACTGGCGAGTCTAAGGTCTTCTACCACAAGATGTATGTGTTCCAGGCCAAAACCCCTGGCCTTGGCGGTCGCTGATCAGTATTTCTTTACAGGAAGGGTGATTACCACCGTTATCTTGCCGAGTTTGCTTCCGGCGAGAAGCGCAAGGGCGCTGCTACCGCTGCTCACGAGGCTTACAAGGTACGAGCTCTTGAAAATTCGCGCGATTTGCTACCAATGCGCTGTTGCTAACCGGTGTCTTCACTGTCATGTAGAGCGCTACCGATGTTGCTCAGACCGAGCTCACTCCCACCCACCCTATCCGCCTGGGTCTTGCCCTCAACTTCTCCGTTTTCTACTACGAGATCCTTAACTCTCCTGATCGTGCCTGCCACCTCGCCAAGCAGGCTTTCGATGATGCGATTGCCGAGCTCGACTCGCTCTCCGAGGAGTCCTACCGCGACAGCACCCTTATCATGCAGCTCCTCAGGGATAACCTCACTCTCTGGACCTCGTCCGATAACGGCGAGCCTGAGGCCGCTGCTGAGGCCCCCAAGGCCGAGGAGAAGGCCGAGGAGAAGGCTGAGGCTGCTGAGGAGAAGGCTCCCGAGGAGCAGTAAGCGCACTTTTCCAGACCGTGGTTTCTTTCGCCATGACGGGTGCATGCCCTCGCTGGTTGCCTGAGGTGAACCGGAGTGGCACGGGAGCGCCCGTCTTTTGCGCAACTGGTCTTGTGTTGCTTCTTGACTTTGATAGCTAGGATTTTTGTAAACTCGGAGCTGGGCTTTGTTCTCTCTGGACTTGACCGGCTGGCGGATGGAGCGTGAAATATGCGGCACATTGGTCATTGGCTGGGCGGGGGGCTTCGCTAAAGGGAGTTGGTTGATGCCGGGGGCCACTGAAATGCAGGGCATGATAGTCGTTTCTCTTACGGTCACGTTTCCTATTCTCTTATTATTATCCTTTCCCCGTCGTCGTTGCCGCCACACACCTCTCCCTTCCACCTGCTTTTTCTCGGATGGGAAGAGGGTAAGAGAAGGAACAAGAAGGTCTCTATTAAACAACCCCCCCAAAAAGCCAAAGGGACTACAACTTCCCTCTTGGCGAGGAAAACAAATGATACTCAAATCAGAGATATATCCCTGTCCTCTCATGAGGACGTTCACGTACCATAATCGTTTTGCGGTGCTTCTAAATGTCCTTACACTACCTGCCCAGGCTGAAAAGTCTATTTTGTAGACTAAAAGGGGCCCAGGCCCCAACATCGCTTTAGATCTGGAGCGCCGATATAAACTTATACCTCGGGAGATCAAGATGGTGTGCCATGAGTGTCACGACGACGAAGGCGGCGAAAGCTTACACAAAAGGCTGCTGCTACAAAAAGGCTTTCACAAGAGTGCAGTATATATCGAGACATACACGGCGTGTCTCTGAAACTACTTCATATCAGATAGATCGTATGTTCAATCTGTAGATATGCCAACATTCAACTGGAAATTCATATCATTATCTACCCGGTTACGTTGAGACATCCCGTTCAACATCATAACCATTTCTGCTACCGAACGCCTACCATATGCCATCAACCCATTAATGCCTTCGCAATAAAACCTAAATGCCCTGAAGGGTCCTAGCACAATCGTTTCCCAGTCAGTTTCCCAAAACCCTGACGCCCAAACACCCATATCTTTCCGTTGCCCTGGAAACAAAGTGTGCCATCCATGGTTTAAGACGCCGCCCCTCTGTGATGAATAAACAAACCCACTGAATCAAGAGCCAAAGTGTCGTGATGATATGTAACCCCTACAATTTTCACAACTCGCCATCACCAAGCACAACCAAAGATCCCTGCGGCTGCGTCAAGTTATACTTGTCTCTCCCCCAATCTGCCGGGTCACCACCAGGCACGCACAAACCCAGCCTCCAGAAGTAATCCCGGTGTGCAAAGAAGAGCTGCCAGAGCTTGAGTCTGGTGGGAAACATCCTCTTTGTCCTGGTCGTGGGTGCTGTTGCGGTCGGCTCACCATCCACATCACCATGCACATCATCAGCATCGCTACCGTCGTCACCATCACCACCCTCCGCAGCATCACCATCAACAACAGCAACAGCAACAGGATCTCGATAATAGACATCAAGATCAATCCCCTTCGCTGCTGCCAGCGCCAGCAAGTCAGTCACCTCCAGCAGACTACTACCATCGAACCACCCCCTTCCATCCGACTTCTCAGCCCCAGCCATGCACTCCGGATCGTTATCCCCTTGACACAACCGCAAGTCCTCAGGAGCAGGCGGCAAGTCCGGTTTGGAAATGTACACCTCGCCTGCGTGCGAGCGGTATCCCCATTCCGTCAGGGGGAGGAGGGGGACGGGGTCGTTGATGTGGGTTACGCGGCGGTAGGGGAGGGATTCTCTGTCCTTGTCCTTGACTTCTTTGTCTTCATTGTCAAGACCAAAGGCCTTGTCCAGGTAGTCCACCAGGGCTTGGTTCCCAATACGTGGTTCGCCAAAGGTTGTCACCTGGACGTCTTGCCAGCCTAGCGAGAGCCGGATTTCTAACGCGGCGAGAGCGGCGACGGCGCCGCCGAGGCTGTGCCCGACCAGGTGGACAGGGTAATCGGGGTGGTTGGCGCGGGCGGCTTTGAGGGCCGGTAGGACGTAGTCGCGCGCGCTGCGCCAGGAGGCGAGGAAGCCCATGTGGACGGTGCAGTTGGTGCATTTGTTTTTGCCGTCGTCGTTGTTCTTATTGCTACTGCTTCCCTTTCCAACATTCCTATCCTCCTCATCATCCTCATCATCATCATCATCCGGTGAAGGATAAGGCACATACTCCTGCGGCACCGTGCTCAAATCAACTATCGTGTTAGTGATACTATACGTCCCTCGGAACGCCACAATGATAGCCGGCTCGCTGACAACCACAGTCCCGCCCCCGTTCCGCCCGTCCCTCTTCCTCTCGCCGTGGTCGACCGCGATGTACCCGCAGCTGTCGCTGAGCAGCAGGCCTGTGTTCCAGGTCCGCTCCAGCCGCAGCGAGGGAAAATCTTTGCAGCGGGAGACGCACGAGAAGGGCTTCGAAACGCCGGTTGTGCCGACGCAGTAGGTGATGTCTACCAGGCGAGCCATGCGCTCAAGCGAGGCGAAGAACTGGAGCGAGACGCCGCCTTTCTGGGCTGGTGGTGTGCCGGTGTGAGCTCCTCCATCGGTATCCGCGGCGTAATCATGAAGTGAAGCTAGGGGGTGTTGTCCTTGAGGGTGGCTCGGGTCTCCTGGGACGGCTAATGGGTTTGCGAAGACACTCTCAACGAAGTGAGACGTGAACGGAAGAAGGAAGAAACCGAGCTGGTGTATCAGATGCATGTTTGCATATGGTGAGCAGTTGCAGGCTCTGGGCGGATATGAAGCTGTCGAGCCCTTTCCAACCAACACTCGCTATTATTGCAAAGATGGCATAGAAAAAATATCAAAAGGCGCAAAGTCAGGAGGCCAGCTTTTCCTCAGAAGAACTTCTCTTGCACAAGATGTCGGTCAAACATGATCTTCCCGGGCGGCGAGAACGTACCGCGTGACCAACCCTTGACCAGTGACTGATGAGCGAACCAAGAAGGATGACCGGGACGTACGTAAATGATTGATAGGGCGGGAGTTCAGCTGTTATTACCCTTGAAATAGTCTTCTAGGATCTGTGAGTTCAATCGCTAGGGTTCGAAAAAGGAAGCAGACTGATGATGAGATTGTGCGAGGTTCGAAAATACGTTACAGTACGAGCTTCGAAAATGAAAAATGGAGGTGATGATGGATGTTGGGCAGAGCAAGCGGAACGAAAGAGGAACACAAAGCGGAAGTGGTGACGTTGTCTTCCACTTGTTCCAGGCTTCAGGGACGCCCCTACACTGCAGTTTCAGTGGTCAGATGAACGGGAGTTGCCATGCGAGTGCATGCCTGCCCGCTGTGGAGGGGCCGCATAAGCAGGGGTAAGCGAGCGCCACCGCTGCAACACCCCGCAATACCTTATCTCAGAACTTTAACTTCTTCAACTCAACTTACACCTCAGCTCCTCACAAAGTGCTGTCATGTCATGCAAGGGGAACCTGGACCACTCCCTCACTGACGACAACCACCTTGGACCTGGTGTGATATTGATATTGTGTATTCATTCCTCATTAACTATCGTTTCCCGTATCCCATCCATTCCTCACCGATTACCACGTATGCTTTATCCCATTCTTCATCAACTACATAGGCACCCGTGATTCCCCTTGTCTTCTCCATGATTCCCTTTCTCTTCTCGGGATCTAGTTTCCTCCTGGGGGTTGGATGGGGTCGAGAGCAGTGAAATTTCTGAGGATGGCAAAGTCTAGAGAGAAGCATTGCGACCCTTCTCCGAACGGGGTAGTGTTGCTAGTATCGACGCAGCTGAGCCTGGGGGTCATCTGGTCCAAGGCCATGAAGCCCCTGCCTTCATTGTTAGAGATCTGATGACGTCTTCTGATGATGATGGGTACTGCAAGTCTCTCTGATGGGAAACTTACGACTCTGGTGTATTGGGGCATGCCAGCTCGATGATAGACAGCATGCTCGTCTTTTGGATCCACTGGAACTGCACGGTTGGGTTTTCGCAAGCATATCTGGGGGCTAAGCCCTCTGGTCCTACGTTTGGCTGAGTTCCATTGTAGTGACAAGACGTTGCGATCTTTGTCAGGTCGTCTGCGTATTGAAAATCGACGACAATCGGATGGGTGTTGCCATTCTTTGGTGTCCAGACCTGGAGCGACGTGATCTTGTAGGAGTCTGGAAACGGGCATTGGTCATCGCGTGAGGAGAGGGACTTGAGTTTGTTCATAAACGAGGGCATCGAGGGTAGAGAAGCCACAAGAGGGATAAGAGCTACGAGGGCATGCAGGTTTGTAATAAGCATAATGGCGGTGTGAAGTCGAATATTCGAGTGATCCTGATGTGTAATGGAGATGTCTAGGTCGTTTGGATGCAGGTGTGGCTTATATCTGCTTGAGTTGACAGTCGTGCAGACACGGAAGGGGCAATGACAGAGACTAAAAAGTTCAGGAATGTTTACTGAGCCCATGCCTTTATAAAGGCAGCAAGAGCAAATCCATTGTTGTCTTGCCCTGCCCCGTTACTCAAGCATACGCAACAGGCAACGGTACAGGGAACGGAATGCTGCGACGTAGATCGTCTTCACACCGGTACAACTACCTTGAAGATCCAATCCACACAGCATTCGGCAATGAGAATACCTGTAAGGTGACCCAAACCGGTGGCAGTCAAGCACTTACGACGTACCACGAAGTGGCTATCCGATCTGCAAATCTGGCAGGGCATAAAGTACTGAGGTGGGCAATGATTGGAAGTGTCAGGCGCAGATCTGGCTGCCATGAACCGGACAGGACGGACCACGTTCCAGTACGTATACATGTACATCAACTTCAGTCAAGCAAGACTTGCTATACTGCCGAGATATTCTGTATTATGCTCGGTTGACATCGGTCTTCCGTTACTCTCCTTTGCACGATCTCAGAAAATTTTGGCAGATTCTCAGTTTGGCGTGTTTGATGTGTGTGCTACGATATCCCCGGGACAGCAAGGGAGTTCGAGCTGGTTCAGCATGTTGTCTACTGACCTTGCCAAAGGGAGTTCATCGGCTAAGGCGCTTCTTGACAGCACTGAAAGTACCATGCTTGGCTCAGGTCCTCAGCATTCGAAGATTCGTCATGGCGGATGTCCAAGGAATACCGACAACGAAGGAGTGCCGCGGGAAGAGCATAGTTTCGGCTGCTGGTGCTCCCAAACCGTTTGCGGCTCCATAGCCTACCCGTCCTACGACTGCTCCATCCATCACAACGTGATCGAATGCTGGCAGGCTTGCGTGCGTTATCCAACAACTATTCCAGACCCGAAAATTTGTCCGGGGTGACAGAGCATCTGCGCTACCGCTCTGATACGACCTGTCCTTGTGGTCTATGTTTGGTGCGCATACCCTGTAGTGAATGCAAGGTCAGACCGCCATAGGCAACTGAGCTCGGGAAGCTGACCCGAACCGTGTTCAGACCTCATCAAGGTAATACTCCTTGAAAGGGCCTTTTGCGGTTAGCCCTGGACCCGAACAGCCTCCGGGATTTAAGGATAGAAGAATGCGGACCGCACTATCCAAACGAGGCTGGAGTCTCCGGATAATGATCTGGCATGGAGCTCTCGATCTTTTCGGTGGGGAACCCTGTCCAACATATCTCGTATACACCCGTCGTGCCAACACCGTGACACGGAATAAAAAAGGCGAAGGAGTTTCAAATCAGGGCGAGTGTTTGCCTTTGCGGAGTGTAATGGTCCTAGGGTGATACTTCGGAGATGACAAAGAGAGCTAGGATGTCTTGTTTATCTCGAAATAACAAGATGGCGAGGCAACCGTTTTCGTTGTATCCGTCTTCGGTGTATGAACATGGTTGTCGTCGAAGGGTCCTCTCGAAGTAGTTCAGGGCAGTGCAGACGGGAGTGGGCGAGTCTCAAAGCTGGAGGTAATCAAAGGTTGCCTTTGCGGCAGTCGAAGTTGAAGAGTTAAGCAAAATTGTAGGGGTGTGAGGTACACAGGTCCCGCTTCGTGCGGGAGTGTAGTTGTCGATGCATTGTGATGTTGAACTGAGTTGTGACCAGGGAAGAGACGGATGGTGTCACTGAGAGAAGTGAGAGCTGAGCGCCACGGGCAATAAAGTTCAACTTACATAAGCCACAAGCGACAAATCCATCAGCCACAAACGCGACCACTTCCCCCCACATGCCAGCCACACCCACAGAACATTTTCCACTTTTCGAGCGGGTACTTCAAAAATCAGTCGCGAACTTTTATTCTCCCAAGTCCCCTCGACTAGCCGACGATTTCGAGCATCCGACAACCACCCTTTTCGGAATCACCTCTCCAACCAACCGTCAAAATGGCTGCTGAATCCAAGACCGGCCTCGCCGTTGGCCTCCAGAAGGGTCACGTACGTCTCACCTCGTGGAGGATCTCTGCGTTGCCTTCCTGAAAACAAAAAGGGAAATCAGGGCTATCGCAGACGATGGACACTGCATTTACCCTCTTGTTTTCAACAACTCCAACACCACCTTACGCCGAACGATTGTTCGAGAAACGAAGAAGGAACTGTGATCGCTGACCGGGATTTATTTTTTGCCCCAAATACAGAAGACCACTGCTCGTGTCTCCAAGCCCCGTGTTTCCCGCACCAAGGGTCACCTGAGCAAGCGCACTGCTTTCGTTCGCAGCATCGTCCAGGAGGTCGCTGGGTACGTTCTACCAATTTCAATCTTTTCACATCGAAGCATTTGCGCCAAGCAGCAGTTATCTCGACAAACCCGATCAGACACACATACACACAGTTCGACCGACGGAAGATGATGGTTCTTGGGTGGTACACGGACACACGGATGTGTGCCCGTTTCTGCAAGAGATCGCAATTCCCGTTGGGAGTACTGGACCGTACGCTTGATCGGGTTTGGAAGGGGGACTGTTGGGGCGCATATGTGCAGATATCCGCTTGGGCGAACTTACGCTAACCTTTGTCTTTCCTACTACAGCCTTGCTCCCTACGAGCGCCGCGTCATTGAGTTGCTCCGCAACTCCAAGGACAAGCGTGCCCGCAAGCTCGCCAAGAAGAGGCTCGGTACCTTCGGCCGTGCTAAGGCGAAGGTTGAGGACCTCCAGCGCGTCATCGCTGAGGCTCGCCGTGCCGGTCACTAAATTGGCTAATCCCAATGGATGGACTGCTTGGAGAGTGTGATTAAAAATACCAAAAAGGAATTCTGCCTCTTGTCGTTTCTCTGGCATTGTTCGGCGTGACGTTGGTTCGTTTTGTTATGGATCGGATCTAAGCGTTTTTCCCTTGTGGACTAGTTAGAAAATAGCTGGCCTCTGGGAATAGAAACGAAATGACACCATCTTGAATGACAAGATGCTGAATTACGAACAAACTTCCTCTCTTGGAACGTGATGTCACAGTGGTCAACTTCAACTTTGCTTTGCACCATTAGCATTGTGTATTGTATGTCGATTACGCTTTGCTACTTCTCGTTTCCATATAGACTGTGCGTTGTTATAGAAGCGCTGTCACATTATCTACTCCCTATCCAGTCCCTGTACAGCTACCTCCCAGGGAACGCCCAACAATACAGATGGCTGCTACTAGAAAGCCTGTACAACTCGGAAGCACAAAACCGTGGAAGCATCGTCCATCAAGGTCGTCGCGAGCTGCTCATTTCCTACCAGGCAGCTTGAACAACTTCCCCAACTTCTTCTTGACAGCATCAGAATCCAGACCATGATCACCCTTCCGCTTCACTTCTTGGCCGCTCGACGACGACGGTCCAGCTTGGACTTCCTTCTCATCTTCGCCGTCCTCCTGTGCGACGTCCGGCACAACCACCTCCTGCGCTCGGCTAGCCACACTGCCCTTTAAGAATGGCGACTTGCGCGCCTCCTCCGACGCCGCATCATCCCATACAAGATTCAACAGTGCTCTTCCCCGGAGCTTATAGTCCGCCACCAGCCTCTTGTTGCCATCTTGAACCACAACGATCGGATGCGTGCCCGGGAGGATTAGGCGGAAAGGCTGGTCAGGATGGGCCATGACTCCTTTGACCGCCTGGTATAGGAAAGCACCAGTGTGCTCTGGTGTGACTGTCCACTGCGCTGATGTCTGGTCCGGGAAACGGACCTTGATATCAACCCGCGTGATCTTGGCGAGCCGAGCTGCTTCCTCAGCCGCATCAGCCGCCAGCTCAGCGTCGGATTTGAGCCGTTGGTTTTGCGCCCGTTGCAGAAGCTGTTGTTGCCGTAGCTGAGCATGGGCGATGGTTGGCTCATACACGGAATCGTCTACCTGGACCCGGGCGGCGAGGGGAGTGGTAGAGGACGGGGCATTGAAAACGCCCGTAGGTTCGAGCGGGTCGCTGAGTTCGCTGGTAGTGGTCTCCGTAGGAGGAACAGGAGGAGCAGCAACCACCTCATCGACGATGTCCATCGGATCGGTCTTCGGAACCGGTTCCGCAGCAGGGGTAACCGGGACCGCGGCTTTGGCTGCCTCTGCAGAGCCTACCTGTAGTTCTGGCTCTGCCAACGTACTCTCCTTGACGGGCTTCGGGCCCGCAGCTAGAGTCAGATCTTCTATAGGTTCCTCTATCGCCGGTGCTGACCCAGTCGCTGGTGCTGAAGGTTCGCCTGCCTGTGTCTTCGGTTGATCTGGTTCCACTTCCTTGAGATATTGGCCGATATCCTGCATCGCCTCATACAGGGTCTTGTCGGTGTCGCGGAAGGAAACCCGCAGAACGATGTTGCCAGAATTGATACCGCATTGGGACAGCGTCTTCTGTAGATCCTCCATCGAAGTGTACTCCCTGCCCATGATGTTCACCACTGGCGCCTCGAAGTATAACTGGCCGCTGGTTCCCTGAGGGCCGGTACTGCTCTTAGGTGTGCCTCTGCCGGTCAGGTTTAACCCCTGCTCCGCAACCTCGAACTGCCGCATGATTTGCCACAGCGTCATGTCGCTGGATAGCTTCTTCGTGTACCGTTGACCGTTAACATCGAGGGCTATCGATACAACTGCTGCGCTCTTAGACTTTTGAACGAGTTCGAGCTTGGCGCCTGGCGCGAGACCTGACGTCCGAAACGGACCAGACAGATCAATGAGCTTTTGCTTGTGTCTGTATGCCAGTGTCAGTTCAACACGATCGGCAACTGGGGAGCATGGGGTTTTCGTTCTTACTTAAGTTGGTATTTGTCACTGTTCAGGTTGAACTTTTGACAGGCTTCTCCCAGAACATCGATCAGATAGGTTCCGGGCGTAACTTTGACCTTCGTCCTCCTCAGGTCCGTAGAGACCACTTCGACGTGCGCTGACATATTGGCAGTTTCGACTATAATTATGGGGAGTAGTGAGAAAAGAGGTGAACGATGTTGCTCCTAGTGTTGAGCCGGCGCAACAAAACTGGTATGATGAAGGTCGGTGTGGTTGTAAAGCTTTATGGTTGAAGTAGTACGAGAAGGTCGAGACTTCGATAAGTGTTGAAGCTGTCCTCTTGAGATGACTATCTTTCCAAGGAGCAGTTACGTAGTTGCTTGTGGATGTGATGTTTGGCGGCTGTTCTTCAGGCAACCCCGCGTAACGTAATCGGCAAATACCAGCCTGGTAAGAGAGGGGTTTGTAAGGCTTCAAGTCGAGATAAGACGGGATGATGAGGGTGCCCGTTATCTTCCTCTTCAGATGGAATTCGAATGCTGAAATTATGGTAGTGATGAGGCGGCGAGTGAGTGTCGTGTCTTCAGGTCACCGTCGTTTCGTCGAGTACACAAAATGCATAGGGAGCTTTCTGAGAGCTTCCACGGCCGGCTGGCATCTTGTAAGCTCAGGAGGGGCAATTACGCAGTACGTTTGATGGCAACATCCACCCAGCAACGGGGAAGGGGAGAAACAGTGGGCAGCTCCTGCCACCTACAGAACCGCTACAAACACCAATCCTAGCATCGCATGCCCCGTGCAGTGGCAGCTACGAAGGTACACAGTAATTGCTCTGCCAGGCATCCTTGTTAGTGGACACCTCCATCCAGTCCTCCGCCCAGCCAGCCGCGCCAGCTGCGTGTTGCCTTGCCCTGTCCGTCTCGTCAACTGGAGCTTCCCTTGCCCGTTCGAAGGTGAGCTTGACGACGGAAACAACAAGCTTTCCAAAGCACTTTCACCAAACATCACCGATACATCGCGAATACCCCGCACGGCGAAGACGAACGGTCCATCCTCCGTGACCCATACCGCAGTGAACGATACCAGCGCCATCGCCGAACTACCCTCCATCTTCCGAGCAAGCAACCATCACCACTTGCATCACATCCCAGGCACAAGATGGTAAGCCTGCCCGATCACTACACCCTCCAGATATACGCATTCCCAAGGAACACAAACAAGATCCCAAGCTAACGATTATTCCATCAAACAGTCGTCCCCCTTCTCGATAAGTACGATATCCCAACACCCGATTCTCTAAACATTGACCCCTCCTCCGCCGAAAGCCATAACATCATCACCTTGCTAACCACCGCTCTTGCCCACCTCCCACAGACGGCGGCGCTGCCGTCGCCATGGTCGGCAAAGACTGCGTAGCCATCGCGTGCGACCTGCGCCTAGGCCTTCAGGCGCTTACCGTGTCCAACAACTTCCCCAAGATCTTCCAGTACGGCGACGTCTTCCTTGGTTTGACGGGTCTGGCGACGGACGTGTCGACCGTGTCGGACCTGTTCCGGTACAAGGTGAACATGTACCGACTGCGGGAGGAGCGCAACATTGCGCCCCGGACGTTCGCCAACCTCGTGTCCAGCAGCCTGTACGAGCGCCGCTTTGGGCCCTATTTCGTCAGCCCCGTCGTTGCTGGCTTGGATCCCAAGACGGGCGAGCCGTTCATCTGCGGCTTTGACAGCATCGGGTGCATCGACTTCGCGAAGGACTTCATCGTGAGCGGGACGGCGACGGAGCAGTTGTTTGGCATGTGCGAGAGCTTGTGGGAGCCGAATCTGGTATGTTGCTATTGCGAACCCGAAGCCGGACCCCCGAGAGAAAGCACTGGTTTTGGCTGTTTGTTTTGGGTTGTCGTCATAGAGGCGTGGTGCTAACGATGATAATACTCAACAGGAACCCGAGGACCTCTTCGAGACCATATCACAGGCTCTCCTTAACGCCGTCGACAGAGATGCCTTGTCAGGCTGGGGCGCCCACGTTTACATTATCGAGAAGGACAAGGTTACCAAGAGGCTATTGAAGGGACGACAGGATTAAGCGGGACGTTCGGGCATAATGATGATGATGAATCTGGGCCAAGAGTAATCAAGTCGCATACGCGCTAATGGATCATCGGTACCCTTGGGCTCTGTAGAACAAATACATTTGCAACATGACAAACTTAGCGAGCAGACGAGACAGCCGTGTTTGTCAAGACTGGTTATTCAAAGACGTCAATTCCGTTCCCAGTTACGCATGATGTAATCAGCTGGATATATGATCTATTTTTATAGACAAAAGGAGTTGTTTACGTCTAGATCTAAAGCTACCAGATCAGGTCAAGTCTAACCCCCGAACCTAGAGATCCTTATTCTTTTCCAAGGGCGCCGAGCTGGGGGTGCTTTGGACGAAGAACTTGCGCTCCACAGCCTTAAGAAGTTCGTCAAGAAGCCTAGACGAGATATTAGCGTACTGTTGAGAAAACAACACAGAAGACGGGGCAAGGAACTTACACAACAGGTGCGCTGATGACGATCACGGCCTTCCACTCGGCCCAGTTCAAGGGCAGGATCGAAAAGAGGGTCTGAAGGATGGGAGTGTAGAGAAGGGCGAAGTGCAAGGCCATGGACAGACCGATAGCATAGACGAGCATCATGTTCTTCCAAACAGGGAGCGTCAAGAGAGATTCGCTGGAGGAGAGAGCGTTCATGGCGTTGAACATCTCAATGACGACCAAGATGGAGAGCGAGACAGTCGAACCGGCCTTGGCCATGTCGTTCGAGAACATGGCGCAGCCAATCTCTGGGAACTCGGTAGAGCAGCGGTGGAAATGAGACAGCTGGTAGAAGCTGATCTGAGGTCCCTCCGAGTAGAACATGAACCACCAAGCATAACCGGCGACGGTAGCGAGACCGACGTAGGTACCAATGACGAGATAACGGAAGAAGAGCCATCCGCCGATGAGTTTCTCGTCACGCTTTCTGGGGTTGCGACGCATGATATCGTGGTCAGGGGGGTTGAACGACAAGGCGGTAGCGGGGAGACCGTCGGTGACCAAGTTCACCCACAGAAGCTGAACCGGGATCAGAGCCTCAGGCATGCCGAGAGCGGCCGTCAAGAAGATAGAGACGACCTCGCCGATGTTGGAAGAGATGAGATAGCGGATGAACTGCTGGGTGTTGTTGTAGATGGCGCGGCCTTCCTCGATGGCGACCTCGATAGTGGCAAAGTTATCATCAGCAAGCACCATGTCAGCAGCGAGCTTCGACACGTCGGTGCCGGAACCCATAGCAACACCAATATCAGCCTTCTTCAGAGCAGGAGCATCGTTGACACCGTCACCAGTCATAGCAACGACCTCGCCGAGAGATTGGAGGAGGTCAACCAGCTTGGACTTGTGAGTAGGCTCCACGCGAGAGAACAAAGAAGCAGTCTTGGCGGCCTCGAGCTGCTCACCAGGGCTAAGGTTATCAAACTCGCGACCAGTATAGCTCTTGCCAGTCAAATCCTCGTTAGGGCCAAAGACACCAATCTGACGGCAGATGCTCTCAGCAGTGTTGCGGTTATCACCGGTGATCACGACGACGCGAATGCCAGCATCCTTGCACTTCCTGATAGAAGCAGCAACTTCAGGGCGAGGAGGGTCAAGCATGCCGACGAGACCGATGAGAGTAAGGTTCTGTTCGAGAGAGGCATATTCGGCGGTAGACTTGGCGGTGTGAAGAAGAGGGTTACCATCGACGTTGTCCAAGCTAGCCAGAGCGATGACACGCAGACCGCGGTTGCCATACTCGACAACCTCCTTCATGAGGAGTTCGGACATGTTACGATCCAGTTGTACCTTCTTGCCACTGGGACCGAGAAGAGCGTGAGTGCAGCGTTCGATGAGCGATTCAGGGGCTCCCTTAACGAGAAGCTTCTGCTGACCATCACCCTCAACCAAGACGGACATGCTCTTGCGGTCACGCGAAAACTCGTAGGTGGCAAGACGCTGGTACTTCTTCTCGTACCAGGAGCTAGCGTAGTGAACGCGATCCTTAGGAGGGCAATCGGAGGGGGCGCAAGGGCCGATCTTCTCAGCCAAAACACGGAGGGCGCCTTCGGTAGCTTCACCCACGTTCGAGAAAGTGCCGGTAGAGGGATGGTAGTCAAGACGGGCATCGTTGCAGAGAGCGGCGACTTCGGTCAACTGAAGAATGGTAGCGGAGTTTTGAGCAAGATCGGTCACCTCCTTGCCCTGCGACTTGATAGCGCCCTTGGGTTCAAAGGTAGTTCCCTCAACATCCAGCTCCTCTAGATCAGTACCATCTTGGTTGAAATAGACGATTTTGTTAACGCTCATTTGGTTGGTGGTCAAAGTGCCGGTCTTGTCAGAGCAAATGACGCTGCAACTGCCCAGGGTCTCAACAGACGGAAGACTTCTCACTACGGCGTTCTTAGCTGCCATCTTGCGAGTTCCAAGGGCAAGGCAGGTGGTGATGACAACCGCAAGACCCTCAGGGATGGCCGCAACGCCAAGGGAAACGGCGATCTTGAGGTAGTAGATGGCACCCTTGGTCCAGTTTCCATGGCTAGGGTCGGCGAAGTTGGGGATGTTGATGAGCCAGACGAGAACGCAGATGATAGTGATGACCTTGGCGAGCTGGTCTCCGAAGTCATTGAGCTTTTGCTTCAAGGGGGTAGGCTCGGAGATCTGGGCGGTGATGCTCTCGTGAATGTCGCCGATAGCTGTGTTGGAACCAGTCAAGACAACGACGGCTTTGGCGTGACCAGTGACAACAGTTGTACCCGAAAACAGCATATTGACCTGATCCTGCAAGACAGCCTTGTCATCGCTAACAACGGCCTGGAAGTCTTTCCCGACGCTTTCACTTTCTCCGGTCAAGATGGCCTGGTCCACAGCAAAGCTGTTGCTTTCGATCGAGATCAATCTGCAGTCAGCAGGGATGCGAGCACCAACAGCAATGTCAACGATATCGCCTGGCACAAGATCCTCGGCCTTGATACGAGTAATCTGCCCATTGCGCACCACGTTGGCCTCGTTGGCCGAATATTCTTGCAAAGCAGCAATCGCCTTCTCGGCACTGCTTTCCTGGGACACTCCAACAACGGCGTTGAGAATAAGGATTGTCAAGATGACGGCGGGGTCGACGAAGGCGCTCCAGCCGCCCTCGTCCTCGAAAAGCGCGAGTACGAACGAGATGGCGGCAGAGCCCAGAAGGATGAGAACCAGCTGGTCTTTAAATTGTTCCAGGATAAGCTCCCAGATGGGTGTCGGAGGTTCCTCGGGGATGGCTGAGGCAGGCAGAACGGTTAGCAAAGGCCATTGATAGAACAACTAAGCTGAATTCTAAGAATCTTGTAGAGAAAGCGCATACCATTCTTCCCGTGCTTGGCCCTGGACTGAGCTACTTGCTCGTCACTTAGACCGGTGGTAGGGTCGACGCCTAAGGTGCTGAGGACCTCATCGACGGGCTTTGCGAACGCGGCCTCCATGTTCACAAAGGTTTGTTCGAAGTTGCGAAAAGCAAAGCGTAACGGCGCTGTTCGGCGGAAATCGAAAAGTGAAGGCTCCAAAGAGCTTCAACGAGAGATTGGAAAACGCCCCAGCAGTCTAGGAGCTAAAGTTCACAGTCTTCAAGAACAAGGCCTTGAATAGAAAACGGTGAAAAGACACGCTTATAGCAGTATCATGGAATCAGAGCAAGAGAAAAAGATTGTAGCTAGCCTCGTCGAAGAGGTGGCCTTTGGTGAAAAAAATAATGGTCTTGAATTATTCAGCCATGATGTACTACCCTTCGGCCAGGGTACATGTCTGTGCTGCGACGTGTCCAGTTCTACAAAAGTCGCCTCTCTTCGGCGCACGGCATTTCTGACTCGAGTAGGTATGGTTCAACTGGAATGCGGCGGCTCAGACGCTGTACAACGGCGCGGGTAGGTAGCTGGGGGTCACTCCCCTCCACTGGGGTGTCGCTGTCCACACCAGTGACGGAACGGGGGCCACTGACAGGGCAGGCCCGATCCTCCCCCAGCGGAATGGAACCAGCACCTTCCTCCTCCGGGCCCTGGACCAACCTCCAACCGGAACCTCGAAATCGCAAGCGATGCGACCGAACTGTCACGGTGCCCCCACATTCCCTTCCTCTGGCTCCCGGCCCAGCCCCGGCAAGTGGCACCGCCCTGCATCTCGATGCCGTCACCGGATTTCGAGATCGTTTCCTTAAATTACAGGGGAACAAGACAAGAGATTCGACCGGTGATCGCTAAAGAGGGCCAATGTCAGAGATATTAGCGTCGGGCAGTGTTGACAGTGTCCAGGTGAGCCCAGGCTCCGCGCTAGCCATGACATTGACTACCAAGTCAAGGGTTACAGCTCTTTGTTCGCCATGCTGTTTTTGTTTATCGTTTGCACTTTGGGGATGCAACTGAAAGCAGGGCGCCCACGGCATGGCAAACACATGGGGCGGAGAAGAGCGAGACGTTACGGTGTGGGTAGGTTTTAGAACTTTCTAGCTCAAACTGTCATTATCAGCCTCTTTCCTTCCAGATCTGGAAAGACGTTCTGATGGCTAAGTTCGACAAGAACACCACGAGTCGCGATGAACTGCCTGATAAGAAACAGTGTGGTAAGTGGAAGGTAAGCACATGAAAATCATCATATCGGAAACACATTTGTGTAGATGACTTCTGCAGCTTGTCAACATATCGCACTGCCTTCCGATCTGGTTCTGTTCGACGTTCCACGGCCAAGTGAAATGGGACGGCGCATCTGAGCCGTTTGAGGACCGATGGGATATGGCGAATGAGATACCCAAATCGATTGGCGAACGACCTCGTAACAAGATTACTGGAGAACCATGTAAACGGACATTACGAAGGCTGTGTAAACGGAGCAAATTATGGCTGATGGTTTACGACCTGAACATGTTAATGAGCATAATCTCCGAAAAAAAAGTAAAAGTCGGTTTTGATACCGATGAAATTCATGAAATCTACCCCGCCAACCCCACCTCCCGTACGAAGCTCGCCAAAGTCAATAAACCGCCAAAGCGAACGACAGGCAGTAACAAGCGAAGCAACCTGAGACAAGCAGGCAGACAGCAAGACATTACAAACGTCCTACAGACCTTACAGAAACAATATCCGAGCGATAAACCTGCAAATTTCCTCCTAAGACACTACAGCCAGTCACCTTCATCAAACAAGAACACCATGGCTCCCCCCTCAGCTCTCAACATCGCGACCCAATCGGTCAACCGCCTCGTCAAGGAGGAGTCGTACTACCACAAGGAGCAGACCTCCCAAGAGGCCCGCATCAAGAAGCTCCAAGACGAAATTGCCGCCAACAGCCCCGAGCTGGACAGTAACGCGCCCTACGTTCTCAAGCAGGAGGTACGTTTTCTTAGGTCCCCTTTTCCACCCACCCTAAAACACCGTGCATGAAACATGCAAACCCAAACCCAGAAGCTAGGACATAGTCAACCCTAACCCTTCTTTGTTCATGAACATAGCAAACGGCGCTTGAAGAGACCAAGGCTGTGTTTGGCCCCCTCACCAATAGGATTGCTGAGGCGGTTCAGAAGCTTGAGGAGCAGATTGCTATTTCTGAGAGTGAGGGTTCTGCTTCCGAGGAGGATCTGAAGAAGGCTAAGGAGGCGTTGGAGAATGGTAAGAAGCTGACGGAGAGCGCTTGAGGGGTGAATGTCGAACGGAATGGTTTGGACGAGGAAACGATGGAACCCTTTCTCTAGCAAGTAATTTATTCAATGCGACCTACGGAGTGATTTGGTCCTCGGAGTCTTTAAAGAGGTCATCATTAGGAATTCGCGATGAACCCCAGGTACAATCAAACTTGATTCTAGGCCTATGATGATTATCATAAAAGAGCCGACCGGATCTAACGTACAAAGCTACACCGTGCGTCCCATTTCTCTCATGCCGCCATTCCTTTCTTCTACAACCCTCACGTGGTGTCCATGGTGTCCTCGTCAGCATTGGGACCGTCAACCGTGATCCGCGGCCGCGGCGGGGTTTGGTCCGGCAGAGGCGAAAGAGGACTATCCGGCTCCTCGACTTCCTCCTCATCATCCTTGACCTCAGTCATCTCCACATCAGTGCCCTGTGCCGCCTCATTACCATCACCTCTATCCATAGAACCCTCCCGGCTAGCTTCCTGGCTTGTCGCTTGCGAGTAACCTCCCGAGACGTCATGGGGCGGCTTGAGGAATGACTGGTTCTCATCACCCGGGGCAGGAGTATCGCGCGCCGGTGTCCTCGCGCCAAGTGTCGAGACGGGATGGGGTGTGCCAGCGGCGTCACCGCTCTCGGCTCCGCTCTTGGCTGGTAGTCCGCTATCCGGCCTCGGGGTTGCATTGCCGCTAGAAATGCCGGGCCGTGGGGTCTGTCCGGCGTCCGCCTCGGTGTCGCCAGCACCGCCTTCGTCGTCACCCATGCCTTCGCGGCGCTCCACCTCCTCCTTCTCATCACGGATCAGCCGCCTCAACCGCATGCTCTCATCCATAATCTTGGCAAACTGGTCGCGCCGCTCATGCCACGTGATACCGTAGGTCTCGCTCTCCGTCTTCAACTCGGCAATTTCCTCCTCCAATTTCCTCAAGTTCGCCGCCTGCTCTGCCCTGGTACGCAGTGCAGGGTTGTTGGTGATCTTGTCAGCCAGCTCATCGAACTTCTTGCGCTGCTCGAGTGTGGCGCGGGCCTGCTCTAGTTGAACACGCAACTGGACCGTGTTGTTGCGCACCGCCTGTGCCGTGTTAAGAATGCGCTCACGCTCGGCGACATATCGTTCACGCTCACGCTCGTTGGCAGTCAGAAGAAACTGAAGCCGCGCGATGCTGCTATCAAAGGCGGCAAAGTCCAGGATAATGTCCTCCTTGAGCTGAGCAAGGTCTGATGTGGCTGAGTCGCCGGCCGCAGTGGGCGTCTGGACTTCCTGCTCCGTCGTTCCAGCAGTCGCGCCATTGCCCTCCGGAGGTGGGGTGTGTGCTTGACGAGCTCTCGAGAGGGTCAAGGAGTGAAGAGTGCTGAGACGCTTTGTCACGCGCTTGAAGGGCTTCTCCTCCACGTTCAGAAGTCGTGACTTGTGGAGCTCATTCTCCTCTTTGTCGTCGAGCAAGCCCCAGGAAGCCATCTTGTAGTTGTGGTGTGGTATCGAGGTGCTCGGCGTCAATGCTGGATTGTTTCGATGGACGTGAATATGATTGAGAAGCAGTCCAATAATGCGGGGAAAACCAAAGAGTGAAGTGGAAGTCTTCGACTGCGCCGGACGAGTTCGTGCAATCTGGTGAGTTTCTTTGTTTGTTGAATGTATTAAGGTCAAAGGATTGAAGAGGCTGATAGTCCGATATATGGGTGGAAGACTGACGGTTAGTTACCAATTGTATGGACTGCTGAAACCTGAAGCATGGACCTCTTGGCGGAGAAGGGAGTATTTTCGTTGGTGGATGCACCGCACTGCAGGGCAGGTGGGGGTCACATAATAGTAGCCGTCAAGGTTCCGCTTGCCTGTTCAATAGCATCGAATAGGCTCGACTCCCAGCTGATCGCCAGGTGTACCAAGCATGTACCCCTCGGACATTTTACGCTGCAGCTCTGCTTCGCCCCAGTGGTCTGTGTACTTGGGAGTACATCAGCCAGCTGAGACCTACAAATAGAAACGGACAACTCCAACAGCCAGTCGGTCAACCTCAACCTTAACCTTCACTCCAGATTCTTCTTACACCAAACAACCTAACGGTCGGATCTGGTTACCATATACCATTGGTCGCTTCGAAGACATCCTGAGGGACATTCTTGATTCAATCACAATCGGAATTCTACGAACGAACATACCATCGCTCTATAGCTATCGTCATCCAGCTACTCCTCGTCTCACTTCCCGTTCATTACGTCGTCAACCATCAAAGGGAAGGTTGTGACACGCTGCGGATTACTACACTCTCGTACATCTCCGACTACCAATTGTCCTCGATATTTTTCGACGCCAAATAAACAAATCCCAGACTCCTACCCGTTACCTGAGCATAACAACAAAGAGCCCCTTACTTCGGTCACCATGTCTGGACCACGCTCACTGCTCGACATGGCTCTCAAGCTAGCCATCGATAATGTCCAGGACATCACTTGCCTGGACGACGTGCCACCAAAAATCGCTAGCCAGATCCTCAAAGCCGTCAGAACACCAGAACACCTCCGCACGATTGAGCTCCATAGCGGCGACGAGATCTGCGAGCTGACCGCTGAACACTGGCGCCGCTTCATCCAACGCAAGTACGGACTTCTCCACAACAAGCACCGCTGGGAACCAAGCAATCCGAAATCATGGCACAAAGTCTACGAGAAGTACGGCAAACTTCAAAAGGAGTCAGACGAAGCAGCCACCGAGGCTCTCAGGGCGACGATGGCCGCGGCCAACAGCCAAAAATCATCACGCACAACCACCATTGTCTCTGCCCAAGTCGCTCGCAAGCTGCCGGCCCCCAAGGCCCGTTCTTTCGGACCTGGCTTCCGTGGATTCAGCACCTCCTCAGATCCGCCCATGAAAAGAGCAACCTTCCTGCAAAAGGCCACCAGGGAGGCGAAGCAGGACGCACACCGCCGCAAACTCGCCAAGCCTTCCGTCATGCTGATGGCCAGGAAGACGGAACTCACCCGGGCTCCTGAAAGAATGATTCAAGAGAAGCGTATCCAAAACCAATTCGACGTCGATTCCGCCCCGATCATCGAGGGCCCTCGGATCAGACCCGCAACAAGCTCACGACAACAGAAGGACCGAGAAGCTCGCCTTCTGCTGATCAAGAACGGAGGAGGAAAAAGTGGCAGCTCCGGAATGGCTCCCAATGTGCTGAGCTTTGACGACGACGAGGACGACCACCATTACGACAACGACCACAGCAACAACAGAGGTGCTTCGGGCGGTGACATAGACGATCTTTTCGGCGATATGGACGACGAAGACGCTGGCAGCCCCCCTCCCAAGAGCGCCTCACCCCCTTCCAAACCGAAGCGCGGCCTTCTTTCCGCTAGTCCTGGTGCCAACTCCCGACCACGAGCCGCTGCTGCCAGTGCTAGACCGACCTCTACGAGTGGCTCGCCGCCCTCTGCAAAGCCACAGACCACCACCACCACCAGTCGACCTTCAGCTTCGACATCACATGCTGGCAGCTCAACTAATCCCGGACGCCCTCAGCCTGCGGCATCATCGTCTTCAGGTAGCCGACCTGGAAGCCCGCCTGGGGCTAAGCGCAAGCAGGTGGACATCTTCATGAAGCCTGCCAAGAAAGTTCGTCGAATTTGAGAGGAGGATTTCAAAGGAACAGGGTTGTGGTTAGGAATCAAGGATCCTCGTGTGGTCTTGGGGGGAAGACTCGAGTAGGACTGTTATGGCTGGGAATCAAGGATCCTCGTGTGGTCCTGGGGGAAATACTCGAGCAAGACTGTTATGGCTGGGAATAAAGGATTTAGGGAAGTTATGGAGTTGGGATGCTTATGGGAATTGAGATTGGAAATCTCCTGCTTATCCCTGAAAGAGAAGGGATGGGCGTATATGACTTGGAGGAAGTTCTAGGTACTATATTTACGGTTCGGGAGGATCAACATGTTTATCGTCTGAGCGGTTTGGGATCTTTCATGGGGAAATGGGCGTTATTTTGGAACAACAGAACTACACAGCGGAACGGCTCAGGCCAAATCTACAGTGGGATATGGATGAACAGCGACGTATATGCTTTTCCGCGCGACAATGGAACCACATCTTTGGGACTCCAATCTTCTGACCCGATCTGGTTCAATATCGTGTGATTTGATTACCTGCCTTGAGGTTCCTGTGGAGAGAAGAAATCCTCCCCTAGGTCACACAAGCTTCCTGACGGCAAGTATTTCCCCCGTTATCAGCATTTGCCATTTAGATATGGACGGAGTTCCCACATCTCTTTGCTGTTCTTCCGCCAACGATGTCCCATCCTCAACCTTCCGCGGACCGGTAGCCCAGTCGTTCAAAAACGAGAACTTCCGTATCTGTGTGCCAAAGCACCGCCGTATGTCATCCACTCCATCAATGTGTTGGGTAAATGTCGTTATCTCATTAATTTATGCGTATGTATGTTTCTCGGAACTAAAACGAAAGTTTTTTTCTCGAAAAAGACTACCACCTTCCACCTCTAAGAGCCAAAACGAGATGGAGGGTCGCGCCGCCCTCGAGTTGGTAATCGGTTGCCGTCTTGTCATCGACCCTGTTTTCCGCTATCGTGTCAGACACCAACTTCTACTTCTTGACTTCGACGACTTTCTTTACCAACGCAAAACAGGATGTTGGATGTGATTTAGGTAGGTAGGTAAGGTCAGAAACTTACATCTGCTTTCCGCCAAAGATCAGACGTTGCTGTACGGGAGGGATACCCTCCTTCTCTTCGACCTTCTCCTTGATGTGGGCGACCTGTGTGTAGTTGCCGAATTAGTCGGATGTTCGAACGAGTTCGTAGTCATCTGTCTCCCTCTCCCTGGGCAAAATATATCGTGGTGGTGACAAATCGATCGTTCCGTTTTCGTTTTCGCTTCGCGGCTGGGACGGTCGTCGATTTACTCGCGCGCGAGCGCAAATCTCGACACAAACAAAACCGAACGCACCTTGGTATCGGGCTCAATGTCGAGCTCGATCTCCTTGCCTGTAAGAGTCCGGACCCTTTCGCGAACAAAGGAAAAGAAACGGTTAGCTATGGTACTGACTGGCCACTGGCCCTGAGATCAAGAAGCATAGGCAGCATAGGTAGCTATGCAAGCCGCAATATGCATACTGCCACTGCGACTGTCGGAGGAGGAAAGGCGAGAAAGCTCACTTGATCTGCATCTTAAATAGTTTGCGACTGGTTTGATGGGAGAGAGTTCGCTTCGCTGGGGCGATGGATGGGTGGGGTTTGGTGCTTGAGTTTGGACGGGGTCTTGTCGTCTCTTTATGCGCGCGGATGCGAAGCTTCTGTTGACTCAAGAAGCTCACTGAATCGGGATGGCTGATGTTGGTAATGGAGCGGTTCAAGGAGTTGAGTTTGTCATCGGGGAAAACGGTCACGGTCACTGTTGACGGGCTGGGGAGGGGTGGTGGGGCAGGCACTACCGGCGCGGTTGGCGGTAGGACGAGACTGCCTGGGGTCGGGATGGTAGCCGCTGTTGGACGGGGCTGCCCTGGCTTCTGTTGTTTTGATACCCCTTCGGGTTGCCGGGGCAGCTTCGGTAGCTTCGACAGTGCAGGTGCTCCGAGGTCTAGCGGCCATGGTTACCTCAAGACATGGAGATAAATTGATAATCTGAAAGGTTGAATTTGACATTCAGGTACTCGAGGCTTTTCGCCAACTAAGGTTGGTTTCACTTTTGCTTTTTAATTCAAGGGACGCTATCAGACAAGCACTATTACTGCGCTGCATTTCTACACATGATCGGGTGTCGGTATCTTCAAGTGATCCACCAAGAAGCGTCATCTGCGCTGGGTTGAATAACCGCTTCGTATCACCAACAGAGAGGATGCCTCGCACCCAAAGACGGCCTTTTGCTGACGAGATGTTCATTGAGTATCTTTCGCGAAAGCTCCTTTCCTGAAGATCATCGCTAAATCCGGCCTTTCCGATAGTTCATTAAAGTCTGTTGTACACCTGGGGCTTCCGTGACATCCATAAGATACATATACAGCGGAGATTTCATCCGTCACCTCATGCTCCTCCTCCAATTTCCGAAGGCCTCAGCTTAGTTGTCCTTGGCCCTCCGATCCTCGAAAACATTGAGGCCCAGACCCTCAGAGTCAAGGAGCAGCCTGTTCCTGCCGCCGGCTTCCTGGATAATGTTCGCAATCGCACGCGCATTCTCCAGCTTCTTCAACTCCACATACGACTTGCTCTTCTTGATGGCCTCACCGATGAGCTCCGCAGAACGGGCCTCACCCTGGGCCTTGACCACCATAGCCTGCTTCTCTTGACGCGCCTTGTCGACAATGAATGCTGCCCGCTGCGCCTCTTGCTGTGCGACCTGCTTGGCCTCGACTGCCGCCGTGAACTCGGGGGAGAATGCGAGGTGCTGCGATATGGTTAGCCAAAGATATCCACGACGCAAAAGAATTGGTGCGGGAAACGTACTGTAAGCGAGACATCGTCCAGAAGGATGTTGAACCGGGCCGCACGCCTTGCCAGGTTCTCACGAACAAGCTTGGCAACCATCTCTCTTTGGGTGATCAATTGACTGGCGTTGAATTGCGCGACAACGCTCTTGAGAACCTCGTTGACGATCGAAGGAAGAACGCGCTCATCGTAGTCGGTACCGAGGGTACGGTAAATCTGGGGCAAAGCCGTGATTTCGGGTCTCGAGAGGACACGGCAGGTAATGTTGACCATCTGCAAATCCTTGGTACCGGTCAAGGAGGAAACGTTTCTGGGCTTCGCGCGGACATCGTAGACGACGGGGGTCTCGAACCAGGGGATCATAATATGGGTTCCTATTCAACTGGTCAGAAAACCGGGAAGCCTAGCGATATCGAGGCCGGGCGAAGAAAGCAGACGAACCTTCACCATAGATCTCCTTGCTGACACCATTAACTCTCCTGTACTTGATCGCTCTGTGACCACCGTCGACGTTGAACAAGGAGTTCGAAAGGACCCAGGCACCACCACCAAGAAGGGCGAAACCGGTCAAAGCAGGACCCAAACCGCGGGGAGGGATGGGTGGCCTGCCACCGGGGAAACCGCCGCCGCCGCGAGACCGGGCAGTCTGCTGAATCTTGTTCAGGAGGTCCTGATATGGGTTGTTCGACATGCTGGGCTGTTGTGAAATAATAGGCGGCCCAGTGGTGATTTGGAGTAGGATACCTAGGTTGGTTGACAGAGGTGCCAGGTGGTGGGGAAAGATGGGAATGAAGTCGTCACGATAGCTTGCCCGAGCTTTTCGTAGGTCCTCACTGAGCTTCGGAGCCAAGACCACTCACAAGCAGGACCGCAAGCGTGTGCAGTTGCTGGGGCGCATCACTAAAATCCACCTGCCATTTGCCTACCCCACGCTGGCGCAACATCACTTTACCGCCTGCCTCGCCTGGTCAAGCACAGACCACCCGCTCACGTGGGTCGCTCACTTGTCGCGACCTTGATGGATCGGAGCTCGGGCCAAGTATCCACCCCCGCGACGTAGCCCCTGCGTTCCAACGTCTCGCAGGCGACAGCGACAGAGGCTCCAATTTTTGACATCTGCAAATCCAGAACACCAAACTTCCACTTGCAACCACCAAGAGTTGACTTCATTCCCAGAACGTCTTTCCATTGTCAGAGTATTGTCACCACCACCAACCACCAATTCTACAAATCGACGGTATTTGGCAGCGGGCTTGGGGCTTTGAAACTGAAGAGAAAAGGCTAAAGAGGACCCAATTGCTACGGTGCACCTCAGGTAGTCTAACTACGACTGTGTTAACTTCCATCTCATCCATCTGCCAAAGTTCGCTGTTCCTGCGCGGTCCCTATTGTTCGCATCGATCCATCCCAATTCTTGGTTGTCCATCCCACCTGTCCAACATCTGGTTCGCTTGGTGATTCCCATTCGATCAGCCCACACAGCTCGCAGTCAAACTCACGCAGCATTGTGCCTCTCCATCCTCAGTAGCGCTACTGCTAGAGACTTTGCGCTTCGTACAACAGTTTTGCTCGACCGTGAACGCGCGCATCGCCATGTCGACACGCCAACCTTCACGTGTGGTCTTCGTGGGAAACATTCCTTACGGTACGCAAACAACCACTTGTTTCTGGATCAGAGGACGACCATCCATAAAAGCCCATTCACTGACTGGAACCATACAGGCCTTACCGAAGAGCAGATAACCGAAATCTTTAGCGGCGCCGGACGGGTCCTCAACTTTCGCCTTGTCTATGACCGCGAGACTGGAAGGCCAAAGGGTTTTGGATTCGCAGAATTTCCCGACTACGGTGCGTATCCCTCTCTATATTAAGTCTCCTTCTCCCGCGCGCATACACTGATCACCTTCCCTCAATCTCTAGATTCCGCCGCATCAGCCGTACGAAACCTGAACGACCACGAGATCATGGGTCGCAAGCTGCGTGTCGATTTCAGCAACGAGACCGTCAGCGACGAAGACGGCGGTAGAGATCGTGATGGCGGGGTATGGCACCAACAACTCACACTCACCTTTCTTTCATATCCAGTTCACTGACCAGGACGTCTTGATTAGCCGAACCAGAACGCCTCCGGCAGCTACGCTCAACCTCCCAACGGGGGAGGCTACAACGCCGCTCCCCCCGCCAGCGCCGCGCCTCCCGCTCTTGGCCCCTTGCCCCAAGGCAAAGATCTCCCTCCGGACGTCACCTGCACCGACGCCATCTCTCGCACCCTCAACACCCTTCCCCCGGCGCAGCTCCTCGACATCCTCCAGCAGATGAAGACACTGGCTACGAACGATCCTGCTAGGGCCACGGAACTTCTCAACCAAGCGCCCCAGCTGAGCTACGCAATATTCCAAGCGCTCCTTGTCATGGGCCTGGTCTCGCCGGACGCCATCAACTCGGTTCTCGACAACCCGGCCGCTGCTGCTGCTCCTCCTATGGGTGCCTCCGTCGTCCCCAACCCCATGGGTGGTGCTCCGTACGGAGCTTATCCCGGCGCCACAGCCACCCCGCCTGTCGCTCCCGGCCCCGCTGGCGGTTACGCAGCACCACCTGTCGCTGCTGCTCCTGCCCCGGCTCCGGCTGCTGCCGCCCCCGGGCAGGATCCAGAGGCGCTGATGCGTGCTGTTATGGAGCTTCCGCAGGAGATGATTGACCAGCTGCCGGATGCGGAGAGGCAGCAGATTTTGGCGCTTCGCGCTCAGTTTTCTGCTCAGGGCCTACGTTAATGACAGACGGATGATTCAACCAGTCAGTTTTCCATGAACATGGGCAACGAAATGTCGGGGGGGCTCATGTTCTTGTTTTTCTCTCATCATGCATTTTTGTATAGGCTGGTCAGGCGTTATGGTGGCGGCGGTCGGTTTCACACGCTAAATGGGAGCATTGCAAAGGTTTAATAGAAAAGGATAAATGTCAGTGAATTTAACATCCACATTCGGATGTTGAGGAATGAAGGGTTCCGTAATAGGAAACAGTGTCCTTGACTCCCACAACTCCAATGGGGTATGTAGTACACATAGATCTGGAATTTTTTGAGTTGACAGCCTATGTGGTGGAATACATGCCTCTAAAGACTTTCGCTTTCATTCCCTTAAATTTATTTGTTCACCCAAACCACGCAGAAAAGACAGACATTCGACCTCAACACCACAAAAATGCCATCACCCACCCAACAACGCGTGTCATTCTTGCTGTTGCTCTACCCTACTCCCTTATTAACCAAACGCTGTCATGTCATGTAAACTAGATACCAAAAAAAAGAAAAACCCGTAAGGACATCCGCTTTCTCTGCTCTGTACATACAAGATACTTGCGTGATAGTTCGTAAAATGTTCGTTAAACACATACACTTCATGAAATCCTCCTCATCCTCCCCAGACTTTGCTTGCGCCCTTTATACAATCTTATAAACCCGCTTCGCAATGAGATAGCAACCGAACCCGAAGAGCAATAGTCCTGCCGTGATGGCCGTGAACCACTTGAGGTCGTTCTCAATCCCTTGCCCGGGAACCCAGACGTTCATACCCCAGAGGCCGGTGACGATGTTCATCGGTAACACAATGGTACCGAGGACGGTCAGTCTGCCGAGCACGTCGGCTGTTTGCTCCTGTCGCTCGTTCATGCGGATGTTGATTTGCGCTAGGTAGTTGGCGTGTGATCGTGCTAGGATTCTAAGTTGAATGAATATTAGTATCTTGGATTTGAACCTGCTAGAGAGTAATGACTGGTGGAGAGCAATTGGATTACTAGGGAGATACTTACTTCTCATAGTGACTCAGGTTCGAAGTCATGGTCACAATATGATCCTGAATGTCACCCAAGTATAGACCGATCTCCGACCGAGGCGCCACCTCCCAATGCTCGTTGCAACGCTTTGCGAAGCTCTTGATGACGTCGGCCTTGTTGCCGAGCAGCCTATAGAGCGACATCACCTTTTTGCGGCAGTCGCCCACGCGTCTGAGCATGTCGCGTCCAGCTTCGGCCGATGTTGCGTCGCCGGCCTCGGACTTTTCTCTGAGATTATCCGTTGGAAAATTTGGATCGTCTTCCGAGTGCAGTAGCAAAATGGCAGCGTCGATATCGTCGACTTCATCCTCGATGTTATGAATCAGCGGACCAAAAACATCGGTGATGTCGTCGATAATGGCGTACGATATCCAGTCCGATGAGAGGATGAGATAGTCGCGCAGCTGACGAATACGTCGACGTACGTTGGCCGGGTGCGGTGTTTGGGAGAAGTGGAAGCTTAGAACGCCCTCGCGGAACACGACCACGTACATGTTGACGGGCTCCAAAAAGTTGTCACTTGTTGAATCCTGGTCGAATGAACGATAGTTGACGAAGTAATATTGCCGGAAAAGTTCAACCTTTTCGCGGGCTTCTTGCATCATGATATCTTCAGCTGTGAGTGGATGGATACCAAATGCCTTGGAGATAACCTTCATCTCTTGTTCGGTCGGGCTATAGATATCCAGCCACCACACTGGCCGGTCTCCGTATTTTGGTGGCTTGCTTGTCTTTTCCGTCGGTGGCGACTTGTAACGTTCCGGAGATTTGGCATCTGTTGGCGTATGCTCTCCCGAGGTACGTTTCGACTCCGTGAGTGTTGTTCCGGCGTTCGAGCCACGATCTCTCCGAGCGTCGAAGAAGCCTTGGGTAGTGGTAGCAAGCGATGGCTGCCGGCTTGGAATCCTTGGGTCACCGTTCTGGCCTCCCAGGACTTCATCTAGAGCGACATGACGCTGATCCTCTTCATCGTCTTCGTCATCAGAGGAATCTGAAAGGACTCGTGGATCGGGGATGAACAGCTGTTTGAAGGAGAGTCCTGGTTGGACCAGTTCTGAAATTGTCTGGCTGTGGATAGTACTCTGGAACTCTTCATTGAAGTATGTGAAGCGATAAGGAGCATCCTCCTGAGCCCGGTACCAGCCACGGTGGACTGGCCTTAGTCGTCCGTTAATCAACTGAGGTTCCGTGATCTTCTTTGCACGGCCCTCCTCACTTCTGCCTTCCTTCTCATACCTGCTCCATTCCTCCAAGATAGCAAGATCCGGCCATTTGCTGCGCCGTCTTCTCTTCATGCGATACGCAGTGGGATCCCGAGTGCGAAGATCTTCGTCAGCAATTTCAGAGAGGCCATCCTGGGGAAAGCACACGTCCTCCTCAGCTTGTAATGCGATTGTATGTCGTCGTTCCATGGATCCTCCCAAGTTGCTCTCTTCGTTTAGTGTTCGCCTGCCAGGGGAATGCGGCATGGAGTCGCTCTCTTCCCGTAGCATAATGTCGCCGAAGCTCATGCTCATATCGCGATCGGTCGCGCGCATGAGAGGACTTCCAGGCACTGATGGAGGATAGTTGACATTATAGCCTTCTGTGCCGGTTGCGCCAAGTGATGTGACCCGCCTCTTCTTGCTGCTGTCCCTGCTTGATTCACGACGACTGGCGGCTGAAGCCCTTCGCGCGGTGTCGTTAGAACCATAACCTGTATAGCCTTCGCTTCTCTGAAATACGGAACTAGAGAGAAGGGGTGCTCCTTCGTGCTCGTCTTCGCTGTTGTTGCTGCTGGCCACCACTGTTTTAAGCCTGCTCGCGACCTGTGGTGTTGTCAAATGCGAACTTTGCGTCACTAACATCGATGGCCGTCTGGGTCGTATGAATGGTTGTTGTTCTCTATAACCATAACATGGGTAAGCATCTGCCAAACACATACTCGAAGATGACAGAAACCCACCTATGATCCAAAAGCGCCTCGCTATCAATGCTTGTATTGCTGAAGTTGTTTCCGGGCCGCGAATAGAAGCCGTTTCTGGCTTCCGCAAGCACCTCGTCATTCATGCTCTCCTGGGCCATATCCTCTGAGGTGACGCCGAAAGACTTTCTTCTATTCTTCTTCTTCTTGCCCGCTCTATGGTTCTTTCTTCTCCGAGATGGTTGGTTCTGGGGAGGTTGGCCTGCGGATGGCCCCGAGTTCGACTCTGAGGCATCATGCCGTGGGGGGATATTTTGATCCATGGTGTTGGTGAATCTGTAGATGACTAGGTGGGTGGCTGGTGGATGATTGTTGGTTGGCCTGAATGAATGGGTCCCCTCTGTCCAGGGAAGCTAACAAGACGGAAAACCACGTTCCTAATCAATTAGTGGAACAGGCGACTTTAGCTCCGCCGATTGCCGAAGCTGAAAGAAGCTCCAGATGAAGTTGTGGTATGGGATTGAAAGCATGCCGGTTTGTGCCAGGCGCAAAAGTGTGGTGACCTTGGGACGAAAGAGATGACGTGAGTAGAGCCAGTAGGCGGGCACGGGCGCAATGGCAACTCGGTTGCGATGCAGCAGGCAAACGGCCTAGCTGGGAATTGTATGGCAGCAGGAGCAACAAATGTTCGGATCCACGTCAATACGAAAAAGCCGTGGCACCTCTGGAATCAGGTACTAGGCCAATATCTTATCGAAGGCGGTGCGACTCGGTGTTGTGGTCATCGAAGCCCTACACTCGAACGTGGATGTCGACAACGGGACCCTCGAGAGACGACGACGTACCACCGAGTGCCGCTGTTCAGAAGGTATCGGAATGATGCGTAGGTACCTGTATCAGTAACAGCGGAGGTATGGACTCGGACGCTGCTCTGCATGGGAAACAGAAACGACACGAGACGGGAGCGAAAGTTCTTGAAACGGCGGGCTTCGACGGGATTGGAACAGCCCGAGACAATTGAGCTATGAGCCTATGACGGGCTTCTGTGCCGGCGCCTTCCTTCGACTGACCGTGACAAGAAGACTTGACAACTTCCATTCCCGGTGATGTCAACCCAAGCAGGGATCCATTGTATTACTGCCGGTCAGCCGGTGATTGGACAGCTGTGTAGCCACCATCCCAACGTCGCTAACGATGATCAAGTACCTGTGGAACGAGAAACGCAGCAAAACGCACCTGTAAGCTGTTTACAGGGTACTTCGCTGTCAGTCATGTCGGGTAGGTCAACGGCTATGGCCGCAGTGGGTGACCCACAGACACACAACTTCTCCGCTGTGGAGGGTGAAGAACCCCTCAAAAGCTTGATCATGGCATCGGGTTCTTTGCGATCATGTTGGAGTTTCAACCGACAACAGGTCCTCGCGGACGGGCGCCCAACGGTCTGTCGATAACGAACCAGGAAGAATCTATCTAGACTAATTCTTAGAGCCCATCTCTTCGCGCTGAAAGTCACCGGGTCGTTCGGTGTAACTACCAGTGGAATTGAAGCTGGGTGGGTGTGAGTGCGGGTGCGCCTCCATGTCACCACAACCATGTGGATTCACGACCCTGAGAATCCATTGCCCGTGTTGTCTCGAGGTACCTATGTACAGCCCTGTACCGTCAAGAAGCTGTCTCACCGACAATCCGTGGAGTTCAAATAACGAACACATTACTCCGCCAAGAATCCACGGATCTCAGTCAACTATTCTAGTGGTTGAGATTATGGTCGTAAGCAACACATTTCGCGCCATTCCGGTTGCCGCCATCGTTTTGACTTGATGGAGTCGGAAGGCCTACGGTTGACCGGCGATACTACAACATCGGATTCGGGGTGACATACATATTTAGTGACACCATATGGTGTAGTTTACGTACCGATACGCCCGCGAACAGAATGTCTTCGCTACGGACCCGACTGGTCTCCGGTTGCGCGGTTGGATGAAGACACCGCAAGGCTCGGAGTCCACCAAGTGTACACCGCGGAATCATCGGCGCCGTGCCACCTCCCGCCCTACCTGATTGTGTTGCTCGGATGCGAGGTCGGATCTCGAAAGTCACTTCAATTGCGGTAACTTATCAGGGCTCCAGCACCGACAAGCATTTGGCTTACCAGCTATGACATTGATTTGCAGCTTTCGCCTTGCTTGGTCTTACCGGCTAAATAATCCTACAGAATACAATATATCGGTGATATGAAAGACTATTCCGACTACCTACGCTCAGCAGAACCTACATGTAGACGGAAATAGGGTGATGTTCTTCAAGTCGTACCAAGGCCTACCCGAATATGATCATCACCAGTAGCGTCGATATGGGTATGCTGCTCTTGCCTTTAGTAGGACATAACCCCTCCTTACCTGCGGCTTACCTGCGGGGAAGAGGAGGAAGTGGCGTGGGGTAGGTTGGGTCAACGAGGTCGATTGTAGGTATGGCCCTGAATGGTATCATATATCTTCAGCTTCCCTCCTTCAAAGAATATCTAGTACAGTCAACGTTCCTAGGCACCTCTTTTGTGATCAGTCGAAGTTGATCAAGTCCCAAGATTCGCCACAATGTCCTTCCCGAAGCTTATTCCGGCCTTCACGGCTCAGGTATGGTTACCTCCCCGTCTCCATGTTGCTCTGATGTAGATGATTCAGTTGGTGTTCCTTGGGGCATGACCTCAAGGACACCCATCAACACTGGTCAAATTCAGAACACGAATAGCACCATGTTCCCCACAGGCCATACTCCTTCCCTCCTACTCCCTGACCGATCACACCAACGCAGCCTCGAAGATATCCATATATATAGCTAACCACCCCCCCTCTCCCACTTCCAGCTCGTAGTCGAAGCCCCCTCCAACGTCGGCACCACCGCCCGCGGCGGCACCATCCTCTTCGTGCCCTTTGTGCCCAACAGCGGCTCCCTCAAGTCCGAGGCCTCGTACCCGATCCAGCTGGACGCCGAGTTCGTGCACGGCGCCGACTACGTGCGGATGGACCCGAACGGCGAGAACGTGCGGCTGGAGATCCACAGCGTGGGCAAGGATAAAGCCACGGGCGCACTCTTCCGGTTCAGTTACACGGGCAGTGTCTCGCTGGCGGGTGCCGCGGGCAAGGTGTTCCGTGGCGAGCCGGATATGGCGACGACGGGGTTTGGTGATGCTTGTGAGTGTGACATTTTTCTTACTGTGTCTCTGTTTCAAGGTTTTGCTACGGTGCGGATGCTGGGTGGGTTGGGTGTGAGGATTCGAGGGGACGGGTAGTGTTATTATTTGGAGGGATTGGTGGAGGCTTCTTTGCTAACGAGTGGTGATATGGTTTATAGTCACCCATCACGTCTTCGAGACCGGTGATGAGAGGCTCGGCCCTCTCCAGAACAAGGTCTTTGTGGGATCTGGCAGGTTCATCATTGAGCCCGGTAAGCCGCTTGTGGTCGAGTACAAGATTAGCGAGGTGACTGCGTCCTAAGGAGTGTGGTACATGATGAAAAAATTATAAGTGATGACCGAAATCAGGTCCGTGTTAAAACAACGTGCTATGATGCAGTGTTATGTGCGCTCTTATAGATATATGAAAAGAAGGACAGAAACCCATATGGTATACGTGGTTGAAGTCTAACACAAAGCATCGATATCGTTCCTCTCTTCCGCATCACTCAACCAAACCCAATGGTCACGACTTATATGGAAAAACAGCCGCAGCTTCGCTAAAGCGCTATTCATAAATACGCACCATATGGCATCTTATTCACACCTACTATATATATACCAAATTCCTGGACACATACGATAGCCGAGTAGCAGTCCATCTCCAACCAGACAACCAGGCCAAGAAAACCAACTAGCCACGACTAGCTCGAGGGTGGGCCACCCGCCTTCTGGATAAGAAGGTTTCCAACCGAGATATTAGCAATCTCATACGCCTTGCATCCCTGGGGGAAAGTGCCCAAAGCGGCCCAAAGATCGATAAGCGGCTGCATCGGCTCCAGATCCGTCTTCTTCAACAGGCCGAGCGTGGTGGCCGTCAGGATGAAGTGGCTGAAGCAGCTGTTCATGGACTTCTCCAGGTTGAGGCAGAACATGTCGTCAAAATGCGACCAGTACAGGTGCGCGTAGACGCGGAACATTTGCCGGAAGATGGTCTGGCACGTCTCCATGAAGTTCTGCGGGAAGCCGCTCCGCTTGCCGATCCAGTCCGGGCCGGACTCGGGCAAGGGAGTGCAGAAGGTCGGGTTGTCGGCGAAGGAGACGCCCGCAGGGTCGGTGGGGAACAGGTTGCCGTCGTCGATCTTGCCGCTGATGTAGCGCTGGACGAGGCTGAGGTATTCGTATGCTGGGATTTCCACGGGTTGAAGCCGCGAGTTTAGCCAGGTGAAGGAGTGGGAGCTGTGTTGGATGGTCAGTTCACATGCGAGTCATAGGGATACTGGGGATGCAGCTGAGCTGAGCTGAGCTGAGCTAGCAAACTTACGCTCCCGCGGACATCTTGGGACATTTCCGAGAGTTGCAAATCGAGCTGCCATCTTCTTCCCGGTCATGAACGAGTTTGATGAAAGTAATGAGCATTCGCCAGTGGTCCACGACTATCATAAACGGTTAGCAAAACCACATATTTCCTGATGATGTTGGACAACAGTACGTACCTTGATGTGCTATCCACTCTCCCATTTCCACCGTCTTAGGCTTAGCACTAAGGGTAAGGAAGTTTCCCTTGACAATGTGTTTGCCATAATTGCAGTTTAGCCATTGCGGCTTCACTTGGGGTAGATGATATGAAGCAAGGACTTCCTCCGCAGAGGGAATTGAACCATTGTTTGGATCCATGCCGATACTTTCAGCGAGAGAAGACGAGTTCTGGATGGGTGGAAGTTTCGCTGAAAGAGTTGAAGATGAATATCCCGGTGATGTCTCGAGTGAGTGTATGGAAGGCAAAGAGTTCTGAGGGCTTTGCTGAGTCGGACTTGTTGGGCTTTTGTGTCCTCTAAACCGAGCGTTTCTATAGTAACCCTGTTAGTTCCTGATGTCGTGATGCTTGATAGAAGAGTGGCTTTATCATTCATAGAGTGAGCCAACAGTCCGTTGTCAGTGATATAAGGGTGAGTTATTCTCATGGCCATAGACATAGCAATCTGCTTAGTTGAGTATCAAGCCTCACACTTGCGGGATAGCTTGATGTGTGGTGGAGCTGTCATGTATGGTTGACTTGGTAAGATTTGGTATTGTGGAAGGGATGGTGAAGGCTAAAAGTATACCATATAGTGAACATCAAAGCCACACACTCGAGACGTTGGTGTTGTTTGCTCAAAGGACTTTGGGAGTTGTGTTAGGCCATGATGGGCTTGGCATAAAAGGGGTAACGTTGCCCATATAACTTGTAAGTGATGTGACTGTCTCTCATGGAGAGAAGCTCATTTCGACCTTCAGACCAAGCACTGCCCACCGAAGCACTTGCAGGTGTTGAAGAACAATGAACAAGACAATCTTAACCAGGGAGACCTGACATGGGAAGTGGATGGGGGGGGATAAGGTAGAGAAGCCCAAGGCGTTCATACCTCTAGGCAGTATACGTACGGAGAAGCTTGAAGATGGAGAGACGGCGTGGTAGGTAGCTCTGAAGATGATGGCTCCAGGTGGGATTGGGAACAAAGATCAAGATATGGAACGAAACCACTCACATTCCAGAAAAGAGGTTGGACATGGTCTCAAGTAGCGGACGAGGAAATGTACGGCATCAGCAAGGGAATTAAGGGACGGGAAGAGGCGAGCAGGAGACAGGCGTGACAGGGCACCTACACTAGAGTCTTACTAGGGGACTAGGGAGAGCTAGGGCGGCCAGGAGACTGCCTCTAAGGAGGGCCGCACCCCACCGCCATCCACGGGGATAGGTGCTATAGGACCGTCTGTGACTGGGCAGCCGCTCCGAGACGGGACCTTGAAGTGCTTGGGGACGTCTGAGTGGTAGTAACGTTGGGCTGCTCGTTGTTTCTGAATGCCTGCTTGGCTTGCCCCTTCTCACACGCCAATCATCAACTCCATCTCGCACATGCAACAGGAGCAAGCCGCCACAAATTAGGAGGCTCCATGGTGAGGGTCTAGAGGGGTCGAAGGGGTATCCCGTCAGGTTCGCTAGGGGCATCCGCTGGATTCATGAAGGAGGACGGGATTGGATGCTATGGTACATGATTGGGAGAGAGCAGGGGATCCCCGCTATTTCTTGCGCCACAGGGGACCTTCAAGGTGCGCGGCTTTATTCCCCCCGCAAGCCGCCGTATCGTTATCGCAGCTTCAGCCTGGCCCACTTTTACTGGTGGTCAAGCCACATCATGAATTGTCGCTGTCCTGCTGCCGGCACTCTGCAGCGGCCATTGCACCGCAGGGGTGCGTGCGACCGTGAACTCGACGCGGCCTTCAGGTTTCCCGCAACTTGCAAACCGCATCGCGTAAAACCATCCACCACCATTCATCTTCAACCGAAACCGATCTACATCTGAACCATCAACTTTCCTGCGCATTACCTCCGGCGCATCTCAATATTCCTCGACCACCGAAGTGTACCCATCACACAACAACATCGACCAATTCTTAGCCACATCAACTCGACCGTCACTCAAAATGTCCGATTCAGAGGATCATATCGACAACGTCCCAGACGATGCTGGCGACGATTTGTTTGGAGACGAAGACGTTAACGACGACCAGCCGCTATCGGAGATTGGCGAGGACAAGCTCAGTGACCGTGACTTGCAGTCGGACAGAGAAGACGAGGTCGCCGACAGACATCATGACGAAGTTGACGGTATGGAGGACGAGGAACCGGAATTCCGCAGCAAGACCGTTGCCGACACACCGCTTTACCGCCATCGCATCCCCAAGTCCGGAGACGGCAGTGTACGTGCAGTCACTTCGAGATCACACGTGTGACAACACGGTTACTAACGGGATCGCAGCTTTACTCCTTCAAAGTACCCGACTTCATCAAGCTGAACCCGATCGAGTACAACGCCGACACTTGGGAGCCGAGCAAATGGGATCTTCGAAACGCGCGGGCCGAAACACCAATCCCTACTGTCATGCGCCGCCGCGACCCGAAGACCGGAAAGATGCAGAGCAATACCAACATTTACCGCTGGAGTGACGGATCCGTTACGATGGCAGTTGGCGACGAGCATTACGAAATTCAGTCCAAGCCCCTGGCCCCTCCGTCCAACAAGCCCTACCAGGAAGTCCAAGACGCGCACTATTATGCCGCTGCGGCCCACTTGACAACGAACTCGCTCGTAATCATCGGACATTTTACGGAACAGTACATGCTGAGGCCGAACAAGAACATTCAGGATCACGCACTCGAGCGTCTTAAGGCGGAGCTAGCGACCGCTAAGAAGGAACGCGGCCCCGACATGATCATTCTCGCCAAGGAGGACCCAGAGCTGCAGAAGAAGCAGGCAGAGATGGCCGAGAGGGAACGTGCCAAGGCGCAGCGTCGCCGCGAGACCGCTGCCGCCCGCGTGGATGGCGCTGGAGGACGATTCAAGGGCGGTGCGCTCTCTATCGGTGATCTCGAAGGCGGACGACGCGGCCGGAAGCGTGGTGCGCCTGGTGGCGGCAAGAAGAAGAACCGTCGGCCCGAATATGATTCAGACGACGAGCTTCCCAACGGCAGGGGCCCCACCGACAAATACGATCTGGATGACGGCTTCCTTGTCGACAGTGACGAGGAAAGCGAGGAAGTTGAGGATGATGAGGAGGAAGAGGAGCTCCTTGATGACGACGACGAGGAGGAAGAGGCACCCCGCCGTAAGCGTCAGAGGACGGCGGAGGCAGATGATGAGGACGGCGCCGGCACCACCTCGCATCGCCGTAGACGGGCCATCGTTGACGATGACGATGAGTAGATAATGAGAGCTTCTTGCCTTTTCAGTTTGGGTTCTAAGCATGTTTTATTGTATGCTTTTCAAGGGGTTCATGGGCGCATTTGGTCATCAGGAAAGTCAAAAATCGGGCGTCTTTATTGGCATATTTCCAGGGGACATATGTAGGTCCCTGAGTGTACAGGCGGGCAGGAAACATGGTTATACTTGTATGTCTACATCTCAGCATTAGCTATTAGCCGCCTGGTGTTTCATGTCATGGGGCGCACGATTTTCATGCTACCGATGTACATATTCTCCTCGTGTCAGCATTGCTGGGGGATTCAGACATAGGAACTACATGTCATAATTAAATCCGGGGAGTCTGCTATCCTAACTTCGCGTGGTGTTTCTAGACTGCCGACTATGTCTCGAATGCGACTCCCAGATTGCAGATCAAATAGGTATCATTGTAATTACATTACTCTGGACCACAACAAAAGATATCATCCTCGTGAAAGTCGTAGAAAGATGAACAGGCTTCATCAATAGTAGTTGGGGGTCCCTGTCCTATAGTCCCCCTGCGTACCTGGGAATGCCCCTATTGGGGTGCCTATCGTCGTATCGTCCTCATCCGAGCTAGGATAAAGAGCAGCATCGTCCGACCTATCTGGCGGTGCGCGCATGGCCTCTAGTGTTGGGGGATCTAGCTGTGGCGGCTGAAAGGGCTTGATAGTGTGAATCTCCCTACCCATGGGCATCTGTTGGAGTAATGGCCCCGATGGAGGGACGACTTGGGTCATTATCTGAGACAAGAGGCCACGATGTTAGTTCACAATACAAGTCGAAAGGTGGGACATGTGGAAATAGTTTGGAATCAAATCTCACCGTGTCATTTTGCTTCGACCACTTCTCCCATAGCATTTCATACACTCTTGTCTCTTCAAGCCGTCCCGCATCTGCTCCCCAGTCCAACCCTCTTTCTACTTTCTTGTCTTCCCTCTTCTCCGTCCATTTTTCTTTCAACCTACCTAAGCCACCGCTCTTCTTACCACCAGTGTCTGAGGGGTTCCTCTCAACTCCTAGCTCCTGGAGTCCCGCATTCAACCATGCAATCGCCGTCCCAGTCTGCCCGCCCAGCTCCGAGTCAATACCAAAGAACCGACACGCCTTCGCTCTACTTGTGCGCCTCAAGTTATCTAGATACTTCAGAAAGCTCTCGTTTACCTTGCCTCCTCCGCCCGCTCGCCCCAGTCCCGCACACAGCGAGTACGCCTGCGCGGCATGCTCGCTAGCCGCCAGACACAACCTTGCAAACAGATGTGCCCTGACCTTGGGGATATCCGGCGCCTTGTACATCCACTCGGTATCGTTCTTGTTCCGATCCTGCGCCACCACAGCCGGGTACGGATCGTCCTTGAGCACGGCCAAGAGGGTCGCCTCGGCCATGGCGAGCGAGCACTGCGCTCGCAGCGCCGCGGGCGAGATGTCGGCGCAGGGCGGGGCCATCCCGTAGCCGCTGCTGAGCCCTTCGGCCCGGAGCGCGAGGTAGTCGTAGATGGAGGCCGCATCGAGCAGACTTTTGGTCGCGGCGCTGACGGCCACTTGGCGCTGCTGGGTGCCGACGGGCGCGGTGGAGAGCACGTAGAGCGGATGCAGCGCGATGCGCGCCTGCAGGGTGTGCGCGTTGGCGAGGCAGGAGAGCGCAAAGAAGACTTCGTACTCGAGCGAGTGCACCTTGACGCGGGCGGGCTCTTTGCCGGGGACGGCGACGGCGGCGTTGTCAGATAGGGTGGGGCGCCACTCGATTGCGGGCGCGGTCTTGAGGATCACGGCGATTTCCTCGCCGTTGACGGCTCGTTGGCTTAGGCCTGCATCGACGGCGAAGAGGTAGGGTAGGTAGGCTGTGAGGCTGGAGACCACGGTCGGGAGCTTTGCGGCCTGGTGTTCGCGCGGGGTGCGCTTGAAGGCTTTGAGGTCTTCGCGAACAACGCCGCGGCGGGTGCTGGCGTTGAGGGGCAGCGAGGGATGGGATTCGCAGCTAAAACAGGACGAGAATGAAAACGATGAGGTCGTAGGCAGCACGAATGGGTAAGGCATGGTGACTATACTCTCGATTGGATTGTTATATCAGTAAATAGTCATCCACTCCTCAATCCATTGCTGAGTTCTCGATGTCTAAGTTCTGTCTTGTTGTGACGAAACTCGTGGGCCGGCCAGGAAGGTTCTCAACATCGCAGGGGACTCGTTGGAGAAAGCCAGCTGCGTCACTGTCAATTCGCTGATTGATGAGGGGCTCTGACATCTCGGTTGACTGTAAGCCAGCTGCTGACGGCCCGAGTATTTGTTCCAGCCCTGGTGGACCCATCTTTTTTTGGAGCTTTCCCCATATCGACCCCACCCAAGAACCTTGTCGGCCGCGCGACGCCAGATTGCTTGAAACGCTGGATGACATTTGCGAATCCATCGTCCACAATTTCCCCAAGCATCTCCTTACGGACACCTTCAATGCCGCCCTCCTTTCGGCACAGTTCTGTTCGGTCTCGATTCCGGTAACCATGGCCGGGCCCTCTCCTCATAAGCCCAGACGGAAGGCGAAGCGGGCTGGCGGCAATGGCCCAAGCAACCTTCCTGTCATTATGGAGCGCGAAGCTCTCGTCCGCGTCCCTTCCTTTCCCCTGGCGGCCTTCCTCTGGCCTGCTAGGAGTTCTGTCTCGCAATGGGAATTGTTGCCATTAATACTTATGGTTGTCGGCTTGTTCCGCTGGGCTGCAGGTCTATGGGGCTATTCTGGTAAGTCATTCACGATTCTGTTGCGCCCGTGACTATGTACACCAGAGACTAATGCTCCGAAACATTAAGGCTTCAAGAAACCACCTCTGTTCGGTGACTACGAGGCCCAGCGCCATTGGATGGAAATCACAACACATCTTCCCATTTCGCAATGGTACTTTCACGATCTCGAATGGTGGGGTTTGGACTACCCTCCCCTTACAGCATATCACAGCTGGATCTGTGGCAAGATAGGATCTCTCATCGACCCGGCATGGTTTGCGCTTTACGACTCGAGGGGCTCCCATGATCCGACGCTCAAGATCTTCATGAGGGCGACCGTGCTGGTCTCCGAATACCTCATCTATATCCCCGCCGCTGTTATCTTCGTGCGCCGCTTCAGCAGGCTCAGCGACGTTCCCGCCTGGACCTCCTCCGTCGCTCTTGTGGCCATCCTGATGCAACCGGCCACCATCCTCATCGACCACGTCCATTTCCAGTATAACACGGTGATGTTGGGTTTTGTGCTTGCTAGCATGTCCAGCATGCTCGCCGGACGCAACCTTTGGGCCTCTTTCTTCTTTGTTCTGGCGCTGGGTTTCAAGCAGATGGCCCTCTACTATGCCTTCTCGGTGTTCGCATATCTCTTGGCAGTCTGCGTATTCCCCCGTATCAACATCCCGAGATTCATCGGGATTGCTTTGGTCACCGTGGTGTCTTTCGCAATCCTTCTCCTCCCGGTTGTTGCTGGCACTTTGTCTGAGGCCAGCCGCGGAATCACTGCCCATCCCGACGGGGCTTACCCCCCTCTCCCATTGTTCTCGGATTTGGCAAAACATCTGAACACTGAGGCATTCTACTATCCGGTCGTCGAGCAGCTCGTCCAGATAATCCACCGCGTGTTTCCCTTTGCCCGCGGTCTCTTCGAGGACAAGGTCGCCAACTTCTGGTGCGCCATGAACGTGGTGATTAAGCTGAGGGAGTATCCGGCTGAGCTGCTGCAGAAGGGTGCGTTAGTTGCGACACTGGCAGCAATCGTTCCGCCAAACCTCATCTTATTCCTCCGACCCAACAAACACCTTCAACCCAACAAACTTCTCTTGCCCCTTGCTTTTGCTACAACCGCCTGGGGTTTCTTCCTATTCAGTTATCAAGTCCATGAGAAGAGTGTCCTTCTCCCCTTGATGCCCATGACCCTGTTGCTTGCGGGGAAACAAGGGTTGGGCAATAAGCGTGCCTGGGTAGGGTTTGCCAATATCTTGGGCTGTTGGACCATGTACCCATTGCTGCAACGAGTCGATCTCAGAGTCCCGTATACCGTCCTGACTCTTCTTTGGGCGTACCTTCTCGGTCTGCCCCCGACGTCGCTGAATGCGTACTTCCAGGACGGCTCAAGCATCTGGAGTCAATGGGCCACCGCGTTCATCCATGGCTTCTTTTACCTGACGATGGCGTTCTGGCATGTGTTGGACATGTTCGTCGTGGCTCCGAAGGACAAGCCAGATCTTTGGGTGGTTGCCAACGTCGGCGTTGGTGCTGTTGGGTTTTCGTTGTGCTATCTTTGGTGTCTCGGGAGCCTTGTCATCGAGAGTGAGATTCTAACGTCTTGGACCGGCAAGAAAATGAAAACGAAAACTCAGTAGAATGGGTAGGGGGTTAAATCCGTCACGGAAATTCGGCCGCCTCACACACTACGCCGTGGACTGTATAAACCGTTCCTCTGGGTCAGCCTACCTGCCGTTACAAATACACCGTGATACATTGTTCGAATTTAATCTTCTCATCATGTGCTCATTTCTCAACATCTAAAACCTGGGAATTCTGGAACACGAGGCCATAAGTTCCTTTCTCTTCAGGCAACGAGAAGGATTTACACGGCGCGCACGAATACGTTCCACACTGTGTTACATGTACAAGGCGTGCATATGTTGGAGAGGAGGCGCATTCTATACCCCCGGCCCGATCCTTGGACTCAAGCAAGCCAACAGATTCTGCCATGTGTACGTGCCTACAGGCGCACACTTGTGGTGAGTTTGAGGATCGGTGCCGCAGCGGGAAGGACGAAGTACACGGCAGCAGAGGGGAGTGTCACAAGCATGCCAGAAGACCGACACGACTGGTCATTGATCATCGCACGCCGGCCGCCATGCTGGCTTCGTCCATTGCTTCACACTGGTCGTGGGGGCCAGGTTGGGCCAGATGCAGGGACATTAGCATCGTTTCTCCGGGTGGCTTCCGTGGAGGCTTGTCGGGCAGGACCGGGCTGTGTTCTTTTTCGGAATGTTGGAATTTGCAATCGATTTTCTCAGCGGGAATCCTTGACGCAACAATCAAAAAGGCCACTGGGAAAAGAAATGTTTTCTCATCAAGAAGCGGACAGGCCGGCCTGGCATGTTCGCGATTCTTTGAAGAAGGCGGGCTGACAGGGTGCCGCGTGCCGTGGAACAGGGCAGAGGGAAACTGCATGGGCTGGACGTTGGTTGCAGTCAGTCTGTAAGTGCTCACCTCGTCCCCCTTCGAAGAATTCCGGCATCCTGTCGGTGAGGGGTATCCTCCGATGAGAGACGCTGTGCGGCAAGGCTGAAGCTCGTTTTAAGCGACACGGGAATGGCCATGCTAAACAAATCTGACAGGTATACCCAGCAAGCGGTTTAGACCTTATAAGGTTTAGCGACTCGTCAATTTCCACAAGCCCAGGGTTTCAGCTTCACTTTCAACCCTGGGGAATGGTCAATTCCTCCACATCCGTCGAGCATTCAGCCCAGAGTCAGACAAGGCGTCGACGCCCAATCAGCAACAGGATGTGACGAGGTTAGACATACCCCATGGGTGAGGTGCTGGACAAACCAACCTTCCACATTGGACGACACTTGTCTGTCGTTGGTGTTGTTATGCAGAGTTAGGTCGAGTTTGTTGTCACAACGTCCCTTTCATTCGCCTTCTTGCAACATATCCTGCAGTCATGTCCGTACGAGAGCTTCGTGGCGTAGAGTTCTCACTTACTGCTATCGCTCTACATTTTACCCTCAGAGCCTTTCGGCCTTCCGCCGTTAACACTGTGACTGGATGTTAAGCACCCAAAGACGGGTAGGATGTCGTGGACGGCACTGACGGCCTGGAGGGGCAGACTGGTGGCAACAGTTAGATATCGTGTTGAGCGTCACCATGACCGAAAAAGACCCGACGAGGCTTCATGGGACGGGTTCCTGTCTGGCCTTCCCTCGGAGGCGTTCCCAGATTTTGAACTCCATCCTTTGACCTGGAAACATTTCTTGCGTCTAGCTCGACTAATCGTCTATGTCCTTTGTCTCTTTATTCTCGGATACCGGTCTCACGAACGGCAGACATTTTCCTTTGTAGGACTGCCCTCCACAGTCACGCAATACTGGTATCACGTTTTTGTAACGGGGATTGTGCTTCATAAGACTTGGGGCATGCCCATTCTAGAATCTATTCCAAATCTTCTAGTACTCATCTTGATGGTTTGGTCGCTGCCGGACAGTGATCAGTAAAGTAACTGCTCGGTTTCAGCTATCAATCACTCGTTCAGCCACCCCTCCCCGGAACATCGCAGTTCTCGACTGAGCATCTCGCCCCCGGTCTATTGATACCAGAACGCTCTAAGCTGCACCTCCCCGCTCGATTCCCACGGTCCAGCCCACCCAAGTCTTCAGCAGAAGTTGCACTGTATCCGTCGTAGGCTTGTTCCTACCGGGTCCGTGGCTGTGGACACGCCCCCAACCAAGAGGCTGCCCTCTCTCTCGTTCTTTATCTGAGGGCCTGCCCCGCCCCTCCGTACTTCTGGGCGTTTTTTTTTCTTCCGCCTTCCTTCAGACGATACCACTCTCGACTGGAAACCCTATCACCAGGAAGGACTTGCCTGGCGGAGATCAACAACAACATGTACGGATCACGTCTGTTAGTCGGGGCGGCCACCGCCGCCCTCTCGATAACCGCGGCAGCACAGACTACGTTGGTCAGCAGCCGAGCGTCGCCTACTAGCTCTTCGCCATCCATCTCCGCAACACCCTCGATGTCACCCGGTTCAAAAGTCATCGAGATACATGTGGGAAGAGTAAGTTATTATAACGAGCGTCAAAGATTCGAGCAACAATGACTTACCATGATAATAGCATGACCATACGTTCGAGCCAAACGAAACGAATGCCACTAAAGGCGATGTCATTCGTACGTTACCCTTTGTGGAGGTCAACTTGAAGTGTTCGATATGAACAACCGAGTAACGCTAAAGCTTATTAGGCTTCATTTTTTATCCCACGGGTCACTCTGTTGCACGAGCTGAATTCGAATTTCCGTGCTTCCCTTGGGAGCTCTACCACCCAGGCCAGCCTGGGATGTGGTCCAGCGGCGAGGGTTATACTAACCCCGAGAGCTTCGAGAAAGTAAGTTGTTAATTTCCAAAGCCGTATGAGGACTACTTGATCATGGCGTTGACAAAGCCACAAAATAGACCCTTGACTGGTTTTATAGAGTTGAAACTGAGGAGCCCATGTTCTTCTACTGCTCTGCCCGTACTTCCTGTTCAACTCGAAAAATGATCGGTGTCATCAACCCTAACGCTACGCAATCATTGGCTGCCCAAAAGAAGTTCGCAGACCAAGCGACGTACGATCTAAAGCCGGGAGAGACATGGAAGGCTGAAGATCCAGACTACGGAAAAGAAGGCGGAGGCAAAAAAGCGGGCCTTGGTGCCGGAGCCATCGCGGGAATCGCCATCGGCACGGCCGCCGTGGTAGCCATTGCCGCCGCCTTGCTCTTTTTCTGCGGCCGAAGGGGAGGGTTCAAAAAGGCCTACCGTAAGAGCGTCGTTCAGCCGTCGGCACCCGCCCCCGATGCCGCTGCTGCTCCTCCGACCATGGTAGAGGCACAGTACCACAACCAGCACAGCCCTGTCCCAACACCAGCAGGCCTGAAGAGTCCCGGCCAAGCCAGCTTCGCGACCTTCTCGACTCATCCGCACATGGACCCCAATGACCCGTATCGAAGCATGACGGCGAGCCCTCAACACCCTCCGTACCCATATGGGACGCCGCCACCACCGCACCAGAACCCTGTCTCGCCAGGATCTGTCTATGGGTTTAACACTTACAATGGACACGCAGTGTCTACGCCTGGAAGCCCGCCTATTCCTGGACCTAACTCGCCTTTGATGATTGGAGAACTCAGCTCGTAAGTTTCGAGTCTCACTAATTTGGGAGTAGAATTTCAGAGCCAGAAAACTAACATGGCTATAATAGGGTTCCTCACTCGCGTGGCGTTGATCAGGCGCCTGTTGAACTACCAAGCGGAGACGGTCCTTCTGTCAGACCTCCGTCGATGATGCCGGGATCGCCTCCTCCGCAGTATGAGAGTGGGAACAATGGTGGCGCCAAAGCGGGTTGGACTGCTGGGGAGGAGAATCACTTTCAGAAGCGATGAGCAGCAAAGAATCTATGTCTAGGAGCGTCACTTGACGGTTGCTTAATGAATGAAAGAATATAAACGGAAAAGGAATTTTCTATGGGAGCGACCAGTAGGCAGATATGGGACACTCGAACTCGAATTACGTTATGTTAGCGTTTTGAAAACATATCTGGCTGCTGTCGACTGGGAACTGGTTGATATTTTGTGTTACCTAGTTTTTTGATATCCCAGGCTGAACGAATGGCACTTACATCTTATCGTTTCAATCACTTTGAAGCATTCATGAGCATATGCCACGACCGACTGAATCCCCTCATCTAGACTTAACATCTTCACATAGGCACATATTGATGATTACTCTGCCCACGTCTCAAACCTAAATCATCGTCTCAGCTATTCCAAGTGCTGTTCTCGAAAAAAAAAGTTCCGTGCCGTACCCCTCCGACCCTTGCCACCACCATCCAAACCAACAAAGTTAGAACCACACCAAACTCAAAAACGGTTCACCAAATCCATGGAATCGGTCCGTCAAGTAGGTACCACACAAAGGAACGGGCCCTGTCCCGTCCTCATCCTTGTCCCGTTTGTTCCCCATCCCTTTGTTCCCTCGTGTTTTCATGAGACCCAGGAACCAGTCAGTCAGTCAGACAATGGTAATACGTAGGGGGCAAACTTTCCTCCCGTCAAAGTTCTTGAAACAGGTTTTTTCCCAGGGAGGATGGGAGGGCGTGGGAGAGGAAGTGGGTAGAGTGGCCTTGTGAATAATGTGAGAGCGTCCTATCTCTTTGTTCCCCTTCCATCCTTCCCGTCTTTTTTTTTTTGACCCGCTCCCTTGTGGTTAGCCGACTCTGGGCAGCTGATAAGCCTATTTGCCGAGGAGTTTGAGGAGAGTTTAAGCTTAATTGAGGCGTTGGTGAATCACATTTCTTGACCTGTGTGACACGCCGGAGGGTGAATTTGGTAAAGGTGTTGTTAATGAGTACTCTGGTTCGGTACTGGATGGAGATTCGATTTGATGGGTTATCAGTGTGTAAGGACGACTTTTTATATGAATTCGTGCTTGAGCGCATCAGAAAACAGAAGATCACCAGTGAAAGTCTAATTTAGAGTCTACCAGTTCTTCACAATGTCCTCGTCGATAAGTATCATAGACCGAGCCAAGTGAAGGGAAAATGGTTACTCATGAGATGGTAAATGAAAGTGAAGGGAAATGCAACCGGACCTATCGCCGTCGTCGTGAATGGGCCTCATGATCCCGAAAACCGGGCATCCTTCCCCCCACCCCCGATGCCGACGTCGTCGCTATGCCGGATGGCGGCAATGGGACGAATCAAGGTTGGGCCATTGGGACCATGCCGAGCATGCCTTCCATGCCAAGCTACCGAGTCCCGTTCCCCACCGGACCGGGCCTAGCGGACGCAAGCGGAGATCCCCTGCCACTGCTGCCAGCCCGCTATGGAAGCTGAGAAGACATTGACCCCTGCACTCTTCTGTTGCTCGACCTTGTCGGCATTGCACTCGGGTGGAAAAACGCCTGAGGAGCTTCCTAATTTGTAGTCCGATCGGGCTGTTGCATTGAGGAGGCTCCGAGAGTTTTTACAGCGGGGTTGCGATAGCGTGTTTAGAGACACTGTTGGGTAGATCAAGGTGAAGATGAATCGTGAGAATCAAGGTGAATAGGAGTTAGGAGAAGTGTCGGACATGACGATGAGGCTCCTTTTCAATCAACCTTGAAGCCATTTCTCGTCTCCAAAAGGGGGAAATTCGGATCAGATCGCACTTTCCAGACAGTCGAGATTCGAGAAAGCTGAACCCAGTCTAGCGTGGGGTCTTTTGGAGATCCATCGCTTCCGAGACTCCATTCTTCCCGCGCCAAAACAACGGTTGGCTCGTGCGCTTGCAAAAACCCAGTCGCCCACCAGCAGGTTCACAGGCACACAGGCCGCTTCAGCAGGGCGACCTTGGGCGCGTGGGCACTCCAGCACGGCAACTCGAAACACCGGAAGGTTGCCGTCGACCAAGAGTAAGGGGGACCCACAGTTGCCCGCAGTGTGTAATTCCGTTTGAGTGTACTCCTTTTTTGGTGAGGCTGCCACTAACAGGTATGTATCTCTTAACATGAGCACCCGTCAGCTTGGCAGCTTCTCGATGCGGCACTTGCAGGAAATCACCGAATGACATTTGGTTAAGGACACAGTTGTATGTTAATAAGGTACCTGACTGACCTCACCACCAGGGCACTTCCATCTTCAAATTCACCTTGCCTTGCAACCATCTTCCACCTCTTCAGCTGCCAGTTGGACCTTGACCCTTCACCACCAGGTCTCAATCCGAAAGCTGCTGCGCCTGAATCGAAACGAGGGCCCATTAATACAAGCTCGGTCCCGCATTTATTATTGCTCTCTGGAGTCGCCCTGAGCAGGAACCCCTCCGTCATCACTTCCACTTCTCGGCGCTCATCCCTCCACAAAACAACACCAACCTGGTTTCGCGATCCAGGAGCAACACCTGCGCTTGACAACGTCTCGATTTCCGACGCCATACTCAGTTGATCAACCAGACCCGACGCGATCGTATCTCACACAATGGCGCAAATGCGGGGACCCGGCAGCTATGGCATTGGTGCCTCGAGCCCTTTCGGAGGACCCGTCAACGACGACACGACCGAGTCCAGCCCTCTCGACGCAATCCGGAAGCAGACGAGCAAGATTGAGGACGTCTTGGATTCTTTTAGCGAACCCATCAAGCCGTATGTCAGACCTAGTCGAGAATGCGTATGAAAGGGTTGCTGACCGAATGCTGGTGTATACAGGTACCTCCCTGCCATTGGCCGCTTTCTGATTGTCGTAACCTTCATCGAGGATGCGCTCAGAATAATGACCCAGTGGAACGACCAGCTGTTGTATCTTCACGACTACCGTCATAGTATGTGCCCTTTGAGCATCCATTAACCTGCGCCTTGCGCACAGCTAGCAAAACATTTACTAACCTTGGACATCCTACAGTTCCCAATGGCGTCACCCACCTCTTCCTCCTCGTCAACGTTATCGCCATGGCCTCCTGCTCCACCCTCGTTATTATCCGCAAGTACTCTGAGTATGCCGTCGGCGGTCTCATCGGCGTCGTTATCACCCAGGCGCTCGGTTACGGCCTTATCTTCGACCTGAACTTCTTCCTCCGCAACCTGTCCGTCATGGGCGGTCTCCTTATGGTGCTCTCGGATTCGTGGGTGCGCAAGACCAAGGCCTTTGCCGGTCTCCCCACGCTCGAGGAGAAGGACCGCAAGATGTACTTCCAGCTTGCTGGCCGTGTCCTCCTTATCTTCCTCTTCATCGGCTTCGTCTTCAGCGGAGAGTGGACCATCTGGCGCATTATTGTCTCGCTCATTGGCCTTGTTGCCTGCGTCATGGTTGTTGTCGGCTTCAAGACCAAGTTCAGCTCTACTCTCTTGGTCGTCATTCTGAGCATTTTCAACCTTCTGGTCAACAACTTCTGGACTGTAAGTGGATTTTGTGTCCCCGACGGATACAGTTCGGTATTGCTATCATTTTTCTGAGCCGCTGCTAACTGTGCGTCTTTCTAGCTTCACGAGCACCACCCCCACAAGGACTTCGCCAAGTACGATTTCTTCCAGATCCTTTCCATCGTCGGTGGTCTCTTGCTCCTCACCAACACTGGCCCGGGCCAGTTCAGCATTGACGAGAAGAAGAAGGTTTACTAAGGGGTCTACGAATGAGGAGGTTAAGGAGAGGAAGATCCGCGTAGGGGTACATGAGAATCCCTCGCTTATTTGAGCTCGGCAATCCGAGCCAAGCAAGGGTGTTGCCTACATGGGTTTGGGAGCGAAACGAGCGAATGGAGACATGATAGGTATGGCCTGCCACGCCGGTCAATGCTATGTGGAGGGTGATTCGAATCTCATTTGGGAGTTGAAAATACGTCACGGGTACCTAGGAGAAAGTTAGGAGTGGGTTATGTGATGTGGTGTCATTTTGATCATTAGCGGCGTACAATCCTTTTGGCTGGGTCTATCTTTGTGACGGTCCTCAAACTATGGAAATTTTGAAAACAGGGCGTATGTGAGCGCAGTTGCAATGCTCAAAATAGTCATGAGATAAAAAGAAATATTCCTGCTAGTTGTTAAGATTTTCCATGGAGTTGATGGTGGGCCGGAATCTCGCTTCAGATCTCACTAAAATCAGGAATCCGTTTCTTCGATAGATTCATGTACGATACTCCGAGGGGAAGACGATTCGCACAAGCTGGTTCCGTTCGTGTAACGCGAGTGGTCATAGAACACATACCGAACACGTCGGATACGTTACACCTCCGGTATGGTCTTTCACGTATCAACTCATCGTCCATATGCCCTCTGTCTGGGATTGCGAAGCATTTTATGGATCAAAGCATCCCAGAGAGTTTCGTACAAATGTCTCCAGCTTGCCATAAGACATCTTACTGTTACGTTGCGGCCTTTCAACTCAAGCGACTGGTACTGCACTGTTTATGTTCGGTTTATTCTGACATCCATTCGGGACGGTACCTAGTAACGCCATGATTCGATTCATACAAAGCCCGCCTATCCGGCCGGTCTCAATGGAAAACCCCCCAACACCTTCAGGTCGGAAGCACTGTGAAGCGCCACCGACGTAACTCCCACCCCAGTGCAAAACAAGTATGTTGTAGTATACATGGTAAAGCCAAAACAAAACAAAGCTCATGGCGGCAGCAACTAGTAGTGCCACTAGTTACCCAATTGTATCATACCAAAATATCGAACCTACAACATTCGCGTTAGTAAGTGAAGAACCAAAGAAGTTCGAGGTAGAAGCCAGCTGAGATTCACCTTTCTTCCCAACCGCTACCCAACCATGACGACAAAAAAGGGTCATGCATATCATCCCATCGCCATGTCCATATCCAAGTAGTACCTAGTAGTAAACCCGGAAACCTCAAAACTCCACGCTTGGAACGGAACAGAACTGTCATGTCATACCAAAGCAACAGAGAACATAGAGAGCTTCCGCTTGTGTGGAACTTCAGCCCCTTATCCCCATACCCCTTACCACCACCCAAAATGTTGAAAAAAAAGAAAAAAAAAGAAAAAAAATTCAAGGAATTAACAACTTATCCATCGCACTCTTCGCAGAAGCAATAATCCTCATACCCTGTGACCTCGTCTTCATTCCGTCCACCTTTCCATCCGCCTTGCCCGCCGCCGCCGCCGGCGTCGTCGCCACTCTCGTCGGCATAGTAGGCGACACCGGCCGCTCACTAGCACTCCCAACAACAAAACTCCCTCCAATGGGCGGAATCACCCCCTCCAACTCCCCACTCGCCACCAACGCCTCCAACCTCTCCTGCCGTCTCCTGGACCTCTCCTCCATCCTCGCAAAGATATCCTTCAGTCCAATATGCACCACCGCCTCGCACGGCCCAGGACCATAACTTTTGTCCCTAATACCATCCAAACTGATAACCGTCCCCTGACTCGCCGTCCCAGCCGCCCCGCCCTGCCCGTACACATCCAGCTTGAGCATGGCGCGGGCCATCAGGCGCCAGGTTGTCGGGGGGAGCGGTTGGGCGAGAAGGGCGACCATGTCCTCGCACCGCTTCCAGGAGGTCGCGATGGGACCCCATAGTCCGCCATACCCTTCGAGATCGAAGAAGATGTGCCGGCCCGTGGAGGCGGCGGAGAGAGTCTCTTTTTCGACGAGCTCGAGGAGGAGGGTGTAGGACGAGGAGAGCGAGGGGAGGATGGCGGCGAGGAGGACCATGTTTTGGATGGCGGAGACGGGGGGTTCGTTTTCGTCGGAGGGGTTGTTGTCGGTCTTGGTGTCGGTGCCGGTGGCGGCGGCGGAGGTGGAGGTGGAGGAGGACGTGGTGGTGGGAGGGTCGCCGCAGATGCTGCAGAGGATGGTCTCGTGCGCTATCTTGGTGACGGTCCGAACGGTGTAGAGCGCTTGGGTGATGTCGTCGGTGGGCACGAAGCGGAGGGACTCCATGGCCTCGCGGAGGTTGTCTGAGCAGGCGCATTGGGCGGCGGGCTGGCCACCGACGGCGTGGTCGTTGGTGTTGGTGCTGTCGCTGGGGCTGGTGGTGGAGGAGCCGCCGGGGGTCAGATGGGGGACGGTTGATTCGGAGACCTCTGATAGTGACGCTGGGCGGGAGCCGTGATGGTTCTGAGATGTGTCTGGGTGGTAGGCGTAGTCTGGGTAGGCGTATATCCCTTCAGGCTGTTCTCGCTTCGGGAACGGCGAGGAATACTGCTGTATTGAGGACGAGGAGGCCGATGTTGACGCTTGTACGTCAATGCTGTCAAAGCTGACATTGAGGTATCCCCCAAGGGGTGGCTGCCGTTGTGCGTTGACGGCAGCCGTGGAATCCATCCAGGCTTGATCGGCATGTCTTGTGTCTTCCTTGGGCATCGCCTCTATTTGCCCGGGTGCCGGTCCCGGTAGAGGGATGTCGTAGTCCAAGGAGAAGGGGAAGCCATACGATCCGAACTGGAAATTTGGGTCGAATATGTCAGAGAAATTTATGTCTGTGTTGGTGACGTCGAGGAAGCACATGTCTAGGTCCAGGTTTAGGGTCCCGTCAAAGGGCATAGAGACGGGATATGTCAAGGCCGCCGTCTCGCTGGGAGAAACATCATCAGTCTTTGCCTCCTTTCGCGATGCCTCGGCCACGTCGACGTGAGGACGTTTCCTTGGCCGGCCCATGGGCTTCTGGGCCGAGTAGTTACAGTGAACGCCTTCGCGCTTACACCGCGCGCAGCCATCTGGTTCCTTTGAGCAAGCCAGTTTCCGTGCCCCTGCATTTGTTAATTTAGATACATCAGTGCGGGTTGGGCTGTCATGGTGCTGACTGGAGGTAGATGGAGATATATGGATGGGAACGGGGAGATGGGACGAAACATACGGCACTCGTCACAGGCACGGCGTTTCACCGGCTCTTTCTCTTTAGCGCCCTCGCTATTTGAGATCATGGTTGATTTTCGCAGACGGCCTTTCCTTTATTTATTTTTTTCTTTTCCGCAGGCGTAGATGTGTGGTGCGATAAAGGGGGTTGAGTGGTAAGGTAAACGTCTAAGGCTCTCCGCAAGCACCGCTCAGAAGACGCGGAAATCGCCCCGGTGGTGGTTCAAGACACTGCTTAGGCGCTAGTGTTGTGATAATGGGCAAAGAGCATGGATATGTACGTTGTAACCAGTGACCTGGGACGATAGATTGACTCGTTTTCAAATGAGGGCAAAGAGAGCAGAATTCAGACAGGCCAGCCACGCAGAGGCTCCAGGGCAGCAGGGCTAACGAGCCAACGCAAGCAACCAAAGATCACCTAGTCGCGCCAGACCTGATGCCACTATTAATAAGCCGCAATTAACACGGAGAATTCAGAGTCTGATTGATAGTCTCGCCTCAACTGGTACTGGCAGGTGTCAGGCATCTACCGAACAATAACATCTAGGCCTTCGGACGTCTATGAGGCTCACTGGCCGGAGGCATGTGCTTTCGCTAGTCATGGGATGACTATAGCCTGGTTTTATGGGAGTACGTAGTGTAGAGGTATCGAGTACCCCTAGGACATCAAGGTTCCCAAGCAGGCTGAATTCATGCTATTCCCAACTGCCATGCTAGAAAGCGCAAAAACGTAAGGGGCAATGGGGTAAAACTCGACAAAAATGTGTATTTTACGAGCAATCCATGGAGACTCAATCTGGTCATGCGGGTTTTTGATTGATGCTGTTTTGGCGGTTTTGGCTGCCAATGCCCACAGGAACGGGTAGGACGGGCTGCAGAAGTGGAATCGTACGTGGTTGAAGCCAGGTGTAGGGGTGCAGACCTGAGGGTGCTGCATCGTGGTGTTCGGTGTTCATCTCATCCATGACAGATAAGGCTAGAATATTGGAGAAGTCAGTATCAGGGGAGCGCATGCTCTCCATTTGTCTCCATTCACGTCTGCTCTCCGACACGCTAACCCGATAGGGTAATCTGGTCCTTTAGCTGCTGCGGATGCCAAGGGCGGTGAGACGAAATCGTCCCCGCCATGAGCTTTAGAACCGGCAGAAAAAAAAGTCCCTGGCCAATTCGTACGCTGGGAATTTTCGACGCCTATCGCTGCGACGCTATCTGGGTGATTTTCCAGCAGAAAACACGCCAAAAATCAACACATATTCACAATGGGGCCAAAAGCCATTGAGAAGAAGCGAAAGGTCCAGGACCCCGAGCCTGAGTCCGACGACGAAATTGCACCCGACTTTGACGGCGCTCTGTCGCAAAGCGAAGACGAGTTCGATTCCGATTTCGACGACAATGAGCACGAACAGGACGGCGAGCAGGAAAGCGGAAGCGAGGCCAGCGACGACGAAGATGAGGAAGGCTCTCTACTAAGCGACGACATCCCCTCCGACGCTGAGGGCGACAAGGCAATGGGCAAACTTGTTCTTGAGGACGAAGAGGAGGAACTAAAGATCGAGATACCCGGAGTTGACCCCAAGCGGCCGGAGAAGGATGATGGAGAAAAGAACTATCGGATCGAGAAGGATGCGAACGGCAACGAGCGTTACGTCTACGAGTATGTTGTTGCTCTGAAGTTGGACCAACGGTCCTTCCATGCCAGCATAACTAACTCGAGAATGCGACAGTGAGATCGACCCCGTCTACGATTCGGACGATTCCGATGCCCAAGAAGCGCCAAACACCATCGGCAACATCCCCATGAGCTTCTACGACAGCTATCCCCATATCGGTTATGATATCAACGGCAAGAAGATTATGCGCCCGGCCACTGGCGACGCTCTCGACGCCCTCCTCGACAGCATCGAAGTGCCCAAGGGCTGGACTGGCCTTACGGATATTCACACTGGCAACCCTCTCAACCTCAAGTACGCACCCAACCCATCGTCCTCTATGTTGTTCGGGTTTTTCGGGATACGCTTACTGACCGTCATACTGTAGTGATGATGAGTTGGAGCTTGTTCGCCGTGTGCAGATGGGTATGATTCCCAACGAGCTGGAGAACCCCTACCCCGAAACCGTGGAATACTTTACTGGTATTGAGGAGAAGATGCGTAAGTCTTAATCTATCCACACGAACCACTGTGGAAATGGTGCAACTAACAAGCCAATAGCCCTGAGCGCTGCCCCTGAGCCCAAGCGTCGCTTCCTCCCCTCCAAGAACGAGGCCAAGAAGATTATGAAGCTTGTTCGCGCCATTAGGGAAGGCAGGATTCTGCCCTACAAGCCCCCTGAGGAGCGCGAGAAGGAGGAGGAAGAGGAGGAACAGTACTTCGATATCTGGCAGGATGAGGTGCCTCAAGAAGTCAATCCCTTGCACATCCCGGCACCCAAGTTGCCTCCTCCTGGTTTCGACATGAGTTACAACCCGCCCGCAGAATACCTACCGACCAAGGAGGAGAGAGAGGAGTGGGAGAAGCTCGACCCCGAGGAGCGCGAGAAGGAGTACCTCCCTCAGAAGTACGACTCGTTGAGAAAGGTTCCCGGTTATGGCGAGGTTGTCAAGGAGAGATTCGAGAGGTGCATGGACCTTTACCTTGCTCCTCGTGTGCGCAAGAACAGGCTCAACATCGACCCCAACTCGCTCCTACCCAAGCTGCCTTCGCCTTCTGAGCTCAAGCCTTTCCCTACCGTTGCTCAAACAGTTTTCCGCGGCCATGACGGCCGTGTAAGAAGCGTTGCCATCGACCCTACTGGCGTTGCTGTAGCTAGCGGTGGCGATGACGGTACGGTACGTGTGTGGGAGCTGTTGACGGGTCGCCAAGTCTGGTCCGTCAAGCTCAGCAGCGAGGAGGCTGTCAACACTGTTAGGTGGAGGCCTGCGAAGGACTCCTTCATTCTCTCCGCTGCTGTGGGTGAGGATATCTACCTCATGGTTCCTACACACGCCAGCGTTACTCCTGCTCTGGACCAGGCTAGCAGAGATATCCTGTCGGCTGGCTTCGGTTATGCTACAAACGGCCAGCAACACGGCGCTGCTCCCGGCAAGGAGCCTCCTGCCAAGTGGGCTCGCCCCGGTGCTAAGCTCGAGGATGAGGGTGTTTTGATCAGGATCACAGTTAGGTCGACCGTGAAGGTCATCAACTGGCACAGGAAAGGAGACCATTTCGCGACGGTATCGCCTTCCGGACAGAGGAGCTCCGTGGCGATCCATACGCTCTCCAAGCACCTCACCCAGATTCCCTTCCGCAAGCTTTCTGGCTTGGCTCAGACAGCGTCTTTCCATCCCCTCCGTCCTCTCTTCTTCGTCGCCACTCAACGGACAATTCGCTGCTACGACTTGCAGAAGCTCGAGCTGGTCAAGGTTGTCCAGCCTGGCGCGAAGTGGTACGTATCCCCATGATCTCTCCGATATTGTGCATGGAACAGATTTGCTAACTCTATCGACTTGTAGGATCTCTTCGTTCGATATCCACCCTGGCGGTGATAACTTGATTGTTGGTAGTTACGACAAGCGTCTCTTGTGGCACGATCTGGATCTTTCCATTCGTCCGTACAAGACGATGAGGTTCCACAGCGAGGCGGTCCGTCAGGTCAAGTACCACAAGGGCGGCCTGCCACTCTTTGCTGACGCCAGTGACGACGGTACTCTTCAAATCTTCCACGGCAAGGTCCCGAACGACCAGCTGGAGAACCCCACCATTGTCCCCGTCAAGGTGCTCAAGGGACACAAGGTCGTCAACAAGCTCGGTGTCCTGGACATGGACTGGCACCCGCGTGAGCCGTGGTGTGTGTCTGCCGGTGCAGACGGTACCATCCGTCTCTGGATGTAAAAGAACAACGTGTAATGGAACCAAGCGAGAGATGAACAGGATAAAAGGAGGGAAAAGGGAAGCGAGGAGACAGGCTAATCAGTCTGCTTGTCTTGATTGGCGTGCTCGGATGTGCTACTATTATGATGAGAAAGATACACAGGCCATTTGGAGTGTATACAAGCCGACTACATGTATGATTGGCGGAGTTCTTGGAATGCTAAGGAAATATACCACATTTTCGTCTTCACGCTATTTTACTATTGGGCAGCAGGGGGGTTCTTCTGGGCCGCTGAGGTCTCATCATGGACGTTAGGCGGTATTATTCGTGTGCCCTACAACCCCTGTCTATTGAACTTGGTCTCATGTCCGAGATGATGCCTTTATGAAACCATGAGGGTGTAAGCCAACGGCTACACCAAATGCCGAATCCTGCTTCCGTGGTCGTTAGCCGGGAAGGCCCGGGAAAGCACTTGTGGATACAAGCCCCAGCCGTGAACCGCCTTCCTGTTTGTCTCTGCCGTTGTCATGTAAGGCACACGTTCTTCCCACCTTGCTTCTTATTGTTCTGGTTGTACCAATTATCTTTTTGTCCGTTTAACTTGCATCACGCAAACCTGCATATTCTGATTCATCGTGCATCCTAGTTGATGCCCGAGTGCCCAAATCACCCCACAGGTCACCAGCCCTACGAAGACATATCTACCCGCTTGTTCCCTCTTTCTAGCCCCTTTTTGATTTAAGCTCTTTTTCGGTCTTTGAACTTCGGCCTGGAACCCTCCTCGTGGTGCTTTAAATCACTCAAGAGTTTCACGACATCGACGACATTCACACTCACCTTCACGATCGCACTCCGACCAAAAGAAGATAAAAATGGGAACCACGTCAAGAAGGAGGCTGATATACAACAAGGACACCATATCACTCACAAGAAACCCTAATTGGCGGCCTCGATGGGGGTTCTCCAACCCAGTCGACCGACGCAATGATGACGAAGACATAAGACGAACTTATCCGATTCATAAACCTCTCCGACTACCCAACTTAAGGACTCTTCGACTACCAACACCACTACTCATCCACTCCTCTACAAATACACCTCCACCCCTTCCGCAAACCTCTCAAAAATCCTCAAATCCACCGCCTCCGCCATCACCCGATACCCCTCCGGATTCAAATGCAAATAATCCCCACTATCCCACCTCTTATCCAGCATCGTCCCATTCTTTTGGTCTCTCACAGCTCTATCAAAGTCCACCACCGCATCAAACCGTCCACTCCTTCGAATCCACTCATTAACCCTCTGTCTCGTCTTCTCCCTCTCCGGCTCACCATACGCCTGCCCGGGCCCACTCATAGGTGTGATAGTCGCCCCGAACGCCGCGATTCCGCGAGAGTGTAAGCGCGTAATCATCTGCTCGTAGGCAGAGATCAGTCGGTCGCCGACGGATTGTTGGGAGACCTGGTCAAGCGAGGCGGTGCCGATGTCGTTGACGCCTTCGAAGATCAGTGTGTAGCGCACCCCGTTGCCAGGGCGGGCGAGAACGTCGCGCTCGATGCGGCCGAGGGCGTTGGGGCCGAGACCGTCGGCCAGGACGCGGTTGCCGCCGGCGGCTTGGTTGATGACTGAGATGGAAGACAACGAGCGACCGGCTTTTTGCAGGCGAGCGAGAAGCTGGTCGGGCCAGCGGTTATTGGCGTTGGTGGTGGAGCCGCGGCCGTCGGTGATGGAGTCGCCGACGATGTAGAGGGCGGAGGCACGCTCGGGCTGGTAGGCCTCGATGGAGGAGAGGAAGTACCAGTGGTCAGTGCTTGCTACTCCGGCTGCGGAGGACGACAGGTCGGCGGCCGAAACGAGGTTGCCCGGCGCAAGCCAGCTGGTTGTGCGGCTACCCGGGTGTCCGGTGATGGACTGGCCGGTCTGGCCGGTAGCGAAGTAGAGCGTGACGGTCAGGACGGACTGGGCCTTGACTTGGATCTTGATGGGGTCCGAGACAACCAGGGCGCCGTTGGGGACGAGGAAGTCGGGCCGGCCTCCTGAGAAGGTGACGGTTTTGACGGACCCGGGCTTGATGGCGCTGGAGCCGGCCCCTGTTCCGGATGCGGGCAGAGCGACGGTGGCTGCGGTGATGGGCAGATCAGAACCGCCGAAGGCGTTGCTGAAGCTCAGCCGGATGGTCGAGGCATCTTGGGTGATGTAGACTGTCTGGCGCAAGGTGGCGTTTTTGAAGACCGCGTCTCCGCCGTTCTGAGGGTTTCAGTTATGTTAGTCCGTGTACCGTTTCTCTCGGCTTTCTGTTTCTGGCAAGTCAGGATGTCGAGTTCGGACACAACTTACATAAGGAGCGGGAGGGAGGTTCCCTGGCTCAACGAGCTGTGGCATGGAGCCCCAGATATCGAGCCATTGATTCGAGCTCTTCGCAGAAACGGAGGAAGAGGAGCACAAGATCAACGCTCCAGTGAGGAGATTCTTCAGGCCGAAGCCTGTGGACGATGAACCGAACATGGCGGCGAGGACAACTCTTGAACGTTGCTATTGTTCAGAAACAGCAAAGCACAACCTCGTCGAGGGATCAGCCTACTCTTCCCATATTGGCTGTCATCCATCCAGGGCGGATGGGTTATATATTGATATTAACCTATGCAGGAACATGACGATGGTGTAACTGTCCGTGGTCGGTCGATAAGAGAATCCATTCCGGGAACCCGGGATGAGATATCCCAAGGTATCACGGTGAGATATTAGGCTAAATGGCGTATTCCTAGTTCTACCATCACTGGGCGATGGCTAGCGAGCCATGTTCTTCGGTTGACTGGAGAGAAAACATGGGAATAGTTCGGAGCATGGCCGGTTTTCTCCAAACGCTCTAGTGGAACGAGGAGAGCGCCATTCACCACGCTCCGGCATTCTCGATCCCCACATCGGCTGGTGTTTTTCCTGTTCCCTTATTCCTTTCACCCTTGCGATACTTGAACCCCGCATGAACATTTTCCGGGGTAGCGAAGTTGCATTGCATTTATGTATCTGGCCGTCACGGCCAGGTGGTATCGTTCGTCCATCGTCCCAATGATCAAGCTTGTTCCAAGTTGGTTCAAAGAAATATCATGATCATGTATTGCTATCGTGGACGTCTTAGACAGAATGAAAGCGAACATATCCCCAAACATACTAACTTCTCCTTTTGTTATCCAAAATCCAGTCATTGGTTTTTCCAACTCTATTTTGCCAGGATGCGCCCGCTGTTATCCAATTTTAATCCAAACGTCCCATCCATCTCGTTACAACAACAAAACACGACTCGACAACGCTTTCCCGCTATGTTACCGAAACATGAAAGCAAACAAAGTCCCAATGAAAAGGGGAAATCATCGAAGAAGAACAGAAAGGTGGAGGTAATACAAGGCTGGCTAAATGATATAGTCATGAAACAAGATGGGCAAGAACTGTCCCATACGAGAAGAGTTGGGACAATGGAAGGAATAAGGCTGACCAGGAAAAGTACAGACAAAGGACAAGACATCATCATCAACATCAGGCACATGATGCCACAATGGGAGCAACAGCAAAAGAGCTATGTGCTCCTCAGTCAGAAAGAGGCATAGGGTCCTCAAGCAGGTCGAGGGTCGAGACTCGACGGGGATGTCTGCCATCTGGCTCCCCGCACCATCCGCCGGAACCCGCAATAAGGCTCGCCTGCTCCGGGGACGAGGGAACATATGCCCAGTCAGATCCGACGCTGCTCGAAATGCTTTGCTTGGACTTGGGAGGCTTTGTGGTCGGAGGGTTTTCGGAGACCACAGGTCTGGCAAGCCGACCAACGAAGCCGGCGCCCTCAATCCAGCTGGGTATGTTGCCAACGTAGGGTTGGGCCATTACCTCACTATATCGCCCTAGGACCGATGCAGTGAGAGAAGGGCCTTTGGGAAGGGACTGGCTAGCCGTCAGAGGTGGAGCCGTAGCTACTGTTTCCTGGCGATTCATGACCTCGTCGGCGAAGAAGGTCTGGTCCGAGCTTGCGGTCTCCGTTGAGCATCCGTGAGATCTAGCGCGATAGGGTATCTCATGAGTGCCAGTGATGAGATCACCTTGGGCAATCTCGGATGCCAAGGCGCCGTTGTAACTGGAAGAGGATATGCTGGCGACTTGGGCTGATGACTCGTTGTCATCGTTGTATTCAGGCGTTCTGTCCTTGGTGTGGCGACTTGTATGGAATTCGATCGTCGTCCAGCTATCGCTGGGAGCGGACTTGGACCCCATTGAAGAGTGCATTCTTTCAGTGTTGTGTCGAGAAAGTGTTGACGGGTTTTGTGCTCAATGGAGCAGCGAGTCCAACAAGGCGTTATTGCGTTAGGGAAAGTATGTTTTGCTTTGAAGATTGTACAGTCGTGTGACGGACGGAGAAGGACGTATGGGATCGGACGACGGGTGGATGGGTTCGGATGGACAATGGGTGGGATGATGGGTTCGGATGACGACGATGTGGGTGACAAGGTGGGAGTGCTCAAGTGTTCGGACAATTGACGGGAACAGTGGTCTGTCTTGGAACTTCGTGTCTACAACAGTCAGCAACGAACCTTCACTGGGCAGCTGTTGGGATAGGAGTCACCTACTCGAGGTAGGTTGGGGTAACTGACTGATCGAGGAAGCGGAGCATCAAGGTTGTCAGAGGATGAATGGTGTTGGGACAAGTTGACGACGGCTTATCCAAACGAGGACAGCTCCAGAGCACCGACGACAGGTACGGTGTTGAACGTTTGTTACGTATGATGTCGTCGGCAACGAAGTGAGCCTGTCGCTGGAGGCAAGGTCAGATCGAGACAGAAAGGATGGGGAATGTCAACAAGAAATTTCGAAAGCAGAGGGGGGATGGAGTTTTTATAAATTGTTGAGAAGAGGGGCAGGTAGGCGTGTTTACGTAGGCAGGCAGGGGTACCTCTCTGTGTGACCTTTACCACCTACAAGTAGTGTAACCATCGTGCCATTCGACCCCTTCTCTTCTCAGCGAATTTTCAAGTTAACACAAAAGCTCGCACTCATTGCAAGTTGACGGTGGTAGGTCAAGCTACAATGAAGACGATCACGCTTCTGTAAACGATTTGACAACCACATAGCAAGAATCATAGAATCAATATTAATTTATCCCCAACAACACCGTCCTATGATAATCTGCCTGTACAGCTAGATAGGTCACAGGAAGGCCGGGGCCATCTAAAGCCCGTCCTACCAATATACCTAGTTACTTGCTCCTCTCCACTCCTTCCTTTCGTGGTCCACTGCAGTGAGTATTGCTCAGGGTCTACCGTCAAGGCATGAGTAGCTCCCATCCTAGGTATGTTCTTCTCATCTAGCTGCCTTCTTTTGACATGTTCCGTCTGCGTCTGGTACCTTGTCTTTCATATTCAACATGCAGCGATTCACACGACTCGGTATTGCATCTCCCCTCAGATGTTTTCACACCCACCAGATGACGTGGTGTTCGTCAGCACTAGCAAGCTGCCAGACACCACTCACGCTACTGTATTTTCAGCAGAGAACACCGAGATTGTGCATAGCCAAGAGCAGAGAAGCTTCCCATCGCGAGCCACAGTGAAGAGATCGAAAAAACAAAGACCTTTCGGTCTCTGCGATGATTAACAGAATTGAACCCGGACTTCTCATGGCCGAGATAACAAGGGCACAGCAGCCACTCACCACATACTACCTGGTATGTCAGGTAGGCTCGAGGTGGGTAGGCTATAATTACAATCTGATCCTGGGCCTGATGGACCGGGGCGATCTCGGTCACAGGGGAGCGTCGCAACGAGATCTTCGCATTTGGCCTGTAGTGGGTTGCTTCGGGAATTAAGCATGATGATAACAAAGCTTTTGTTTCCAGGTTCTTTGAAACATTCCGTTGAAATACCCTTCCCATAAAATCTCCGCTGCGTTCCAGCAGGCTTGAGAAAAGCTACAAGGTCGAGAAGGCTGTTGAACCGGCGGGAGACGCCAAGATGGTGTAATGGTGTTTCACTCTCTGGCAATGAAGCTACATATCCTCATGAGGGTGGCAGAAATTTTCACCAGACGTCTCATGATTCGCTCTTTCTATTGCGTTCCTGAACTTCATGCCCATCATTTCGAATTGGGGCAGCCGGTTAGATCGAAAATTTGCATGTTTCGAGGTGTGTCGATATCTTGATGAGCTTGAGCTTAACACTTACTGCAAGGTACCGTCGACCCCTTCCACTTGAGCAGCTCGTATCATTTGTAGCCTGATGGAAAAGGGTTCCCATGACCGAGTGGGACTCTCGTGGTTGGTTAATATGTTGTTGCGATAAGGTCAATGATAGAAAAGGCTTGAGATATCGAAATATCATCATCCGTCGTTCCTGCTTGAAACCCGCTCTAACTCCATTAACACTGCTCCACCATTTTTAGCCCGTCAGGGTGCTTCTCTTTGCAGGGCCCTGCCCTGCTAGGCCGCTTGCCCTTGCGGTAGCGCGTGCATCAACCGCTGTGGGCATCATCCACTCGGGCGCCCGGCCCGGCAGGTTCTTTGTACGTATGAAAAATAGAAACATGACCTTGTCTGGAGATTACCGAAACTGCATCGCAAAGGAGACTGACCTTTTAATTCAACCTTGGCCTTGGTTGCCTTGCCTAAATGATGTCAAGACGTTTTGAAGAACTTACTGATAGAGGCGGCAGCTAGGGACGAAGTGGATGCGCCCAGGTAGTGTACTGACCTTTGATCACCTATTGACGAGGATAACCCTGCCGGAGGATCGGCCACGGTTTCCATGTCATATCAGTTGACTTCACTCTACTGAATATGATCGTAGGAAACGAAAAAGTAACGAAAAGGATATGGAGGTATGTAATTCAAGTGGTATCTCTCGGCTAATGGGCCGCCGGTACATAGTGACCCTCTCACGTATCGACCGAGATTCAAAGAAGTGAGGTGGAACCTCGCCTGAGTTCATCCATCCACACCACCTCCATGATATGCCCTTCCTCTGGCCTGTCTGTTCGCCCTCTCGTCGAAAAAGTCTTTGAAGGCAGGTTCTTTTGCACACATCCCTCCCCCCTGCCTTTTACAAAAGAGGCTTCTCTAGAAACGAAAATGGAAGCAGCATCAGAGCAAGTTGGGCAAGTGGGACTGTACTTACCGAACCACAACCCCAGGCGTTCCCCATCACCATCCTTGCCGCCCGCTAGTCCCGTGAGGCCTCGCACTCGATCCTTCCACTTTCACTTCAGTTTAGTACCTACGTATCAGAGAAGGGAAGGCTCAAACTTCAACCATGCACATGCAGGCACCGTGATTCCGTGACCGGATGAGCGAAGAAAATTCTTCTTTCTTCTTCAGTTTGATTACGTGCATCATTTTAGATCCCCGCACTATAGTGTCCAGTCACCTTGGGTACCTCTACCTACTTGTAGGTAGATATGCATCTAATCCTCAATTCTGTAGCGAGTAAACGAGACTCGCTATCTCTTGCCAGCTGAGGTGGAAGTGGCCACTGTCAATGTAACTACCCAGCTACCATACCTTGCCTACGCAGGTATGCCCTTCCATTCCGGCAATGGAGCCAGTCTGGCAGAGCAAGTGCCAGGTTCCATCCGGCTCGGGAGCTGGTAAGGGCAAGAAAAATTGAACTGAATATGCCGAGAAGGCTACCTTCCTCGCGAAGGTACTAGTGTTCGGGGAGGCCAGCAAGCTGTCCTCGCCCCTTCCCTGGAGGGTGTAAGGCTGGATCCAGGGTTGTGGCCCGTGTAGAGCTGGATATTGGGTTGTACTGTGGTTAAAATTAAAAAGTCCCTCTAGGGAGAAATCTTTGTTTTGAAATCGAAGTGTAAATAGTGTAACCGAAGGTAGAATTGGAAGTGTGAATGCAAATGGAAGTGTAAATGGAAGTGCAAATGGAGGCTAGTGTTCGGGGCGGCAGGAAACCTGCCGCGGCCCTTCCCAGAGCGAACGCGAACGCGAAGAAGTTTGGGGACGGAGAATACACTAACAGAAAAAGCGCGAAATTCAGTTAGCACTAACAATTCTTTTGCGGGTGAAAAGTGCACTTTCGGGTCGTGCGTTATGATTTGGGTAGTGCGTGCGGGGTTTTGTATGGGGACCGCCCGCGAAAAGCACTAACACCCTAGCCGGATTTTTTAGCGTCCGGTGAGCTGTAAGGATACATTGCAATACTGCATCTATCGACGGGTACAGGCGTTTGACAAAGTCGATCCCCGCCGTCTTCGCTGTCTTTTTTCCTGTCCGGCTTCGAGTCTGGCTGAGAGATGGTCAAGTGAACCCTGACCTTGTCAATTAATTGACGGGGACGAGAAGAGAACAACTTTGATAGTCATGGCGAGCCTGCTGACACTCGAACGGATATGGGCCGATCACTTCTGCAAAAGAGTCTTAGGTTTGAAATCCTGCAGGTACCACTCAATCAGGAAATCCTGGAAATCTGACAACGGCTTTGTCTTCGCCTTCAAGTCCTTCAACCGTCCATCCATCATCCCACCCAAGCCGTCCCATCCATCCATCCCAGTCCCATCAGACGAGCACCTTGCTCTGGGTTTATCAGATGAACAGGGGGGTAGACATCAAGTCAAAAATCTAAGCTATTCAGCAGAGGAGTGTCCATATCTATATGCCAACCAGTCGACCAGCCTGCCATCCTCATAATCCAACATTGTGGTGCGCGCCCTTCAGTGCTTCAGGTACGGCCTGGTGTGCAACTTCAACAGAGCATTTAGGCAAAATCTGAAGGACCCTATTAGGCTACCATCCAGATCCTTCCATGCATATACCAAATCGAAACTTACTCGTCTGGGCTAGAAACGCCTACCAGACCCAATACTTGCACGGGGTCAAGCACATTGATTCGCAAATGCAAATGGATTCGCAAGTTTAGGGCTACTGTCACGGGGGGCATCACAAAAAAAGGGTCTTATCACGTGACAGGTAGCTTTTAGTACCTTTTCTGGACAGATCGTAAATTACCGAAATTTTTATTTCGCGGGCGGATTTAGAGGTTAGTGTTAGGGTTAGTTAGGGTTAGGGTTAGCTCCGGGGGTGCAGGGGGCCGGTGAGAGGTCCCCGCGTGTGAATGTCTTATCAATCGAACATATATTAGTCATATATTGGTCATATGTCTGTAAATTACCGTAATTACACAAAGGGTACGGCTGGTACTTTTTCATGAATAAAAGTGGAGTACGCACGGTCGTTTCTGATGCCCCCCGTTACCCACCCCCAAGTTTAGTACTTCCATCGGCAGCCAGTTTAGGAGGGCGCCAAGGTACCCAAATCCCGGCAAAGCTTGGACTATACAAGCGATACTTCGGTCTTGCACCCAATTTGGCATATAGGCTGGGTATTTGCGAATCCATTTGCATTTGCGAATCAATGTGTCTGACCCCGTGCAAGCATTGGGTCTGGTAGGCGTTTCTAGCCCAGACGAGTACACTGAGCAAAGGAGAAAACGATACGCTTTCAACGAGGCTTTCTTTCTCGGCAGCTCGCCGGTCATGTCGCCAAGTCCTCTAAGACCTTTTCGGCCTCAGGTGTCTCGTCTTAAAACAGCACATTCATGAAGAGTGGCTAAAAGGCCGAGCTTGTTGTTGGGGATGACGAATAGGATTGCATACCGGGACATCCAAAGAAGAACGGTGGAAGTGAGAGAGAAAGTTAAAGAAGCCGACCGGATTTTTTTTTTACACTACACTTCACGCTTGCTGTGTTTTCCGAATCAGCTGGGCGGGCAGATGAGCGGCACCATAGGTAGTTGTAGTATGTAGTATATGCTAACAAGCAAAAAAGCTGAATGATACATGCCAACAACCAGGCTGCATAGTTGAAAAACCGGGGTATCAGGCCTGGAACGGCCACACACACAAGTCCTGACTCAACTTTACCTTCCCACCAACACAAAAGAAAACAACGACACATATTGCACTCTACTAGTAATTAACACCAGTAGTCTGTGCCCTGCCCGCCCCGGACCTCCTCTCCCTCTCCCTCTCCCAGCGCTCCCGATCGCTGCCACTCGGCGACGGTGCCGACTGCGCCGACGTCATCGGGCCCATGCTACTAGCCTTGCGCCTCAACCCGCCGGCCTTGAGCCTGCGGGCCTGCTGATACGCGCGATCGAGTTCCGTCTCGACAGCGCAGCGGATCTTGAGCGCCGCCACGGCCGGCCACACGCTGCGCTCGCCGCGGAGGATCCAGTACTGGAGCGTTTCTTTCGTGGGCGTCTCGAGCAACCTAATAAAGTCGCCGGCCGTCACCTCGGGCACGAGCGTCACGCTCGCCCCGGGGACGCGCTCGTCCACGAGGAAGCGGCGGATACCGGCGGGGAGCAAACGCAAAGTGTCGAGCTGGCTGAGCCGGTGGCGGATCTCGAGGCCCATCATGCGGACGAGGAAGGCGGTTGCCGACATGGTTTTGTTGCGGGTCTCGAAGAGGGAAGGGCCGTGCATGTCGCTTTGCAGGAAGGGGATCAGGTAGGGGCGCGCTTGGCTGACGATGAAGTGGTTGACGTTGAAGAGCTCGGCGATGCGCTGGAGGGGAGATTCTCGCTCCGAGTACGAGGCGTGCGTCCAGTGGCGGAAGTCGACTGTGTTGGCTGGCTTCCAGGGGACGATGTTGCCCTGGGAGTCCTTGCAGAGGATTTTAGTTTCTCTGTCGCCGTAAAGCGATGGGGATGAGGCGTTGGATGCTAGCGCTGCTGTCCAAATAAGCTGTAAGGAGTCATGTTAGCAACATATCGAGCAATATTTTTTTGGGTTGTATCAACATACCACATTGGGCGCTGTCAGGTAGTTCAGAAGGGTTGGAACACCCCCTTGTCCTGCCGTGGCGACCGTGATGTTCAGTACCCTCTTGCTACGGTTGTACGCTTCCTCGAACGTGAGGTCGCCCAAGTTGGACCTGATACAGTGCTCCAACACCTTGACATCCAGGAAGTAGCCCTCTTTCCAGAACCTAGTCACTCTACGCACCAGAGTCGACCAAGGATTGGTCCACCAGGAATCTCTCTTATCCCTCCTTTCACCGTTCCCGGGAGTTCCAAGCTTGCTCGAGAAGGCAGAGAGGTCAATAGCTTCGCCACTCAAGACATGCAGCAGCTCCTCCTCCGTATGAACGGCCACGAGAGCGGCAATCAAAGCTCCGGTCGCCGTGCCCGTGATGATCCGCGGGAGCAATCCTCGTAGGAACAGTGCCTTGGCAACACCAAGGTGGCAGAGACCAAAGATAGCGCCGCCTTGAAATACGAGGGTGCTCCGTCCGAACGCCTGTCTAGTATCGTGGATGAAATCGAGCTTCATTTGTGTCGACATGTAACCCATAGTGTTGCCGCCGCTTCCACCACCCGCAGTACTGTTTCCGCTGTCTTTGCCGTCGTCAGAACTCGCCAACCCGGGACTAACAGGCCTTGCTCCTCTGAATCCAGGTATAAGACTGTTGCTGGGGTAGTTGGCTCCGGTTCTCCTAGTCGTCGGCAACATCCCAATCTCCTCGATGACTTCCGCAACCGCAGTAATGTACTCCTCAATCAGGATCTTGGTTCCCGCAAAGCTCTTGTTGTATAGCTTAGGTGCCGTAATGTTACCGAGGTTTCGAACGAGGCCGCTACGCAAAAGGTTGACGAGCGCATTGACGTCGCCATTGTCGCGCGCAACTTCGATGCTCTCCAGCCGCTCGTTGATCAGTTTGTAATCGTAATGCCGGCTAATCGGGTTATTGCGCCACAAGTCGAGGCCGAGGAGAGTGTCGAGCCGGATGGCGGCTTCCTCCCACTCGTCGAACTCGGAAGCATTGCGGAGGACGTCGAGCCAGACCTCGACGGGGCTGCGGCGGCGATACCATTCACGGAATTTCTAGGCGGACGGGGTTAGCCTGGGTCATGTCTACTTGGGGCGACGTCATCAGTCCTATGGATGAACAAGTCTAGGGACTTATTGTCGAGAGTCAAGACATGAGGACTGGGGTTGAAAGCCATGAAGGACGTAATGAAATCTAAGCACTCACACCTGCCCAGAAGAGCACAATGTCCACGAATATCCGCCAGAATGATATGAATATTGAGGGTATCACCGACCCCATTGTAAACAAACAAAGAGAAAACCCCGCCGTAGGGTTAAGAACAAGTAATGAGGTGTAATGTTTGGCATAAAAGGTTGTATCAATAACATATCCTGATCTCGCTCATCTACCCTTCCTTGTTGGTGGCAGATGAAGCGGTAGGAGAGAACGAAAACATGCGCAACTTGAGTCAGTTGCGGCGAAAGAGGTTGAACGAGCGTGAAGAAAGAGGAAGGCTGCGGCAAGCGGGTATGCCTAGATGGGTACGGTTAGGTACGTAGTTGTTGGATAAGAATGAGCGAGTGTTGTGTCACGGTGTGTGTGTATCTCGGGAGTGAGGTCAATCTGGGCAGCTGACAAAAGGATTGTTCGATGTTTCCTCGCCTGTCGCCTGTGGTCGGAATTGAATGGAACGAAACGAAGGAAACGAAAGGCTCGGATGAAGATGTCCGGGATGTGTTGCGAAAAAAAAAAAGAGCTTAAACCATACTGGACCAGGCCCGTGTCATTCCATGTTTTGGGTTGGGTTTGGTCTCTTTCACAGGCGCGTCGAACGGTGGAAGGAGGTGCAAATGGCAGTCTGGCCGGAAGTTAAGGGGGTGTGTGTGTGTGGGCTGGGTGGACACTGGCCTGGTGCCCGACGTCAGCTGCTGGATCCTCAGGCAGGACCTCCCCACAGTTAATGCAGGCTTTCCGTGGCATGTGAAAGCGAAAATGGGATCTCAATTTTCGGGCAAGCCCTACCGTCGCATCGCTGAAATCCCATTCGCTCCCCCACATTTGGGCCTGACAGGCGGGGGCCCGACGGCCCTGGCTGCCGTTGAGGATATCGTTCACGACGGGGATTATCGTGAAAATGGGAGATGGCATTGATGTTGAAATACTGAGGAAGATGAGATAGCTATTTGTCACTGTTCATGAAGAAGATCATTGACCTGATGTAGAGGCGCGCAAGGAACGAGAAGAGCGCAACTTGGCTTGATTCTTGATGGGGTGTTGATATTTGGGTACGTTGCGCTATGTAGTGCCGAAGGCTTCGGCTGCCGGCAGTGACACGTGTGACGGCGGGTGACGGACATCGTTATCGCACAACATCCACGAACCTAAACCTTGCACTACAAGGGGGCTATCAAAGTCTTGTGTCAGAATATTACCTTGTCTTCACCGGACATGTTAAGGCGAGATAGTTGAGGGCTTGAGACCAAGAACTTCCATGACGAGGTGTTACCAGCACTGATATTCATCAAGAAGTTGTAGCCATGTCTAAAATACTGAAGAAGGCCAGCTCAAGGCATATCTATCTCTCAAGACAATATCAGCCACCATTCTGATTCTTCTACCAAATGACAACACCAAAAGTCGGGGTCTTGCCCGGCGCCTAAGGAGCTGAACCATTCCTTCGAGTATGCAACACAGACAAAAGGCCAAAGCAAAAACATATAGCCTCTATACAAGCCATGAAAGCCACCATAATGCATCGTATCCTCCAAGATATGCCAGAAAAAGTAAGCAGCGCGCACCACTTCTATTGCGCCTGATGTTATGCATATGAACACTGGGTATCATCCATGCCCGATATCCTCAACATTTGTATCTTATACAAAACACGTTCCCCAAGACTTAAAGCTTCGTGGTCCTCCTCAAACGCCCCGAGATCTAGTCAGATGGAGGGGTTGCAATCGAGCCACCATTCATAATGGCAGCACGAACTTGGGCCTCCATCTCACTCTGTGACATCTCCACGGTGGACCAGCCAACCACCTTGTTGGCAAGTTCCAGCTTCTTCTGGCAGGCCTTGTAGACCAGCTCTTCCACGGTATCCTTGCTGATGAGTCGGATAATTTCCACAGGGCGCGTCTGGCCGAGACGATGAGCACGGTTCTCGGCCTGGATATCGTCTTGCGGGTTATCGGACTGGTCGAAGATGATGACTTTGTTGGCCGCGGTCAGGTTGATGCCTGTGCCTCCCGAGCCCGTCGTGAGCAAAAAGACTGGGATGGTCGCGTCGGCGTTGAACTCGTTGATGAGTTCCTGACGTTCGCTGACGTCCGTGTTTCCTTGCAAGGAGAGATATTCAATCTTCTCCGAGGCAAGACATTCTCCCAGAATCTCAATGACTTTGGCGAATCGTGTAAACACCAAGGCGCGGTCGCCGTTCTTCTGGTACTGCTTGATCAGTTTCAACAGGGCCTGAACCTTGGCACTCTCCATCCAAGACCCATCCGGAAGATCGAATTGCCTGATGCACTTGTAGTCTCTGCACCACAGATGGAGCTCAAAGTCTGAAAGAGCCTTGAGCTCATTGATAAGATGTTCGATCTTTGGCTGCCGAAGCTCCGATTGGTCAACCTTCCTCATCAAGATGTTGGCCATCTTTTCCACCGTCGCATCATTGAAATAGCGCCTGAACAACTGCGGATGGATGGCCGATTTCCGGAGCTGAATCCAGACATTGTTGTTGTCGTTATCACGACCGACATTGCTGGCGCCTGTGGCGTCGGTCTTCCGGAACCGACGTTCGTAGTCTTTGTAAATGGCGCTCTGTGTGTCGTCCATCTCACAGTAAACGACTTTGGCTGTTTTAGGAGGCATGTCCTTCAGGACCTGCTCTTTGCGTCGCTGGAGGATGAAGGGCTCCAAGATCGTCCTAGCCCGCGCCACTCGTTCGCTGTGGAGCAGTGCGCCCTGTGAGACTGCCGTCAAAGAGAACTTCTGGTTGAAAAGTGCTTCGAGATCATCGAAATGGTCCCGGAAGAGCTCCGGCTCGACGAACTGAAGCAGGGAGATCATTTCCATGAGGTTGTTTTGGACAGGTGTGCCAGAGAGGATGAGTCGCCATGTGGCGGTAATCTTCAGCAGATCTTTGTACAGTTTCGTCTTGGGGTTCTTCATTTTGTGGCCCTCGTCAAAAACGGCGACCATTGGCTTCAGTCGTCTTAAATTCGAGATGTCGTCCTGGCGCGACACCTGGGAGTACGATGTCAAAACGACGTGGTGGCTAGCGGGATCGTCCAAAATGTTGTCGGCAATCTCATCGCGAACAGCTTGTGAACCCTGGTACAGAGTCACATTCAAGCCCGGGGCGAACCTCTTGAACTCGGCGGCCCAATTCGCGAGTGTGGAGGGAGGAACAAAGATGATGTTCGGCCATGGTTGGTTGCTATCATCATCCTGGCTGTGTTTCTCATGTTCCTCGACAATCGCAGAGATCAAACTGATGACCTGGCAAGTCTTGCCCAAACCCTAGAAAAGTAAAACAGTCAGCAACATCCACGGAGAGGCAAAGTTTGGGGATGGAGAGACAAGCATAGTACATACCATATCGTCAGCTAGAATGCTCGCATACTGGTTCTCGTACAAGAGATACAGCCAGTTAAGCCCATACAGCTGGAAAGGCTTCATCGTGCAGCCGCTCATGAGCTCCGGCTGGCTTAGGGGAAGGTCGACCAGCTTAGTCGTACCGTCAACGCTGAGAGGCGTAATGGTCCCATCCTTGTTCGTCACTGTTCGAGGCTGACCGGTTTGGTCGACCTTCCACCTCGAGGTGGCGTCCTTGATCGCGGTTGCTTGCGACTCGCAGACAGCAATAACATGGTCAATGCCATCCAACGCCTTGGTGTACTCCTTGATAGAGCCCACGATATCTTCGCCAACGGGTGCCCTAGTCGACTTCTTGCGCTTGGCCTTCGTAGCCTTTGCTGCCATTGTCACTCTCTCAGCATCAGCCACACTGTCGAAAGGCTGGTAAGAGAGCATGTGCTTCGCAACGTCTTCTTTGACGTTGGCAATGGCCATCAATTGTATAGGGTCGCAGGTATTGAGGTAGTTAAGGACACGCTCTTCGAAGGCATCTTCTTCCGGATTCCGCTGCGAAGGTTCCGGTTGTGGCTCAGGCGAGCGCGCCGACTTCTTTTGGACATAGTCGTCGTCATCTTCATCGTCGCTAACGAGTGTGATTATCTTGGTCTGCTTGAGTTTGGGAGCGGGCTTCTCGGTCGGTTTGACTGCCGTCGGTTTGACTGGTGAGCTTGCTGGCGACGGGCTGCGTCGCCGACGACCCTGAACTAAGCGACGGCGAGCCGGTGCTGGAGGTGCCGGGGCAGGCTTTACAGGAGAGTCTTTCGGACGTATGGATTGCAGGGATTCCGGCGAAGAAGATCGGAGCGTGACCCAGTCCTCTTGCAGTACGTAAGGTTTCGCGGGGCTCGTAATGGGACTTCCGACATCGTTGGACAACTTTGGTTTCTGTCAAATATGCCAATTGTTAGTGCTGCTGCATGCGACGTCTATTGAGAAGTGTGCGGTTCAAGTACCTTTGACGGTTTGAGGTACACTGCAGGCGCAGCCTTTGCAGACGTGGGGTTGGGCTTTTTGAAAGCAGATGGCTGAATGTCGCCGCGCGCGGGTCCTTCATCGTCTGAAGAGTCGCCCGCATAGAGAGGTTTGTCGAATTCATCGTCATCGATCATTATATAATCTCTCTTTGCCCCTGCTTTGGCTGGGGGTGATCGTGCGGCAGGGGGCTTGAAAGTGGTACCCCTTGGGGCCATCGCGCTCGCAAGTCGACCTCCGGTATTGGACGATTGTTGACGGAAAGGTGACGATGCAGGTACTTCGACGACCGTGGGGGAAGACGGGATGGCGGCGTCTCGTGGTTTCACTGTCGGTTGTGAGGCGATCTGGGTAGGCTGAGTAAAGTAGGGCGATTGGGAGACAATGCTGAGTTCATCCTCGTCGTCTTCGTCTATAAAATCAAGATCGGGCTTGGTCCGCCGTTGAGGGACTGGGCTGTCGACGACAACGCTTGAGGAGCGCAGAGAGTCGTCCTCTGGCAGTGACGAGAAGGTCATTGTCGATCGTCGGGAGTAGGTTCGATCGAATCAAAGAACCCAAAGTAGTCTTCCAAGAAGGTGGTGAAGGAGGAAATAGTTGTTGTGGAGGTAGGTATCAAAGAAGTATGTAGGAAGGTCCCGGTCGTTTGTCGGACGCGGTCAAAGGCGCAAAGCTGAAATTTTAGCGGCGCATGTGTAGAGCAAAGCGAAACCTTATAAAGACGAACAAGAGAAACCTTCGCTGAAAGGAAGAATTCCAGTTGACCCAAAAAAAAATCCAGGTCCGAAGAAGTACCCCGTTTTCTTCACGCTTTGCCCTTGGGAAACCTGTGATGTGAAAAGACGGGATGACAACCGAGAGGAGTTGTACTGGAGTTTGTTGTCGGTCCGTCCCAGAACAGAAATGGCTGGGCACACGGCATCCAGTCGTGCAACCGGCCCCAGATTGCCGTCCAGCAATCAACGATCAGCCCTATCTTTCTAATCTGGAGCCCCACACCGCCGCCATCGCGACGCGCATTTGTTCGTTAGGAAATAATGTGGGACAACGCGACCGGACGCCTTCACGTCTCCACGTGCTAGCTTGCAACTGGCCCGGCAGGCAACGAACCACTTAAACACCGATGAGGACAGGGTAGGCCCGCCCAGCCAACCAGCGAGCTACGCAATTGCCCAAGCCGAGCTGTGTTCTCATGATACTTAACATCGAGGACTTCACATTGAGAAACATCGTCGATTTTCTTGAACAAGTTACCAAAAATCTACACTTCAGTAAGCCAGAACACCACCCTCTTTCTCGCTGTTTGCCGGTACGACTCTACCTCAGGAAACTTACCAACACAGCAAACAGATTCATCCCAACCCCTCATCAGCTCATCATCCCGTGAAGAACATAAGACGATAGATAAACCTTACCACAAGACACCACCAAGATGGCCACCCGCAGAATCATCTCCCAAGAGAAGACTCTCCTCGAAAAGGATGACCGTATTGGTTTCAGCCCATCGGCAAGCGAGAAGTCTAACATCACGCCAGCCGTCCCTGCGTACGCTGTCCCCCGTTCATTCTCATTTTCATTGTCATCCATCACATCACCGGTCACTCTTCCCTTCACCTTCACCCACATCATCATCATACATACACACACCAATTCTGCCCTCATCCTCCCTGATCATCCCATCCTACACCCGTACATGTATGTATGTATCAGAAGAGGATCACCAAGCTAACCCCCCAACCTCCCACCAGTTCCGTAATCATCAAACTCCTAGCCTTCACTTTCGCCATGATCGTCATCCCCATCAGTTCTTACTTCCTCACAGTAGACCGTTTGTTCAAAGGTACGTCCCGTCGTTATCCCCCCTGTTTTTGTCCCTGCTTCCCCATTCCCCATTCCCTATTCCCTATCCCCCATATGCCATATGATCCTTCATTCCTTCATGCACCTCGCACCAACCGGACTCACTCAGCAAACTAACATCCACTGACCAAACCACCAGGAAACTCGACATACGCCGGCGCCACAGCAGCTATTATGGCCAACGTGGTGTTGATTGGGTATATCATTGTAGCTATGGCGGAGGATCAGTCGGATCAGGAGAATGAGAAGAAAGAGGGTGGTGGGAAAGCAGAAGGGAAGAAAGATCTGTGAAATTGTTGAAAGGTGTCATGGATGTTGTGGCATTGTCAATGGGAATGGGATGACTGTTGAAAAAGAAATTGATTAGTTATGCAAGTAATTATGTTACTTCATTTACATGATCGTGGAATTTGCTTTCGTGTGGTGGAAATGCATGGCAGCTTCTTGTATTTGTATAAGATGTCCAAAACCTCACTGGGAAACATTAAGGTTGGGCTTATGACTTCAACGCAAAACCAAGGTCATGGTTGCACCTATCACAACTTCACAATTAAGAGCAAAAGACACATAGAGTCATTCGCGCAATCAAACAAGCATTAATATATTCGCTTATATGTGGCCCACGTATATACGCCATCTCTTGAAGATATCGTCGCAAAAAAATGAAGAGCAGGCGGAGATCTCCTGTAGGGGTGGGCTGACCCACGAGGTCTACACCATTCACTCTCCGGATTAATCCGCTTTCCATTCACACTCTTCCGTGATTCCTAGCCGCTGAAATCCTTTTTCTCCTTAACACAAAAGAGACCCCTTGACTCATCCTTCATCACACACATTGCGCCCGTCATCCCTAATAATTCCTTGTTCCTTGCGTATTTCAAAATGCTTTCCATCTCGATTGCCTTCCGTTCCCATAACATCATCACAACATTATCTGGATCCTCCATGAAGAACCGGCATTTCATGACCAGTTCGATGTCCACTGATGACTTCCCACAAAACCTCGTCCCATAATCGGAAATCCTGTCATGAAGATACCTCCATTACTACTGTCCTCAACGGTTGGCAATGTTCGCCCGGCTGCCTCGGGACGCTTATCAGACGTTCCCAGGATGGCATGTAGGCGAAGGCGTGGGTATCCATCGAGAAAGAAAGCGAGGAGAAAAGCGACAAGGTCCAACAAGCAAGAGTGTTCATCAATATCATATCATACCCGGATAAATAAGAAAATCGTGACTCGAACATCCATTCTCGGTAGGCCAGCCTACTTCTTCAGCTTGCGCGAAAACCAACTCTTGCGCTTCTCTGGGGCGCCTGGCCTTTCTGGTTGAATGGTATCGTTCGTCGACTTTTTCTGTAGTGTCCGGGTGTCTTTCTGAGGCGGAGCAGGCGCTGCGGCCGGTGCAACGCTGGGGTTTCCCTGACTGAAGCTGTTGAGGTTGTTGTTGGCGAAGCCGGATGTGCCGTTCGTTTGGTAGTTGTTTGCTCCACCGCCGTTCATGCCCATAGCAGGTTTCCCGTTATAGCCTACTGTGAAGGCCGATGGTGAATATTCGGTATTCTGGCTGAATCCTATTCCATAATCATTTGCTGGTTCCGACGGTCGCTTGGAAACTGGTCCCGCTTGAGCTCGTTCAATCGAGCTGTTGTCACTACTTGTCGGATCGGTCTGATACCCCACTGGATCTGATGAGCCACTTCCAGATGCCGAGGCAACGGTCTCGTACGAGCGATGGTTACTCGGGATCGGGTAATGGTTACTTGGGATCGGGTAGTCGTTCGCGCTCGGCGATTGATACGGCGAAGAGAACTGCGGGTTGGGCATGATCCTGGGATCACGACGTCTGCCTTGATTCTGAGGCGGGGAGGAATATCCGCTGTTGTATCCTGACTGGTGGTCATAGTAAACGTCTCGTGGTGCTTGCCTTAGGTCATGCTGGCTGCCGTCTTGACGGTTCGGATACATTGTCGAAGCCGGTCGGCTGTTGTAGTAACCGGGGCCACCTAGTTCCGTTAGCATTCCTGTCTTTCATGTCTTGGTAGGGGGAGCTTTAGGGTTGATCGTACTTGTGCCATAATAACTGTTTCGTTTGCTGTTATTGCCCCAGGTTGACTCCGAGTCTATAAACAACGTTAGTTTCAGATTGAATTACATCAGCTTGAGAGAAGCCGGTGCATACCTGAGCGGTAAATTGACCTACGATTGCTGTAAGCTCCATCAATGGCGGCCTCGAAGCTCCGAATGGTATCTAGGGGGCGTTCCCAACGACTGCGGGTGGGGTTTGAGCGATCGGGGTCGGCTACACGAGAGGTCAGTATTGAGCCTAAGCGGTGAGACTTGTCTTTTTAGCGCGTCCACAAGAGAACTTACAGATTGGGTTTCCAAAGGCATCTTTGTGCTGCATATTCCGCAAAGAAGCGAGCGATGACTTAACATGCGCGGCCACCTCGGCTAGTAGAGGTCAGTATGGAGTTCACCGCACGCGGGGAAAAATAGAGGGGGTGGATAATGCATAGGAATGCATGCCACATGGGAGAACTTACATGGCTCTGCTTCGTTCATGGCTAAGGTAGGGTCGGCTTTTGTATGTAACCGTTTGGCGTCCTTTTCGGCACTGGTCTCGTGCAAGTCAAGCTTTTGCTCTTTGGAGTCGTGAGACTTGTCGGATCTGAAGCTGAAGCCTCTCGACCTGCGTTGGGAACTCGCTGGGCGGGCCTTTGTCTGAGTGGTAGGAGCGACGGGAGCTTGTGATTGCTGGTACTGCTGGTATTGCTGTTGTCCCTGCAGTTGCGCCTGCTGTAGCTGGTGCGGATTTGAAGTCGGGGGGTATCTGCTGGAAGTCGCCATCTTGGCTGACGGGGAGACGAGAGAGTTTTGATCTGTCTTCTAGGCAAAGCCCGGGGGTGCGGCGGGAGCGGTGGAGGAAGGGTCCGTGATGGGCCTGGGGTGTCGATGCCCTGTCGGTGTCGATGCCCTGTCGGTGGTGCAGATGGAGACAGGACCGTGATGGTTCTGATCGCGCGCAGGTTCAGACGGGATGGATCAGATGCCTGCTTATCGCAAGGGTTTCTTCGAAACAACCTGAAATGCTTATCGGCACAATAACCGGGCCAAGAGCTATCCAAAGTGGTGTTTGCACGGAGCAGATATGGGAGAAGCAGCGACGGAAAGGTTCAGATAGCACCCAGAGAGCGGTTGATGTGGACTGGAGGCTGGTGGAGAGTGGACCGGCGTGGATAGATACCCCTGGTGGTTGCCCTGGGTGTTTTGGGTTGGCGGACTGGGATCCGCGATCTTGGTGTCGCAGACTCTTTTAAAAATCAGGGAAAGTGTATCCTGGCACCCCGGGTGGCTGGGGTGAAAAGCGGATGTCGTTGGGTGCTGCGCCTGGTTCGCTGGAAAACCGGACAAATCGTCGGCCACAACGCAGAAGGCACCAGCAAAGCAAGTCGGCTAACCAATATTCGGCGCTGCGTTTCTTTTTTCGGTTTTCTGCGACGGTCGGCTCCGCTGTAATTGCGTCGATGGCGCGTTTCAACCTGTCAAAGTGCTAAAGCGATGGCAATTCCCAATATCCAAATGTCCAAATGATATCGATATGTTCGGTAAGCGCTCCGGCTTCACCTCCCTCGTTTGATTGACCGATTTAGTATCTGAAGGCGCGGCGATCCGAAGACGATCCGTATGGAGGTCTCTCCACTCTGGGACGCAAAAGGAATAACCGACAGGTTCAGTTGTGGGGGAGCGACGGACAAGCCTAGGACCGGGGGTTCAGGTTATTGGTGTGGTATGTTCGGAATGGCAGGGTTGCGACGTTCGATGGGTGGAGATTGGCGCTGACGTCAGGGCCGAACGATCCACAAAGTGAAGGCGATTGGCGTTGATTGGCGGCTATGATTGTCAGAAATCTTCCCCAGCTGCTGACTCTGCGGCCGTCGTCTCAAAAATCTGTTTCGTCTTGTTCTGTTCTGAAGATCCGATCTGGTGCCTGGGGGCGTACCAATATCGATGTTCGTGCGAGAGTTCTTCTTTCGGGATTGATGAATGCGAGGTTGGTGTTAGCGAAAGGATTCCCCCAGAGCTCGATAGTTATCGAAGGGGCGGGCGCGGCAGATAATAAAAGGCGAATTGACCTCGCTCGACGCATGAGGAAGAAAAAATCGGGTCTTGCACAAGGGAGGGGCGCTGCTTAATACGACAACAGGGGCGTGAGGGGCTGACTTACTCTTTTCCAGCGATCCCGGTCAGCGGTCCCGTGCAGCAGAAAAGTTGCTTGGAGAAGATTCGTGAAACGGACCAGGAAAAAGTTCGAGACTTGCAAAAACAGGAATGCGAGAACGCCAGAAAATCCGCAGAAGCCGACAACGAGGAATGCCAGCTTAAAGAACCCAAACAAGCCACAAACGAAAGACAACGTGGGAATGCTTGAACCGGAATTTCTTGTTCAATAAACGCAGATATACAAACCGCGGCATCCAAAAGTTTCAGAAGCCAAGAAAAAGTGGGTTAAAGGTCGCGGGGGGCTTCACGGTTTTAAGAATGATTCGATCCCGGATGTGGTGAGGAGATGGACAAGGAGCGACAAGGGCCGACAAGGAAGCCGCGTGGTGTGCGAGGTGCTTCGTGGAGCCACCATTGATTCGCAAGCGGAACTTGAACTTCTCGGATTCCCGTCGCGCCGCTGGACGCCAATGGAATGAAGCACAACGGGATACGGTCTTTTTTTAGGGTTCCCTACCTAGAGGGACACGCCGGCAAGTCTTTGACACCCGACAAGCGGCGACGGCAAGCATGAAGGGTACCTACGTCCCATCTTGGGAGCCGGCAAAAGGCATCTATCTCAGCTGGGATGTCTCGATGTCCGACCCGGCACACGATAATCTCTCTGGAACTGATACACGCGACCGTTGTCCTAGGGCGACACAGGCGCTGCTGCTACCCATCACGATGGCCTGTCTGATTTTCGATAGTCTTTAGTGACTCTGCGTTGCTTAAGTAATGCTGGAATATCGAGACCCGAACCGGCAGCTTGCCCGCACATGGTCTGCGCTACTTGCTGCGCCCACTGATGAACACGAGATGGCGAAAGATGCCGCGTCACCTAGATGATCCATCGAAATTTGTTGGCTCATCTCCTCACCCATCAGGTTTCTCAACCAAAGCACACGGCCCACGACCACACGCTTCCACATGTTACGTGGTTACACGCCTTCCAATTTCTACGAGGCAGGAGAAGGACAGATCTCGAACTGTGTCCCATCAAAGATTTGTTCACTTGTTCTGTTGATGATTATCATCCCAGAACTTGCCCATAAAAATGCCCAGTTGTGCCAGTGTTATACGCACACCGCATTGCCCGCAATTGTGCATCTCGATTTAGTAAGAGAATTTAGTACATGCGTCTGTACCTGAATTGAGGAGCCAGGCACACCCATAGAACGTTGCTACCCAAAAATACGAGCTTATTGACCTGCAGCGTAGTAGATCAGAGTAGTATCAGTGAGGCACTAGGCACTTACATAAAGCGGCCACCACTCTCGGAGAAGTCTTCCTGGTCAGACACAGAGATTGGCGTTGTGATGGTTGATAAACCCACCGTGACGATTGTGTCTGACAAGATCAACTCTGGTTCCTGTTAAATTGCATATTGGAAGATTTTCAATGTTATTGCACTGCCCCAAGCTGAGAAACAACTTTCTTTGAACTGGCTTTTCCTTGTCCCACGCGAGCCACGATCACCACTCGCCTCTAAGAAGAAGAGCCCGGTGTGGATGATTTTTGGCTTATCGAGACGCGTCGCGTCACGCCAACGTTCGACCCGGTGTTACAAAACCATGGCTTCGGCCTTGTCCCTGTCGCCGGTTTTTGTGCATCTCGAGCATCCTGCGTGCTTGTATCACATCCACCTGTCACGATCTCTCGAGAGAACTCTGGAAGTTGACCCGGAAGTTGGCCACTTACTCTCATCTCCATGCAAAGGCAAGGGGTATCAGATAGCTACTTGCGAATCGTGATCTGCCACGACAAAAGCTGAAAACGAACCAGGAAATCCCCATCCCCATCGCGAAAAGCAACTTCTTTGTTTGGTCAAAATTCCGGGTTGGTCCCAAGCGGATGGAATCCGATTTTCTGCTCTTGTCCATCTTCCGAGAACGAGAGAGTTCGCTGGCTGAAGCTTGGCTTTCAGCAGGACAAGCATCGAAGTATCGAATCGAACGATAAAGACCACGACAGCGGTTGGGTCCCATCCTGCCGGTTCCTGCCCCCGGTTGAGGCTCTCTCCACTTTCTCCGGATTGATCAGTTCTCGTTGGGTGGCTTGGCACTTTAGCGCGGTCACGATAATCGATAAGGCTGGATACCTATTCGCTGGATAAGGGGTGATTGTTTACTTTCTTATCTGGAGAACATCGTCTCTGAGGTAACGCTTTACACTACTTGAAGTCACTTTTTCAAGTTTCGCCGTTGCACACCGTACTTACCCAAATTCGGGGTGCCTGCATTTCTTTCCCGAAACCTGCAATAAATATACCAACAAGGCTTCAGTTGGCTCATTTATCTGACACTTGCAAAGTGGCATGGTGGCTTTTAGTCTGGGGTCATAAATCGCCACCTGTTTTTGTCTTGACGACTACTTTGACCCCCTGGCACGTCTTGTTGAACATATATTGCTTCGCATTATTCCACGCGGAAGTTCACTCACCGGGACATGTACTCATAGGCTGCACTTCCAAGCGCCCGGAACGGAGACGATAGCCATTGGCAAGGAGAGCAGCGCCTAAGTACGGGTGTCGAAACATGATCTGCTGATCCCGGCGCGGCTCGCATTTGATAATGCCTTTCAAAATCGCATTGGCTTGACGGATGACCCCTACTGTGAACTGAACCCGATCCAAATCTAACCCGGTTTCCGATTTGACGACCTACCGCTCAACAACAAAGTCCCCGTAATGCAAATGTCGTTAATGCCTCTCCCAAGACCAGATACCTCAGACTGATATGCCCATCCGGATCTTCCGAGCCGCATTTGTCATCGTGTGGAATAATATCGCCGGCCGAACCAAATGGTCATCACAACCGGCCCGTCCCCGACACGGACGTCGTCGTCGCGATGTCGAGTAGCCATCTCCCAAGGTCCATGGCCGTCAGTCTGGCTGTTGTTCGTTGGACTCGCCAGCTCCCGTTCCCGTCGCGTGACCGAGCGGTTCCAGTTTCGTTGTCTCAACGGCCGAGGTTGTGCTGCATACGCCCTTCCTAGGCATCCCCATGCTCGCCAGACCCCGTCGGCCTGTTCACAGTTTGTCGTGAGTTTCTCCTATGAAGAAGGCATGACTTTGGCGTAGGCACGTGTCATGCCGATTTCGCATCTCGTGGTCGCGTCTCGCAAACAGAGCGCTTGTGTGCCGATGTGACCTGCGTATCCTGTCAACTTCTTTGTTCAAAACTGTATCATTTCATGATGTGGTCCCGAATGCTGAATCCGACTTGGATGAGATGGGTCGTGGACAGCAGTAAATCGCCTGTGTCCATACTGATGTCGCACTCATGGTATCCTCCGGGGAGATAGGCATCCAGACCAAGACGCAAGGAATTTGACATCCGCTGCACTCCGCCCCTGGAACCCTGACTACCCGTCCAGAGTCGGATCGGTCATTTTCGGGTCTTGTGCGAGAAGACGGATGTCATTGTTGCTCGACCCAGACTAACAAAGCCATACCCAACCCATTCCGAAGTCTGTGGATGTCTCGAGTCCAAACGGTCTGGCCGAGCAAGGGGATGGAGTCGATACCCGAAGACAGATGGTGGAGCAAGTGTCCAGGGTGTTCGAGGGAAGAGCTAAGAGATGACCATTGCTATGACACATCTCCGAAGTGGCAGTGTTGGCCTTGCTGGCGTATGGGCATGCGGTTGCTGATCTGTACTGAGACACTTCATCTCGGAATCGAATGGCACGGACAAACGGACATGGAGCAGTTGAACCAAGTGCCATCAAGGTTCTCACGAAACGCGGTACTGAGGTCGCGGGGCGCACACTTGTCATGAATCCTAGGAATAGTGTTAACCAAAACTACAGCATTCAAGGATCGGTTCATGGTCTTGGGTAGCAAAGCGTGGATGTTGTGATTGAGGGGGCCTGTTAAATATTAGCCCAGGCTGGCTTTGATTGATTTGTGACATGAGAAGACTCAAGTCTCCTCCCCATTGCGCCGTTTCATGAACCACTCCCGTTGATGAAGCATTCGTCTCGCACCCAGCAGTAAACTGCGGGATCCTCAATCGCAATTGTTTGGCATGTCTCTTGTTGGTAATGCCTTTGATTTTGTATGCTAGAAGCAAGGCCCGTTTGCCGACCCTTGCTAATCCCTGATGCACCGAAATCATAAACCACCTTTACCACCCAACTCCGGCCTGACCCGTTCCCTTTAGATAGACGAGGGGTAGAGCATGATGCGGACGGAGGCACCGAAGGACCTGGCGGGGAGGGGAGTGGCGAACTTGGCGCGGACAACGCCGGAGTTGCCTGTGAAGTCACAAGTCAACATTCATCGTTCTACCCAGAACCTCGGGGAATGGGGATAATTACCGTGAGGCCTGGTGACCTTGCCCCAGATCACGCGGATCTTGGTGCCGCGAACCTCCTTCTGGCCGCGGTAGACATAGGCGACGCGCTTGCCAAGGTAGAAGCTGTATCCCCTGTCAATATCCATCATCGTGGTGTTCGGAACAAGTTTACCACGTACTTGGCAGCAGCAGTGTCATCAACACCCTCGATCTTGACCAAGCTGGTCTTGGGGTGGGTGGTGTGACGGCCACGCTGATAGCTCAGGTGGCGACCCCTATGCGATTCCTCTCGTCAGTCCGTGCTCGGTACGTCGTCGTTTCTGGCCTCGTCGTTTCCGAAATAACCAAGTTCCCAGCAACTGTCGTCTTCGGGGGATCGTTTCGTAGCGGCGCAGCAATCGCAGACTCGTTCGCATCGTCGATTCCTTTCGGGGGTGGCTACTCACTTGACATATACTGCAACAAACAGGGTCAGCAATGTCCAAACTTGCAAAACAGACACAAAGAACCATATACACGGGTTTCGCGACGCCGATGACTTCAAGGCGACGACGACAACACCGGCAATGTTCTTTGCGCAGGTGGTTTGGGAGTCTCACATCTGTGGCCGGCTTCGGTAGGCATCTTGACTGGCGATATGTTCCGCTTGATCAAAATTTCCCTGCCACGATAAAAGGGAACTCAGCAAGGAGTCTTGTATGAAGACAATTGCTGATCCGGAGTCCTGCGTTGGGCGACGTGTTGTGGCTCTGCACTTCGACGGCTCCTGGTAATTCGAAAATTGCCTGGTGGGAATTTGGTAGGGTTTGTGGTGCTTGGGACGGTTCGGAGTTTCTCGCCTTCCGAAAAGTGTGCGCCGCGCGAATGAGAGCCCAGGAGCGCGTCCTGCCAGCAGGGTCAGATGTGGCTGAGGTTCGTGCCCCAGCCACATTACATGACCCCTGTAAAGTTGTGCATGTTCCGATAACGCATGACACCCATCGGTCCTTATCTGTATCGTTATCTTAGCTTCTCCGCGATCCATGATGCAATCGATGGTTTTTTCTGTTCCCCTTCGGCTTTGCCCCTCACTGGCATCGTCGACGGCTCCCGAGCCCGGGCAAGCTCCCGAACTGAGTGACCCCCACATCCACACTCAACCTCAACTTCCACGACCTTGAGATGAGATGAGGAATGCTCCCGGCATCAGCCTGCAACACCAACGAATACCGGAATGATCTTAGATTCTCAGATGGCCTCTGTCCTTGTCATCCATACTCGTAAAGTTTTCGGTATTCTTAACGTTGGGGAGAGCAGGCGAACTGCCTGCGAAATATATCCAGTAAGCTCAGAACAAAAGAGTCTTTCGGGCCTGTTTCCGCAGCTAACCTAGGTAGTAAACCGGGGCGTGCACACTCCACTCGGTGTGTGCTATTGTTTATATCCGAAGCTGCAGATGTCTTTCTGCTCATTTTTACCGGCAAAGACTCAATGACAGTACCATGTCATCCAGGCAAAACACCATGGTCTAGAGGGCTTTTCGGCACAATGCGTTTCCGTTGACTCTGACCTCTTGAGTGGCAGTAGATGCCCCCCATACCTACGCATGGGAATCCTGTTATCTTCCGCTAGAGCTCGAGAGTCGTACATCTACGGTATTAGACTGTCCCATATGATGCGGGTTGACACGGCGCCTTTCAAGAGTGCGCGTGGCGTAAGACCGGCGGTTGACTTCGAATCCCGTCTTGGAAGCTGAAGCGACTTGAACTATACTTTGGCAATTTCGTCTCGGCGAACTGCAAGGAGCTGGCAGATTTGTTTCTTCACATCGGCGAAGGGAAGCTTTCTCCGTAGTTACCTGCTTTCACCCTTCCCCGACGAAGTTTGAATGGTTTGTCGGACGTACCTGTCTTACTGTTAACCCGGTGGCATTTCAGCAGGGAAGCAACATATTACTTCTTCCTGTAACGGCGCCTTCTGACTGTGAACGGATATCGGAACAATAATCTGCAGAGGAGCAAAGCGAAATCTCTAGCCCATGCAACATAGTCCGGTGCTTGCGGTATATTTACCTTTACCCCCGACCGACCCTGAAGAACGCATGGGTCGTTCAAAGTCTACAGGCTCACGGTTGACAAATTGAGCTATGGAGCCATCCGTACCTCTACGGTCCTGAACACGGATTCAAGTAACTTTTCCGCACCCCCCCACCATTCCCAACAGAAGCAGAAAGGGATCCATCCATGCAATTTGAACTTCTCCGAGCTCCAAATTTATCAGGCACTCGTCTAGTAATTATGTAACTGTGCTCTTGAGACCCGAAACGTTTACTTGCTCTATCCAGACTTTGAGGCCTGAAACCCATCGTCGACCGAGGACCAGATTAGCTCAGGTAGCTTATTATGACCGTATCCACTCGTTCTATACTGTCAAAAATTGTCCAGGGGCAACCCTGTTACTACGGCGCAAGATCGGAGCGCAAGCTGTCACTGTCTGGACTTTCTACCGGCGGGAGTCATTTGGTCGAAGTCGAGGAACCATTTGACGGCACCCGCTTCGGATCCATACCCTGGCTCTCGGTTCCATCGCCAGAGGCTACGCAGAGACGGCTTCCATAACGCTGGGGTCCGGATAATGTTAAGACATCTATCAGCCGGAGATCGGTGGAACCATGACATCTATAAGGCAAGTACGGGACGGGACCGACGTCCAGCTTCGTGAGGTTACCAACACCAGCCAAACTGACAAAGTCTGAGCCAACCTGCACTGCTCCCGTCCTGGAACATGGAATGGATGTAAGCATTCAGGGTATCACTGAATCTGATTTGGGGGGGGGGGGGGGGGGGGGGGGAAGCCAATCTAGCAGCCCTTTGTTTGATGCGATCATTCCGGAGGAGGAATATGGCATCTATCATGCATTAGGTAACATGAACGGGACAAGATTTCCATCCGGAAAGGCCGGCGGGGTTTGGGGGTTGGTCAAAAGAAGCAAAAGCTCTCTTGTTAAAGCTGTTATCAGATGGGGCCCAAGCTTTGGAGGCGGCTTGGCACCGTTCACTCGGTTGTTCCCCTTCATGAGCGTGATGAGGTAAGTGGTACGTACCAGGGTACGCACCTAGCGCGCGGTGCGGGGCCGTGAGTAAGCTTGCCCCTCGTGGGCCGTGGCCCATCAACTAGACTGACTGCAGCAGCAGCAGCTCTAGTTCGAGGGTCGCAGGCAGTCTGCGCATCATTCGCTCCCAGGTGCCCTGGACCAGCCAGGTTCCAGGTTGAGGGAGGTTCACCCAAATACGCCGTAGCTGAGAAATACACATTCACTTTTAACCCCGAAACCTGACCAAGCTTGCCCACTCTGTCCCAATACTTTCTTCAACCCCCATCGGGCAACAACGCAATCCTCTTCTTCCACTTTTCTCGTCGCCCTCACAGTCTCTTTTTTTCCTCGCTCAACCACCAACGCGACGAACTTGGAATATCGATTCACACAAGCCGACCGCTACGATGGCATCTGATCACCATGGAGCGTGAGTGCCCCTCACCCCGCCAATATCAGTCATTGCGTGGTGGAGCTCAACAGCTTTTTCAGTCTATGGTTGATTGTTGGTGATTTAGAAGCGCTTGCTAACAAACATGGCGTTGCAGTGCGGTAGAGCTCAAGGACAACACCGTCATTGTTGTCCTTGGTGCCTCTGGCGATCTCGCTAAGAAGAAGACCGTGAGTTACTGCTTACCATTGGGCTACTTCATATGGCAATCGACTGACGTGCAACTAGTATCCTGCGCTCTTCGGACTGGTGTGTATGCCCTCTTCTGGGTCGCCTCCGATTAGGGAGCTAACGTTATTCCTGTAGTACCGCAACCAGTTTTTGCCCAAGGACATCCGGATCGTGGGTTATGCCAGAACCAAAATGGACCACGACGAGTACATCCGCCGCATCAAGTCGTATATCAAGACCCCAACGAAGGAAAGCGAGCAGCAGCTTGAGGAGTTCTGCTCCATCTGCACATACGTTTCCGGCCAGTATGATCGCGACGACTCCTTTATGCAGCTCAACAAACATTTGGAGGAACTCGAGCAAGGAAGGAAAGAGAACCACAGACTCTTCTACATGGCTCTGCCTCCCAGCGTTTTCACCATTGTTTCACAGCATCTCAAGAGGTGCTGCTACCCCTCCAGGGGCGTTGCGCGTGTTATTGTAAGTCACTTGTCTTTTCGTTGTACCTCAGCCCTTGTCTGACACTGCAACAATAGGTCGAGAAACCCTTTGGCAAGGACTTGGCAAGCTCTCGAGAACTGCAAAAGTCTCTTGAGCCTGACTGGAGGGAAGAAGAGCTCTTCCGTATCGACCATTATCTCGGCAAGGAGATGGTGAAGAACATTCTTATTCTGCGTTTCGGCAACTCCTTCCTGGGCGCTACCTGGAACAGGCATCACATCGACAACGTCCAGATTACATTCAAGGAACCTTTCGGCACCGAGGGTCGTGGTGGTTACTTCGACGAGTTCGGCATCATCCGCGATGTCATGCAGAACCATTTGTTGCAGGTTCTTACGCTGCTTGCCATGGAGCGCCCCATCTCTTTCTCCGCTGAAGATATCCGTGATGAGAAGGTGCGGGTCCTCCGCGCCATTCCGGCAATCGAGCCCAAGAACGTCATCATCGGCCAGTACGGAAGGTCGCTTGACGGAAGCAAGCCTGCTTACAAGGAAGACGATACTGTCCCCAAGGATTCCCGTTGCCCCACTTTCTGTGCGCTAGTTGCGTACATCAAGAACGAGCGTTGGGATGGTGTACCCTTCATCATGAAGGCAGGCAAGGCCTTGAACGAGCAGAAGACCGAGATCCGCGTGCAGTTCAAGGACGTCACATCGGGCATTTTCAAGGACATTCCTCGCAACGAACTCGTCATGCGCATTCAGCCCAACGAAAGTGTCTACATCAAGATGAACTCTAAGCTTCCCGGCCTGAGCATGCAGACCGTTGTCACCGAGCTTGACCTCACCTACAGGAGACGCTTCTCCGACCTCAAGATTCCCGAGGCCTACGAGTCCCTTATTCTCGACTGCTTGAAGGGCGACCATTCCAACTTTGTCCGTGATGATGAGCTCGATGCCAGCTGGAGAATCTTTACCCCTCTGCTTCACTATCTCGATGATAATAAGGAAATCATCCCGATGGAGTATCCTTATGGTACGTGATCACCAAGATGTTCTATGGAATGACATTCAGTACTAACATTGTCTAGGTTCTCGCGGCCCGGCTGTTCTGGATGACTTTACGGCCTCGTACGGCTACAAATTCAGCGATGCTGCGGGCTACCAGTGGCCCACAACCTCCGCCATGGGGTCGGGCATGAAGCTGTAGATTCGCAACGTCCTCACTATCCTCCCTTCGCTCCGGATGATGGATATGCTTTGGTACACGTGGTTCAATCTGCGTCATGAGTTGGCAAAGGAAGCAGTTGTATCACGTCATGAGCAGAAACGTTGGGACTAGATCTTGCTTCCATTTCCCCTGGGGGTTTTCTGCGTTTTCTTTTTATGTGATGCTGGGAAAAGCATTAAAGCAATTTCATGAGAGTCAAAAGAGGCATGTATGGGTTTATAGGTAACAGCGGGCATGGCTGTTGTTATGTCCTTCACGATCCGGAGAGAACAATTTATGATGAGGTTCCTTTCTTACTATAGGTGTTGGGGATACAGGTAGTGACTCGCTCTTGTGCCTGGGGATGGTTGAAGACGTGAAGGGATGTCTTATCTCATACTGAGGCCGAATTTGAGTAGCCAAGTAGTTAGAGAAAGCTTCTTACCTTAATGGCCAGTACATTCATATTGAGCGTTGCCGCATTGTGCACTTTACGGTAACCATTGATCAGTCCTACGTATAGGTATGATACCCTAAAGTTGCTGTATCAAATTGCCAGCCGAACCAAAGCACAGGCCTGTAACGTCACGGGTGGATAGGTACGGTACCAGTCCGAAGTTTGATTACGTACTGCAGTATTTACCATGCAATACACAGAGCGTATCGTAACATATATCGTAAGGTAGTAACCATGTTTCTGGGCAGAGACACAACAGGGCTTTTTAGGTCGTACCTTTAACTGTGAGTTGAAATATCGATTTTACGTCATGTGTAATCGATAACTGGATAAGATAGCAAAATACGAGTATTTTCCATTAACAGCTGAGTATCTTAATGCGACGTTGGATTCACCAAATTTTCAAACTTTCAATAGGCGTGGTCAGCCTTGCGGCCGTCTCTCTTGTGTTGGTTGAAAGATCCACAGTGGCACCTACCTCTAGGTACTGGTAGGTACTTCCTTGGCTGGCTGCGCAATGGGTACTGCACCGGGCGAGAAGTGACCCCAGCCTCACTGGAGAAGGGCATACCGTGGATGGGTCTTCTTCCTCCCTGGGCGCCCACCCGTCGCAGACTGCCCGACAGGGAGGGCATTTGTCACTGGTGCGACGAACCTTTCAAAGGCACCAGACAAGTGATCCACGCGCACGCGCATTTCGACTTCCACTTGATCACCTGTCGCTTTTCCCTTGACCTCCGTTTCTAGCGTAAAATTCGATTTTGTGACCGACTCGGGCAGGCGTCCCATTCCAGGCTCTCACCTACCGCCTTCCTCGCTCTACGAACCAGCGCGTGTTGTATTTTCGATCGCCTTCCACTTTTGCGCACCTCCACTGCCGGGCAAATCTGAAACCCGCTGGCGACTTTCACTTTGACATCAACTACGATCCGACACGGCGCCCTACTTTCGCCCACCAACGCAACTTTTTCAATCAACTCGCCACCCGAAGTGATGGGAAATCGTGCTGTCTGCGCCAATCTCAACGTCTGAGCCGTGGTTTGATGCGCGCTCCCCGGGGCCTCCTTGACGAAGAAATTCCCCAGCGGATGTTCTTACCGTTCGCCTTCTCTCGCCTTCGCTACAACTTGGACATCAACAACACGTCCCTGGTAACGACCGTCACACGACCGACGATATCCCGATATCTCGCGACACGCTTCCGATCTTGCGTGGTATTTGCCGAAGCTGTTACACTTTGACGACCGATTCCCGTCTTCACGACTGCATTTCTAGAGATTATTTCAGCAACACACGACACTGGGGACGCTCTTTGGGCGAGCGTTGTTCGCGCGGCAGTAAGGCACGCGCAGGATGGAAAACGGACATATGAACGGAGTGCGCACCCATCACGACAGGAATTCGTGGACGAACGGCGTCAATGGAGGCGTGGCCAAGCGGGAGGGCTCGCCAGATAAGGGTAAAGCTCTCGCAAACATGTCGGGCTCCTCAGCCATGACGAACGGCGGAGGTGCCTCCTTCATGGATGTGGACAGCCAGCCGCCTGGCGGCTCTAAATTCACCGATCTGCCAGACGAGATCCAACACATCACCGCGGATATTATGCCTCTAAGCCTACTCCTGACTAGATTGTCACAATGGACTCACACGAAGTTGCAAGACGAGATCGCATACCTTGCCTCCAAACCCTTACCACAAGCCGTCCTGAATGGCAACACCAACCACCAATCCGCGGATAATCACGACACCTCGCAGGAGAGTCTTGAAAAGAAGGTTCATCTCCTCAACTTCCTGCAGGATATGCATTCAAAATGGGTCAAGACCCTTGTCATCACCGAATGGAGCAAAAAGGCAGCTCAGGTTGGAGCCCTGATTGACATCAGGGTACATATGTTGACCAAACAGGCTCACTACCAAGAACTCTTCTGGGAGTTGATCAGGATGAAGCAGGATCTTCACTGGGCGAAAGTGCCGGGCCCAGATCTGAAGACGGCTCTGGAAGTTCTGACAACTGGTCAAGCGTCCTGGATGCCCGAGGTAAGTCGATGGTCCAGATTATGCTCTGTGGCTTGGTGTTCTGACAACGTTAGTTGGGATATATCGAGCCCCCTCCTATAACGTGGGAGGAGAAAGAAGCGTTTATCGACAACATCAATACCATGCTAAGCGTACGACTCACCTTCGACGAACACGAAAAGATCCCGGCTGCTTTCCGTGACTATAACATCTCGAACGGAAGGGTCACGTTCAAAGTGAAGGGAGAGTTTGAAGTCGACCTGACGATTGGTGATGAGGACTTTGAGCAGCAATTCTGGTTCATCGACTTCCGCTTTCTTTTCACCCCTGCTCCAGCAGAGCTGTCGCATGGTGTGCGCACTTTCCTCGAGAACAAAGTCAACACAATCCTGGGCGATCAGGGCTTGGCTGGGTGCTATAACTATCTTCATGAGTTCGTTTTAACTCAGAAGATTGTTGAGTTCCGTCGTCAGGCAACGGAACTGGCAATGGGCAGGTGGGTTGATACCCTGAAGGTCGAGAAACTCAACCGTGCCATGTCTATCCAGTACTGGCTCAAGCCTCCGCACGGTCTGGAGGGCCCTTCTTCACAAACTGCCAAGAGCTGGGTTTTGCTAGGGGTATGGAGCGGAAAGGGCGTCGAAGGAGACCTTGATTCGAAGCCTTCAAGTTACATCAGCCTACGTTGGTTCCGCGACAACAAGGAGGTCAAGGATTTCGACATACCGCTAAATGTTGAGACTATTTCTGCGGAAAAGCTCCTGACGGCGGTTATTGCAAGTCACGTTGAATACATACTCACATCGATATCTAGCAAGCTTCTCAGCAAACCTCGGTTTGCACAGAAGCATGCAAGACTTGACTTGGAGATTTCAAAGGAGGAGCCGCAGAATTCTTCTTTGGCCGTACAACTATTCGACAATGACAAGGCTGTCATCAAGATCGAACCACTGACGGGCTTTTTTACACTGTTCCCGCGGTCCCCGGTCTTCTTGAAGGGACAAATGAAGCTGAATACCAGTTCCAATGCGGCGGAAGAAGGCGCAAACCTTATGGAGCAACTAAGATTTGACCATACAGTCAAGGATCTCAACAGCCGTGTAAGGAGTATAGGCTGGTTTGTTTGCCGTCCGCCAATTACCCAGGAAGAGACCAAGGCTATCGTCTACTCGGATGCTTCAGGATCTCGGGAAGCTTTCAAGGCAGTTTGGCTCAGAAAGGCAAATTGGATGACACGACAATGGTTCGTCATGATGAGCATGAGTCTTGGTGGTGACCAATGGTGGCTAGTTGACCTGTGAGTATAATCCTGATCAGATAAGCTTGGAGATTGATGATGTGCTAACTCTGAATAGCTCACCACCAAAGCCTAACTTCCCCGCCGGCCGCCTGAGGCTGTTCACCAAAATGCCCATGACGTCCAACCAACTAACGTTGTCGGACACCTTCTTCCGAAATTTGTCTGTCTACGCCGCTGGCATGATTTCACATATCACCGATCTTCGCAAGCTACATACCCTCAAAAAATCACACACGGCACTCGAGTTGCCAAACCACAGCCTACCGCCCCAGGTTAGGCTGCCTACGATTTATGTGCGGCTATCGGAAATGCTTCAACAACGTCCTGGATCCAGCAGTCGTACCTTGACGTGGGCAAAGGGCTTCGTACCCATCATCTTCAAGGGAGTCCGGACTCACACAGGTGACCAAGAGGGCCCAGCAGATGCCACAGCCGCTCAGGTCCGGCGCGATACGCCAGCTAAGATCCGAGCGGAGGCTAGATTAACCGTGATCGACAGGAACAAGTTCAAATCTCTGCGCGGAAATGTAGACCACGATGTGGTGTACAACCATCGTACCGGCCAGTTCTCGCTTAAGCTGCGAGCGGATATGGGTACTCCCGTAGTCGATTTGCTCGCCGATCGCGTACAGGCCCTGGAACGCTTGATGGAGTTTGTTGAGGCCATAAGACTGGCTGGTAGCAACGCCATTCCTCAAAGTGTTGCGCTCCGCGAGGTTGTTTTCACCTACAGCAACGACCCAGCAGAACCTGTTTCCGGTCCATCACAGGGTCCTCGTGCATGGAGCGTACACCTAGACCTCCCCAAAGATGCCAAGGTTATCCTTACTCTCGAAAAAGGGAACCCTCATATGCGCGCGCTAGATATGTTGCAAGAAATGGCCCAGTCTACCAAGACCGAGCTTCTACCGTCTTACCTTCCATTCTCTCTGCCGCTGTATAGGGTGTTGGACAGAATCGAGGATGAGTGGGAAAGCATTGCGGCGAAGAACGCAGGCAATGTGGCGATCGTGGTAAAAGCGGCAGAGTGGGTAACGATTAGGTTCTCGCTCTCTGCTCCGACTACTCGGCGACTGTTGTGCCTTGATATCAGGACCATGGGCCGCAAAGGTAGACTGTTGTGGCACGTCAAGCGTACTGATGAAAAGGGGCACGAACGACCTCTTAACGCCCCGCAGGATGAGTTTGATACCTCCCTCCAGCGGTCGGTATGGCACGCTCATGGCGATGGAAGGAAAAGCTTCGGTACCAGCGCCGCTGCTGACCCAAAGATCGGCATTGAAACGCTGTTATGGTCTATCAGCGAGTCAGTGAAATCGCTGGTCGGTACACTTCCCCCACCGCCCATCACCGCTCCCCATCAAGGAGGCGCAGTACAGGATCTTAAACAAGGACACCAGCAAACACCCCAGGAGCTAGTAGCTGCACAAGCTGCACAGGGAATGCCCCCGCAACGACCGAAGCAGCAACCACCTCCACCATCCCAACCACAACAGCAGCACCGGCCCGTTAACCAACCGCAAGCCCAGCCTCAGCCTCAGGCCCAGCCCCATACTCAGGTCCAACTCCAGCAGGCTCAGGTTGCTCAGCTCCAAGCTCAGCGCCAGGCACAAGCCCGCGCCAACAACAACAGATTCGTCAACCGCGCGCATCCCGGCCAGCCACCACAACAGCGGCAGCCTGGCCCTCAAACCCAGGCACAACAGCAGCAACAGCAGCAACAGCGGTACCAGATCCAGCAACAAGCACAAGCGATGCAGCGAATGCAGCAACAGCAACAACAGCAGGCCGCCCAACAACATGCCCAACAGCAAGGCCAGGCCCAACAAGGCCAAAGACCCGTTCACGGCCAAGGAGGTCCTCAGGGCGTGCCGCAGGGACAGCCGGGTCAAGGTGGTGCTGGTGGTGGTATGGGTGGGAAGAATGCCCCTGTGGTAGTTATCGACTAAGGAAAAGACGTATAACTACTCGGCGTTTCAAGCAAAGAATAAGAAGGAAATCCGGATGGTGAGGTGGATGGGATGTACATAAGTCGTAGTGTAGTAGTGTTGTTATCGGGCATTTATGGAGCGAGGCCACAAAAAAAAAAAGAAAGCGGATTCTAAGTTCTAACTGGTATTGACTGATCCTTTATTTTTAACTACACATCCGGAAAAGGGGAAAGGAAAAAGGGAGGAAGGAAGGAGTTGGGAGCTTATTAGGAAGATTTCCCTTCTATTACATACTTGCTCTAGGAGAGGGGAGGAGGTGATGTTAGCTGAAGAGAGAGAGAGGTTCAAAAGGAATAAAATAAAAAACATGGCGAGCTTGGGGGGAAGAGATTAGTGGCCAGCCAATATGAAAATCCTAAATATCCTTATCAAACCGTTGGTGGTTACACCTCTATCATACATACGCAAGTGCGTTAGACCTGACGGTCTGTAATACGATCACAGAAATAGAGGCATACCGACGGCGTTAACGGGTTTGATGCTGGGAGTTAACTGACTGGTAGAAAAGTGAATGGCGTGGGGTGTGGAATACGCTGCTGGATAGTTGACACCAACAGAAAAACAAAACACAATAGGAAGAAGTCTACTTTGAAAGACAATAGATAAGTTGACTAGCGAGTCCACTCCCACTTTGAATTTCCTGAGCTTTTGCATGACTTGCTAGGACTGGTCCATAGGCAGGAATGTATGTGTACACGGGTTTTGCTGTGTCAAAGTCATTCCATTCCCTCCGAGTGATCACGAGTTCAAAATAGACTCGAGGATGGATCACTATAATCGTGGGTGTGAGTGAGGACTGGTCGTAGAGTTGAGGTTACTTAACGCGCGAATACGAGAACTAACATCCACCGGGTCTTTAGGCAATAACGCAGAACATTTGACTAGGTAGCAATTCAAAATATTAGAGTCGAGAACATGGGACCTCCATACTGACCCTTTCCATAGTACATACACCGTTTCTGGCCCCAGTTTCGGTTGAATACTCATCCCTCCACGGGTAAGTAGGGTAGGGTAGGGTAGCTTATTCCCTATATCTCTATTTATCTGTAATGTACACACTGACTATTCTATTCATTTGTCAGATTTTCTATCCATTTTCCATCGCGTTGCCGGTCCGGTCATGTCCTCCTTCCTACAGCGGCAGACCTAACGATCCCTTTCCTCTTCATAGTATTCCGAAAGGGGAGTGTTCCCAAACCTCAACGGGAACACTTCCTTGTCCCCCTTCTCCGCCTGCTTCCAAGACTCCGACATCGGTCTGGTAAATCGCTGCAGGCCCGTCTTCCCAACCGTCTCTCCGGTATATTTGCCCCAGAACCCGCCCGTTATCTCGAACGCAATGTCCGCAGCGCCGCGCAGCGCGCTGTTGATGCCGGGCGTCTGGTACGAGCCGCCCACCACGGCCAGGTTGCCCTTGAAGGCCCGCAGCAGCTCGTGGTGCGCGTTCACCATGCGCTCGCGGTGGCCGACCGTGTGCTGCGGGATGCAGTTGTGGCAGAGCTTGGTGGTGGCCACGGCGCCGGCCGCGTCGTCCTCGGGGATCTGCAGGTGGCGCTCCACCGCGGCCTTGGCCATGGCGATGCACTTGTTCTCGTCGTACATGTAGGAGGGCTCGGCGTCCCAGTAGTGGCCGCCCATCATGACGGTGAACTTGGTGCCGGGGACGGTGTCGCCGCCGTAGTTGCGGCCGCGGTGCTCACGGTCCGAGTCGAAGAGCACGCCGAGGACACCCTCCTCGTTGTGGGGCGTGGTCGAGGGGATAAGATAGCCGATACCATTGAATGGTGCGTTGAGGTTGGGGGTTGGGTACCAGATGTTGACGACTCGGATCGTGACGGCGGTCGAGCGGGCTAGGGAGGGGAGCTTGTTGACGGTGAGCCCGGCTAGTGTCTTTGCGTAGATTGTTGACACGACTTTGTCGTATAGGACGTTTTGAACAGTTTTGGTGGATTTGATCTGGCGTGAAGAGTTAGTAAATGATATCGCAAAATTACCGGCTGATAATCAGCCTGGTCGATGCTGGCGAAGCAGCAGAAGCTTTTGTCCCAAAAAAAAAAAAAAAAAAAAAAAAAAAAAAAAAAAAAAAAAAAACCTACCGCTATCCTTTCTGACGGGTGAAGAGAGATAGATTGCACAGGATCGTTGAGCTTGAAAGTGACCCCTGTATGCTTCAAGAACCGTATGAGCGCGTCCGTCAGGGTGCTAAAGCCCTTCTTGAACCAGATATATTCAGAGCTCTCTCCCTTGGCCATGAAAATGCGGAGCATATGGCTGACGTTGGTATGGTACCTTAACATCCTTTCCATCAACTCTATATCCTCCCTTGGATACCAGATTTTACCCTTTTCGGGGCTCGGTAATGTCGTCTTGGAGAACAGGCCGCTCTGCATACTGAGATTCCATATATCGCCGCCCCATACGCCGTGCATCAAAGCGCCGAGGGTGTTGTCGATCAGCTCACGATTTCCCGTAGCGCGCCCGAAGAACTCGCCGACCGATAGATCTTCTCCGTCTTTGAGCGTCAATTTGCGCCCGCCCCTGAAAAAGTATTTCATAGCGGCCGGAACTGCACCCTTAAAAATGGGCTCTTTTAAGAGTGTTTCCACCGTTTTAAGGATTGAATCTGCAGAATCGAGGGGTCGATTCTGGTCAAAGATGGGCTGCGGCATGGCGACAAGATGATCGGGGTAATAGATGTAGTTGCCCAAAGGCTCGTCTTTGCTCCTAACTTGAAGTTCGTTTTCCAGCTCGAGTGCGCTCACCTAATGGCAGACAAAATCAAAGCAGGTTAGCCAGGACAGTCCAACCCAGGGAGCTACCGAGTACCTACCGGCGTCCCGCAGAGGCTGTACATACTAACTTCCAGAAGACCAAATCATCGTACCTGGCCTTGTCGTTCATGGTCTTGAGCATGCGGCCACCGCGCTGGAACAGGACCTTGCCGGTTTCGCCTGACGGGGTTTTGACCGTGACCTCCTCTGTGTCAATCCATCCGCCGAGCCTGTTAGACGCCTCATAGACCGTGATGCGTGCATCGGGGTTGTAGATGTGAGTGAAGAAGGCCGTGGCCAAGCCGGTCAGACCACCTCCCAGGATCGCGATATCCCTCGGGACCTCTGTTGTTGGCGTCGTTACCGACGTCGAGTAGGATCGGGTCTTGCCGGTGGCGGCGAGGGCGGAGGAGGTTGCATTGTGCCTCTTGCTGGTGGTTACGGCGGAGCCAAAAGCACAAGTGCTCGCGAGCCGTGAAGGCGATAGGGTTGCTGGTTGCGCCCACTTGCTGCTGACGCAACGTCGCGTGTTGCGCGCCAGACTGCGCTGACTGGTACTGTACATCATGAGAAACTTAAGGCCTTCGTGGTCCTCATCCCGCGCCGTTCAATGGCGCGCCGTGTTGGCCTTGGGTTAGATATGCAGGAGCTTGTTATCGTCGACAAGCGTTCGATGATGTCGCCGGGCCGAAGAGTTGAAATTAGGTTTTTGTTGACGGGAAGAACAAGGGGCCACCATGCATGTGAAGCACAGCATGCAAGGGACCTTGTACTGCTATCCGATCTTGGTGGACTGATCTGCGTGGGTGTCTGTCCGCCCAAGTTCTTGGAACGCACAACTGAATCCCGAGCCTTTAAGAGATTTTGGCAAACAGATTTTACAGAAAGAAAATGATGTTAAAGAAATTGAAACGAAGGTGCGGGGTGGACAGGTCCAGTTACAAGAATCTAAAGAATTGGCTTCCGGCAAGGCCACCCCTCCTCGGCACGCTAACCCGCTCTGAGTGGCCTGACAGGTCGAGCCACGGCAGACCAGGCCGGGGTTGAGCCGTTCCGCCGGTCATGGTGATGCCACCACCACCGTTCCAACTGCCGGGCAAGCCGGTCGTGGCCGGGTCATCACAGGATATCACACGTAGAATCGAGACACACTCACCCATGCAGGAAGTGCTGTAATAAATAAGGTATAATGTTTGTAGCTATTCGCTGAAAACTTTGCAAATGCTGCTACGCTACGGGGACCAATTCCTTTGTTCCCTTCCAGTGCCATAGGTATGCCCTCCTCCAATATAGAACACCCTAGTCAGTATAGTAAACATGTAGACAAAGTCGACGCCTTCCTTGGATTCCAATTGTATGCTAACCCCTTCCTGCCGGAACGCCGCATGGACAGCAATCATGAATAAATCTAAGCATCCAGTCTTTGACCCAGACATCCCAGTGATATAATACAGAACCAAAACACCCTCCTGAGTACCAACCAACTTCTTCTGGTCCAGTTCCCTTCCTGCACAACTGCCACATCTCTCGTAAATGGCATCTGCCTTGAACATTCCCATCTTTTTCCTTGCTTCGCCCCATTACTCACACGACAACCTCAGGCATGTTGGCGTCCGCTTGCTGGTCCTCGGATCCAGGCAAGACTACGTCTTCTGGGGCGTTCTCATCCACAAACTTCCTTTCGCTGACGTGCTGTTGCTCGCCTCCTTCGCCGGCTACCCAGACCTTATCCTGGAATGTACCGCGTTGACCCTCCTCATGCGAGAAAGGGCAGAATCGATTGGTGCACGGGTGAAATTTGCAAGGCGTCTTGACGTGGGTGAACTTGCATCCGGGCACCTTGCATTCGCCGCCGTTTCGGCAGGGGGGCATGCTAGGGTGCTTGAATGGGCAGTGAGGGTTGGTGCAGTTGGGGAAGAACTTGCAGTCCATTTCACTCTGATGCGCCGCCTTGATCGCCGGCGATGGGTGACGGCCGACACACTTCCGGTTCTTGCAAGCCGCTCCGAAGCTGCAGACGTCCTTCACGTCGATTGGGATGTTGGGCGGCGCCGCCGGAGACTGGTGGGCGAACTTGCAATCCCGGTTGGAACAGCGAAGGTTGAATTTGCAGACCGTCTCTTCGGGATTGGGGGGCTCGCGCTTCGGTTGCATCATATCGACATCTTCACCGGCCTGCTGGCCTTGTTGAGCAGCGTCGCCTTGACCGGCATCCGAGCCCTGCGAGTGTTGGTGACCGCCAGGTTGAAATCCTCCACCACGGCGGAAGTTTGGCCGGCTAGTGCGCTCATATAGCGGCCGTCCGTGACCCCGACCATGTCCATGGGGGCCGTGACCGTTGGGAGCAACACCACTTTGTTGCATCATCATCTGCATCTGTTGCAACATGTGCCTTTGCTGCTCCATAATCGCCATGATGTCCGGCTGGCCAAATCCACCCATACCATTCATGCCGTTCATCGGGTTCATCGGGCCCATACCACCAGGGCCGGCAGGGCCGCCCATGTTCGCCAATCCTTGCGCGATGCTGGCGACACGTGTGTTCGTCGTGCGTGGCTGTCTTCCAACGCCCATTCTCGGGCCTGTAGGAGGGCCTCGCGCTATCCTCTCGTTTCCAGACTGGCCGCGAACGCGATGCAGAGCGGCGTTGGGATCGTGAGTCCTGTCCATAGCACGGTTGATCTGGCCCATAATACGCTTTTCCCGTCCACCACGCATGCCGTTGCCGCTTCCGTTCCGCATAGCCTTGGGTCCAGTAGGACTTTGCGATGTTAGCAGGGTACCAGGTCCGGAGAGGGTTGATGAAGATGTGACATACGCGTTAAGCTCATTGCCAGAGCCGTCTGTTGTGACGTCCATGTTGAAGTCGCCCATTGAATTGTCTTGTGCCGTATCCATCGCACCCTGCTCGTCGGCTACGGGTTCAGGCGCGGAGCTGTACTGTGGAATGAGGGCATTTTGTTGCTCAAAGAGCCACTGAGCGAAGTGCAATGCGGTCGGGTCGTCAGGTCCCAGACTGAGAAGGTCGCCAGAAATCTCCGCGGCGACTTCATCCTGTGTTTTGCCGTTGGCCAGCATGAGGACGAGGTACTCGGCCATAGGGGCGGCTTCGGTGGTATTGCCCGCCCAGCCCACCTCAACTATTTTCTCCTGGATGGCATTGTTGAGGGCATCCGCCAGAGGGGTGCCAGTGGTGAGTTCGGTGGCCATGGTTCACGATCGGTGGGGTGGCGTATTGGGACGATGACGAACGAAGGCGCAAGGTCGGGAATAGAAGGGTCGTTTTGGGGTTTGAACGTTCACGACGGGGAGCTGACGACTATAGAAAGCTGGCGAGTTCGTGTCGAGATGGCGGCGGCGAAATCGGTCAGCGGAAGGCCGCAGGCGGTGCAGACCTGTCTTGCTCTGTCAAGAACGCGAAAGTTGAAAGCGACAGTCGGTCGGGGCTCGTGCAGCGGTTCTGTGCAGAGGAAGCCAGGTCGTTATCGAAAAGGTCGTGAGTTGCGCTCAGATACTAACGATACAAACGCTGTCGGGTCGTAAGATGTTAGGTTGAGAGATCGTGTAGGTTGATTTGAAGATGAAGATTTTAAGATTGGAGCTTGATGCCTGGTTCCAAGCCGAGCAGAACTGAACGTGCTTGAGACTTGCTTTGACAACTGTGGCTGGTGTCTGATCAGTAAGGTGCCGCCTGTGGCTTGTCGGTGGCTAGGATGAGTGTAATGGTAATACGTGATTGGTTCAGTTCCTTCACTTCCATTGAAGGAACCGCTTTGTCAAGGAGAATGGAAGGAACTGGGCAACTCCAGTCCGGTCCGCTTCGTTCCGTCACTTTTGACTCGCTTTTAATCAGCAAAGTAGCAATTGGTATCAGCCGGTTGGACGGTGTTTTCTTTTCTTCAACTCCGGAAAATGTCTAAACCGGCTATTGCTATTACATACATTATACATGATACATACCTGCCGTGTTCGGATTCAAGGGTATTGCGGCGTGCGGCTACCAGTACAAGTTCCAGCGCAGGTACTTTAGCACTGAATGCTATCGATTTACAATACCGATACGCTTGGTGATGTTCCCGTCTTGAACAAGAAAAGCCTGTTTGCTAGCAATTACCGCATCAACTCTCGAAATCGAGGTTCGGGTAAACACTTTTCACGCAGGCATAAGCAGGGTTAAAGGTGTAAAGAAGTAGTGAAGAAGCATGTACATAGGTGACCGACACCTTTAATCCTGCTTGTGCCTGCGTGAAAAGTGTTTACCCGAACCTCGATTTCGAGAGTTGATGCGGTACCCAGTCACTTACCATCATCACTTGATCCCAAGGGTTTTTTTTTTTTTTTGTACGTGCGTGGGATTTCGCATACATACTGCGAACGCACCCTACCCGCCTTTGTTATGAAGTCATTGATCATTTTCGGACAATCTGATCGACTTCACCTTGCATGCCCGTACGCGCACATTCGACGTTAGCCGGTTAGTACTATCGCACGGTCCACCTACAACCTAGCCGTGCTAGCTTTCAAAACCTTGCAGCGGGGAAGCACGTCTTCCATGGGTGCAACGTACAACGGTGCTTGCTCGGAGTATTCCCGTCTTCCACTTCCGCAGCATGTTCGCCCGAGGGACGACATCTGTAAATCTCTACAGGAACCAAATATCATATGCCTGGGGAAATACTCACCATTTGACTGGACTAGTAAGATGGACGATGCAGCTTCGAGCCTCGAGCTACCTTGACTCCGATCCCCCTCATACTTCCAACTTTCGACACCGTCTACCGCTATATCAGACAAGTTCTACCCAGCTCACAACACTGATAGCCCCGCGTGATTCCCTCTCTCGGTGGACTTTTGACGGGATATCGATGTTGTGGTATTCTGCTAGGTCAAGATGCTTGGCCATAATTTGCGCCGAACCATGGTGGAAACAGCTTGGAAAACTTCGGGCAGCAGAGCAGCAACCGATGCCTTTACTTCCTCTCTTACCTCTACGGATACAGCAAGCATGTTCATCCTCCATCCAGGTCTCAGATCAGCAGGAAGAGAAGAGAGGAAAAGAGAAATGCATCGTGGCTTATTACGGACGAGCGTGTTACAGATCAAGTATGGCAGCTGAGTGGCGCCGAACAACAGGATCCTCCTAACTGCGGTGCAACCACCAAAGATTATTTAGAAAGCACCAGTGCTCGTTGGACAAGACAACCTCGTTCCAGACGCTGCCCCTTGCGGCTTTGCTAATAAGTAAACAGGAGAGAGGACAGTAGCCAACCAACGACCCGGGCCGGCCTCGAGATCTGTCACTACGAGGCAGAGTATGCCGGTATGGCAGAACACCGCCTTAGGCCTACGTTGAGGCTCGAGCTAGAGGTACCAGAAGCACGGAGGAGGTATCGTGAATGTGTGTGATAGGTACGGCCATCAAAGTATCGTGGTCTCCTTCTCGGCTTCTCCAACCCCGAACCCAACCGCAGTTGTGGGCTCCCATCCGAACGCACCTCATGGCGTTCATACGACCATAACATGTCGAGTGCCGCCTCGGGTCAGCATCCGCGGTCATTCGTGGTTAATTGCCCCGCCTCCGACCCAAAGATTCACTGGAGATATGTATCACCGCCAATCCTTTCGTTTAGCGGCCAGCCTATGCCGATCTCCCTCTCGCACTCGGCCTCGTAGGGCATTTTCTCTGCATCGCGAATCTCCTCCTGTCAGTAAGACTCTCCTCTGGCCTACGGTGACGCCTGAAGCCTGAAAGACTTTGGGGATTCTAGTCAGTCTAGCTGTTGGTAGGTCGCAGGTCGCCAAGACGCCCAGACATCAAACCACAAGAGTGTTAGTTCTCAAAACACTGCCGCCCAAAGGCTTTTCATCAACGACCAACAGAAAATGGCGACTCACGATCTTTCGCTCTCTTTCCTCTGCGAACGGGGCGCAATTCATTGTGGCATGGAATCACAAGATTTCCATTCAGCTCACAGCCAAGCCAAGAGCCCAGGGAGAGAGAGCATAACGCATGGCTTACCGCCCAGCAAAAGCTGCCCTGTGGTGTAACTAACCGTACTTGGGGCCCATCGTCCGCGGACCTCAACCTATAATTCTCCGCACCACGACTTTACCCGTGGGTGTGAGGTCGGCCTTGTCTCGCTACACCCACTCTCTTAGAGTGGGTAAAAAAATCCGTAGACAGCACAAAACCCGTAGACAGCCAATGTCTAAATCCCATACTACCGCTTTTTTGCGCCGGCAGACCACTACACCAACCAGACTATATTCCCGCGCAAAAGGATACAAATAATCGAAGTTGACACTTCGGTCGCTTAAGTGGTCTTATATAGTTGCGATGACAGATCCCATCTGCCATCACATCCCTCATGATGGAGATGCTCTTTTGGGGTTAGGGTTATATTGGCAAGTTTTGGCTGTCTACGGGTTTTGTTCTGTCTACGGATTTTTTTACCCACTCTCTGCAAGAGAGTGGGTGTAGCGAGACAAGGCCGACCTCACACCCACGGGTACCGGTATACCTTACCGGTTACGTAGGTACCACCTACTGGCACCGAGCCACCACCTACCGGCACCGAGCCACCGACCACCTCGAAAAAAGGCGTCTCCATGTCCCATGAAGCTCTTGTTCCTATACCGATGTCCACTAAGCTTAAAATCTCTCTGACGTAACGTTGCGCCAATGTCAAGGTACACTACGGTATATTGCAACAGCAGCTGCTTCTTGTGGAAAACACCGAGGCGAACCACATCACATCCTCCAAAGCGACGGGATGTACATCCAACAAGAGAATGTTTGGACATCACATCTACTATACTTCCGACTAATCACACACGGCACAAATCGGCACAAAAAATCAGAAACAACAGAAATCATAACAACAAAAGAGACAGACAAAGAAAATCTCACGGGTCAGCCGTCGCAGATTGTTCCAATCCCTTTCAGCTTCCTTTCCGCTCCAACTGAACAAAAACAGTTTCAGAACAGCACAAGCAAAGATGGGCTGGCTGCCGTGGGCTGGAAGGGGATAGGACCTGTAGCGTTCCCACTTACTGCGTACTGCGTACGGAGGGTTACATCCCTTCCATCTTTTGGTGGCTTTTGGCGGTCCGATCGATATCACGGCATCCCATGGCTTTTTTTTACAGCTTCTTCTTTGTCCATTGTTTCTTGTTTCTGTTTCTTGACTTGATCCATGGAGGTTTGTTAGGGGTCAGCATTCCCCATTGTACTGCCCCGTCTACCTGATCTGACGTACCTGACCTTAATGGCGGCTGTGATGTGGTGATCCACCACCGAGTCTAGTCTTGTCATCCAACCTAATCCATTTGGCGCTCGCTTGTTCGTTGCATCGCATCTCTCTCGCATGTTTCTTTTTGGTGTACCATGTTGGTTACTAGTTACTAGAACTAGTTACTTACCTGCCAACAATTCAGTCTTGCCAACGAACCAACAACAACAGCAAGCCCCTAACAGGGCAGTTAGGCTTAGGTAACACTTCTAAACTGTATGATAGAGGATCGGGCGCATGCAGGTTTCTCGACAGAGACAAGACAAGACAAGACAGCAGGATGGTCGGATGGCCATCCATGATCCATCCCGTCTTTACCTACCTGCTGTGTTGCAACACAACAACAAGGGGCGGGCCTCCGGGGTACCACTCATCCATTCAAGCGCATTCAGATACCCCTGTCCGATTGGTCACCGGCCCTTCTTACGATGAAAGGTTCAACTGCTTTTCGGATGATCACTCTCTCATCCAATATATAAAAACCAAGCCACTCCTTCTTTGCCCTTCAGTCTGTTTACCGAGTTTTGGCCCCTTGTATAACGTTCTTACAAAGGGAACCTTTTTGCTTATTCTCGGGGCCTCGTCCTCCACTTCAACAACCTCGTACCTCTGGTTCAGGTCGTTCATGCCTGACATCTGCGTCACCCCATATATCGTGACTGCCCCCGTCAAATAACCGAGATCGACAATTTCAACGAGAGTTCACAACACCCCGAACTGATCGTCAAGAGATGGTCTTCACGCCCTCGCTGAGGCTGCTTGCAGTCTCACTCGTTGCCCTCCTCGAGCCGGTATCCGCGATATGGCCGGCACCGCAGAGCTTCACCAAGGGCAACTCGAGTCTGTACCTGCATCAGAATATCAACATAACCTATAATGGAGAACCTGTAAGGCTCTCAACTTCCTCCTCTTCTTCCTCTTCTTTCTCTCCCTCTCCACCCAACAACGTGTGCGGACCTGATGGTTCGGGCTATGAGGGTCTCTTTACTAAGACACCAGCGCAACAACAGCTCGTCTACACGGCAGACTACCCCGCCTCGAGCCTGAACAGCAAAGAGATCGTCCAGGATGGCGTCTCGCGCGCGCTGGGCTCCATCTTCTCCAAGAACTTCGTTCCCTGGATGCTCCAGCCCCGCGGAAAGCTGTCTGAGTTCGAGCCCGACGTGTACAAGGGTCAGAAGTGGATCAAGTCGCTCGAGATCGTTCAGACGACCAAAGATGCCAACACCACCTTCAAGCCCGCACTGGCTGGCGAGGTCAGCGAAGCGTACAGCCTCACCCTCAGCGCCGAGGGCGATGTCAAGCTGACGGCCGACTCTTATATCGGCGTGCTGCACGGCCTCGAGACCTTCACGCAGCTCTTCTACCAGCACTCGACCGGCACCTCGTGGTACACGCCGTACGCGCCCGTCGAGATCAAGGACAAGCCCAAGTACCCGCACCGCGGCATCTTGCTCGACGTTGCGCGCACATTCATGCCCGTCAAGAACATCCTGCGGACCATTGATGGCATGGCCACCAGCAAGCTCAACCGGCTGCACGTGCACGTCACCGATTCGCAGTCGTGGCCGCTCCAGATTATCTCCATGCCCGAGTTGGCCGAGAAGGGCGCCTACCACCCGAGCCAGACGTACTCGCCCGCCGACATCGACGCCATTCAGAAGTACGGCGCCCTTCGGGGCGTGCAGGTATACTTTGAGATCGACATGCCGGGCCACATCGGGTCCGTGTCGCTCTCGCACCCGGACATCATCGTCGCATATGACCAGTGGCCGTATCAGTGGTACTGCGCTGAGCCTCCTTGCGGCGCCTTCAAGCTCAACGACACCAAGGTCGACGACTTCCTCGGAAAGCTGTGGGACGACGTGCTGCCCCGCGTTACGCCGTACTCGGCCTACTTCCACACTGGCGGAGACGAGCTGAACAGGAACGACTCGATGCTGGACGAGGGCATCAAGTCGAACGATACCGAGGTGTTGCGCCCGCTGCTCCAGAAGTTCGTCGACAAGCAGCACGAGCGCATCCGGAAACAGGGCTTGACTCCCCTCACCTGGGAGGAAATTCCGATTGACTGGAACGTCAATATCGGCAAGGATGTCGTGGTGCAGACGTGGCTTGGATCGGATTCGGTCAAGAACTTGACCAGCAGAGGCCACAAGGTTATTGACAGCAACTATAACTTTTGGGTAAGTTGATTCGCATCCTGGTGTCTGGAGCCTGAAAGACAAACCTTTGAAAACTTGAGGGCATGAGAAAGCAAAGAAAAAAGCTAACAAGTACCTTTCCAAACACAGTACCTCGACTGCGGCCGCGGCCAATGGCTCAACTTCGACAACGCCGGCTACGCCGCCTTCTCGCCCTTCCTCGACTGGTGCAACCCCTACAAGAGCTGGCGCCACGTCTACTCGCACGACCCGGCCGCCAACCTGACCGAGGAGGAGGCCAAGCTCGTCCTCGGCGGCGAGGTGGCCGTGTGGGCCGAGTCCATCGACCCCATCACCCTCGATACCATCATCTGGCCGCGGGCTAGCGTTGCTGGCGAGGTCCTCTGGTCCGGACGCATCGACCCGGCCACGGGCCAGAACCGGACGCAGCTCGATGCGGCGCCGAGGCTGTCGGAGCTCAGGGAGCGCTTGGTCGCTAGGGGCGTGCAGTCGTCGTCCGTGTACATGACGTGGTGCACGCAGGATCCGACGGGCAAGTCGTGCGAGTATCCGCTGGTTTGAGAACGGAACGGAGGGCCGCGTGGTGACTCGACCGTGCCGTTGCTGAACAAGGATGAATCAATCAAATTGGGAGTGACGGGCGTTCTTTGGTTTCACAGCGCATTAAGGGATGAGGCGGGCCTTGCGCTGCTTATGTTTTTTCTTCTAGCTGTGAACATAGTCGTAGTCAATGTCGGAACGTTTCGAAAATTGCAACACATATCATGGCTTTTCTGTAACACTTGTCCAGCAGGCTCTACTCCAGCCCAACCACTAGATTTTCCTGGCACAGAGATAAAGGTTGTATACCTTGATGTGTCTGAGGGGTTTAAGCGCGTACAAGAGATAGGGGCCATTTTTGCAGGTCCAAGGCCGGTGCGATGTTTTGAAGGGATGTCTTTGGCTGTCCACCAGAGTCGGGATGATCCCGAAGCGACTAACCTTTGTGACCAAAACGAGGATGGTATGGTTGACGAAAGAGTCGGGGTTTGCAGCGCCCAGCCCCAAAGAAGCGATCATCTGAAGTTCTGGATCTGGAGATTTGCGGGGTGCAGCATCCGAGAAGTCATCCATCTGTGACAGCGGTCTATGGATTCTTGCCTGCCTGCCCATTGTGTGATGTGTCGATGATGTTGAATGGTGGTGTCACGGGGGTGAAAGATAAAAACCCAAGCCAGACGGAGGACCCGGAGGCACGAGTAGGGCAATCACTGCAGTGAGCCATCTCGGCCGAGAAGGTTCGTTGAAGGAGTACCAAATATTGAAGGAGACATCGATATGGCTGGAACCGCGCCGAGTTGTTTCTTCGCACTTTCCCAACGACTCTTTTGTTGTGCTTTCCAAAGTCAACTGTCCTATCGATGAAGCAAACAAATCATAAAATCATAGGACAGAAGGAAGTATGGGGTAAGTGGGTCTCAGAAGTGCAGGTATCCACTGAAGATTCGGCCGCCCGCCAATCTGCTTCCGCTGTGGAGCAGCAGATCACGTTTTGCGGAGCCTCAAGGGGCTTCTTGTGGAGAAGTGAGGATCGTACCTGGCAGTCTGACACTGGCCTTTTTGACATTGCAGACTTCTGCTCAAGCCAACCCGTACACTTAAAATCTCCCATTTTTCTTTTGAAAGGCATTCCCAGAATGATGGGACGCCATTTACATCGTAGAAGAAAGACAAAAGCGCCACAAACGCACACTCGGAGTTCTGGTACGTGCCGAATATTCTGATGTGCGATGTTGTGCAGACCGGTATCTATAGTAGCACCAGAGATGTACCACCAGATAGGTAGTACAAGAGGCCAGGTTTAGGCTTTGAAGATTCAAGGTGCTTGCTAACCTCAGAAAGTTGACGATGCTGGCGGCCGCTGCCGTAATGGGGCTCCCACCTTCATGCTTCTTGGCGGTGGAACTCTCATCACGTTAGTTGACGTCGTGCAACGGTCCGACGGATAGAAACACACGCCGAACGTATAACTGCGAATCGGTGTTTGATGCCGGGCATGGTGTTGAACCTCCAGATGGATGGAAGACAGACCCGCGGAGCCCGCTCACAGCCCGGCCGCTATCATTCGACCCCGGATCTACAAACTCTGTGTCCAGGAAACAACACTACACTAAAGAGAAAGGGCCAGTCGTCCTCGATGCTACACAGTTAAATTGTACCTTCCTACGCCGTGCTGCCGTCGCACATCTCGCTTGTACGCGAACTGGAAAGTGCGGATTGACCATTGCGCCGCTTCCCGACCATTTCCCCTCTTTCAGATCTTTCTCGACATGAGAGCCTCGGCACTGCCTTCACAGGAATGCGAATCACAGGCCACGGATGTCCATCACTTGGACCGTGCGGGTTGGCCTACAGGTACTGATCAACCTCCATTCTTTCTTGCTCGACAACTCTTGACTCCCACCACAACGGACATCACCACCCTCCAGGCTCCAGGGCTCCGAGCCATCCTCCAATGGCTTTCTTTGTGCCATGCTACGGGGTTCATGACGTCCAACCCTATATCGCCGATGGGGGTCCGCCTGTCAAGGTGTGCAATATCTTCTTGGTGACCAACAGCATGGCCATGAGGTGATTCTACCAGGGTAAGGGAGGGGGGTCTTCGGGATCATTCCGTCGGAATGGTCCCATTACGCTGTCGTCCATAATGCGCAGAAAATTGTCTCAGACTCAACGGGAACATCACGTTGGCGTCTTTGGATAATATCCGAACCTGGGGTTACTAGACATGCCCCATGTTTCCAAGACCTGCTTTTCCTCGTGTCTCTTATTCACTATTGTTGCCCCGTTCAACCCCGGCCTGCCACCTTTGTACCCTTCCGCTTGGCTGCAGAGCAGGTACGACAGAGATCTACTACGTTAAAGAGAATTTGATGCCCCTCCTCTTTTTTGTACTCTTCTCTTTCTATACTCTCTGTCCTACTCTCCAAACAACATCGGGGAGACTAGTGATCTCGTCCTTTTTTACTCACCCTTTGGTTATATGCTCTCCACCTTCCTATGATCCTATCATACCTTTGACTTCACTTCACTGAAGCCGTGATCCAAGTCTTCCCAGAACTTTCAAAACCTCTTGTTATTCCACGCGGCGGAGGGAGGCTTTTGAGCCTGCTCTCATACCATTATTACAGTCACAATGGGCTTAGTCGAAGACCTCGCTGGGAGCCTCTCCCTGAAGAATACCCCGATCATCCTTGGAGGGCTGCTTCTCGGTTTGATTGCCCTCAGACATTTGCAGGTAGTATGGGAAAACTTCAGAATCAACAGAATGGGCTTGCGGCCTCCCAAGATCCGAGACACTGGACTTTATGGCGAGTTACCCCCCTACATCGTCCAAAAAAAGATCAGACCATACTAACCATCCCAAAGGCACCAAGTTCATCAGGACCACCATCAAGATGGCAGCTGAGCACGGAAACCTCCGGCTTTGGCAGCAGATGTTCAGAAGCATCGGTGGATACACTGGCGAGGTCAGGCTTGTTGGTCGTCGAATCGTTTTTACCTCGGAGCCGGAAAACATCAAGGCCATTCTGGCCACCCAATTTGGAGACTACGGCAAGGGCGAAGGCTTCCATCGGGAGTGGAAGGATTTCTTGGGTGACAGCATCTTCACGACCGATGGCGATATCTGGCACGCCAGCCGTCAACTGATCCGTCCCCAGTTCATCAAGGACCGTGTCAGTGACTTGGAATGTTTTGAGAATCATATGCAAATGCTATTCCGCACAATCGCCAATGGAGGAGCCCTAAGTGGTGAGGATCAGATGGTCGATATGGAAGCTGGTAACGGGAAGCCGGTCGATATCAGCGATCTCTTCTTTCGCTACACTCTGGACGCCGCCACCGATTTCCTCCTTGGCAAAGATATCAAGTCGTTGAGGTTTGTCCTACCCAATGCCTCTCTTGTTTTATGTTAGGCTGCTGACAGAAAATAGCACCCCTGTACAACCTTTTGCCGATGCGTTCCAGGAGGTACAACGGGTACAGAGCGTCATCGCCAGGGCCGGACCTCTCAACCGTTTGGTGCCGAGAAAGACCTTCTGGGAAGGATTGAAAGTCATCGACGAAACTATCAACTTCTACATCGAGCGCGCCCTTCGACTTGATGAGGAGGAGCTTGCGAGCAAGTCCAAGGGAGACGAGGGTTACACTTTCCTCCATGCCCTTGCTGGTTTCACCAAAAACCGCCAAGTGTTGCACGACCAGCTGATGGCCGTTCTCCTTGCCGGACGTGACACAACCGCTTGCACCCTCTCATGGACAGTTTACGAGCTCGCCCGCCATCCCGAAACTGTGGCGAAGCTACGCGCCGAGATCCTCTCCGTTGTCGGACCTGACCGCGCTCCCACATATGACGATCTCAAGAGCATGAAGTACCTTCAGAATGTCATGAACGAGACTCTGCGGCTGTACCCCGTAGTTCCTTTCAAGTAAGTCTCCAAAACACGTTTCCTAACAAGATGATGGTTTCCTAACCTTTTCTTGTGTACAGTGTACGGATGGCCCTCAAGGATACTACTCTCCCCCGTGGTGGTGGTCCCGATGGCTCTCAGCCGATTGCCATTCTCAAGGATACACCCATCGGTTATAGCACTCTCGTCATGCAACGCCGATCCGATCTGTACCCTCCCATCAGCGAGAAATTCCCAGATGTCGATGTCTTCTCTCCAGACCGCTGGTTCCATTGGCAGCCGAAGCCATGGCAGTATATCCCGTTCAACGGTGGCCCGCGTATCTGCATTGGCCAGCAATTCGCCCTTACCGAAATGGGATATGTGCTCACGCGACTATTCCAGCGGTACGAGAGGGTGGTGAGCTACATGGATGAGATTGATGGAGGCAAGCCAAGGATGAAGAGTGATATTGTCTTGATGCCTGGTGATGGAGTCAAGGTTGCGTTCTTTGAGGCGAAGCGGGAGTGATTTGAAATATTAGCATCGGATAAACCTGTCAAGTGGGAATATGGCATTCTAGGCGGCTGGGCGGTTTATCTCTCTGCTTCTAATTCAGTAGTTCTTAGTGGAATATTTTACTACTCTAATTTACTTTGCTACCAGCCATTGTAAGCTCGCTATATGTCAATGTCGTGCTCGTATCCAAAAGAAACGCTCTGCACCTAATCAAGCTCCATCGATGACCAGCCCTGCCTGGCCTTGATCACAACTTGAAACTCTCTCTAACGGCCTCTCCAAACCTTCTAATCGCCTCCGTCATGTTCTCAGCCGTTGCTGCCGCAAACGTCGCACGGAAAAAAAGCTCATTTGGTTCCGTATCTTGTTCAGCGCGGAACCAGGATCCTCGAGCAACCAAAACGCCCTTTGCTATGCAAGAGTCGAATATCTCCTCTTCGACTTCCAAAATGGTTCTTCCAGCCTGAATACCCGGGTGTTGGGTATGATCTACCTTGAGCCAGTACTAGAAAAAAAATTATGTTAGTATCGTCAAAGGACGAATGCAGATTGCTGCAACAGGATTGAAGCAAACTTACAAACATGCCAGCAACCGGCACACTCCAGCTCACCACCTCCTTCGGCAAGAACTTCTCAACCGCCGCCACCATGGTATCCCTCCGCTTGGTATACTCGCCCCTCAGATTCATCAACCACTTGAAGTACCCCTCATGTCCCCACTGCTCGTCCAGCAGCTTGTACAGGATCACCTGCGAGATGCCGCTGGGCCCTTGGTTGCACACCTCCGCGTGACGGATGTACCGCTCGATGATCTGCTCCGAGGCCGTCACCCACCCGACGCGCGAGCCGGGTACGACCACCTTGGAGAAGGAATCCATGCGCAGGACGCGGCCGTCGACGTCCATGGATAGGAGAGAGGGGATGAGGGAGGAGATGAAGGATTCCACCGTCTCTTCTTCTTCTTTGCCCTCACCGTCTGCGCCCTCTTCGCCTTCTTTTGCGGCCGTGGTCGCCCCCGTCTCCAACGGCATCTGGATATAATAATACGGCTCATCCTCAATCACAAACAAATCATGTTTCCTCGCCACCTCATACACCTCCCTCCTCCTCTCCAACCCCTGCGTGGCGCCCGTAGGATTCTGTCCGCTCGGCACCGTGTACAACACATGCGGCTTCCTCCTGCCCTCCCTCTCCTTGGGATCCCACCCGGACAAAAGCTCATCCATCGCTTCCGGCAACAACCCTTGCTCGTCCATCTTGACACCCACCACCTTCACCCCCAAGGGGTTCGCAGTCTCCAAAGCCGTGGAGAAGGAATACTCCTCCGTCAACAAACAATCACCCCTCCCCGGCCCGTCGCAGAGCATGCGAAGAGTCTGCTCCAAAGCACCCGTGCTGCCTACCGTCAGGCAGGACCGCCAGTCGCTGTAAGGCGGGTTGTGGACTAATTCAGTGTGCTCGGTGACGAACCTCGACAGCTGCGCGGAGCCCGTGGCTTGCGCGTAGTTGAGCGCGATGGACAGGTCGTAGGTGCCTTGGATGAGAGGGTCGGTGACGTCGTACTTGCCTATGCGGACTTCGGCACCCGAAGAGGCAGTGGCGGCTTCGGAGAAGTGAGGGGGTGTAGGCACTTTGAGGGTGATGGATTCGATGGGGAAGTACTCGGCGCAGGGAAGGCCGCCGCCGAGGGAGATGAGGCCGGGGGTTTTGAGGTGGCGGGCGGCTTGTTTGAGGGCGCAGGGGTGGCGGGAGAGGGATTCGGGGGAGAGGTGGTCTGGTTGTGTGTGTTAATTTATATGATTTGGCAGAAGTGCTTGGATCAAGGGAGAGTCTTACGGTCCATAGACTGGGATTTAGGTTTGCCCACTTGCTATAGTAGTTGAAAATAAGTCAGTTACCTCCCCCCCTTTCCGTCGAGGGCCCGTGTAAGTGATAGAGGGTTAGGGTTCAATGACATGAAACATACCGGACCCTTAAACATGTCGCTATCGGAGTAAGAAGCGGTCGGTGCAATGAGCCTGCCGGCTTTGGCACGTCTTTCCAGGATGTCGTTAATGGTGACTGCATTCTGCCGGCCGGGAGCTGATGCAGGCGGGATTTCAGAAGGGTCGGCGTCCGTTAGCTTGGCTGCGGGACCAAGCGTCTCCAAAGCACTGACATCGTTGGAGTTGGAATGAAAATGGCGAGCCGATTGTTCGGTTTTGTTGCCATTCACCAATTCGGATGAGGGCTGGCGGCCGGCGCCGGAGCCGTTGATGATCATTCTGGCCGGGTGTGGTGCTGGTGGATTCGGGGAACCGATGATTTGGACTCCGCAACGTCAGCCGGGGTCCGTGTGCTCGCTCCGGAAAAGTATATAAGTGATTGATGTTCGGGCAGGATTACAAATCCAAAACTTGAGGATGCCGATATTTAAACACTCCGGTCAAAGAAAGATATGACTAATATAGATGGAGTCACAGGAAAGATGACTCGAATTTGAAGTGGATTGGAGATACTGAAAGGAAGGAGGTTAATGTTGATAAGCGAGTATCTTGTACTAAGAGCCGCATCAACGAATGGCTAACATGTAAGCAAAGACACAAGCGCCCCTGATAACAATGAGCCGATAGCGGGGAAGAGTGACATCTCATCCGCTGTTAACCGGCTGTTACCCAAAGGCAAACAGGGGCTTGAAGTGTCTTTGAGGGGCTCTGAGGGGCCGAGAAGGGGTCTTTGAAGCTGTGATCCCGGCACAAAAGCAAAGAAGGCCGACGTCAAGTGACCTTGAAGCGTTCAAGTTGAGGAATGAACTTCAGTGGCTGACGTAACAGAAAATCGGCTCGGCTCTGTGTGCAAATGCGGTGTGGCCAACTCGTAATAGGTACACGTGTATGCACATGCCGCTACCAATACCGCCCAGACTCAACTGTCGTACATAGACTAATCTCAAGTGCAGCTCGAGTCTGTTGATAACCGTGCGTTCCACCAGTCTCTATCACCACACCGACACCAGATATCTCCATCGTGACCACAAATGTTGATAATGGTGACCGTTTCTGCGTGTCTTTTATCTTTCTACTCCTGTATCAAACGCCATAACAGAGAGATGCTCCCCTTGTATGCATGCAGCCATATGCTTGTGGGGGAGCCATTGCGACAACACCAGCCCACCTCACCCTCCACCCGGATATCTCGTTGCGAACCTCGAACATGCTGTTATGCGAGTGGCGATAGTTACTTCGACCAGGAAAATCGACTCGATGACAGGACGTGACCTGGAGTTGGGCGATGACAAGCCGAGTGATGGAATCCTTTTGGCAAAGTCCGGATTTGAAGGTGATTTTGAAGAGAACTTCCGGGCCGACTCAGGATGTAAGGACAGTCCTTCTTGGATCTTCGGAGGCCATCCACGGGCAGCATCCAGTGCTTCGGTAATCTTTTGTGGTTGACAGCAAAGAAAATTGAAGAAATGAGAAGAAAACAGAAGCTTCAGTTCTGGAAATATTGGAAGATATATGATATCTCCCTGGAACTCAGGCAGAAGTTCCATAGAGCGTAGTGGTCCGTTTTGACCGAGCTACCAATTGCTCTAAACCGTCCGTGACGGACATGCACACTCTGTTGGTACTGAATAATCTGATCTTCTTGATCAGAAACACCATTTTTCACGTATTCCACTTTGAGTGTATACTTTGTCCAACAGTCGGGGTGCGTTGATTATCTGGCTCCTGTGAAAGCAAAACCTGCTACGAAATATCCGTCAACGGATGGTGGGTGTCACCAGGGTTGGGTTCGAAAACCTCGTCATCCTGACGTCTCCCGACATAGGCGGCTTCTTGTGAAGGGTTCGGATGAAAATCAGCGAACAAAATGGCTCCGGGTTGGTAGATCCCACTCCGATCGGCACCGTCCAGAAATATCGGAAAGGCAGATATCCGAACTCCCTGTGTGCGTGCTACACGTACAGTGAGACGATGGCCCATGCCTAACGAAGAACTCTCGTTCCTGGAGGTAAGATTCCGGAGGAGGCATGTTGTCAGATGAACTAGGACTAGACCGGAACGAGGTATTGCTTTGGAGGTCCACGGAGGTGTGTGGTAATTTCTTGTCTGGTGGCACTGGGGCTGGAGTCTTGAACCGCTTGCAAATGCTATCGATGATCACGGTACTGATGCTCGTAAACGCGAAACCAAGAGGGAGCCAAGGGATGAGGCTGTTGCTCGAAGATCCAGCAGATAGGACAGCCTGCAGCAATACAAACAATGCTACCGGGGCGGTACATGGGCCGATTCTTCAGAGCATTAGTTGAAACTAAAACAAAAAACCGGATGAGGGCTATGCCTACTTGATAAGCGACTGAACATTTATCGTGAGATACACCGCCGCCGAGACTATGAATAGGACGAGGGTGCTATGAGGCTGTCAGTACACGGCATGGACAACGAAAAGAAAGCCCAGGGCTCCTTACAGACGAAGGAAGGAGAAGTTCCCATCGTTGGCGATTGGGAACAAGACTGCGGTGCTGACCATGATCCCACAAGAAACGATTTTTGCGGCTCGAACTAAGCTGTAGATCAAGGTACGAGGACAGAAGGACGACATAGAGTCCGCATCACCCAAGTCGGGATCCATGTTGGGCAAAGTGTCAGGATCTCAAGTGTCGGGGCGGCTCATAACCAGTCTTATCCAATCCCTAAGTCTATTTTCTGGCCGAATAGTTGTTTGGTGTTTAGGGTTGAGAGTTGTTGTGCGTAATGCGACGGAATCTACTGTTGGAGCAGGATGGTGGCGAAGGATTTATAGAAGATAGCCCGATACATGATGTGGTCCATCGTTTGACCTGTTGATACAAGACTCTCGGAGCGATAACGAGAGGCTATGGGGTAGATTTGAGGGCTTGATCTTCCTCCCGGAAACCCAAGGCAGTCGTCCGGCACAGCCACCATTGGGCGACACAATGCTGCCACACATTGGGAGGCCGGCCAGATGATTCTGAAAGGCTCATAAACCAATGATGGTGTCTTTCGTAGTTCGAGCCGGTTGCTTCCGTCTTTGATTTCTCGTTATTGCCTCGTTCATAGCCTGGCAGAGGTTCTCCGCCGTGGTTCGCAGGTTGCCTTACGAAGGAGTCATATGCGTTCTGTCTTCGGATTGGCCCAGTTTTCGGTGAAAGCTGTCAGCCTCACTGCCAGCCTATTGTGCTGAGGGGCAGCCTGATACCCAACCGGTGTGCCTTGGGTCTTCACGCATAAGGGTGAGACATTAGTTATCGTTCAGCATAGGGCTGCATCTTTGACCGAAAACATGAGCATGATATTGATAGAATTGGTAGGGGTAGTTGGGTGTTAAAGTCATCTGCAACCGCCCGGGCATCCGGTGATCTAATCTGCCGATTCAGGCAAGCTGAAACCTGAAAAGAGGGATAGAGAAAGAAAGCGGGAATATTTAGTCCATGGGAATGCCATGATGATGGTACTCGAATGCTTGAGCCGATGGCCGTATCTGAATTCACCTTCATGCGATACCCAGTCGTCAGCTTCCTTGCAACCACTCATTAGCCGAAGCTCCAATGAATCCAATTAATGTCCGAACATGCCCGCTTCGACACCGGTCCGGGAAGGTGCCGGAGCAAGCTGCAACATGGAGCTGGAGATCCGATGTTGTTGAGATATGTCTCGGGGCTCTGTGTAGCGCCGTGATCTGGCGGTATACTTCCCACAACGACCATACGTACGGCCAGAGAGGGGTGAGTGGCACTCCTTCATCGAACACCTTAATGGTTTTGTTGACAATACTGCTTGTAGAACCACCCAGAAAGCCCAAGGGAACGCAATGGAAAAGGCGTCATTTTATCTCCTTCAGACGGGTTGATGCTCTGGTCATGTCTGGTGTACGGCTGCTGTGTCTCGTCATTCATCCATCGCCGGCAGGAGAAGGATCCGTTCCAGTTGTTCGTTTACCTAGTTTTTGTCGCTGGCGCTGGAGTCGCCGGATATGCCGTCGGAGCGAGTGCAAATCTGATGCTGCTCGGATACCTTCCGTGGGCCATTTCCCTCGCAATGGCGGCCAGCCTTTTGGGCCACGGTCTTTATAGGAGGTGGAAATGTGTTGCACCGAGTCCAGGAGACGAGGAGAAACTCCAACCCATACGTTGAACTGCATGGCATATGCATGGCGAAAGTCGATTTCATCAAGCCCGCTCTGCTGTTCTCGGTTCTCGTGCAGGCCGCGATAGTCGTTTTAGCAAGCCACGCGGCTTCAACAGCTACGCCTTTCGCCAGCAACAAAAGAAGAATACATTTCGGTTACTTAGGCCTGTCTTTTTCTGGAAAACGCCGCTGTCAGCATCGATATTCAGACATGGGTGGGAGATCATGTGGGCCATATGATTAAGAAGGGGCCATGTATTTACCATTCGCATGTTGATGAACGGCATCGCGGTAAAGACGACAAAGCGTTTGAAAGGCCCCTTGCCTACATTTCAAGAGCTGGAGCGAAGAAGTGAAGAAGTGAAGAACGAGATTGAAGCATCTGGAAATCGAAGAGTTGAGAGAATGATGGAGATTTGCGGGGAAGGGAAATGGAAGACGAGACACAGAGAGACTTCAGCCTTGTATTGTAATAGAATTGCGGGAGATAACTGAAGACCATGCTCGGGTCAATTTCATCATTTGTTTGGAAGGAACCACCTCAATGCATGCAAGTGCCGTATGTAGGAAGCGCTCTTGCCGTATGGCGACAGATATCATCCGATGTTTCCAGATCATGTACAGTAGTCGTGGCACGCAACACTCACGACGACTTACCCCTTTCTTGTTTTTCTCCATCACAACAAAAGTCAACAATGCGGTGTCGAGGCAACGTGAAACTCCGAAGTGGAACACAACGGGAGCGACCCGCCCAACGGAAGACCTGATAACGGAAAAGTGGAGCATTTACGGAGAAGCGGCGCCGAGGGTTCTGAGCCACAATGGAGCCGGAACCACCGAAACTTTTTCACGATTTGGGCGGGCCGAGATGTTGGCGTCACGCCAAGAAAACCCACTCCCAACCACCCGATTCACTGGTCCGTGATGGCAGCGGTGGCAGTGTGCCGAAGACCTCTCCAATCTCAGTGCAACAACACAAACAAGAGCGTTTGTCCGTACCCCCCAAGAAACCTCAAACACACCCCCAACCTCCCGTCCTTTGAAAATCCCAAAAAAATTCAAGGTCCTGACATCCGTAAAGAAACAAAAGAAACATTCATACATCGTTTCAGCAAAGAAAACTTTGGCCAAACGAAACAGGACGAAACTTGTCCGATGGCCAAAATGTTATTCGATGGAGCTCTCAATTCAAGGCCCCAGTGGTCCTTTGAAAAACAGGCTCCTTGGCTTCAAGCCCAGGCGGCCCAGAGAGAGCTGATGGTGGGGAGCCTACGATGACGATTCTGGCAGGTTGGTGACTTGTGAGAGGCTGGGACAGACTGGACAAGACCTGGACCGCCGACCGTCTCGTACTCAGCCAGTCTGACCAGGACTCATCCCACGATGTGATCGGAGAGTGTGATTCTAGGATTCTGAATTCCCGGACCCTCTTTTTCTCTTTCCACGCGCGTTTACGCATTCGCTGCATTCATTGATACACTGACTTGGTACCATTAAAAGCCAGGAACAGGGCAAGTGTCATGCAAGATCCCGCTACCCTTCTTTTCCTGTTCGTATACATAAGACTACTACCACGTCTGGGACCGATTATCGTCACTCGTTGAACTGTCGTCCCATCTGTCGTCATACATCAACAACTCTGTCAATTTATACTCAGATTTGCTGTCGTGACCCATCACTCCCGAAAACCGTTCGAATCTGTGACCGCCGCTTCGGCTTCGAGCTCTCCACCATCACATCACCGCTCACACGAGTCCGTCCTACCAACCCACCCCGCGATCGAGAACACCGATTCAATTTCGAAGACCCAAAACCCGAGCCTTGGTTGCCTCATCAGTCCAAAGCTCTCAAATAATTATTCCTAGCCCCCCTGTGTCACCACAAGACCTTGGGAGCACAAAACAACAACCATGGTGTCCCTAAGTTGGCGAACAGCGGTGACAGCTGCTTTCGCAAGTGTAGCTTCCGCGCAAACATGGACAGCATGTAACCCAACACAACGAAGTAAGTCCTCAAAAACCTTTCTCATCTCAGACTCACATATCCATCCAAAAGTAAGAAAGAGAGAGAAAAAAACATGCCTAACACCACTTCCTCTCCTTCCAGCCGACTGCCCCCCAAACACCGCCCTCGGCATGGCCATCGACGTCGACTTCACCCAAGGCGCCGTCAACTCCTTCAACGCCTACGGCGGCACCCCCTCCTACTCGCGAAACGACGGCGTCTCCTTCACCGTCGCCAAATCCGGCGACTCCCCGCAGCTAACCTCGGTCTTCTACATCATGTTTGGGCGGGTCGAATTAACCATGAAGGCGGCCCCCGGCGCCGGCATCGTTTCTTCCCTGGTCCTCCAATCCGACGACCTCGACGAGATCGACTTCGAGTGGCTGGGCGCCGACAACACGTACGTGCAAACCAACTTCTTCTACCAGGGGAAAACCGCCACCTACGACCGGGGGCAGTTCAACCCGGCCCCCAACAGCCAGGGCCAGTTCGTCAAGTACACGATCGACTGGACCTCTGAGAGAATCAATTGGTACGTGGGCGGCACTCTTGTGCGCCAGTTGACCGTCAACGATGCGGGGGGCCAGTACCCGCAGACTCCGATGCAAGTCAAGTTCGGCGCGTGGTCAGGCGGTGACAGCGCCAACTCGCCGGGAACCATCCAGTGGGCTATGGGCCCGACGGATTACTCCAAGGGCCCGTTCAGCATGGTGGTCCAGAGCGTGATGGTCAGCGATTACTCGACGGGCAAGTCGTACCGGTACGGCGACACGAGCGGCACGTGGCAGAGCATCATTGCCGAGGGCGGGCAGGTGAATGGGAACTTGGGTAAAGCCGGGACGGTCACGGTGACGGCGAGCGCGGTGGCGGCGACGAATACGGGGTCGTCGGGCGGGTCGGTGCCCGTTGGCGGCATCGGTGGTTCTTCTAACGGCGGCAGCAGCGGCGGAACTAACACGCACGGGTCGATTCCTGCAGGCTGGGTTATGAAACCAAATGGGAAGATTGTGCCTGTTGGCGCGGCGAGCGCCATGATGAGACCGCCGCAGGGTCTGCTGGTTGCTACGTCGCTTGTGACGGTGGCTCTTGCTGCCTTTGTTGGGTGCTTGGTTTGAGAGGCTTGATGGGACATCCTGAGTGGCATGACAACATACAGTCTTTGCGTTGCTCAATCATTGGCTGGGTCTTCTTCTCCCTTCGAGGTCGGAGGCGTAGGAGCCAGCAGCACGATGCATTTGCAGGCGTAAGATTCAATTTGGTTTTGGGCATTTACCTAATACGGCGTTTGAGGAATTTGGCTTGATAGAGATCTGATATGTATCGGCGACGGCAATGTTATATGTATATGATTGGAAACGGAGGGAAAGATAATGTACCTATGGTATGGGAAATTTTTGTACTCCTACATCACGATAGACACCACATACACACAAGTTGGACAACCTGATCAACATTCAAACGGTAGATTCCTTTGTTTGGGCACGTACGCAGTCGATTTCTGGTAGTTTTGTCTCATCTTGTATCTGCACATACCATTGCCTCTCTACCTCTAGGGATTTCTATCCTCACCAATAGGCGTGCTCGCGATAACTGACGATGGTCGATCTTAAGTCGCTGTTAAGGATAGTTCAATCTAAGTTTTGGGATATAGCGAACCATCTATCTTGAACCCTGGATCCTTCTTGACCCTTTTCAATGACCAACCTCGACACCAAAAGGGAGTGAACACCAACCTCCGTAACTCCATCCTCCGAGATCAAGCTATGCGCAATGCTAATGGAAACCCCATATAACCCATCAAAGAGCAAGCAATTTGCCTCCAGCGTTTCCCTAACCATTAGACAGCATAAAACCTTCGCGTCGCTTGCTTTTTGTAATTCTGGCATAGGCGTCCAGCAAGCTTTCTAACAAAACCCAAGATGTCCCAAGTGAGAATAGTAAAACGATTCACCAAAGGGTCTATCAAGGCTACTTCGTGTGTGATTTGGGTGAAAGGCGCAAAAAAACATGGGCATTCATGTTGTTGTCTATAGGAACGACTTGTGTGAATGACTTATCAGAATACGAATGACGATGCTTGGCCAACCTCAGAACTCCCACGTCGAGTCGTTTCCGACAGACTCGATAGCCCACTTGAACTTTTCGCGCAACGTCTTGGAGAAGAACTTCTCGATAGGCACATTAAACTTAGCCGAGAAGACGACCGTAAGACGGGGGTCAATGTAGTTCTGTGATAGAGAGTTAGCATCCTGCTGTGCATGTTAATGGGAAACCAATCCAACTTACAATTTTGGAGGTGCCAAGAGCAACCTCTTTGTTTCCTTCACGATCCGCGGACTGCAGCTCCAGGTTCTTGATACGCTGATCAAGCTTCACAAGAGCTGCCTCCAGCTTCTCGACAGAAGGACCCTTGCCTTCAGCCTCAACCTTCTTGGTCTTGTTCTCCTTCTTAAACTTGGCTTCTAGTTCGGATGCCGCCTTGAGTCGCTCCTTGAGCTCGCTGGCAGGCAGAGGCTTCTCGCCCTCGGCCACCCGCTTCTCGTTGTCCTTTTCGAACTTCTTGTTGATCTTGGTCTTCTGGTCCTCAACGAGGAACTCCTGATGAGTCTTGACCCACTCCTCTGTCAAGTCCTCATCAAGCTCAAAGAAGGCAGCACCCTTCTTCTTCTTGAGCTTGGGGTCAAGGTCGAGCATCATCATCTTTGTCCGCCATTTCTGGTATCGCAGACCCTTAATCTGCTCGACGAGTTTCTTCATCTGCTGCTCATGGCCAGCACCGACAGTGCGCTTGTGGTTGCAGAGAATAGCAACTTGGCGGTTGCAGTCATTGTAGAGCTTGACCTTTTCATGGACCGTGGCATTCGTCACCTTGAGCTCCTGCAGCAGCTTAGACATGGTGTACGATGCGTTGTAAGTACGGAAAACCTTTGCCGTGAGCCCAGGCATGTAGCTCGACAAGTGCTTGTTGAGTTGGGTTGTCTACATAGCGAGTTAGCAACGCTCCAAATCATGTAAAGGAGAATAAACCTACCGTCAGTCTGTCGAAGATGTCATCTCCGTCCTCCTTGGGAGGCTTCTTGAACATCTTGAGGTTCTTGAAGACCTGGCGATCGACCGTGAACTCGTTATAGAAACGAATACTGTCCTTACCCAAGAAGTCGAAAATGACAGTGTTGGGTTCCCTGAGGGTGACGTGCTCGTACTTGAGAGAGCAGCACCCGACAGTCTCGGCCTCGTTTTCGGTATCCTTTTCGTTACCGGCTCTGAGAGCGAACTTGTCAATGAGGTACATGGCCGTTGCGCGTTGCCTGTCAGCCATGACCTCGCTCTTGAGATCCTTGGTGTAGTCGGCACGGATGCGGTCGATGTGTTTCTTGAGCTCACGGGCCTTTTCGAACTTCTTGAAATCGGCCTTGCCCTTGACAGTACTGTTTGCTGCCAACATCACATACTTGTAGTGTCCGTTGATGTTCTCTTGCCACATTGCGAGCCAAGTTGCCTTGTTGTCATGTTGAACGGCCTTCCACTTGTGGCCAGCTGGCGGCTCTGGGACCTTGGCCTCCTTGCCAATGTTGATGGTGATTTGCTCTGGCAAGACACGCTTCTTGATACACCCGGTCTTGGGGTGGTCACCGCGACCGCGGAAAAGTCCTGGAATTTCCACTCTGGGGTTACCGACCTTTTCTTTTCGCCCATCCCACTTGCAATACAGATAGGGGGCGTCCCTCTTGTCTTTCTCGGCCTTCTCGGCCTTCTTCTCTGCTGACGACCGGGCATTCTTGGCCTTCGTTTGAGCGTCCTTGTAAGCCCACAACTGGGAGAAGTCGAGTTTTTCGAATTCCTTGATGTCGACCTTTTTGCCGTTCTTGTCCTTGGCGCCACCTGTCCGATCTAGGATCTCCTTGAAGTCCCTGAAGAAGTTCTTCTGGAAAGTTGGGTTCTCAACATTCACCGTCGAATTAAGCATGAAGCCAAAAAAGGTGGCAGCTTCCTCGGCCTCAATGTCGAGTTCGACCGGCGTTCCATCGTAGAGCAGCTTGACGTCCTTGGGCAGACGTTGGTAGTCCTCGGGGAAGATGACACCGTTGTGCTCCAAGGTGGTCCACTTGATACTGTCATCTTCCTTCTTCGCCGACTCCTCCCACCATTTATACTCCTCTTCCTCATCGTCCTCATCAGTGATGTCCTTCGATTCCTCCTTGACGGGCTTCTTGGCAGTGGCAGCCTTGCCCTTCGGGGCGGCCTTCGCGGCAGCCTTCGCAGCAGGCTTTGCAGCAGGCTTTGCAGCAGGTGCCTTCTTCGCCCGCTTGGCGATGGGCGCATCCGAGTCAGACTCCTCCTTCTTCACACCGTTCGTCTTCTTCGCAGCTGTGCCGTTGGCCTGTCGTTTGGTGGGTTTCGCAAGGGGTTCGTCATCGGAGGATTCATCCTTGACGACCTTCTTAGCAGCAGGCTTCTTGGCCTTGGTATCAGCCCGGATACTCTTGGCTTCCTTAGCGGCTGCCTTCTCGATGCTGGCCTTCTTCGCGGCGATCTTTCCGAGAGGTTCGTCATCATCGGAATCTTCGTCCATATCCGTGTTCTTGGCGGAGGGAGGCAATCTCGCGCCATTCTTTTTCGCGATCGGCTCGTCGTCGCTATCGGAGTCTGGTTGCTTATGTTGTGTTTTTGAACGTTTCGCCTGTCCTAGTTAGCCACAGACCAAGCAAGGATACCAAGCTGGAAAGACAGGGAAGCCTACCAAGGGTGCTTCGTCATCACTGGACTCATCCTTGTAGTTGACAGACTGGTCAACGGATGCCCGCGACTTGCGCTTAGCCTGACCGTTTACTGGGGAGTCGATGTCCATCCTGTCCTGGCCGACGGGGCCGTTGCGGATGGAGACACCAACGGGAGCCATATGAGCCTTGGAATCAGCAGCGTCCATGGCACGATCATCGGCCTTGGAGATAGTCGGCGCCGAAGCTACAGTTGATGAAGAGTTAGTCTCATGGGCGTGGTACAATGACAGGTTACGTCTAGAAGACGAGGCCATGGAAGGCATGACACGTCGACTCGAATCGGCTGGCAAACCGTGTGACGGTGGGCAAAGGATAGAGTGAAGGGGTGATGAGCGAGAGTTGATGGGGAAAGGTGTGACTGATCACAGAAGCATCGACGTACCGTGGTGGCCGTTGACCTTGGCGAGCGGCTTGTCGTCTTCAGAGCCGGAAGACATGGTTGCTAAAGCGTGTTGCGGTGTCGGCACTGCGTGCGAAAGTGTAAGGGCGCAAAAGCCGACCAGAGACGTAGCGGCCGCTAAGCAGTGGCGAAGGTTGCTAGCAAGATGTCTGCAGAGCAACCGAGTCGAAAAGGTCGTCGGTCGTCGCTAGGAAGGAAGACGTGGAGAGAAAGAATTCGCCGTAAGAGGTGACCGCCTACACCTTTGACCGTGGACAGACTCTTGGTGCAAGTCACTTGGTGACCAAGGCTGGAAAGCGAGGGTCTCGGGGACTCGTCAAGGTGGGTGCGCGAGATATCGAGATGGCCGGTCAATGGAATGAGTGTGTGAAAAAAGAGAGGATGTGGAGAGCCTGGAGGGTGGAGAGAGCCAGAATGGCGCAAGGTGAGGGAGAAGAAGTGAAGGGAAAAAAAGCGAAGGCGGATGGCAGCATGAACGAAGTCGGGGAGAGCAAGGGCAATCGGGAGGCTGTTAAAGATAAATCCTGGGGCTCCACCCTGCAACTCTTTCTGGGCAGTCGTTGCCAGGACCGCCAGGCTGTGGAAGTGTGGGTGCTGTGGGTGTGTGGGCGTGTGGGCGTATGGGCGACCTGGGACCTGAGTGAGAACTGAGGCGAGTCTCCAGTCGGGACCTCCAGCCAAGGTTTCCACTTCGATGCGTCGTCGCGGTCGCAGGGGGAGGTTCGGTCTCCCTGGGTCGGGGCACCTGTGAGAGGCTGGTACCTTTTTAGCGCGTCCCGGCTCTCGGTACCTTGAGTCTGAGTGTTTCTAGCGTAGTGCGCGCCCGTCAGTGTCGTGAGTGTGATATGGAATGGAAGTCTTGAGTTGTGGCGAACAAATAGCACGTCCGTCATAGACACCACTGGGATCGTGATCACCCAGCCTCACGATGATTGCACCACAGAGCTGGAGGTAACAACAACCTCAATCACTCAAACAGAAAAAACACCGCGTCGTCTGATCTCCATCAAAGTGAAGGTTCCGTGTGCTTGCTTACCTTGCTCTGTGGGTGACTTAGGTTGTTTACTGTTTAAGGACACTGAGACTTGACGCTTTTGATACAAGCGTTTGCAAGGCTCTTCCTCGTTCCAGTGAGCACCAAATTCACACCCAGATGCCAGGCAGGTTTCAGTGAGGTGGATGGCACGGTCTCTAACAGAAGGAACTTCCATTTCAAGACAGCTCTCGCTCTTCACGATTGAAAAGTCGCCGGTAGTGAGATGTACCACATGTCCGTCTGCTGCCACTGGTGCAGTGGTGGTGCTGCAGCGGTGCAGGATCGCAGGTGCGGGCCAGACCGGGTGCCCCACCTACATGGAAGCTCTGACAGCTGTCACGGCTGGCAAGCCCGGCAGAACTTGGCAGCAAGCTGGCCGTCCAGGCGCATTCCACCGTCATGGAAAGCCAATGGCCGGGCAGCAGTCCTCAGCCATTGCCAGGCTCTAGCCGGGAAAAAGGCGAAGGCGCCCGACTGGGACTGGACAGCGGCACTACGGCCACGAAGAAAGCACGGCCGGAAAGTGAGCAGAGAGAGCGGAAAGTGTGGAACCGACCTCAGCAAACCTCTCACGCCAATTGCGTCCTATTCCCATTGATCACTCCCCCACGATCAATTGCCGCCTGAATATCAAGTGGTCAACCCCGGGCCACTCCTCTCCAGCAGCTCTCTCCCTCGTCAAATATCCATCTCAAAATGCTGTCCAGAGCTGCCCGCCCGGCCCTGAGAGCTGGAGCCGCCGTCTCGTCCCGGTAGGTGCTCTCCCAAGAAAAAAAATACATGTCCTTCTTTCCTAGAGTGCTCCGTCTCCGTCCAACATCTCGTCGTCTCGCCTCCGTCTGTTCGTCAACCGCCGTGCACCAACCGACTACAGCTCCTCCGGGTCTGCTTCTGGCTCTCAGCTCTCTGTGCGACTCCGGAAAGAATGCGATGCGCCGCCGGGTCCCCGATACATGACGTCCGATATATGGAGGGGCAGCACCAAGCAAGCAAGCAAGCAAGCAAGCAGGGAACGGGTTGGCTGGGGAGAGAGAGGAGAGGACTTGGACCTACAAACGAGAACGGACACACGATAGCCCCGACATATCGAAGCTTGAGACAGAACATGCAGACTGATTAAAGGTCATGACAACAGAGCGGCTGCTCCCGGCGCGGCCACCTTCGCGACTCTCCGTGAAATCGAGACCCGCCTCAAGTCGATTCGCAACATCGAGAAGATCACCAACACCATGAAGATTGTTGCCTCGACCAAGCTCAACCGCGCCCAGCGTGCCATGACCGAGTCCCGTGGCTACGGTGCCACCAGCAACGAGGTCTTCACCTCGGCCGAGACTAAGCCTCTCGAGGTTGAGGGCAAGAAGAAGCTCGTCGTCGTCTGCTCCTCCGACAAGGGTCTCTGCGGTGGTGTCCACTCCGGTCTTGCGCGCTTCATCCGTCGCCGCGCCGCCTCCGAGCCTGAGTTCGACATCGTCATCATCGGCGAGAAGGCCAAGGCCCAGCTCTCCCGTACCAACAGCAAGGACATCGTCCTCAACTTCTCTGGTGTTGGCAAGGACATTCCCACCTTCGTCGAGGCCTCTGCCATCGCCGACCAGATCACCCAGCTCAAGGGCGACTACTCTTCCGTTGAGATTGTCTACAACAAGTTCATCAACGCCACCAGCTACGAGCCCACCGTCATTGAGGCATTTTCCGAGGAGGCCATCCTCGCTTCCCGTACGTCCTGTCGGCCACCATGATGCCCGTCGAGGTTCAGCTAGCTGACAAAGTTATATCCAGCCAACTTCTCCGCTTTCGAGGTTGATGAGGAGGTCCTTGGCAACCTCCGCGAGTACGCCCTCGCCAACTCCCTCTACTGGGCTCTCTGCGAGGGTCACGCCTGCGAGATCTCTGCCCGTCGCAACGCCATGGACGTGAGTTCTTCTCCCGTCCCATGCCACCTCTTTGAAGTCGACGACGGACAGACTACTGACGTGAATCCTCTTACCCCTTATCCAGAACGCCTCCAAGAACGCCGGCGAGATGATCAGCAAGTACCAGATTCTCTTCAACCGTACCCGCCAGGCCGTCATTACCGGCGAGTTGGTCGAAATTATCACTGGTGCCACCGCTTCGGCCGATATGTAAACAGCAGCCTAAACAACCGCAGTTTATTAATAGCAGACGAAGATGTGTTGTTGTTGATGTTGATGTTGAGAGAAGAAAAGGAGAGGAGGAGAGACCTGAACAGAAAAAGGACCAGAGCCGAAATCCATCCCTATCTGCACTCTCACTTAACATTCATCCATGCATCATCAACACGGTCGAAAGTATATGAGTGTGTGTGGTGTGGTATGTCTGGTCCCAGTCCAAAAAGTTGCGTGCCAATGTCTTCCTCCATACCATTTAATGAGCTAGCTTTCTCATTACTGTACCAACGCCTTCAGTCCATGAAATGTACGACTTCTTTCACACCTGCCTACTCCGTGGTTAGTAAGCCTCGAGGAAATAGCTATTGTAGTCTCAGTCCACACAACAAAATACAGCTGGGATGAGCGCTTACAGATGCATGACAATCTCATCCAGTATTCATTCGTTGGCGAGTTTCTCAGTAAGCAACCTAACTACGCCGCATGCAAGTTTCATCCAGACCGAGGGCCGCAGGTGGTGATGTGGGGAGCGGCTTCCGTCTCAGTGAGCTCGGATAAGTTGGCTTGTGTACCTACTCGTCGGTTAGGTGTGGAGTCCACCCTCTGGGGGTCTCGCTTGCAGCCAGCCAACCGACTCTCATCGTCCCTTTGAGAGTCGGGATTTTTACATATATTTTATAAGCGGTATATCTTTTAAAAACCCTAACAATCCATATCTTTACCAAAACACAAGCAAAAAAGATAATAAAATATTCAGATTAATAATCTCGATTACGCGCATTTAGTAATATATTTCTTTTATAATTAAATTATCGTAATATATTATTATAGTATTATAAAGTCTTTATAGCCCGTACTCACAATACAATATCCAACTCCTTCTCTTCCTTCTCCTCCCCTTGTAAACTCCCATTATCATTAAAATCGTCGTTTATAATAATTATTACCCTTGTACAGCTTACGAGCACCTTTAGCTTCATACCTGCTACCGTTATAATTACTATAGTAACCTCCTCGTCAAAATCTATATTAATAGCCTTCTCCTTTCCCTTCTTAAACCTTTTTCTAGGAGGGCATAGTATTAAAGTAAATAGTCTAAACGACGGCCCAACTCGTATTTATATACTTATTAAATAGGGGTGCTGCGGTATAGTTAGGAGTTTACTAAGTATATCTATACCTTCGTTATTAAGGAAAAACTCGACTAAAGACGAACTTCCTCTTTGAACTTTCCTAGCCCGCTTCTTAATATATATTTTAAAAAGTACAAAATTTTCATAGTAACCAAGAAGGGTGGCCTTCCTTATAAACTTATAATATAAATCCTCCTCGTCTTCAAAGCCAATAAAAAAAGTATCTATATTCTAATCTAACAATACCTTTTTAAAAGCATACATTTCTAATATATAATATAAATAATTAAGACCCATACTAGTAAACAAAGTACGGCAATCTTTCTCAATAATAACCTCGTCCTATTTCTCTTTCATTAATAAAATTCTATTATATTTAGGATTATTCTTTATTATATAAATAAGGCTGTAATTGTTAGGGATGTTAGTATTATTAGGCTCAGCCTTTTTCTTAGCCTTTCCTTTACGTAGAAGCCACTACTTAAGTCCAAGGTTTTCCTCGAGGGCAACCTTTTTAATAAAAGCTATACTAGCTCGCTAAGTCTCTTTCAAACCTTCCTCTATATCAACCACCTTTTTCGCTACAACCTTAGCATTAAGAACCTCCTTTATATAAGCTCTATTACTAATAGCCATATACTTACAAAGGTTCTATTTTTAGGCTTTAACTTTAATATAACGTCTATAATATTTTTACTAATTAGATACTAACTTTTAAGTATTAATAAACACTTTAAACGCAATTTTAGCCTCGTTATAAACCTTCTTAATAGGCGAACTATACTTATTGACTTGTTATTAAATAATTGGTAATTTTAACCTACGTAGTACTTTATATAGAATTACAACTTTAAAGTAATTAGGAAATAAAAATTCCTATTATATTTTTATAATTTTATGAAATTTATTGAAGAGGACGTCTAGTAAATCTTGTTAACCTTATACCTACGTAATTTTATTATAGTTATAATTAATATATTCAATTTAAATAGTTAAAGACTAATTTTCTCCTATCCTTTATAAATATTACTTTAAATAAAGCCCGCTTCCTTAACCTTCTTCCAATTATTTAAAAAGACTATACGGTTAATATTAATAGCCCCACTAGTAATTTCGTCTATTAGAGCTTTCTAATAAGCCTTCTTAACTACTTAATAAACCCCTATAACGAATAATTAAAATATATAGTTAATATATAAGGGTAGAATATAAAGTATAATATTGAAGGCCTTATAAGACTATAAAATATATAAGTCCTTGTAAGCTTTAAATCCATTTATAAATAATACTTAATATACCTTCGGTTTCGTTACTAACAAGAAACTAACAGTTACTCTATCCCTTTCAAAAGGTTCTAATCTTTTAAAAGGAAGCGAGCAATTAAATAATAAACCAAACTAATCGTCAATAGTATAGCCGTCGAAGGAGGAGGATAATTTAAAAGAATATTTATTAAAATATTTAATTTATTATAGTATTCAATAGGCATTATTATATTTAGTTAATATATTAATAATAACCACATTGAGATCAATCTTATAACTAACTTATACGTTCTTTTATATTTATATTCGAATTAGTAAAATTAACATTAATTATAAATAAAATAGCCTAATCTCACTATAATTTATACCTTAAATATTAAGTAGGAAGGGATACTCTTTATTATAGCCGATATAGCATCGATAATAGTTAAACTTTCTTTATTATTAAGATTAAATATCACCTTCCTCGTTCGAACTCTATTCTTTATAGATAGTACCTATTACTATACTAATTAATATAGTAAAAGCTAATAAGGTAATATCAGGAGTAATAACTACAAGGAAATTTTTATACTTTTATAATTCCCTTAATTTCCCCTATTTAGAAGGAAAATTTATTTATATTCTAGACGTTCTCTTCCTTAATATTAAAACTATTATAAATAGCCTTCACCTCTTTAAATTAATTTTCTAGAGAATTTAATTGAGCTTTAACGCTTATCCTCTTCATGACCTTAAAGTTAACCGCTTTAAATTCAAATTCTAAATATTTTTTACGCTAATCTATAAACTAATTTCTATAAACATTAATAAATAGGGGGTATAGCTATTAAGCTCGCAATTAGTTAGTTAATTTAACGAGGGAAGTATTATTTAAGGGAAAGTAGCCGCGGTTAATAATTTAAACCACAATATTGAAAGCCTTATCTTCGTTAGGGGTTAACGCTAGCAGACGATAGGTATCTATATTAGTTAATAATACCTTCCCCTTTTAAATAAATTATATATACTTTTTAATTACGGGTTTACTAACGTTATAAAATTATACAACGTCTTTCATCATAGAGCTATTACTCTTACCTTTACGGTTATTCCCCTTCGAATTAGTATGTATTATACGCTTCTAACGGGCGAGGTAATGACGTATAGCCTTTTCCGCCCGCGTAGTAATGTTAGAATCGAAATGCGCTATAGTAAATGAAATGATCTAGTTAAGACGAGCAATTTGAAGCTATTCACAATATTATACGATTAAAAATGATGAAGTTCTAGCTATATAAGGTTTTTAAAAGATATACCGCTTGCAAAATATATATAAAAATCCCGACTCTCAAAGGGACGATGAGAGTCGGTTGGCTGGCTGTAAGCGGGCCCCCAAAGGGAGGCCCCACATGGCTGGCCCCCAGAGGGTGGCCAATGCGTGCACCTAACCGACGAGTAATTTCATCCTATCCCACCAACCCACCTCCATGTGCGCCGCCGCCGCTTATTTATGGGTACATTCTAGCCAAGCCAGACGAAAGGCATTAAAGATGGGATGAGAGTCTCTCGGATGACCAACGGTTATGAGACTGGTTGTTTCATTGGCTGTGAAGTTTTATACTTGCTCCCCGCCTGGTCTAGACAAGACGACGTTTGCATCTATGCCAGCTATGCCATCAGAACAATGTTGAAGAGTAGAACGAAGAAGTATGCTGTGTGTATGTGTGTGTGTGGACAACGTGGAAGTGGAAGTAAAGGCATGATAAAAACGTATTTGCTGTTTCCTCTGCCACCTAGACTTTAAGACAAGTTGTCACCAACACCTCCTTCTTTCATGCCTTGCCAAACGCCTGATAAGACACGTACATACGAATTCACCCCCATACAGCCACCAGCCAAAGGCGACCGAAAAGACATCATACCCGCCTTTCTGCCTTGCCTATTCCTTCTCCTTAGACCATTTTCCAGCGATCCCAAATCCCTTTTTGCTTCCTTACCCACTGACTCACTCACTCACTCGCTCACTCACACACATCATACTCACCCAGTCATCTCAACATCAACATCACTCCCCTCATCCTCCGCATAACTCCCCACCTTCTCACCCGCCCACCTCGCCCTCCTCCCATTCCTCCCAATTCCACTCCCACTCCCACTACCACTAGCAACAGCAGGGCTACTTCCAACCCCTCCTTCCTCAGCCTTAACAACCAGCGCACTCAACGGCACATACGGATTCTCCCTCTCATAAACCCCCTTCAATTCCGTCGCCTTGCGATCCCACTCCTGTGCCTTCTCATTCCACTCCTTCATCGCCACCGCATGCACGCGTTTACTTTCCTCCGCCTGCTCTTCAAACGGCCTCTTTTCTTCCGGCGAAGCATCCTTCCACATCTTGGCGCTCATCATCCTGACCTCGTTACCTGACGCTTTCCCCTTGCCGGGGCGACGCCCGGCTTCGCACCGCTTGCGCGCGTCGTCGTAGTGCGCTTTGCTGAAGAAGATGTAACCTGATACAACGGGTTTGGAGGGTTTTTGTGGGCGAAGGCCGATTTGCGAGGTGATGGAGTCCCAGAGGGCGATGTCGTAGGCTTCGAGACGGGCTTGTTCGGGGTTGCGGGTGGAGGACATGGTGCCGTAGCTGTTTGTCACAGTAGTAGTGGTGGTTTCGGATGATAAGGCTGCGGCTTTGCGCTTGAGAGAGAGGGAGGATGATTCCTTGGGGATGATGAGGGGCGTCGGTATCTCGATGGGGCCGAGCATCGCCTCGAGCACCTCGGAGGCGGCCCGTAGACCGGAGAGGTAAGCGCCGTGGACGGTGGCGGGGTGGGTGCCGCATGTGTGCTCGCCCGCGAAGAAGAGGTTGCTGATGGGCTTGGCCATGGTGTCGTAGTCATCTGCTTTCATGTCGGGACCCGCGGAGGAGTAGCTTCCCCGCGCGAACTTGTCCGATGCCCATCTGGTTACGATGGCCTCGATCGGTTGTTGAACCTTTGACCCGTAGACGCGGCGCAGGACGTCGGTGGCTTCCTTGACGAGATCGTCGTTACAGGTTTGCTCGGTGTCGTAGCCGGCGTCGCCAGCCATGAGAGCTAGCAGGACCGGTAACCCACTGGTTTGGGTCACGTTGAACCACTGGAAGAAACGACCCCTCTGGGAGGCGTAGTCCTTCTGGTCCAAGCTGTGCCGATTGGGCGGGGTTCTTAGGACGCCAAAGATGTCGCGATCCTCGTCCCAGAAGGCCTCCTTGTACACGAGGATGACCTTGTTGAGAGCACCAAAGCCCATCCGTTCGATGGCACTAGACTTCCACTCTGGCAGCGGTGGCTCAAACTTGATATTACCATGCTTGAGCACGCCCAGAGGTATCGTGTTGACGACGAAGTCAGCTTCCACCCTAAATCCATCTTCGCACTCGATTACCGCTGGACCTGCCGTGCTTTCTGTTGTATATGTTATTTTGTTGACGGGTGACTTTCGTCGAACGTCGAGCGGCGTAGGCAGCAGCATGAGGCCTTTTGGCACGCTCTGATAGCCGCCAATGACCATGGTATGACTCCCTTCCCATTCGTTGCCGGCATCAATGTCCCACCCCTGGAGACTCAGTTTGTTGTAGTTGATAGCATTGCTATACTCCAGGTTGGCGACGTGCCAGTTCAAGAGCCTGTAGTCTTGTGCGGTCAAGTCCACAATATCTCTGTACTGGGCGAACATGTTATCAACAACGCTTCCGAGGTTGGCACCAGGCTCTTTGGCCGGTGTCTCGAGGTCAAGGTCGGCATCTTCTGAAACACCCTGCTTCAAGGCCCATCCCAAGAGTTTCGCTTTGTATGCTGCTTTAAGTGCACCTGGCGTGCCAGGCTCGGTGTGGACGCGGCCTGTAGCACGGTCCGAGGAGATCGGGACAAGATTCACCTGTGGTGCTATGCTCTGTTCCGACACAGGCGGCGCATGCGGCTGAGCGGCAGTTGATTCCTCTACCTGCCGTATGGTCTTGTAGGCTTCCGCGGAGCTATCCTTGCCCTCATCAATCAACTCCCTGTTGCCCTCGATCAGCTTGGAGGTGGGCTGCTTAAACTTGTATTCGCTGACCCGGTCGAGGCAGTCATTGTACAGATTCTCGACCAGCTGATCTCGGTGTAAATCTACGGGCTTGCCGTTCGAGTCGTACAGAGTTGTGTCTGGCCGCAATGGCCTGTATGGAATTCCGAGCTGTGCCCTGAGCAGAATGTTGATGGGGTTACCACGTTCAAATCCCGTGATGATCATACCTCCCATTTCTGCAGTGAATCGCTTCCCCTGGAAATTTTCCGGGATTCGCGCAGGCTTAGATGCAAAGGGGCGAGAGTAAACCCTGCCACCTATTCGGTTCCGACCTTCGATTACAATTACTCGCGGAAGCTCTTCACCCATGTCTCTGAACTTCTTTGCATACTGTGCAAAGAGTCCCTCGAGCTGCCTCGCGCAGCCCAGTCCAGCCATACCTGCTCCCAGAACAGCGACTGTTCTTTGCTTGAGGGTGGCAGTTGACGAGTCTTTGGAAGCATGCTTCTTTGAATGCCGGTAACCTACGCACCCAAAGTTGATGTATCCCCGACGAACAAGCCAGTCGAAACATAGGCTGGCAGCGTCAAACCAACGGGTGTCTTTGGCGCATCCAACAGCTTCTTCCCGAGTAACAGCTATTTGAGGATTCCTTACCCACAGCCTTAGAATACCATTCCTGATATTCAGATACGTTGTTACTTGGGCGTGGCTGATATGGTCTCGGAGCATGAGATATTCCTCCTGGTGCAAAGCATATGGGTTGAGTCTCGAAGCCTCCGCTGCAGAGATACATTGCATAGCATAATCCGGTAGTGGAAGATTGGGAGGTATGGTGACTTTGGGGCGGACGTTGTATCGCCGCCTCGGGGTGTCTGTGGACGCCGTATTTGTACCTGCGTTTCGAGGCAAGGATCCTTGCACTGGTGTTGGCTGGGCGGGCGCTTCGTGTACTGGCGTCGCCGGGACTGAAGTTTCTTGTGCTGGGATTTTCTGAGATGGGGCATCTAGCGTCGATACGCTTTGAGCCGGAGGCTCTTCTGCCGGAGGTTCATGAGTCAGAGATTCGTAAGCCGGAGGTTCTTCCATGACTATATCCTGTGGCGGTGCTTCCTGGTCCGGTGTCTCTTGAGGAGGCGCTTCCAACATCGGGACATCTTGCGCTGGGGCTTCTTGCGCTACCGCATCCGTAGCTGGAGCTTCTTCCATTGATACGTCCAGGGTTTCAGTTTCTTGAGGCACCGAAGCTTGCCTTGCTGATCCCAGCACTACCTCCTCCGGCGACTCTTCCTTGATCTTCCGCTCCTCCATCAGTGGCTTGGGTTCATCAGGTGGAGATGCGGTTTCAACTGCTGCTGTAGGGGGCTCGTCCATCGTTGGCAGAGGCGAGAGGTGGACTTCCTGTTCTGGTTGAGCTGATGGCTGTATTTGTAGCTCGGCTTGTGGTTGTCCATCCGATTGAGGAGATTCCTCCACAGCTGGTGTCGGTTGATGCTCTTCTAGAGGCGTCTTCGGAGAGGGAGATACCAGTAAAGGAGGCAGTGGCTCAGATGACTCTTGTCTTGTTGAAAGCTCCTTCGGTCCATCCACATCCACAGGGGTCGTAGCCTTGCTTGTTACGGATGGCGCATGGGATGACGAGTTCGAGTGCTGGTCCGATAGGCTACTGGCGGACTGGGTGATCGGGTTTTCCTGCTCCACCGCGTTATCATCTTGAGGTGATATAAGTGGTGACGACTCTGGAGGCTCCGATAAGAGCGATGAAAACTGGCTCGAGGCGTCTTCATTTTGGGCACTTGGCTCTTCCGTGGCTTGCGATAGTGATGGTAACTGTGGAGAGCTACATGGAAGTCAGCGATGAGGGACAGCCAGAACTTCATGGCAAGCGGGAGTTAAACATAAGGTGTAATGGTCTCGATGAGGAAAAACAAACATAGCAACATACTCGTCTGCCGGCAGTGGGCTTTCTGGAGAGGACGACTCCTCCGAGTCCATCGTATCCATGTCCCCAGTCCAGACCACAATTTCCGGTGCGATATCTTCTGAACTCGTTGACGAGCTAGTATCTGCGGAGTGGCCGCCCACAGGCGTCCCTGCTCTCTTCATAGGCGGGTGCCTGCCGGAGTTCGAGGGCTTGGATCGGTTTGAGCGGGATAAGTTGACTTCCTTGACGTCTTTTGTCGGACCCTTCGCGATACTGCTACTACTAGTCTGCCCTGGACGAGTCCGCGAACTGTTGCCCATATCTCTAAAAGAGCGACGCTTGGATGACTAGAAAAAACCGCTGGACCGTAATATGGGGTTGATAGGTCGGCACCGTCGTCTTCGCTCACGTTGAAGTGGACCTCCTTCCATATATACAGGACACACCGGATTCAGCGGAGGGCGAAGGATAAGATGGAGCCGGTTCGGGTGATGATGATGGTGTAAATTCCGGCCATTCGACTGAACTGCCTATCGCTATGATACAAGAAATGCTCCGGCTTCTGAGTCTTTTGGTCAGCCCAAGTTGAACATCAAAGAAAGGTCTGAGGACCCAGCACAGTGAGCTATGTGTAGTAGTATGGAGGAAAGTGGATATGGTTGGACCATGTACGGTGTTGTGTTTACATGGGTGAAGGAAGTGAACGTCGAAGAGGGTGTATGTACCTCGAAATATCATATCGCAGCCCATGGAGCAATGTTGAAGTTTCGTCTCATAGACGTCGTACGATTGGTACGTCGCCGTCTCGGTTTGAAATGCCGTCGATGGCTGGGGTGAATGGAATATCTGGCGGTGTTGACTACGACGTCTTTGGCCGGTGGTGCATCGATATCTCTCAGTTTGCCAGTCGTGGTAGCTTGACCAAAGAAAATATAATATCTCTAGACTTTGCTGTTGTTGTTGCTTCAGTCTTCGAGGTGGTTGTGTGGCTGCCGTTGTCTCCAGTCTGCTGATACAGTTGCACTGACGGATCTGCTGCGCGAGATGGAACCCACTCCCACTGGTAACAGCGCCCTAAAAAGTGCGGAAAGCCGGTAACGTTCAGCGCATTGCTCAGAATTTCAATTACAAGAAATTAACGCTGCTCGTTTTAGTTGATTGATGCAAATGCTTTCTTTTCAGGCATTGCGCGTTATTACGAGTAATTGAGGTCCGTGGTCCAATCACGTGAGGCGCAGAGAGAGGAGAATAATCCCTGTGAATGGGAGAAGATTCAGGTTCTCTTCCACGCCAGTCTGCCTTTAGGTTCGCAGCAAATATCGACATGACTCCCTTCACTCCTTCTACGTATCGTGAGCACAACCTGGATTTCCCAACTGTGGCCATGGTATGCTTCTGTATTCTGCGTCTGTTGTGGATGTTCCCCCGGTCGGAATCAAGCATCGAACAACCCTCCGTCTATCAATCAAGCAATATCAACTCTCCGTCTCCTGTTGCACGCTCTCGGTCCCAAACGTCCCATTCTCGATCGCGGCCTCCATCATCTTGTTTCCGCTAATAATGGACGTCGTGCAGATGACAATCTTTCTCCGACCTATTGATTTATGACACCCAGTTAGTGGTCGATGCTTCTGCGGCCAGCTCGAGCAGGCCAGTGGGGACACAGGATAGCAACATACCTTCTTCTTTCTTCGCAATGAACCGAAGAGCCGCGATCTCACTGAAGCTGATACCGCCAACAAACACGACAAACACCGTCTTTTGGCCGTCGTTACCGGATAATAGCGCTCGAGCCTTAACAGCCTTATCCTCGCCCTTTTGCACCTCGTCAAATGTCGGACCTCGGGCATGCTTGACAGCGTCGTCGAACCCACGCCATCCTTGTGCGCCTCCTGCAGCTGGTCCGGCTGTGTTAGTGGCGGCTGCTCCTTTTGTGATGGAGAGCAAATATTGCTTCTGAAGGATGCACTGGACGAGGCGTATCGAGAGAGGCGCGTAGCCGCTGTAGACGTATGCAATATCGTTGGGATCCTGTTCGTTGACCTCGTCGACAATGAGCCGCAGTTGCTTCCGTAAGTATGTATAGTTAGTCTTCGTTCCCGTCGCCCCAACGGACCCGGTCATGGGGATCATGGATGCCAGAGGGGATGACCTCGAAAGGAACATCTGAAGCTTCTCTAGATTATGAAGCGTGAGTATGTGTTGATAGCCATATCCTTGCAGTATAAGGCGCCGAAAGTGGTCGAACTCCTTCGTCTTGATTCCGCCCGAGATACACGAGTACACGCAGAGTAGTCGCAATACTTGTGACAATGGGACGTCGCGTGCTATTAGTTCTTCGATCGCCTCAAACTGGGAAGATGGATCTGCTCCAGCCGCGAGATTCTGCTGAACCTCGAGCATTTTGCTGAAGTGTTCCGTGCGAGTATACTTCATAATCTCCTCCGCCAAGCCCGTATGAATTTTGAGGCTCTTTTGTTCGGCCTGGTATCCCGGAAGCTTCGAGACAAACTCTTTGAGTTCGGCTGTCGTCTTGGAGCTATGTCTACTCTCATAGTCACTCTTCAAACGACGAGCAATCTTGTTCAGCAGACTTCCGACAATGGCAAAATTGGCGTCGCGCAGTTGCTCAAACAGCTTGTCGGACGAATCAAGTTGGACTTTGCGCTTGCGCGAAGGCCCGCTGTTCACGACGGCAGCGGCGGCGGTGGTTGAGCCTTGTGGTTCCGGCTGTGCGCCAATGATCGTTGAGTCCACGTCGGCCTGGTTATTCTGTACACCGAATACCTCGTCGATCAAACCCTCGTAGGTCAGCTGTGTCAGAAGGGGCGTGACAAAGTCAACTTCACGGTCAATGATGATAACACTTTCGTTCGTGGTGCTGGGTGACAGGCCGATCTTGTCCCCTTCGGCTGCTTCTTCGCCAGCGAGAAGTTCCTGTCGCATACGAGACAATAGTTCAGCAACTCTCTTGGCATTTTCGCCCTTGCCAACGATCCTGGGAAAGAGGCCGTGCTTCTGTTGAATGCCCATCAAGGCCTTCGAAAGCAGAAAGACTGGTGTGGGGTCCTTCGCGAGGTACAGGTCTCTGAACGAGTCGTCTAGCTCGAGGGACAAGACATCGGTGTCAAGCGGGAAGAAGTATAGAGGTAGCTCGGCAACGTTGGTATCACCCAAGACGCCGGCCTCCTCCAACACTTTGTCTGAAACCAGCGTTCGGCGGGGTACCCAAAAGACATGGAACTCGTGGGGAGACTGGCTCTCGTGCTGTAGACGTTTTATTTGATCTGGACACCTGTTAGCACTTCAAGGATTCGCGGGCGGTTCCCTCGTCCGCGAGGTCGTGGTTGGTATTCGTACCTGCTATTGTGTGAGCATGATGGGCCGACTCGCCCCGGGCAATGAAGACGACATTGCGCTGGCTCGAGTCGGTGTTGTTGTTCTCGAGAAAGAAGAAATTATCGGCACCATAGTCGCGCAAAGTTGACGCTCCGACAAAGGCGTTAAGTGGACCAGCCAGGCTCTTCTCAATCACAATGTTCTTCTTTCCACGGACCTGCACAGGATCTCACAAGCTGCCGTCAGTTCACGGACATCGTTGCTTCTGGCCGGTGCTGCCTAGCTTGGGTGGTTTTTGGGGGCATCATGGCTGTACATACTGATTCTAGGAGATACAAGATGTCCTTGCGACCCTTTTCTCTGATCTGCTCGATGTCAAACTCCGCATGGGGAGCCATGGTGGTCGAGTTCTCCTCATGCGGCTGTTGGTGTTGTGGTGTGGATCCTAGGATGGCGGGCGGCTGATGACGAAGGAGGGTGAACCTCGAGCTCCTGGTCCGCCCTGCTGGCTGGGTTCATGTTGTGCTACCAAGTGGAACTGAACATTGGTTGGTTCACTGCGCGAACCCCAACAAAGCTCCAGGGTATCTCAGTGGGCTGAAGTGGGTCGATCTGTTAGGCTGGAATGTCGTTCGTCCTCACCTGTGACCCTCTCCCGCTCCCATACTTGTACCTCTATAATTTAAAGAGCCAGAATGAAGATGTACATCATCAGCAATGCTGAGGTGATACGTGGAATCATCTCCTCGATTACCCAGCATTGTGAGCTCCACCGCCAGCATGAGTGTCCCCGAATATCCAAGGCTGAGCATGTTCAAGAAAGGCTCGGATATATGGGCTGTGCGGGCAACTGATAAGGTTTATCTTCTTCCTATCGGGATGATAATCAATCTTACGTCATCTGACTGTTCCCATGTCTGATCTCCCAAGTCAAGAAGAACAACAACCATAGGTTCACCAAGAGAGAAACGATCAATGTCTTTCGCTGCCTAGTAGATATGTTGATTATGTGGTGAGACTTCCCGGTGCTGGGTATAAACTAATCACCAATCTTGTTAAAAATGCATATCAAACAAGCTCGCTGTACCGGTGCCGAGTCGAGCAATTCCGAATGCTCATTTGTAAGCTCCAAGTCTCCTTCCCTAAGTAACCCTTTATGCGCCAGTATTAAACCCCAACCAAACTTGCAAGTATGGGAACTCCTCATAATGCAGACGATACGACCTACACCCCATCCAGTGTAGGTGGCTAGACCTTCCAGATCAAACGCTGGAGGCGCTTTGTACCGAAAAAGTAACGCCTTGACAAATCCCAAGGCAGTTTCCGCACAATTTCCTGCGGCCGACCCCCACCCTTCCTCTAGACGGTGTTGTCGTGATAGTAGAACTCGATATCCTTGGGGCGTTGCTTGTTGCCGCGAACAAATTCCTCATCGCCGGGAGGTCGTTCATTCTTGGTGTTCCCGGTCAACATGCTTTGTAGGCTCATGCATACGCTTTCCACGCTTTGCACGGGGCTCCAACCCTGTTGGCCAAGTAGGTCGAGACAGATGATTCCGTTGGAATAGATGTGCGGGTGGATCGGAATCGGCCGGTCGGCTTGCTTGACAAATACCACTTCGGGAGGCTCTAAGACTTGATTAGCTTTTATATCGACCGCAGCCATCCGTGTATCAATCATGCGTACCGATGGGGTATGACTGGCTGAATCGGAACTTTAGTCGATATGTCTCGTTGAGGTAAAGCGGATTGTTGTCGAGAACTCGTATGTCTAGAAGCCACTCTTCCAAGTTGTCTGCGGAGACGAGCTCAATACCAGGTGGGAGGCCATTCTGTATCTGATGGACAGAATGTGATCGCGTCAGTTGTTGCAATCAATCTCCGAATTCAGTCCAGCCTATGGGATGTGAGGTCTGTCCGGAAATCCAACTAACCTTGTTCAGTTCCTTCCCCAGCCTCTTCGCAGCAAACTGTACCGGCATATTTGCTGAATGACCACGGGATGGTGTTGCAGCAACGTGATAGTCTCCGATGGCGAATAGGCGAGCCTCGCAAGGCGACAGTGGAAAGCGGACTGATAGTCGTAGGTAGGTAATGTAGCTGGAGGTCGGCGGGGTTATGTTGGACCAATCCTGGAGAGGCAGCAGAAGTACCGAACAAAGAGTAGGTCTGAAAGGAATGCTGGATAATAGCTTGAGCTTGCGGTCCCTGTCCGTTCAAGTTCAAGCTGAAGTTTTGCTAATGCCAGATTAACTGAGTTGGGTGAATCACGCAACGCTTGCTCTGAGTTGCAAGGGATTGTTGGCAGGGCTGAGGCTGAGAGGGGTCTCCGCGACTACCAGTTCAAGATGGAATCAACGTCTACGGGTGGTGAGACCAGGAGCGACCTAGGAGGAAGGAGGAAACCGCATTTCGCGCGGAGGATTCCACTGATGCCACGCGCGGGGGACTGCCCGTCGATTGGTCGGTACAACTGCAGGCTGTGGCTTCCGTCTGGATCAAACGCGATGGATATTGGACAGCCTTTTTTCTTCTCGGTGACCTTTCCAACACTTTCACTTCGCCCTATACTCTTAGGTTGTATTCCGGCAACTTGTAATCTGATAGAAAAGATCGCCAGAGCGCTCGGGCCATATCCCATGTCACACATGAAAGATACCTATCGGAGGCCATCGAGAATTTGATATCGGCCAGTTGGCACATGGGAGGAGCCGAAGGGGAAATACAGGATGTCTTGCCCCGTTTGGTTCCATATCCGCTTTTCTTTGAAGCATCAGACTAAGCAGCCTGAGGATGAGGTTGTACGGATCAAAGTACCAGTATCAAACAAATGAAGCCAAGCCACGACATAGCTATAGAGTGATATCGAGGTTCACCGTAGCTAGTTCGCGGTGGTGACCACTCACTCAAAGACCTATACACTATTTTCTTCCTCCCGAGGCAGTGCAGCGAACAGACACTGGAGACTTCATCCTAAAAGCTAATGTTGATGAGGAAGCTAAACAGCGGAAGACGTTGAAAACGTGGAGGGAGTTCTAGAATCGATGATGGACGCTTGGGGAGAGAAAAGTGGATTGTTAATCTGTCATTGATTGGAATTCGCCATCGCCAAAGGCGGGCTGTGAGGGACAGCGATGGCCTTTGATACTGATGATCATTGATCTCTTCAGTCTCCAGTCATCTCAAACGAGCTTTATCATGGTCTATGCACGGTTCAGATGGATTCATTCATGATACCTTCCTCGGTGAACATCCCGATTCACAGGATCTCGTTTCGAAGTGCGCCTAACCGGTGATGGTGGTTGGATGACATGAGATGCTCAGAGTTCGCGATGTCTGTTTGGTTTCGATGCAGTGCTCATTCAGGGCTGCATCTCTAGCACGGCCTAAACAGGGGCCCAAAGACATGACCCTAGTCGGGTAAAGATCCCACTGCCCTTACCCCTCCCCAATCACAGGTCTGCCAAGACCAAATGGTGCCCCTCTTTGCGCACCCTGGGGGACATGCGGTTCGTGGGCTGAGCACTCCACGGCCTCCTTCATAGCCCACCTGCCCACCTTGTTCGCGCCTTGTCGCATTGGATGCCTTCAGTTTGAATGTTGTTGTAGCGGTAGCTCCCGGGCAACAACTGGCTGTATCTTGCGAAGATCGCCCAAGAGTCGGGCCCAAAACAGCCCTAGGCGCCCGTCAAGGTGACCCGCCCGTCTGCTGGAGAGAGGAATGGGGGACAATGACGAGAGGCCAGTGGCAGTGACGGGACAGTGGAAATGGAAGAGCAAGCGGAGGCATCCTTCATGCCACGGGGTTTGGGTTGATCTCTCTTCTCTCATTACCTCTCCCCGGCCCTCACAAGTTTCTTGAATTACATATTTTCCCCTTCATCCTTATTTCTGAAGCGAGGGACATTCCAATAACTCCATCTGGTCAGTCGCACTCGCACAGGGCTTACACTCCAACAGTTCGTTTCCAGGTTGCAGGCAAGTACTCCCACCCATCGTGGCGTTAGTGGGACCTGCCCTCAGCCCGTATTACGCTGAGCGGATACCCCCAGGTCCCCTATCGTCTTACCCGACATGTGAACCTCTGGAGCGAGAACTGGAACTCTGACAGCCGCCTTTCTTGTCCAGCCCAATCTACTGCTGCCAAGCATCCCCTCGTCTTGCTCTGCCACTCCTTCGCAGCCCATTTCCGAATCTCAGCTCCTCAGCCCCTCGTCCTAGTCAATCGCCTACAAGTTTCGTCCAAGTTCAAAGCTCGACCGGTTCGGTTATCAGTCTCGATAGCCTCCTGCCACTTGCACACTTGAGAGCGGAAGGAAGAGAACCAAGCAGCTCTTCCCCCTCCCCCAATCCGTCTACCGCGCCTTCTTGATTCGTTTCTCCAGACATCAACACCATGAGCTGTAAGTTCCCTCTACTCCCGCGCGGTCTCGTCAGTCTTGGTCTGTTCCTTTCAGGTCTCCTCTCAAGTCTTCTCCCCCTCGGATAGACGAAGAAGAACTGGGCCCCTGTCGTACACCCCTATACCTCTTCCTTTTCGATTATATGCCATTTGGTTGTAGAGCGAACTTTAGCTGACGATGGATTCCTCACGCACAGTCGCCAACATGCTCAACCGCCTTCACGGGCAACCCGAAAGCTACGACAAGAAGTACGCCTCCGATCCCCGTTCTCGTCCGTTCGCTTGCCTCGCCTATGGCACTAACACCCTATATTAGGTCCAAGTACTCCTTTGGCCGAACGCTAGGTGCCGGTACCTATGGTATTGTCAGAGAAGCCAACGGCCCTACTGGCAGAGTTGCTATCAAGATCATATTGAAGAAGAATGTCAAGGGCAACGAACAGATGGTTCTCGACGAGCTAGAGATGCTCCAGCGCCTCAAGCACCCCCACATTGTCAAGTTTGTCGACTGGTTCGAGTCTAGGGTGCGTATCATTTGCGACGGGCTTAGAGGGGCTACGGCGAGACTAATATTGCTTCCTCCGCTAGGACAAGTACTACATCGTCACTCAGCTTGCGACGGGAGGCGAGCTCTTCGACAGGATCTGCGAGCAAGGAAAATTTACGGAAAAGGATGCTTCGCAGACCATCAAGCAAGTCTTGGGTGCCGTCAACTACCTCCACGAGAACAACGTCGTCCATCGGGGTTAGTCCACATAATTCCTTGCCCTTCCCAACGGCGTGGTCTAACCTTACCACTTTGCAGATCTCAAGCCTGAGAACCTCCTATATCTTACTCGAGATGCGGATTCAGATCTAGTCCTGGCCGACTTTGGTATTGCCAAGATGCTGGACAATAAGGACGAGGTTCTCACCACTATGGCTGGTTCGTTCGGTTATGCGGCGCCCGAAGTTATGCTCAAGCAGGGTCACGGCAAGCCCGTCGACATGTGGTCAATGGGTGTTATTACTTATACCCTCCTCTGCGGCTACTCGCCGTTCCGCTCCGAGAACCTTCAGGACCTCATCGACGAGTGCATCAGCGGCAACGTTGTCTTCCATGAGCGCTACTGGAAGGACGTCAGCAATGACGCCAAGGATTTTATTCTGAGGCTTTTGCAGCCCAAGCCGGAGAACCGGTGGACAAGTCAGGTAAGACTTGCTGGTCTGACGTCCTTGAATACGACTACTGACACGCCTGCCCGATCAATAGCAAGCTTTGGCTCACCCCTGGCTCCGCGGCGATTCCGCAACCAACCACAACTTGTTGCCCGAGATCAAGGCGTACCTCACCAAGGCCCGCCTCAGACGCGGCATCGAGATGGTCAAGCTTGCGAACCGCATCGAGGCGCTCAAGATGCAGGAGGACGACCCGGAGAACACAGATATGCCCGGCGATGCGACGCTTGCCGCCGATCAGGCCCAGTCCCGCCATCGCGCTCTATCCGTGGCGAGCACCACGGGCGGAGCCGCCGACGCCGAGAACGCCACCGCACCCGCCGAAAAGCGGACGCTCTCCAAGACTATCAAGACGGCCATCTTCCGCGAGGTCGTTTTGGCCAAGGTTCGCGAGATGAAGGAGCAGGAAGAGGCCAACAAGCTCAAGGAAGAGGTAGAGACGAAGGCGAAGAGCTTCCAAGCCTAGTCGAGCGTGGTTAACAAAGGAGGGTTATAGGCATAAGAGGGCGGGTTCTTGTTGCTGTTGCCGTTGATGTTGTTTGATACCAAAGCATGAACATCTCTGGATGCATGCGGATATGACGTGAGTGTACGGGGCATATTGCGCGTTTTGGCTGGGGTTCTGGTTGCCAGCTCTGGTACAATATTGGGCTCTATATTTGGTATTGGGTTTAAGCGCTTTCATTTCGCAGTATATCTGGGAGGAAGCGGAAGTCACGTCTATGCGTTCTTTGCGTACAACTTACCTATGAAGAGGGAACTCTTGGAGCGGTTCGCCAGCGTTGAATATACTATGAGCAAGTCTTTCTCGTTAATGCCCCACTTCACATCGTCGCTTGACTCCTTCGTCGAGGTGCGTAGTACTATGAGTGTGGTTGTGTCAGTCAACTTCTGCTGAGGAGGTCAGGATAAATGATTGAAAGTCTTCGGCGACCTTTCTGTCTTTCCCCGTCGTGTCAGTAAGTTAAGGGATGCTGCTATAAAGTGCGGTCGGTTGAAAGCCAAACGACACCAAGCACACACGAACATCTCTCGATAACGTCCAAGGTTTCACACTGAAGCTGAAGGTACATTGGATAATCGAAGCTGGATGTGATCTCACCTTAATCTTCCCTTTGGTTCCTTTGGTATCACGGAACCTTCATCGTAGAAATGCAACCTTGCGAACTTCGACTGCATATGGATAGGAGGGTGAATTTCAGACTTACTATATGTAGGCAACAAACGAAGACTTCCAGCTTGTTAAACGTGAAGAGGTGAGAATGGAAGGTATGTAATACGCCCATTGCATAGCTAAACGAGATTCACGGAATTCAATGTTGAAATAAAATACCTTACTTCAGTTGCGTTATCAGAATTCCTTTTCCTTCAGTGACTCCATTCGTGACGCGCGCGACTGATGTAAGGGACTGTTAGTTGTGGAGTGGAATTGGTCTGATGTTAGCTCCTCGCTGCCTCTTCACTTTTCTTTTCTCTTGTCCTTTACTTCAGTTCAGTTCATTTTCAGACGCGCCTTGCATACCTAGGTACCTCTAACCCATTAGCGCATCAAAGACAATCACCAAGAAACGCATTTCTTCGTATATTTTGATGTTTGCTTTTCATTCACTTTGGAGTTGACATTGCAGTTCATCGCGATGTAGCCCACACACACTTCAGTGATATCTTCCTTTATACCTGCACCTAAATATTTGAACCTTTATATTTGAAGCCTATGTATGACACATTGTGTGTGACAGACATGACACAGCAAAAAAAGACGTTAAGCAAAATGACCACTTCAAAGAGTGAGTGTCCTTGTTTATTTGATCTCAGTGTACAAAAGCACAAAGGGATATTGTATATATCTGTCAAGCCAAAAACTGCAAACACTTCAAGAAAGTGCATCTCCTCCCACACCAACCACCTCGCCCGTTTATCCTTTCCCAACCAAGCCAAGTCGAATTGCCCGCCCAATGATTAGAAAAAAAGATGGATAAACAATGATAGATACAGAGAAGATGAAACCCAAACGATGACTGAACTCCTTCGCCATGTGTTGCAGAAAACCCAAAATTGACTCCGCCGATCCCCCAGATATGATGACAAAGATGATGATGAAATGTGACCCCGGTCTAACTTTCTTTGCAGCAATCAAATTGCACAGATTTGGTATAATATAGAACAAGATGACTTGTGTACAAGTGATTGGGATGATCGCAGTGGGGGGTTTTTGTGGTCCCCGTAATGGTCCCCGGTGATGATGATGTTGGATAGATGGAAAAAAAACAATGTTCATTTAACTGTCATGCACGACCTTTTTTTTTGCCCTGGCCCTTCTAATGATGTGTGACGACAAAATGGAATTTGAATGATATGCCGGACGGCGATCATTAGATTTCATCTTGGAGATTTAGGCGGGGCTTAGCTCCGCCAAGACGGTTTCGCAGAGCTCCTCGTACCGTTGGGTATCGAATCGCTTCCGCTGCCAGCCATCCTTGCGCAGCCGCTCAATGCGAGCCTGCCTGTCGAGAGCGCGGAGCTCCTCCTTCCCTACACCACCTGCACTTCCTCGCCTGGGCGACTTGGGAGGCTCGGTCGCCATGGTTTCGAGCTGCTGGTCTAGATTGGCCGAGTGTCTCTCAAGCTGTTCGCGGAGCTCGTGCAGCTGATCGCGGAAACGATCGATGGATTTTGTGATGTTGAGAGTGTCGTCATCTTCCTCGCAGTTCTCGAACTGTTGGCTGTCCGTATCGATATTGAGGGGAAGCTCGACCTCCTGGTACTTTGACGCTGGTACTTCGGGAACTTCTTGACGCGTATTTGTAGCCGGAAAAAAGCCAAAGTCCATACCCAAAGTCGGCGAATCAGGGCGAACCATTGGCTCGGAGAAGCCAAAGTCGAATTCCTCATGGGGAACTGAGAATGATACCTTCTTGACACGCTTTGTGGGGTTGGCCGACTCTGTTGTGTTGTTTGCCAGATCCTCTTGGGAGAAAACGGAACTCGTCGGTGATGACATGCGGGTTTCTGGGGTCCATGCCCGTGAATCGATGGATGAGCTGATAGAGCTGGTAGGAGAGTGGCAGCTAGATCCAGAAGACGAGAAGGTGCCAGAACCGCGCCATGCTTGCTTGAGAACAGAGTTCTCAGCAGCACTGATGAGTGAGGCAGCCTGTTCGAAGTGTGTGCGAGCCTGCTGAAGGAGGGTAGTGCGGAACATGGAGGCCGTAGGTAGAGGTCGGGCGCAGATTTCCATACAGGTAGCCGCATAGAAGTGGAGGTAAATCAAGTAAAGCGGTTCGATGCGGACGTCTTCCTTGTTCTTGATGTTGTCTAGGATTTCGATACACCGCGCTGAGCATGCCCTGTACCTCTTGCCGATGTGTAGTTTCTTGATCTCGACGATTGCTCGCTTCCATTCGCTGCGGTTTTGTGGTAGTGCAGGAGTGGCTGGAAGAGCTGGAGACGCAGGAGCGGGTGTAGAAGAAGAGGCAGAGGCACGGGCGGGTACAGGGAGTGACTGTCGCTTGGGTGCGTTTTGCTTTGCGAGAGCAAATGTGGAATCTCTGTGAGTCCTGAAATTTCGTTCCGAAGTATGTCGGCGATGTTGTTGTTGTTGTTGTTGTTGGGGCTGTGGTTGTTGCTGTTGTGTGGGCGCAAGACTTGCCCGCTTGCTTGACCCAAGCATAAGAGGAATCAATCCAGCCATTTCTGCGTTGCGAACCGGCTTTTCAAACACCTAAACCACTATTTCTTCCAGATGACAGTCGAGTGTCGTCGATAGTCGTCCTCCAACGCAGAAAAAACTTGGAGAGCTAAGAATCCGATATCCGATGGCGGCGAAAGTGTTGATAAAGACAAGAGGTCGACTGCGGGGGCAAGGAATATGCCTGAGATAGTACGGGGAGACAATGGAAGACCCGGAGTCTTATCTGTGGGATAACACGGGGAATTCCTGTGGTAACCCGGGAGAGGCCTGTTGAGTCCCGTTCGGTAACTGGGGACGGTTGTTGGAGAGATGGTCGGTGCTTGTTGGGGTGTTTGGCCCTTATCACTGCACGTTGATATGCTGTCGAGACCGATGGAGAGTTCGAATTCGACGTGTCGTTCACCAAGAATGCCGAGCAACTGCTATGTAAGTCGAGAAAAAGTGCGAGGCAATGTTTTCCGTTTTCGACGACGACCAATGAGTGTAGTCTTGTTGTTTGTAAGTTGGTGACAGCTCTAATATCGACGGGTAGGCGTCCGTTGATTGGGCAATCGGTTGCTCTGGTGTTGCTGTGTGGGTTGAAAACGAATGGACGGCACACGATCTGTCGGAAGGAGGAGACAAGAGGGTGATGCCAGGACGAGACGTCTGATTTTTGGGACTGAAGAGCAAGGAGGAAGGTGACCGAGGTGGGATGAAATTCGGAATGGATGGGACCCCAGGGACGGTATATTGGAATTGGGAAAGGTTATGGAAGCATGGGACGGTTGCACTGGTGGTGGGACGTACCCGGGCCGGTGACGAGAGATTTTCCAATGATTTGCCAATGGTTGCCAGGGGTCCCGTTTTGGAAAGCAGGTGGAGACGCAGTGAGTCGCTATCCCTTTATCGCGCTGGCGGCATTCTTACGCGACACTAGACGAGACTAGGGCGTACCGTCCCACTGGCATTTCCGGTTGCTTTTTTTCACTGTTGCCCACTTTGCTGGCTTGTCGGGCTGCAGCTGCTGCAGCTCGCCAAACAATGGGCGTGGTTTTCGGCGTGTTTGTGTTCCTGCCACTTTGCTGCCACTTCACTGACACCCGGCAGCACCCACTGGAAGGGGCATCCACAATTCCACATGGGGAGCACGACCTGAATGTGGATTCCCTCGCTCCAACATGTGGAACCTTGGGTGCCCGTCGGGCGTCGAGGTTCCTGGCGATGGAGTAGGGCGCCGATGGAGTCCCCGTACTGGCGTACTGCACCGAACAATCACGGAACGGTCCAAAATAGCAGCGAAAATATTCAGGCGAAGTTCCAGGTGCTTCGCATACTACTTCGCCTGAACTCCCAGGACTCCCAGCGGCGCGGGCGGTCATTTTGGGTCATTTTGGGGACCCCAGAATCCGATGAGAGACACGCATCTGGGCTCTCCAGCGGTAGAACCAGAGACACCACACAGTCTCGACAACGGCGTACGAGATTGGATGATTTGGTACTGGAAGCTGGGAAACACGAGGACGGACGGAGACGCAAGGAAAGAGAGGAACAGGTCGGATCCGTGCCTGTTAACCGATCACTGCATATCTCGACTGCACACGCAAAGCACCCAAGCATAGGCACAGCAGCAGGGCACATGCACGCTGCAGGTCCGAGGCTTTCATGACTCGAGGCCACTGAGCGGCACTCCGAGAGGCACGCATGATGGCTATCGCGGTGGAGGTTGGACGAGGGTTGGGCACTTTTTACCCCTGAGCATCCCGCACATCTTGCACCTGCTGTGCAGCTTCAGGTCCCCGGCTAGTCACCAACGCGGAATAGCGTCGAGATTCGCGATTGCTTCCTTGCTTTTCTGGCTAGCACTGCTTGGGAAGCTGAGTTTGCAGCCGGCAGCCGGGTTCAGGGACCCGACGCAAACGATTCGTCCTCTTGTGTGCTGTTAATCCTCTTTCGGCCACTATCGACGCTGCCCCCGGCTCGAGTACAGTACGTACACAGAAGCATCGAGCATCGTGGGACAGGTCAGAAGTCACGAGAACAAGAGTCAGGTTCCCGTACCTTGCTAGCTTGTCCAGAGCAAAGCTTTTTGGTCCCTTCAGCTACACTGCTGACAGTACACCGCATTCCGCCGGGACTGACCAAGACATCTGGATTTCTTGTCCTGACCAGATGTCCGTGTTCTACGGCTGAGGGCTGTGTCGAGTCTCGGGAGGCCATCACGGTTACACCAGACAATCTTCAACAGCCTTGTCACCCGAGAGGCGCCAGTGGACAGCCTGCCATGGCCTCTGGACGCCGTGTATCGGTGGTGCCGCTGATACATACATATCCAACACCCCAGCGCCACGGGTGTGATATTTCTTGACATTTCTTTTGCCCTCTTCAGCTTTTGACCTTCATTGCTCACCTAAAACCTGCCTCTAGTGCCGAAAGAATCCATAGTCCCAAAAAGGTCAGGGCTCAGCGATCATGGATCCATTGCGCGGTGTGCGAGTCCCACTCGGCCCGCATACTGCGATGTTACTCCGGTCGTCGTTATCTGGAACTCCGGAAGAGAACCCACGGTCCCAGTCCCTCTCCGCTTCAATGCTACCCGGTGAGCTTGAAGACCAAGAATCGCTTGAAGACGGGATAGAAAGCTCGGACTGTTGAAAAACCTGGCTATCACGCAGGTCTGTTGTGGTGGGTGCACAAAAGCAGACACAATGAGGCTTCGTTGATATTGAGAGGTTCGCTCATCCAGAAGCGATATATGAACAACAGCCAGCCACCTACCGGCAGCTATAGTTCTAGAGGTCTTCAGCATGCACAAAAGGATGAGACCTGATTCAGGAGCGGGGTGCGAGGTTACCTCGTTGTAGCCGAGCTGTGCTATATAAGTCAACCATCCTATATATCTTGACTCAACTTCAGCCGACACATGTAACCATACGCATACGCTCAACCTGCTATTTACCATTTCCCCTCACGCGCACATCGATGGTGTTTCATTCCAACGGTTCAATGAGTCTGCTGAGCACCTCGCTATGACTGCCAAGCGCAGCGCAACGCCAACCCAGATATCTCGATAGGTACGGCACCGCTCCAGAAGGCCCGGACGCTTCCAGACATGGCAAAGCCGGCGGAGTGTGCGTCTGTGGTGAAACAAACCGCTCGATTGTGACGTTCCCGCGCACACTGGGCCTGAGACATTAACGTTTTTAGGGCAAGCAAGAGTGGCTGCCGGTCAGGGAACGTTGAAGAAGCTTGCTTCTAGCGCAGAACGCCAAGCCCAGCTGGAGCGATAGATTCGGGCTGAACGTCAAAACGCTTGACGTTGAACAATCGAAGCCCCTTATCTCACCCTACCCCTTTTACTTTTCCGTTCTGGATTTTTTATCAGATTTCATGATGGTTTGTGAGTTGCACCAGCCTCGTGATCATGACCTGGTGCTCAGTCACATCGGTGAACCGAGAGAAGGCCGCCGGCATTCCCAGTAACAAGTCACACAACTGAGCCTCTTATGTCAACAGTCAACAGTCATCATGAATTCAATGGCAGCGGTGCAACGAAACTGGGGGCAAGACGATGAGCGTTGGCCAAAGAGACACAGTGGGATTCACTCACCTAGGTCTGTTTATATGTGACCAAGAAAAAGGCAGATGATGAGGAAAGCAAGTTAGCTTAGCCAGATGTCCTCGTCAAGCATGCGGTACGTTCGGAATTCGCCAGGAACAAACATACTAAAATATGCACGCAGGAAGCCCCTTAATGCCGGTCGACTTTTGACACTTGAAGATAAAGTTATTTATAGCTGAAAGGTATAAAACCAACGTCCTGCCCTTTCCAAACACAACGGCAATCGGCCAATCTGTTCACGGCGTCGTTAAATCCAATACTCTCACTGAAGTCCATACGGGCCTGGAATGCACCACTTTTCATTGTCGGCCCGGGTTGAACAGGGGGTCCGAAGCGACCCCGGGTTTCCGTCTCTCCGCAATCTTGAAGAGAGGTCTGGACTAAAGAACAATGGTTGGAGTATGGTGAGAGACGCAACAGCGTACTATCAAAGCCATATCTGATTTTGACCAGATTACTGAGCTATCCTGTTAGTGTCCGTTAGTGACATCGATACTTACCACGGAGCTGGTGGTCAGACAATAGCAGACGGGACGGAACCAATTGGACTTCTTTCCGGTTTCTTTTGCCGCGATCAGAACCATCGATAATGCCTCTCAACACACCAGCTCTTCAAGAGCAAGAATGATAAAGCATCATGCCAGGCGCAACGGAAGAAAGCATGTTATATGGGCTTTTCTTTCTAGCATTGTTGATGATGCTTCGAAATCCCGAGTTGAGCATTGAACTCGCAAATGCGACTCCAGATCTATTGCTGTTTTCGGCTCACGGGACCGGATCCTATGCCAACTACTCCTACATTTACCGGATCCTCGATCATTCTATTCGCCAACTTTCACTGTTACATTGTGAAAGCTTGGCCATTCAGAGATCTAGACCGTTGGAAATGAGAAAGAGAAACCTTCCTCAGCCTTCCATGCATTGCGTCTGACAGACGCCATAAGAACATCTTGCCCGTTTTCAACCCGCATCTCGAATATTGCCCATCAAACATCCTCGACAGACGAATCACTTCCTCGACAAACCCCTATGTGATACCGTCTGCCCGGAACCGTTATTCGATAGTTCGTCTGCATCGTCGTCAAGTAGCCCAGCCTAGGCTGTGGTGGCTTTTGTTTGTTGTTTGTCTCGGTTCTGCTTTCTGCGCGCTGTTCTGCAATATCGTCCTCTACATTATCGAACTCTCGAAGATCGCCATAGCTCTAATCGTTCGCTCGGTCTTTTCCGTTCTATTTTCCTCTCGCGCGAGGTTTCGGAGGTACTTCTATCAAGCCATAGATGGATTAGATTGGCTGGACTCAACTAGCTTGTCATACCCAACGTTTGCGCCCCAAGCAAACCAGAGGTTATACTGTCTTGTCCAGAACAGGGACAAGACAACACCACAATGGGGTCAAGCCTCCCATCAGAGCCCGAGAAAACGACGCAGTTGACGCACGATGCCGTCGAAACGGCCTCCTTATCAAACACGCCCAAGGTGGTGGCTGCGGCTCAGAAGCAGCAACAGCCAGAGAGAGAAGCCACACTCAAGGACTATTTGCGTGTTTTCACCTACGCCACCAAATGGGACTTTCTCCTGATGGCCGGCGCCGCCGTGGCCAGCATCGGGGCCGGCGTCACCATGCCCCTGATGAACGTGGTCTTCGGCCGGCTGATCGGGAGCTTCAACAGCTACGCGGGCCCGGGTGACAGCGACGCCGAGACCCAGGCCGCCTTCAACCGGCTGCTCAACCGGCAGGCTCTGTACATGTTTGCCCTCTTCATCGCCCGCTTCGGGCTCAACTACGTCAACAAGTTCTGCTTCCGGCTGATCGGCATCCGCATGTCGGCCGCCATCCGGCTGCACTACCTGTGCTCGCTCTTCGCGCAGACCGTCCACGTGCTCGACTCGATGCCGTCCGGGGCCGCGGCGAGCACAATCACGTCGACCGCTAATACGCTGCAGATCGGTGTCTCGGAGAAGCTGGGCACGTTTCTTGAGTACACGGCTATGATCACGGCGGCTGTCATTGTTTGCGTTTACGTACAGCTGGTCCTTGGCGTTGGTCACGTCTTCGGTGCTGCTCTTCATCATGCTGGTTATTGCTATCATGCTGCCGTTTATCCTCAAGGGACAGCATAGAATTACAAAAGCTGAGGGAAAGGCTGGCTCAATTGCAACGGAGGCCTTCGCTTCTATCCGTATGGTTACGTCGTGCGGTGCTGAGGCTCGAGTTGCTGAAAAATATTCCGAATGGGTCAAGAAAGCCAAGCAGGCCGAGCAAGCTACGGCCCCTTTATTTGCTACTCAGTTCGGCCTGGTCTTCTTTGGTCTTTACGGAACCTTTGCCCTCAGCTTTTGGTATGGCATGAAGAGTTTACTGGCTGGTAGGGTGGATGATATCGGAACTGTCGTCATCGTTTTGTTCTCTGTGATGATGATGGTGATTTCACTGGAGCGGGTTTCCACGCCTCTAATCGCGATCTCAAAGGCAATGGTGGCTGCGGCCGAGTTCTTTTCTGTCATCGATGCACCGCAGCCCAAGGTCGGGAGCCTCAAGGAGCCGGAAGTATCTGCAACTGAGGATATCGTGTTTGAAGACGTCCATTTTGCGTATCCAAGCCGACCGTCTAAGAAGGTATTGGATGGACTCAACCTCCGCATTCAGGCTCACAAGAACACCGCCATTGTGGGACCGATGCAAAAGCTATTGGAAAGGATCAAAAGAAACAGAAGAAGGATGGTAAAAAGACCAAGGAAGGGGAACATGACAGCGACGAGGAGGACTCTGTGGTTTCTGCCGCTGGTGCTGCTGCTACAATCGACAACCTGGAAGACCAGGGTCCTCCCGTGGAACTATCAGGCACCATCAAGACCTGCGGCCACTCGCTGGATGAGATAGACATGAAGTGGTGGAGATCCCAAATCGGTCTAGTCCAGCAAGAACCGTTTCTCTTCAACGACACGATCTTCAAGAACGTCGCTTCCGGCTTGATTGGCACCCAGTGGGAGAACGAACCGGAAGAGGTCCAGCGCAAACTCGTCCAAGAGGCATGTGCTGAAAGTTTCGCCGACGAGTTCATCGATAGACTGCCTGACGGCTACGACACCCAAGTGGGAGACTCAGGCACCAAGCTCAGTGGCGGACAGAGACAACGTATTGCCATTGCTCGAAGCATCATCAAGAAGCCCAAGATCCTCATCCTTGATGAAGCCACTTCCGCCATCGACGTTCGAGGCGAAAGAATCGTCCAGGCTGCTCTGGAGAGAGCGTCTGTAGGAAGGACTACGATCACGATCGCTCACCGTCTCTCCACCATCAAGAACGCCGACGTCATCTGCGTACTTAAAAACGGGCGGGTTGTCGAACAGGGAACTCACGAGGGCTTGCTCCAAGACCCCAGTGGTGCGTACTACGGCCTCGTACACGCTCAAACCCTCTCTCTAGGCGACGGTCAGAGAGAGAAAGAAGAAGAGGCTCTGGACGAAGAAGACATCAGTGCCACGCTCGCGCGCGAGAAAAGTGCCGCCAAAGTCGACAGTGACGGCGCCACCAGCCAGGACGCAAACCTCTGGACGCAGCGTGGCCTCATCAACAGCTTCGGCAGACTCCTCTACGAGCAACGACGACTATTCCCCCTCTACGTGCTAGCCCTGTTCGCCGTCATGGGTGCCGCAGCCGCCGTTCCCTTGCAGGCCTATCTCTTCGCAAAGATCATCGCCGTCTTCCAGAACGTCTTCACCATCATGGACAGCGTAACCTTCTGGTCCAAGATGTGGGCCACCCTAGCCGCCGTCACCGGCACCTGCTACTTCCTGACCTCCCTGATCACCAAGCACATCGAGGGATCCATCTCCGCCGCCTACCGCCAGGAATATTTTGAATCCATGATGGGCCAAAAGACGTCCTTCTTCGACGCAGACGGCAACTCGGTCGGCCAACTGACCGCCCGCCTCCAAAGCGACATCAAGTCCCTCATGGAGCTTTTGGGCCTGAACCTGATGATGGTCATCATCGGCGTCTTCTCGCTCATCGGCGCGCCAATCATCTCCTTCATCTACGGCTGGAAGCTCGCGCTGGTCGCCCTGTGCGTGACCGTCCCGCTCAACATGGTCGCCGGCTTCTACCGCGTGCGCTACGAGCTGCAGTTCAACGCCATGAACGAGGCCGTGTTTCGCGAGTCCTCCAAGTTCGGCGCCGAGTCCATCGGCGCTTTTAGGACTGTCACCGCCCTGGTCATGGAGGAGAGCATCTGCGCGCGCTACGAGTCCTTACTCCGAAACCACGTCGTGACCGCCTACCGCAAAGCCCGGCTGGCGACGCTCGTCTTTGCTTTCTCCGACAGCGTCGCGCTGACGTGCCAGTCGCTCATCTTCTGGTACGGCGGCCGGCTGATCGCGTCAGGCGAGTACGGCCAGGTCGCCTTCCTGGTGACCTACATGGCCGTGATCCAGGGCGCCGAGTCGGCCGGGCAGTACATGTCGTTCGGGCCGAACATGGCGCAGGCGTCAGCGGCGGCTAACAACATCCTCGAGGCGCGCGAGAGCCGGATCCGTGTTGACGAGGTATCAACCTCCGAACACTACGTGCCCGACACCGAGGGAGGAGTGAAGATCGAGCTGCAAGACGTCCACTTCAAGTACCCCACGCGAAACATCTCCGTGTTCAAGGGTCTCAACCTGACCATCGAAAAGGGCCAATTCGCAGCACTAGTAGGTGCCTCCGGGTCAGGCAAGACCTCGATCGTCAGCTTGCTAGAAAGATTCTACGACGTCGACCAAGGAAAAATCCTCTTCAACGGAAAGGACATAAGCGAAGTCAACCTCTTCGAGTACCGCAAGCTGTTATCGCTCGTAGCGCAGGAGCCGTCGCTTTTTCACGGGACGATACGGGAGAACATCTTGATGGGCGTGGACCCATCAACAATAACGGAGGAGCAGCTGCACCAGTGTTGCAGGGATGCCAACATTCACGATTTCATCATTAGTTTGCCGGAGGGGTATGATACGAATATTGGGAGTCGGGGAGTTAATCTGAGTGGCGGGCAGAAGCAGCGGGTGTCGATTGCGAGGGCGCTGATTAGGAATCCGAGGGTGTTGTTGTTGGATGAGGCTACTTCTTCGCTTGATTCTGGTAAGTTTTTTTTTTACTTTGCCTACTTATCCACGTTGTCTCTGTTACCTATCTATGAGTTGCTAACAAAAACTTGGAAACAGAAAGCGAAAAGCTCGTGCAAGCCGCCTTCGAGCGCGTAGCCAAGGGCCGAACAACCATTGCCGTAGCTCATCGTCTTGCCACCATCCAAAAGGCGGATATCATCTATGTCCTCGGTGAGGGCAAAGTGTTGGAGAAGGGCAATCACAACGAGCTGCTCAGGAAGAAGGGTGTTTATTGGCATATGGTAAGTCAAGAATACCCCATGCCCTTGTGTTCCTTAACGTGGACGTGAAAACATCATTCTAACCGATACACCAAATCAAACAGTGCCATAATCAGGCCCTCGACAGGTGATGCCTTCATCGTATAGTGGCAACAGGTGGTTGTCTTTGTTTCTTCGTGTTCTATATACCCTGGTCTGGCTTTTTGGCTTGGCTCTGAACTTTGAAGTAGGGTCTCGATGTTTGGACTCTAACTTGTACCATGTATTGTTTTCTGTCTCGGTTGGTTGAACTCACTTCAATCAGACTGTACTCCCCCCTTTCTTGGACCAATCTCTTTTTTTTTTTTTTTTTTTTTTTTTTTTTTTTATGGCATGGAGCAAGGTAGCAGGGCATGGCGTTTGCTTAGGGATTGGTTTTGAGGCCAACATCATCGGCCTTGTATAGTACTGGAGGGCGCTTCGGGTCGACAACACCTCCCTCAACCAGACAATAAGCTCTAGATCTCCAGAACATAATAGAGCACTTTCTCTCTTCATATATCCGTGTAGGAAGACTGAACTCTTTGTTGAATCAGACTCATCATTAATTATCATAAGGTTGTAACTTAAGATCTTCACGTGAGACCCAAATTATGGCCCGTGAAGCTTAGAGGACAACACAAATGCCAATCTACAAATTCTACCACATTCTCACACTCAATAACTTTCCATGACCTGTGCGTTCCTCAAAGCCATCTATGAGCGACAACCCCCTTATTGAGCTCCAACACGAGGTCTCTTGGTGGACTAAGTTCCATCTCCTCTTCCGCTGCCGGTGTCCTTCGAGATCCGAGTTGGATTAGCTGAGCTGGAATTCTTCGAAGTCGAGTCTGGAGAGGGTGTAGTCGTCTCTGGTTTTTTGGCTCTGCGCTTGGCTGCCCTGGAGGGTTGATCATATCATGTGTTGGCGTTGGCTTGTCCGGGGAGGATATGAAACCGTATCCCCTATCTTCCTTTGCCACCTTGTCCAACTTCAAGCGTACGCAGCTCCACGTCGAATTTCAATCCACATATCTGAACCGGAGAAGAAGTACTGGCTCTCCTATCCGCTAGTTGCCACCGTCCAAGTATCGGACTAAGCTCCATCTCCGCACACAATACCAAGCATGTCATGGCCATGCTCGTTGCAGCCAGTCACGGTCAACACTCTTTCTCATCTGCATTTGAGCATGTGAACCGAGCTCAAGGGTCGACAGTCAAAGGCCAAGCTTGACCTTTGGCGCATCTTCTTACCATCCTCCACCTCCTTTGCCTTTCCTCACCCCCTTTCCTTGCCCGAAAGCTTCAGGTTTATCGGCAGCTGCATAGCCTGGCACAATCCATGGGCGCTCGTTGGCCCTCTTCACAGCCGTTCCAGGCTTCCCTTCTTGCTTGTTCTTTTCCGTTCCCCCAACTTGATCCATATGTTTCAGCATCTGGAGGGCAGGACAACAGAGACTTTCCAAGATACCATCTTTCTTTAGTTCAGGATGAGACCATTCCGCCCTCTCCCCTGTCTTCAGTGACTTGTTCTTCGCTAGGAGCTCTTCAAGATTGAGAGACGAGACAGATGCTTCGTACCAACGTTGTTTTTCCCCCTTGGCTTCTCTCCCATGAGTCCGAGGCTCCCACGAGTGCGCTTCTCCTGCGGAATTTGGCATTCCGGGACGGGCGGGATTGTATTTGATCTCTAGCTGTTCAACCTCGGTGATATCAAGAGCACTTCGTTTATCCTGGCTCAGATGGCGCCACTTGGAAAGTACCCGGACAGATGTGATTGTTGTCTTGAACTGAGAGTCAATATTAAAGCTCAAGTTGATGTTGTCTTTGTCGTCTGACTTGGGTTCCCTGGAAGCTATGTTAGCGAGTTATCAAGCTTGTGATGAACTCATGACTTACGGTATTTTCAGTGACTCCAGCAACGCTTTGGCAAACTTCCCATATCGAATTTCCAGCAGAGGCGAATGAACGGTCCGCGTGATACGCAAATCCTAGTTGCGTAACAGCGCGTTGACATAAATCAACTTCTGGGAACATCCAGGCTCGGTCAGTCCTCGAATCGTGTATGAGAAGGTGCCGTTGGCACAGTCCGTGATCTCCACAAGAAACTGGTCAGGGGTTTTGCCAGTCAACTGACAGTGAAAAGAATACACCGTCCAGCACTTCGAGGGGGCTTTTTGCCACAGACGCTGGGATGTTTTCTCGTCCTTGATATTGATCAACGTCTCCAAATCTGAGCCGTGTGTGCTCAGAATCTTCGTGAAGCAAACATTGCCGGCAACCAGAGACTCCTTGCCTGTGGTTCCAGGCCTGATCCTATGCAGTGTCAACATTAGATCCCTCCTCTTCCATCCATTGCTCTCGGTATTCTTGCCGTTGAAAGCCATAGCATTTGCTGCGAGCTCGGGAACGATTACTCGCCCAAAGTCTGCCGTAACGATTACTTCTCCCCTCAGATACGGGCCGTTTCCGAGAAATCTGGGCACAGCTTCAAGGACTTGTTGAATACTCTTCTGCTTCTTCTCTTGGTCAAAGCTCAAAGGTTCATCCTTGACGGTGCTTTTATTTGTGTCTTTTTTGGATGATTCAACTTTGTCTGATGATTTCGTGCTTTGTGTCGGGACAAGGGCGGGCATATCCCAAGAGATTGTTGGCACCAGAACCGCTGAGCCAGGCGTGGCAGGCCTCAATGCAAGGGCATCCTGTGTCGGTACTGAACTTAAACCTTCGGGAATAGCATTCAACCAATTATTGACGTTCAGCTTTTGATTAATCGCATTTCCGTTGAGAATGGGGTCAGCTAGCCCGTCAACGGAGGCAGTAGATGTGTCAGTCAAGACCCTTTCTGACTTGGTAGTGAGAACAGGACGCGGCGCCAACAGATCATCCTTCTTCCGCTTCCTGGTCAAAATCTCAGGGCCGAATAGAGACGAGTGTGCGCGTAACACGGAGTTGTATGGACAAAGTCGAATAGAACTTCCAACGTGGTACATGCGAGCATACTCTTGTGCTAAATCTGGAAATAGGATCGGATCCAGAAGAGTCGTAGACGGAAGTTTGGGGTCGATATTGGCCAGATATCGGATGTCGGACTTGAAGTCGTTGAGCACCGGGTCCTTGTAGCCTTCGGCGTAGAGGACAAATTGGAGATTAGGTCCGGGAGCGGTCTGTGGAAACGTCAGCAGTTGGACCAGAGTGGACAGATTGAATATCCAAAGGACTTACTATAGACTCCAGCAGGACATCTAATTTCTCTTTGGCCTTCTTGATTGCGTCTTGGCTTTCTGCACCAAGGTATACAACCTTTCCGAGATCGTACGAAATCTCAACGCCGGTATCTTGCTGAAGCTGGAGTCGGTCATCTTCGTTTAAGACGCGTTGAATTGTGAGAGACGGGTCCTCTCCCTCGAGCTTGGTCCAGGTTCCAAGGCTAGGGAATCGGTTGCTGAACTGTGGAGGGAAGGTATTGCGCGTTGCGTTTTCGTCGGAGCCATTGCTGCTGGGAGTGTTGGCATCACCATCGCTAGAGTCGGAGAGCCCATCTGGGTACTCGATCATTTCGTCCTTGAAACCGTGCTATGACAAGAATCAGACCGCAGAACTTGTTGCTTTTGGAGGACTTGGAAATTGATCTACCTTGAGCGTGAAGTTGTATTCGATGATATCGTCCTCGGCACGTTCATAGGCGTCTTGTTCGACCTCTGTCACAAGCTCTTGCCAAAACTTTCGTATCTCGGCTTCCTTGCTGGCTGGAGAAATCGTCTTGATCCATCGGTACTTGGGCTCCCAACTGAAGTCGGCATCTTGCTAAATATCATAAATCGCAAGTCAGCTTGGTGGAATTTGAGGTGCGTCTGAGTTTGCGAAGCAGTAACTCACAATTTTCTGGTCTCTCAGTTTGGCAATCAGATGGTCAACTGCGCGGTCCGTAAACTTCCACGCGGAACACAAATAGTATTGCTTCAACTCGTCCCGGGCAGGCTTGCTGGGACTGTCATTTCTGGATGCGGGTGGAGGAGGTGCAGCCATGATGTTTGGGGCGGACAGACGGCCGCCTGGCGTTTGAGGACCGGAGAGAAGTCAGGCGTGGAAGGAGATTGAACACCGCTCAAATAGAGGACTAGAAGTCAGCTGGGGAAGGGAAAGCGACGCAAGTGTGCCTCAGCTTGGTCTCGCGGCTAGTTGAAGTGTATCGAGCAAGGTTGAGAGAGGTGGGAGTTCATGCTGCGTGAGGGGCGGCGACAGATCAATGCTTGTTGTGGTGGGGGAAGCGGGACAGAAATTGTAACAAACAGTTGGGAAATAAATCAGAGGAAATCAGATGGAAGGTGAGAGAAGGATTGTTGAGAGGAATTCGACAGGACTCGGTTGCTATGGCAAGAGCAACCGAACCGTTGGGGGGTAGTACTATGGACATGACGGGAGCACCCGTCAGGGACACTCTCATTTATCGTCACAAGGTTTGCCGTGATCCGTCCGGCGGAGCAAAAAGATCATTGAAAACAGATGACTGCTTCCGTTTCACGGTCAAGACACCTACCAACAGCGGAAGGAAAAGGGGTATCGCATTCGGGCAGAGGTATCTAAGCTTCCAGAATCAAACCCGCTCCTTCCGGTGTAGCATTGATGTAAACAGGAGGATGACTCCAAACATTGGAAAAAAGAAGACAACGGATGAAACTCAGGCAGGCAAATTGCAGTGCGTTTGCATAGGTACATACTGGGAAAAAAAAGACCTTAATTAGGTATCAAGAAAACAAAAAAAAAGTGACGAAGTATGACGGGTTTTAAAACCTCCCTTTGATATGACACACAATCCTTAAACTTCAGTCCAGCCCATAAAGAAGTGCCAGTATATGCGCCATCCCATCGGTTCCAAAAGAGATCCTGCTGAGTTCCCAAGCTCCTTAAAACTCCATAACCCCAATGACTATGATCTTTGAAAAGGGTAATAAAAAGTAGAAGACATGTAGTGTTGACAACAGGGTTAGGGTACAGTATCCAGACAAGAATCTTTCAGTGACTGCTTTTCTCATCTGATATCTTCACAGCGTGTTGACATCGCGAGTGCTGCAGCGGAATGCCTGTCCCGCTCTCATGGACCAAGACCACCGGGGATCCTGTGTATGCCGTGACCATGAGGAGTAGGAGATGGTTGCTCACCAGGTGCCCATCTTGACAGCAAGCAACATGAAAGCTCCCAAGGCAGATTTCAGCCCTGGGGTCAAGGAACGTCAATCATCCATCCTCTTCCGAAAAGCTTAAGCTTTGTGTGTGAAAACAGGCAGAGGCCGACCGCCCTTTGAACTACCCTTTGGCTACTGAGCCCACTCAATTTTCTCCTTGACACTGAGTGCCCACTTCAGTTTATCCAACACCTCCTTGGTCTCCTGAAGTGTCTTTTCCTGTTCAAGCTCCCTTTGTCTTGCCTTGGATTTGATGTCCTTTAACGACTCTTCCTGCGCAATCTTATACCGTTCAAACTGCGCAGCTATGTCCTCCTTCTGTTTCCTCAGCTCGCGTATGTTTCCATCCTGTTGGTCACATAAATCGCGTAGAGTATTTATCCGGTCGTCATCCCGCCTCCTCTCCTCTAGGAGACTGGCGATCTCGGTCCGCATCTTGGCCACGGTTCGCTTGACTTCCTCCCCTTGTTCCTTCCAGTGGCTGCTGATAGCATTATATCGACCCTCCATAAGCGCTGCGAGGTTGGTTGCGTCGTCGACTTGTTTCTTGGCGTCGGCCTTTACACGTTCCATCTCATCCTTCCACGTCCGCTCACGCTCGCCTGCGTCCACGGCCCGCTTCCGCTCCAGGTCAACAGTCTCCTGCAGGCTCGCTACCTGTCGTTCCTTACGCGCCAGAAGTGTCTTTGTTACGTTGGCCTCCAGTAGCCGGCTTTCATAATCTGTGACCATGCGCTCGAGTTTGTCTTCCAACAGTTTCGCTGCATTTTTCGACTCTTCGGCTCGTAACCTTTCGATTTGAAGGTCGCGCTTCAGCGTCTCGTTGTCGGACACCAGTTTGTTGATGACGCGCCCCGTCTTGCCTAACCCGGCTTTCCCGATTGTCGAGTCCCATCCCCCGGCCAGGTTGGCCTCGGTGGCGTTTATTGTTTCCTGCATGCTGGATCCTCCGTTGTCCGACTTGGGACTCTGTGGTGCTGCTGTTGCGTTCAGGCTGCTGTCTCGGTTTAGAAACTCGAAGCTTGATTTTGTGCCCAGCCTCCTTGGTACATCCAAACTAGATACCGACTTTTCCGATAGATTGTTGAATGATGGGCTGGGCCTCAGCCTTACAGTCGGTGCAGGAGTCTTGGTCTCCCCATTCTGTAGCTTCAATTGGTCTTGGGAGGCGGAACCCATGCTGACAGAGCTGTTCACTGAGCTAGAAAGGGTCGAGTTTCGCGAAGCTGTATTTGAGGTAGGAACCGTGCCGGTACTCGAGTCCTCTGATATCCTGTCGTCGAAGCTAGGGACGGCGCGTATAGTTGAGTTCATTCGCGAAAGAGCTCTCGTGGGTGATCGGGGTGACGCTGGTGCGGAAAGCAGTGATTTGCCGTTGTCTCCATTGACAGACGACCGGGACATGACGACGTTGATTGTACCTTCGGGAGCGTGCGCGAGGGTCGGACAGGGCGAACCGGCGGCCCGGTCAATCACCGGTCGTGCGAACGGGAGTCTTTGTGTAGATTGGATCGACCGTTGGGGACGGAAATTGCGCGGCTTCTATCGTGACGGGGAGTTCGGCAGGAAAGTCTTGGTCAACGTCAATGTTAGCCCCAAAGTACTTCAAACCTGTTGAGTCGGTGTCGGCGAGAATATCAAGAGAAAACAATGCAATGGAGAACCTCACTGCAGACAGGTTCTGGGAGAAGGCAAGGCACCGTAACAGATACTTGGACATGCACTCCCGTCCACCGCGGGTGCGGCTAAGGTAACACTGTCTTATTCTTCCCGTCCATTGTTTGGTTAGGTACATGTATGGATGTGCTCATTCGGGCACGGATATCCCGTCCGGGTATTGGCTGGAAAGGAGGGACAGGGCATACATACATACCAGCCTCGTCGTCGGTCTTGATGAACGGAGAAGGCGAGGTTGTTGTTGGAATGTGGGAGACACTTGACAGAACGACTGCACATTTCTTGTCCGGGAGTCAGGTACGGGCAGAGGTTAGCGGTTGACACTTGGACCCTTTGACAGCCTAGGCACGCCAGGTTCGCCAGGGCAGGCCAGGGGGATGCCCAGTCAGTGGCAGCCAGTGCCTGAGGTCGGTGGAATCGTTCGGTGGATCTACGCGGACCTGACGGCGCACTGGGCATGGGGAGGCGGGTCGACACTTTCCGGAGTTGTGGCCTGTGATGTCGGGTCGTCCCTGAAATGCAGGAGTGACACAACGGGGTGGTTGCTGCTAATGCGCTGCCTTCTGATGCAGGGCCGTTTGTCCGACTTGGGACGGGGAGTTTTTGCTTTCACTGACAACCTCAAAATGTTTCAACACAATCTATGCCCCGGATTCCTAGACTGCCCCGTTTACTTGGGTTTGCATTTAATTGAACGTCGATAGCTTCAAGGCGTCGCGAATTAGACATCCAGCTATCCCAATTGTTAACTGGACATTGCAGGCTGTGCCTTCTCCAAGAGCAAGGGGATGAACGTCAAACGAAGAAAATTGGTTCCACTGTAGCTTCCGAGTTTGCAGGGTGCCTGACCTGAAGTCACCAGCGCGATACAGTTGCCCCGGGGTTGCTGTAATGCAGAGAGGGTGAAAATAAGATGAGTGAGCAGGACCCGGTGACCGGAATCACCAACAGACACCTAGCAGGGACAGTAGTAGGTAGGTAGTCTTAGTGTTTGAGGATCTATGATTTTCTCCCTCTTCGGTCCCTTGTTCTCTGGCTACAAGAAAACCGGTCAGGACCTCTCACGTTGGATGGTCCCTGGCCAGATGGACGTGAACCTCAGGTTGCGTGTTGCTGTTGTGTCGAAAAGACGATGAACAGACAGGTGGGTTTTGTGTTTGGAATAGCACCGCCTAGCCCACTGCTACGGCACCTGGGCGCAGGGGCAAAACATGGAAAGTGGAAGGCGGGGACATCCCGGTCCATCATCCCGTCTCCCGGGACTGGTATCAACACCTCCACTTCGGGTCCAAACCAACAGGTTCATGAGATGTCATGATGATTGCAGCGGCTTGTTATGGGCAAGTGGCTTAAAGCTCTAATCACATAAGGTAGCAAAAGACGGAAGATCATGATCGACTTCTCTGGTGATATGCGGAGGTTTTGAGGCCGGTTCTGGGACACCCAACAGTACAGCACTAAGGTAGGCACGCCGGCCGTACCTGCTTTAAGTCGGCCATTAGTGACGGGAACTGCCGCCATATCACACCTTCCTTATCTCGAAACTTCGGTATACATATGTCATTCTCGCCCTCTCAGGTCGGGCCCGATACAGGACTCACAGCACTCGGGACCGGGACCGAGAGACAGTCGGCCGGCGGCCTGTGACGTACCAAGATACTTTTGGTCTGATAAAGTGGTGTGGACCCATACTCAACAGCAGTCCGCGCTCTCCCTTTGCCGAATATCATAGTGGGTGGTTATTTGCCGGTTTGTTTACTTCACATATCTCACGGGTTAGGGTTACAGACGTAAACCCCTTTTCGCAACTACATCCGACATCTTATCACGCTTTGGTTTCAACAAGGAGCTGCGACCGGAGTAGCAGCGGCAATGCCTGACGACTCTTTCTATTCTACATGGTATTTCTTTTCTCAAGGATGTAGCCTGTCGTTTGCAAAGATCTTCCCGCTCCATGTTATTTGATAACAGCAGAAAACCACCTCAATAACCACGCTTGTGGTCTTTGCTACCAAATGCGTAAGCAGCAATATCATGCTCGCTCTGTCCCACAAAACTTTTTGTGACTATTTGGATATAACCCTAATACAAAAGCTGTTCCGGAAGTGATGAACCGCCCGTCTTGATAATCCCCGTGGGTGTTGAGGTGCCACCTCAACACCCACGGGTAACGCATTATGTGACAAAGGTATTAGGTTCATGCAGTCATTGCCTGAGAGCCATTACCACCAGGGGCACCGTTGGCGGCAGCATGAGCCTCGGCGAATCCAGGCCGCCACCTGTGAAGGTACTTTTCTGCCAAAGGACGTGCATCCTCATCTGGTTCACCAAACATGTCAGTAAGCGGACCGTTTAAACATAGTCGGAAAAGGCAAAACTCACACTCGACCCAAATCTCATACACAGTATCCAGAGCAAGCTCCCTCGCTGGCGGCTTCATCATCACCAAGTAAAGCAGACTGGTCATAGCAAGCTGCACCGTGGTCGGATCGCTGCAAAGACCTTTGAGGCGACCGAGAAGCTCTCTGCTGAGTTGCGGAATCTCCGAAAGGAACCGCGTGAGAACCTTGTCTTGAGCCGTGATATAACTGAGGAAGCCATCCATCAGACGCAACGCGCACCGCTCGTAATTCAGCGGTGCGCCGAGTCCCTCACGTTTCGTTAGTTGGTCATTGTACCACTCCTCGCAGCACCATGCCACGGCAACCTCAATACGGCGCCGCCAGTCTTCGAGGACGTAGTTGAAAAGCATTTCGCGGATCAGGTTGCCCAGGCTCATCTGTGGGCGGCCAAGAGCGGTAGCGTCCGCCTCGGTTTTGATATCGTCCTCCAGGCCCATGGTGCTGCGGGTTGCAAGGCGCGTTATCAGTGTAAGCCATGAGTCGCGATCATGTGAGTTGGCGGCCAGTCGGTTGAGGCCGGCCTTGGGTTTGCGGACAAGGGGGTCCTCGAGACCTGAGAGAGGCCCAAATATGCGCATAGCAGTGATCTGGCTGACCTTGACAGCAGTATCGGGGTTGAGAACAGGCGGGGGCGGGAGTCTGAACGGGCCGAGAGCCAAGGCAGAATCAGGCTCAGCGTTCTGCTCAGGTGGTTCCTCCGGAGGCGCGTTATCGAGCTTGTTGAGTATTTGTTCGGTATCTTCGGCAGCGTAGAAGTCGGGTTCGTAGGCGTCGTCATCTTCCTCAACACCCAAGGCAACCGTCTCGGCATTAACCGTCTCGGCATTAACCGAAGCTTGTTGCGCTGTCGCCGTTGCTGGGACTGGTACCGGGACTGGTGCTACGGCAGGTGCCGCAGCATACAAAGCAATTAATCGGTCACGGACTCCCTGTGACAGTGTCAGCATCGTCACCCCTATCAAGAAACCGCTGGAGTCTTACATTAATGGCCAAATCAAGCTGCCCTTGGTCTAGTGACGCCAGCGTCCTGACATTGATTCTAGCAGTTAGCGGGGCAGGTACTAGAGTCACATCAAAGCCCTGCAAGCCTGTGTTGTTGGTGAGACTGAACACTTCAGCCAGAGTGTGTGGCCCTGGTGCAAGTGGTTGGATGCGGAGTGGAGGCTGGGGTGCGGCTGCCTCAGTCTTCTGCCTCTTCACATCACCATAACCTGCAGCAGCCTGCTCAGGAAGAGCCCGCTTGCGGTTCGCCTCATCAAAGATCTCCAAGCGGGACCGCTGAAGTCTATCGAAGTGTTGAGAAAGGCGCGGCGCCAACGGGTTATGAGAATCCCTTATCCTAGTTAGCAAGAGAAGCATGAGCGGTAACCGGATATTTCTTACCTCATGAGCAGATGCTTCAAAAGCATCTGGGTTGTCTTCGTCATTGACTTGACGAGAACTTTGTTCTTGGGTGTCATAGGGGAGTTGGCCAGTTTCAGAGGGTTGAAGTTGAGAACGGCATTTGTGATACGGCTGAAGGTGGCAGGACGAGTGCGGACGAGAATGGCCAAAGTGTTGAGAGTGGCATCTACAATCAGAGCATCACTGTATACGGGAATGGCACGGGCGGTTAGCTAGTTATAGACGTGGAAAAGGCAGCCCTTACGCACCTGCTGTTATCCTGGAGACCACCAAGCATCCTGTCAAGGAGGCCAATGGCTTCAGCCTCGAGAAGCCGAGGGTCTAGGAGATTGTGATTAGGAGGAATCATGGTCAGGTTGACGTCCAGGCCAGAATGCTGACATCAGCTGTTAGTATATAACCCAAGAACGCGAGGGAGACTGTATTAACCTTCGGTTCCGTGCCGTTTGACGCCGTCTGAGCAAGGATAACTCGCTGAACAAACTTGATACAGCATAGCTTGACCGGCGTGAGAGCGCCCTCCCATACTGACAATATCTTCGACTTTATCGCTGACATAGCCTCCCAGGCAGCGGGGTGGTAGGCATTGCCAATACTGTGCGTCAAGATGATTAGTAACCAGGGGACATGAAGAGGTGTGTTGAACCGTCCTGGACAAAACCGTGATAGTGCCCGGAGGACATGTGTGTCTGATGGAGCGCAGGTGTAGAAGACAAGTGGGAACCATAACACGGGATATCATGGACATCAGACACACAATATACGAGACCACATAGCGCGGAAGGCGAGGCCATCGACCCTAGTAGGTGCATTACTTACATCCATCTCACGATAACTGGATACGCACTCGCCGCCGCCATGATACCAGCCTTGAGTACTAGGGGATCCTGATCAGGAGCTTCCACCAGTGACCGCAGCGCGTCTATTATCGCTAGAGTCAAGTCCCCCTTGTCTGGCGTCCTCAAAGCTGGACAAGCGAGCGCTTCTGCGATAAAGTCGGCGGCCCATCTGCGCAGCTCGACAGGAGCAGACGGGGCCGTGAGGGGCAGAATACCCTGGATGATCTGTTTGAAATAGCCAGGGTTTTCGAGGGCCATCTTGCGGGCAGCGCTGAGCTGCTGTATTTGCTCGCTCATCGTGGGCGTCTCTACAGGGGAAGCCATGGTGATCAATGGGCAGATATATGCACTGCGCTACCCGGGTGAAGTGAGGGGCGTGTGGTATATGGACGGAGATCGTTGCTGGTGTGATCGCAAGACGTAACAACCAAGTGGGTGCAAGTATGTGATTGTGATGGATGTAGAGGTAGGTCAAAAGAGTCTACGAAGGCTGCTTGCTGGATGGGTGCGCAGGTGCAAAACGCAAACACAGCTTCTCTAGCTGCTCCCGTTGTCGTCGGCCCAAGACTTAATCCAGAGACAGTCCCCCAATTCTGTTGTATGTTGATTCCAGTGGCTTCTGGACAGTGTCACTCATCCTACGCGACGTGGAAGGCGCCTCGTATTGTCCCGTCCTTCTCTCGTGCTGAGTCGGCGTTCGTCGAGAGTTGCGATTGTTGCTGGTTTCCTAGCCGGTGTCGCTCAATAAATAGAAGGAAGCAGTTGAGTTGGTAGCCAGTTCAAGAGCCGTCGTCAATCCTCTTGAACAGTAATCGGTGTCGCGAAATTCCAAGGCGAGCTCTTTCGTGTTGGTTCCAATTGTGTGGTAGTTGTGTGGTGCAGTGGCAGTTTATAGATTTGGCAACTGGAGCTTTCCCTAGAAACCTTCTTGACGCGCCGTCATTCCTCTTGTCTTGAAGAAGTGGCAGGGGCAAGGGTGTTGGCGCACGGATCATATTGGCTAGGTACGCAGGTACACCAAGCGCAGGTGGTGATCATGCCTGCCGCGGCTTTGATTGCCTGCCGCTTGTTAAAGAAACCCGAACCACAGCGGGCAGCTTCGCCTGTCTCGCGGCACAGCGCTGATGAGAGCTGATAAGCTTTCTAGTGCACCGTAGAAGCATACGGCAATATCCGACCCACCCATCTTTTTCCTGGATCCGTCTGCTGTCTCGAAGACGACATCATCCGGTGCTAGAGCTGCTCACCCATCGTTTTGCTTCCGAAATCGGTCAATTTAAAAGCAACATGTCTGGGTGAGTCGCAATTCTGCTGCGCCGAGTTTCCGCCCACAACAGCACTAATCGCAAAGATGAACAGCCGTCCCAACTCCGGTTACTATGACCGCAACCACCGCCAGTCGGCGGCTCTGATTCGCGCGCGTCGCCCGTACCTCTTCAAGAACGTTGTTCTCGGTGCCAGCATTACCGCTTTTACCCTCGCCGTCTGTACGTCGCCTCAACCTTTATCCACACCTACATCAGACCCTTCTACATGCCGAAAGACAACACCCCACGATTTATTACCCACCACTGCCGTCCTGCCCGCCGAGTATATACACCCTTGAGCTGACGAACCGCCCCTCCTTTCTAGATGCCTACACCCTGAACGTCGTCGGCCAGGACGAATTCGAGGACGTCAAGGTTCCCGAGAAGAAATAGACAGATGTAATATGAGCTCTGTGGCGTCGGCCGCTACGGACAGGCACGGGCATCCAAGAGGGCGGCCCCGGCCGTGTACATTATGATGGCGTTCAGGGAACGGAACAGGGCGAAACACAGCTTTTTGGATGGAAAGAGGAGTCAGAGACTCCCTCGCGCAGGAGTTCACACCCCAGCCGTGTTGTATTTGTGATTTGGGAGTATCCAAAAGGGTACCTTCTTCGTTAAAAGGCATATATATATCCCGACCATATCTCGTATGTAAAGGGGGCAAGAGAGTGCATGGCCCCAAAAACCCAAACGCTCAGTATAACAACTCGCCCAGCTACCCTGCACTGGCATATACACATTGGTTGACTTGGATTAGCCAACGAACATCCCACCCGTACTCCGAACTTTGAACCTCCCAAACATGCCACTGTGAAATAAATCATCTATGAACCCCATGAACTCCTTCCCACCGTCGCTCAATGCTGCAACAAGCACAGAGCGGAGTAAAACACCCTTCATGCCTGACTAGTTAATCCGAATGCCCCTCAAGAAAATAAACAAATCTGTCTGCTTGCAATGTTTTTGACCATGCTTCCCGGTGGTGCTCCTAAGCGTTTCATGAAACCTGAGGAACGCCCTCCCGCTTCATTACCTGCTCTGGCCCAAGTTTGGCGCTCTTTACTGGCTCGTGAGCACTGGAGGCATGCCCCTTTTGTAGATGAACCGGATGCGCGTCCCCGTTGACTGCAACGAATCCATTTGTGGTATACGGAGCCATAGGTTGTTGCGAGTGGTGTCGTGGTCCGGAGGGAGGCCCAGCAAAAGGCACATCATGATGTAATTGTTGTCGCTGCATCTGATGGGCTGGGTGATTTGGGTTCGCCCAAGGTGTTTGTTCGATAAACTGTTCACCGGCGGGGCCAAGGGGGGTTCGCCCAAATGGAAGCCCGGCGGAGGAATACTCTTGATGGAAAGCGGGAGGATAGTTCGGTATAGGCCGAGGGACAGGCTCGCGAGATCGCTACAGCCGCAGTTAGTATGTAAAGGCAGTATGCATTAAGATACCTCCAACACTCACAGCTATAGCTTCGAGATCGTTTTCCACCTGATCCTCAGATGCGCCATGTATTGGTGGCGCAGCAGGGAATCCAACGTGTTTGGCAAAGCCCGACAAGATCGACACTTCCTTATTGTACGCAACAGCGTTGCGAATAATCTGTGTTTTGACGGTGGGGTAATGGATTCCGTAGTCGGGTATTGCGTTGGCAAACCGTCTGCGCTCTTGTTGTATATCGTACCATTCCTGACCAAGCTCCTCGAGGACCTTCTCGCGCGACTCGCGCACAGCTTGGTGGTATTGCGACAGTATCTGTGCTCGTTCTGCCACCGCGCGCCTTTGAAGCATCGCCATTCTGAATTGTAACTCGAGTGTGCTGGTCTTTATCCTCTCCTCTCGTCGGGCATTCAGACATTGTAGCATCGCCAGATACTCGGGATGGGTGGGGTTTTCGCAGGTTAGCATGGCTTCTTCCTGATTGAGCTGCTCTAGACGTTCCTGATATAGGCTGTGAAGTTGTTAGGTCTAATCCAGAGATGAAAATGATGCCTGGCAAACTCACCGCTCCCGGAAACTGCTGAATTGTTTTTCAATTGCTGTAAGCTCTTCCCAGGCGGACTTCTTCCGCTCCACTGCAGTGATCCATTAGTATGTGCAAGGTAAATTGGATGGAAGAACACGGTACACATACACTCTTCCTCGTTTCTGTGGGCTGCTTCAGCCTCCTCATCGACATCATCTATTTGGTCCTCTTCAGCTTGCGCTCCAGAGTCTTCGACGGCAACAACGTCTACATCAGCAGAAGCGTCGGCATTTGTCTCTTCAATCTCATCCCCGCCTGGTTCGTCAGGGGTCGGGCTCCTTCTTTTCTTCGTGACACCGCGTTTTCCCTTTTTGGTTCGACCGTCTGTCGCGTCTTCTTCGATCGCCTCCGTGAGCTCCGTTTCATCCTTCGTTGCGCTATCGGCGCCGGCCGTGGTGACTGGCTCATCATTGTTATCTTCCTCGGCAGACTGGTTGCCGCTTTCGGGGTTCGTCGAAATGACCTCGATGTCAACGACAGGCACGTCATCGGCTGAGAGCTCTTCGGGAGAGGTATTTGATTCGGTCCGCTTCTTGAGCGGTTGGCTGAGATCTTGTTGCTCGGTGATTGAGGAGCGTTTCCGCTTTAGGGTATCATGTCGGGGTGATAGTGTGAGGACTTTTTCGGTCGAGGCGGAAACTGCTTGTACTTTCTTCGCCAGCACGGGAGATCGCGCAGGTGGTAGTTCGGCAGCAGATTCGGGCTCTTCCTCACTCAGATCTTCCGAGGCCTCTTCGTCACCCTCTTCTGCTTCTTCTGATGGAGTGTTTCGCCCGCTGGCGGTGTTTTCCGGTTCGTAATCAGCTTTGATTTGCTGCTGAAGCTTGCTAGGGCTGCGCTCGAACGTCCGATCGTGGCGGTCGGTGAATTGTCGAGTGCCAGGCTCACCAGCGGTGTCCACGATGTCGCGTGATACTCGATCTTTTGGTGGTGTATCGTAAAGTCTCTCTGTCTCTGCCTCGGAGTCATTAATATCCACATCCGACAGCTTGCTCTCGTCGTCAGTCTCGGCGCCAAGGTCCGAGTCGGCGCCATCGCGATTGTCAGTTCGGACCGATGCCTCGCGATGTTGAGAGTGGTTACTGGTCATGTCCAAATCCATGTCGTCAGGATCTCCATGCTTGTCTTCCACGTCACTAAGTGGGCTTGAAACATCGCTGGGGCTGTGTTGTAGCAGAGGCGGAGGGGGGCTCGAGAGAGCCAAGGACAGCGCGGTGTCACCAGTAGCCATCGCGGATCATAGAATCCGACGAGATTAAAGCTAAGCAACGACGCGCCGATGTGGGTTTGAGCGGATGAGAAATGAAAGTTGAAAGCCACGTAGAATTGAGTAGTGGGCGGCGGATTGGACTGGACTTCCGAACTGCACGGGCAGCTCAAGAGCAGCGCCTGGAGTGGTGGCGCGACGAGCAGGGTGAAGTGTATTAATGCTGGAAGGTAGAAAGACGTGTGTTCGCACACAATGAAATGTCTCGGGGATATGACTAGCTTGTCGGTACGAGGCAGCGATTGTCGAGAGATGCGGTCGAGGTAGGAAGACAGATCGGGTGGGTGAGGAGCAGTATTGACGAGACTGGAAGCTGGAGAAGCGCCCAGTGCCCACAGCACTGCACCGTACCAGTACGACACGAATGGGCAACCGGTTTCTGGGGGGCTCCTGCCTGCCCGCTTGCCTGCCGCCGCCGCCCGTCGCACTGCACGACAGAAAGGTGATGGCAGGCGGTGAGACTTGGCAGTTGCGATAACGACTGATAAGCGAATTTTTTGGATGCATCATGTTCCTCGACTCGTCCTTGCGATGCGCAGTGGGGAAGGTAGAAACGGCGACCCTGGAGACCCTGGACCATTGAACCTTCCGCCCAGAAACTGGTCTTGACTTGTACAACATTCTACCTAGAAATCAGAAGCTACATTTTGCAATTCGACTTTTACATTTTTGAAAGTCGAGCTTTTCTTTCGTCTTGTCGTCGAACTTCAGTTGTTCTTCTGTGCTCCTAGAAACAAGTCAATCACAGTACCTGATTGGCGAACCGTGCCACTTCCATTTGCGCTTCGACACACGACGCAAACATCACAATGGGCAAAACGTGCGAACAATCTTACCTTCCAGTCAGCAACGTTCTTCAGTATGCTGACACCAGTACTATAGTAAAGGACTCGTTGCGCCGGTGAAGAAGGTTGATCCTAGCTTGGATGCTTTGTTCGCTACCAGTGTAAGCTATTTCCTTCTGACAGACAGGCAATTGGAAGACAACATAGCTAATTTTGCGTAGGTTGGTCCAGCGAAGCCCCGCCCAGCCGCGAAATACTCGGAGCCCCTACCATCAAAGCCCAAGAAGGCGCCAGTACCATCCAAGAAAGAGGAGGAAGTCGAGGAGGAGGGCGATGACGAGGAACTGAGCGAGCTTGACGAAGAATACGATTCCGAGGTCGGCATTGGAGAGGATGACGAAGATGAGGAGGCCGAGGACGACAACGACAGCGAAGATGACCAGGTTCAAGCCGCCGAGATCCTCGAAGCTGTTGTAGAGCAAGGAAAGGTCGCGGAAGAAGATGGACGGAAACGGAAGCGCAAGCAACGCGACCAGCACGACAATCTCGAACACAAATACCTGTCTAAGTTGGCGGAGGACGACGAAGAGCCGGCTGGCAAACGTCTCAAGGCCGACGAGCAATCCGGAGAAAAGAAGGAAACCACTAAAGCCGAGAAGGACGACGACAGCGAGTCTGAGGATGAGGTCCCCGTTCACGAATCGCTAGCGCCCGATGCTGCCCAGAACGAGATTGAGAAGGCCAACCGCACAGTCTTCCTCAGCAATATCGCCGTTGAGGCCGTCACCTCTCGCTCGGCCAAGAAGACCTTGATGAAGCATATGGCTTCAGTGCTGGACAAGGAGGCGAAGCCTGCGCAAAAGGTTGAGTCGATACGGTTCCGCTCGACTGCCTTCGCTACCGCTGCCATTCCCAAGCGCGCCGCTTATATCAAGAAGTCCGTGATGGAGGCCACCACGAAATCGACAAACGCCTATGTTGTCTACAGCACCCCTGCGGCTGCTCGTCTTGCCTGCTCGAAACTCAACGGCACAATTGTGTTGGATCGCCACGTCCGTGTCGACAGTGTTGCCCATCCTGCCCCGGTAGACCACAAGCGCTGCGTCTTCGTCGGCAACCTTGGGTTTGTGGATGACGAGACAGTGCTACAGGTGAAGGTGGACGAGGACGGCAAGGAGGTGACCGAGAAGAAGAAGCGGACAAAGCAGCCCATGGATGTCGAGGAAGGTCTCTGGCGGGTATTCGGAAAGGAGGGCGGCAAGGTTGAGAGTGTCCGTGTTGTCCGCGACCCTGTGACCCGTGTCGGCAAGGGCTTCGCCTACGTTCAGTTCCACGTGAGTTATTACCCTCTTATATTTCCCCCCTTGATAGCCATTAACTAACAACCCTTTCCCCCCCACCGCAGGATGAGAATGCCGTCGAGTCCGCCATCCTCCTCAACGGCAAGAAATTCCCTCCCATGCTCCCCCGCGAGCTCCGCGTCAGCCGCTGCAAGGCCCCTCACAAGACCTTGCGCGCCATCGAAGCCAAGAAGCTCAAGGCGCAGGGCGCCGCGCCTGAGGCCATGAAGAAGGGCGGCAACGGCAAGAAGGGCCCTGGCTCCAAGAAATCCGACTACGCCCCCAAGATCTCGGCCGAAGCCAAGACCATCGCCGGCCGCGCCGAGAAGCTTCTCGGCAAGTTCACCGCCAGACAGGTCATCGGCTCCGACAAGAAGAACAAGTTCAACAAGCAGGACAGATACCAGGCCAGCCAAAGGAGGAATCACGCCTCGGGCGCCAACACGGAGGCGACCGGCCCCAGAGTGCCGGGCGCCTACAAATCCCCCGAGAGCTTCATCCTCGAGGGTAAGCGTGCCAGCGCCGCGGACGGAAAGCCCAAGGATCTCAAGTTTAAGGGCGCCAGGAAGAACAAGGCGCCGAATGCGGGTGGTGGTAAGAAGAAGACTGGTCGTGCTGCGGCGAGGGCTTCGAAGTGGAAGGTTCAGGGGAAGGGAAAGAAATAAGGGCTACCTAGGCATTTCGCCAGGGGGTAAGGGTGTTTGCTAGCATGGAGCCAACCGCAGCGGCGCGGTCCGGTGCCGTGCCGTGGCGGTCCGTGGTTTAAGCTTTAAGCAATGGGGTTCAAGGATGAAGAGGAGCGTTCGGTCCAAGACGCACGCATGTACGGATAGAATAGACTCTAATGTGGCCATTGCATCTAAAGGCATCTCTCAAAGGAAAGTGTCCAGTGCTCCTGCGTCGTGCTTGACGCTCTGCACGTTATTGAGTGTAGGTACCGAGTGACGGTACGATTTGGTACCTGAAATTGTTTAATGCTGCAATGTTTGTCTCCGTTATTTATCGATATGAGATGAGCCGAGTTGCGGCACGATGTGCATTGGACGGACATTTTCTAGCATTGAGCTGGATTAACGCCTTTTTTCGCCCATATCCGATCGACTTGCTTCAATCACGTCCTCTAAGAATTCAAACAAGGGGCTTGTCGCAAAGGAACCAGTCAAAAACTGTCAACAGCCGTTGAGAGTCATGGTGTTCCCTCGTTTGAACGCCTCTGGCAAGACCTAACCCAGTGTCTCCCTCAGTGTGGCTTGTCCTGGTCTGTCTTCGCGTTTTGCAATGACTTGTCTTTTCAAGTCTTGAAAGGTTTTGGGTATTATTCTGGTTTTTCTCTTTCGTTCTATGTGTTACTCCAGCTCTACAGCCTCTTCTGAGCAGCGCAGGCTGACGCCTCCTTAGGTGAACAAAGTTTCTACATTTTGTTGGTCTACAATCAAGGTCAAGATTAAAGGGGTGGGTATGTATATGTGCTTTCAAAAGGGGGAATTACATAAGTCGTCATGTTCTCGTCTAGTCCTTCCTAACTCCGCGCTCGTTTCGTGTGAGACTATGGGACCAAGGTGCTGGTTGTCAAGGGCCTACCTGGGCTGCGCTGTTGTTTCCGACTTGTGATGTGTACAGAAGACAACCCATGACACCCAGCTCCCGGAATCAACCGACCCAGCCGCCCTGGACCCAACAATGGCGCCATGTATGACCATAGGAAAAGCAACCGCTTAGTACTCAGCATCGACATCGGCATCGTTGTAGTCGCCAGCGACCTCCTCGTAATCCTTCTCGAGCGAAGCAAGATCCTCACGGGCCTCGCTGAACTCGCCTTCCTCCATACCCTCACCGACGTACCAGTGGACGAAGGCGCGCTTGCTGTACATAAGGTCGAACTTGTGGTCAAGACGCGACCAGGCCTCAGCAATGGCGGTGGTGTTGGACAACATGGAGACGGAGCGGTCGACAGAAGCAAGACCACCATCGGCGGGCGAGGCAGTGGGGACAGACATGGGCTTCTGGTGGTTGATACCGATCTTGAAACCAGTGGGGCACCACTCAACGAGGTTGAAGGAGGACTTGGCCTTGAGCGCAGCGACCGCAGCGGCAGTGTCACGAGGGACAACATCACCACGGTAAAGCAGAGCGACGGCCATGTACTTGCCGTTACGGGGGTCGCAGACGACCATCTGGTTGTTGGGCTCGAAGCCTATTCACAAATATGTCAGTGTCTGGGATCGCAAGGATATTGCTGACCAGAATGCCAAGGTTCCACTTACACTGGAGGGTAAGCTCAGAGGTCTTGAAGCTCTCGTGAGCGCTCTTGGTGGCCGAAATAACAGGAGCGTAAGAGATAAGAGGATAGTGGACACGAGGGAAAGGAACCAAGTTGGTCTGGAACTCGTTGAGATCGACGTTGAGAGCACCATCGAAACGGAGGGACGAGGTGATGGAAGAAACGACCTGGGCGATCAGGCGGTTCAAGTGCTCGTAGCTGGGACGAGGAATATCGAGGTTTCTTCGGCAAATGTCATACACAGCCTCGTTGTCGACAAGGAAGGTAACGTCACTGTGTTCGAGGGTGCTGTGGGTAGCGAGGACGGCGTTGTAGGGCTCAACGACGGCCGTGGCGACACGAGGGGCAGGGTAAACGGAGAACCTGTACCAAGGATGCTGTGAGCAAGAGTGACCTCCATGAAAGGGTTGGGGCACATCGGTCTTGTTCCAAACGCGGCTCTGAGTCTCCCAACCCGGTCTTTTCGTCTGGATGACCGAACTTCAAGAGAGTTCAGGCACCATCTTCAAAAGACCACCAAGGTTTAAAAGTCCAGATCCCAACGTTTCAAACAAGACCAATTCATCCCCTAAGATGACCCATTGACACCATTGGAAAGAAAGAGGAAAGGACTGACTCTAGCTTGCACTTCTTGGCGTAGTCCTGAGCGAGGCGCTCGAGGACGAGGGCACCGAAACCGGAACCGGTACCACCACCGAAGGAGTGGAAGACGAGGAAACCCTGAAGAGAGTGGCAGTTGTCTGTCCATACCCGGTTAGAAATATGTTACCCGCCGTAGACGGGCAGAAGATAACCTACCGGTGATCTTGCGGATGCGATCAAGGACGTTCTCGGCCATCTCCTTGCCGACAGTGTAGTGACCACGGGCGTAGTTGTTGGCAGCATCCTCCTTGCCGCTGATCAAGAGCTCAGGGTGGAAAAGCTGACGGTAGGGGCCGGTACGGATCTCGTCGATCGGGGAAGGGTCAAGATCGACGAAGAGGGAGCGAGGGACATATTTGCCGTTGCTGGACTCGGTGAAGAAGGTATCATAGGACCCGCCCTCACCGGCAACGGTAGAGTCGGGATCCTTACGACCATCTTGAGTAAGACCGTGCTCAAGGAGGTAGCTAGAAGAGCAGATGTGTTAGAGAAGGCGACACCAAAAAGCATAGCGGTGTGTTGAGCACTTACAGCTCCCAGGCGCTGTTACCGAGCTGGGTACCGGCCTGGCCCAAGTGGATGTGAACAACCTGTTTGAAGCTGTATCAGCTACTTGTGCTCGCGGTAAGATAATTCCATGATGCGCTATATGGGCGTGCGAGGTGGTATATCAGGACTTCGACGTGGGACCCGGGTGTTCGACAGCTGGCGTGTAACGCTGGATGTCGTGATCCAGTCTATAGTAGCGGCAATCCGAGTTGTCGAGCTTAATAATACTCAATTGAGCTTAATAATCCTCAATTGTGGTCATCGGCGCGTGTCGTTGTCGCGAGCGTTCCCAGCTCCAGAGGGGCGTGTCGTTGATTTCGTTGCTTGGGTACCATGGGATTGCTGTCCAACGGCAGCGGAATAGGGGTCGGGTCCCGTTCCAGGGTCATGCTGTCTGTGCTAAGGATCGCGAGGTGTAGGCAACGGGCGCATATCTTACCTCGCCTCTCATCTTTGCTTCGGGATATGAATTATTTGGTGATGTCTAAAGGAAAAGCGGAGTCAAGAGCGCGCAGCGCGGGCAGCAACGAAATAAAACAGAAGACGGAGAGAGAGGAGGTCGGGTACTAGAGCGAGGTCTGTAGTGTACGGGGCTGGCGATTTGGCTGGCTGATGGGATTTCGAGGTTGGCGGCTAGTCCTTGTCAACAGTGGAGGGCTCGTGGAGGGTTTTGGCGGGCCAGACTCCAGACGAAGCAAGAGGTTCAGTTGATGGCAGCTGTGTTGTCTGCGGGACTGTTCCCATCTACACGCACAGCTGAAAGGTCACCGCGACTTCCGAGTCCCTTTTTCATTTGCCCCCGCATTTTTCTACATGTGGCACTCTCTCGTCTCACCGCTTGGCTTGGCATCTTTTAGCTTTTGTGGTCTGTGCTTACATATTTGGAGATCACCCGCGCAGCGTGCTTTGAGGAACTTCAGTCGGGATGAGGATGCACAACACGGAATGAATGCAAGGAACCACGCACTACCATCCAGAGCCTCCATATGAGACAATTTCGTTCATCAACCTACATGGAGATGCCGGAGCTTAGGGCATTGCACCAACCCACCGAGACAGCGGATGTGAAATGAACGAAGTCTTTGAGAAGACATAGTCGACTTGTCACTCTCGTCTACAGAACATACACTCGAGATATCTTGAAGTCTCTCATATGAGACGGATCGCCGACAAGTCAACATTCAAAATTGGAAACCATTTCAGGCGAAACCGATGACATCCTCAACCCCCATGCGAACATTAGCGAAGGCCATATCTCGTCTTCAGGCGATACCAGGACACCCAAAGAAAGGCCGCCAACGTGTTGACAGCACCTTGCCGTCGTCGTCGTCGTCGTCGCACACTCTCTAGCAAATCATATCTCTCGTCATTGATGATACGCCAACGAAGGCTGACACCTGAAGATTTATTCACCCAATCGAAGATCGACATACGCGCACATCACACCGAATCAATCGAGCCAATGAAGGGGACCAGGACTATACGTCGTTATCTCTGTTTTTTTATGAAGCAGATTCCGCTCGATTAATGACTTTGAGGTCTCAGTGATCATTTACAAGATGTCCGGGATATTTCAAGTGCAATCCATGCTTTTTCTCCTTCCCGGGTCTAAATTATGCCCTTCTTCTTCAACTAACCAGCTGGTATCATCCTAATGCCGAGCAGATGCAAACTCGAACAAGACAAAAACAACCCTTTTCCAACGCTGGGTATCAAGACGACCAAAAACGTTCTTTTTTAGAGGGCGAAGAGGGCCATGGCGACACTACCGAGGAGAGCACCGGTGCTGGCGCCAAAGGCAGCAGCGCCGCCAGTGGCAACAGCGCCAGTGGAAGAAGCGGAAGCGGTAGCGACGACGTCAGAAGAGGTGGCAGAAGCGACGACGGAGGCATTGGCGCTGACGACGGTGCTGAAGGAGGAAACGGCGCCGGAAGCGGAGGCGTCGCTGGCAGAGCCGGCAGAGCCGGAGCCGGAACCAGTAGCGGCATCGGTGGTGGCAGGAGCGGCATCGGAGGCCTTGGTGGTAGCGATGGCAGCCTTGGTGGTGGCAGGAGCGGCGACGGTCAGAGGCTTAGCGGTGCCAGCGGCAGCGGTGGTGGGAACAGCGACGGTGGTGGCATCGTCGTCGACAAGGCCGCCAATGATGTGGAATGGGAACGAGTACTGGAAGACCTTGTCATTGGACTCCAAGGTGATCTGAATACCGTAGGTGTTGGCAGTGCCAAGGTGAGCGTCGACGTTCCACTTGTAAGAACCCTTGCTGCTGTCAACGCCCGCTGAGAGATCTTGGTTAGTACTCTTCTTCTGGTTACGTGATTAGGGCCATGGCTACTCACAGGCAATAGTTCCAACCTTGTTCAACGTCTGAGGGGTGGTGCCCCCAAGGACATCGATACGGACGGTACCCTGGTATTGGGACGAAGGCGCCCACTGGATCTCACAGGGCAGGCCAGCAAGCACCTTCTCGCCGGCATACGGGTTGGAGATGACATCAAAGCCATCGGTCTGGGCGAAGACGGCGGTCGCAATAGCGAGGACGGTGGCGACGGAGAAACGCATCTTGATGGTTATATCGAGTTGGTGACTTGGTTGGTAAATGTGATGACTTTTTGCTGGAACTTGGCCACTAAATGGTTCGATGACAGAAATCTGAAAAAGACCGAAAGGCTGCAGAGGCAGTGAAGAATAAGACTGAATGAATGAGTGACTGTTGTATATATGTTGTAAATGAGTGACAACGGCGACGATGACCACGAGCTGAGGCAGAAAAGAATGGAAGGACGAAGGGAGTGCGAAGAGGAGGGGGAGAAAGGCGGAAATATGAGAAAATACTGAAATGGGACAAGTGAAGGTTTCCGCGGTGCAACGCTGCACCAACGACATACAAAATAGACAAGCTTACAGCGCCAATGAAACCCTTCACACCCCCCTTTCCCACTTTCTGATGCCCAGGCTTCCTCTGCAGCCACGGAATTTCAGGAATCTGGATATCCATGGGGTCCCTTCATTTCGGCCAGGCAGTCCAGGGTCCCAAGGAATCCGTTGGGAAGGGGATCCTCATGGACGGGCTGGGCGGGTAACCTTAGAAGCGCTCCAGTTTCACCATTTCATGCTGTGGGGTTGACACTTCTCTGGCGTGGGAAGAGAATCCTTTGGTAATTTGGACGAAATACGTCCGTTGTCCTTGAAGATGCTCGGCAAGACATTGGAATGGACATGATGCGAGATGCTGTGTGTTTGGGATCTCTGTGTAGCCTGTCGACTGCCCGTCCCGGGGGTCGATCTCTATCCCAGAAGAATGGGTGGAAGGTGCGCACATGATCCCAGCGGAGGACGGTCAACGTTGAAGAGGCAACCCAGACAAGCCAAACAAACGAGGGTCAGGCAGATCTAGAGTTGCCTTCGCCGTCAACTGAGTGGCTAGAGCCGTCTCAATCACATCACCAGGCAAGACAACTTGAAGCACTCGAGCGCCGAAGATCGTTGGTCGCGTAGAACCTGGACGAGTCTTGTCCAGAAGTCCCCTTTCACGGGCATTTGCGAGCCTGGCGAGTTGCGAGTCGGTGCGAGGCAGAACCTTCAAATTTAAAAGCGGAGATGAACCGGGACCCGATTGGTCACTGTCAGGGGTAGACCAATCAAAGCGCGTATGAAGCCTGCGGCGTTTGACGCATTGGGCTCGGTATGCTGCAAGGGTCAACCACAGTGGACCAGCCTAGTAACCGCACCTCGGCTGGCAATTGGAGGTCTTCAGGGTACCTGAGTCTCCACTTTTCAGATCTCCAGTTCTCCAACCCAGCTCGCCCAGCAACCGTTCTCAACCTTCTTCACCCGTCGGCGTTTCTCCCCTTCCGCGATTGGCGGCCAAGACGGCACGTCTTATCCTTCGCCCACAAGCCGGCCGGAGCATGATTTCATATTGAATTCCATCTATGATCGAGGCGAGTGATCCTGGAATGCAATGACTCCTCTCGGTCAACAGAGACTTCCTCATGGCACTGAGCAAAGTTGAAGGAATAACAATCCTTCGGGCATGCGATCTACATCATCATCAGCCTCAGTGCTACAACGTAGCATGAAGTGACCTCATCTGTTCCGCAAAGGCTACATGGCTAGTATAGAATTGCTACGTGGCTAGTATAAACCCACTTTTATCGCTGAGTAAGCCCAGCCCAGCCGCCTAGCACACCGCGTGCAACTGAGGCTATATAATCGATGCCCGCGTATCGCCAGATTTATGTCATTGGTGTTATTTTTTTACATGAACTTATTCAGAGTTATTAATCTAGTCAATTGTTTATTGCTGAGGCGGTTGATATTGTGGTTGCTAGTGATATTGCTGTCCTCTATATTAGCTCTATTGTTGTATATGCTGTATTTGCTGCCTATATTTAGAGTGTACGTACCTACTTTGATTTTAATGCCCGTTGTATAAGTGTTGCTTAGAGTGTTGGGGAGGCGGTTGAAGATTTACCTTCCTATTTAAGTCTCTTAACGCTTATCTTCTGCCTTGTATAGGTATTGGAGGTGGTATTATAGCTATAGGGGTTTGGTTATATTGTATTGTTGGTATAATGTAGCTTTGTGAATTATATTATAGTTGATTAGAGGGAGGAGGAACGAGGTTTGGGTCTTTGGGAGGCGCTTAAGTAACGATAGAGTTAGTTGGCTTAGTACGATAATTTGTAGTATGAGTTGTAAGAGCCTCTCTTATTTTTAGCCAGGTAGGTATAGAACTTTTAAATTTAGTTGTATTTAGTATTTAATTCTTATATTAATTTTAGTAATTACTTAGATTAGGGATGGGAGATTTTGATGGCTGTTTTTGTTGCTAGATTTGGAGATGGGGAGACAGGAAGGGCGCTAGAGTTCTTTGTAAGGGAGTTGGAGGGTAAAAAGGCAAGGGCGAGGGAGTTGGAGCCGTCTGCGGTAATATTAGAGAGGGTGTTGGAATTGGAATTGGAGTTAATTGTATTATAATAATTTTAGTTATATTATTAATTGTATTATTAGTTACTTTTGCAATGGTTCGTTGTAGGTTATTTTGAATAATATTATTGTAGGTACGGGACGCCTTTTATGTATTCCCCCTTCTTTTCTTTCCTTTTTGGGTATTTTATTATATTACCCGGCGGGGCGGTTTGTTGTGAGAGAGTATATGGCGGTTGTTATATTAGTTGCGGTTAATAGGCGTAGTAGTAGCGGGCGTAGCAGTTTGAAGTTGGGCAGGTTGGGCGGGTAGCACTTAATTACTTTCGAGTTTGTATGGTTTGTAAACCTCCGGGTTCATAATGTTTCGCTCCGATATTTAATATATATAATTTATAAGGTTTGGGTTAGGAATAGCTGCCTTTTTTCGGCGGTTAAGTAAGGCGGTAGGGTTTTGGATTACGTAAGTACAATGTTTAGTTTTTATTATTAAATTAAATTCCTTATTTAAATTTAATTATTAATATATATTAGTATCCTTTATAGTAAGTATTAATAGGGGATTTATTCATAATAGTCGTAGTATAAAATATTTATAGGGTAGTTTATATTGTATAGTAAATTATTTTTTATAGTTGAAATTTAAATTTTAATATAGATTTTTAAATTAGTTGTTATATATATAGTAGTATTAGTATTATATAAGTTTGAGGGTATATATATAAGGTCACAATACGATAGGGTAAGAACACGTTCGCAGCATACGATAATAAGTTTATTCTAAAAGGTAAACTTTAGCCTAGTCAGTAGAGAATGTCCGGCCAAGCTATAAGGGTTTTTATCTTATACGCAAGCCCTTAATAGGCCCGGGATCTAGCGTCCGGCCTCCGACTATATACTTTTATCGTTATTGTACCTATGCTACTACTTATTATAATAGCCCCCTCGCCCCGCCTTATTAATTTTATCGGTTCGTTATAACGTTCTACTCTTCGGGCTTAATTCCTAAGCCCTTTAATGTAATAACCTTACAATTATCGCCCCCTCTAATAACTATAGTCCCTTATAATTTAGCTGTACCTCTCAGCCTCGAAATATAATTTAGGTTTTAATCAGCTACACTTTAGCGTAGTATAAGTAGGCCCCTCGTTGGCAACCCTTCGCCCTTATTCATTATTTTACAAATATATTTATTATATTATATTATTCCCCCCCTTAACGACGCCTAGCCTTCTAAACGTTTACCCGCCGTAATTACCTATACTAGGGAGTAATTATTTACTATTCGTCTTTCCTTTCTCTAGGGTTAGAGAATTCTTTCCTCTTCTTTACCTCTTTCCTTCCTTCAACAATTATACTACGACTATAATTAATATAAATCAACCTATCCCTATATAAGAATACTAACCTAATAATAACCCTACGGTGCTTCTTAGTATTAAATTTCTTAAAATTACCGGCTTCCTAATTACTTAAACCGAACGTATCCTTCGTTAGTACCTTTATAACCCCGCTAAAAGCTTTCTATTTACTTAATATCCTATACATATTTCCCTACCGGATTCTTTAATTTATTAGCAACGCGTCAATATTAATTTACTTCCTAAAATAGCGAAAATATCCCCTACAGCCTTTATTTAGTAATTATCTACTTTAACCTACTATTCCTTTACTACTAATAAATTAAGGACTCCAGCAATAATTATATACGTTATTAAACGTAGAAATAAATTTATCATCCTATAAATTATCCTTTCTATATTTCTAATTTATTTTATTAATTAACCCTCAATAATCCAAATACCCTACAAATACTTTAAATTATTCCAAATTTATTAATATCACGTCCTAAACATCCTAAAATATATTTAATTCTATATAAATATTAATACTAATAATCTTTCAGCTAAAATTAATATAGATAAGTATATCTGTTTTAATATCTCTAAAGCAAAACGCTTAATATTGGCGTCCTATAACCGATTAGAAAAGCTTTTTAAAAAATATACTTCTATTCGGAATAAAAGTACTATTATTAACTAACTTGTAGAAAAAGTTTATAATCTCCGGCGTTTAACTACTATAATTATCGGTTATTTTTATTTTAATTTAAATTCTAAAATCAATTTCAAATCCGTCTAATATATTAATACTATAACCCAAACCGCCAATTATCTCCTTACTACTAAATAAGCCCTAAATATTTTAATCGCTACTATAATAGCGCTAAATTAACTTACTACTTAATATACCTACGAATTTATAAATTATTAACGCAAATTTTAGAAGAAGTTATAGAAATTTATTAACGGCCCCCTTCTAACTTATATACTAACCCGAACTATCGTTTATTAAAATTTAAATAATAATATGAAATTCCGTTTCCCCCAACCTAATCTATACATTAATACAAATCTTTATATCGCCCGTCCTACGCTACTTTTTAATATAATTATTTACCTAATTTCGACGCTCGCTTTAATATTTATAATAACGAAAGTAATAATAATAATTATTAATCGCCAGTAATTCACCCTAACGATCCCTCGCTTTTCCTAGTCTATTATATAGAAGATCATTTTAAATTTATTTCATTTATTCCCTATATAATTAGTAACGAATTTATTTATTTCTATATTTAATAAATTTATAGTAACGTTGCTATCTTAGAATTCTTTAACTCTAATTATAAAGAGTTTAAAGAGGATATAAATATTAATAAGTACCGCCCTTCTACTAATAAAAATAAATTTAATAGCGAAGCAGAACTTTCTATTAATAAAGGTTCGGCGGTCGGTCCTATCCTCGAAAATAATAAATTTAACTACTCCTTTAAATCTTCCGAACGCCCTAATTCCTCTAACTCTTCTAATTCCGAACCGTCTTCTAATTCTAAATCGTTTTCCAATTCCGGATTATCTTCTAATTCTAACGACAATTCTAATAATTCCGTAAATTATATAGAATTAGATATCCCTTTCTTTGGTAATATTTAAAAAATCAAATCCTCTTATTAGTCTTTTTCGAAATCCTCTTCTATTTCCCCTAATAAGCGCAATACTACTCCAACCTTTAATTATAACCGTCCTTCTACTTAAAAGAGTAATAAAATTCCTATTAGTAGTAATTTTATATTTTTATATTATATAAGTAATATACCCCAGCCTCTTATTAATATATCCTTTAATAATAATAATAGCCGGCATTTCTATAATTAAAATTTCCTAAATAAAGTCCCTACCTTTCCTACGCCTTTATATTAATAAATTAATACCCCCGAATCGCCCTTCGGTCGGTTAATCCTAAACCCTTTTCTTAAGCCGGGCTCTTCCCGCTTCGGAAGCCCTTTTAATTTTAAAAATAAAGAACTCTTTATTTCTATTTATAGAAACTTATAATTTAACTCGGAGGGAGGCGGCTCTTCGCTTAATAAATAGCGTAATCCTATCGTTTTAAACTCTTTCATCGACTATCCTTGTAATTATATCTATTTTCCTCCTCTAAAATCTTAAAAATCAGTTTTACCTTTAAAATAGGGCGGGGATATAAATTCCGTTAACGCAATATTAAGGGTTTCCGTAGTAATTACCCTTACATTTTATATAGTCGCTTCCCTTTGGTAATTCCCAATCCTCTTAATACCCTTTCCCGGCAATTTAATTTATTTAATTACTTATATAAACTACTTCGTATTAGAAATCCCTTAGCCCTAACCCTTATAATTCGGATTAATAATTCCTCTCTATCTAAAATTAAACTTTTCACCGCTTCGTCGACTATAATTATATTTCTTATTTTAACAACCTTACCCTCTATTAAACCTATTACGAAGGTCCATCCCGTCGCTGAAAGAATTCTTCCTTCGGAGGCAATTTATTAATTTATAGAGAGTTTATTTACTATAATACCTTATCGCCCCCTTTTTATCGACTTTAATAAATTTAAAATCATAAATTACGTTTATATTTTTCAAAATTAATTTATTATATCTATTATGAATAATAATCTTCCAATACTTTATTCGAAGATTTTTAACATCTTTTTAAAAAAACTCTTATCGGCGTCGAATTAAAAAATGCTATAATTTCGTACAGAAAACCCTTTTCGGCCTATATTAAATTAATCGCTTCCTTAGCCCATAAACTTATTAATACCTTTTTATTAACCTCCTTTACCCTTTCTAAACTTTATTTATTACTATTTTCCGCCGTAATCTTCGTAACCCGGCCAACGGCTCCGCTTCTATTAATTATTATCCTACCGCCGCTAAAGAAAATAAAGGTAAGGAGGTTTCTATTAGCTAGCGTCCTATTATTATTAAAAAAAATAAAGGTAAAAAAGTATTTTTTCTACTTATTAAACTTAAAACCCCCGGAATCGTAGCCTCTTCCAAAATTTACCATTACCCGCGTACTAGCGAATCGATAATTATTCCTCGTAAGGCTTTCGTAAATATTCGCTTTAAGCTTACTATATTAACCGCCTATACCGACCGTACTACGAATATTTCGGCTCCCGGGCCTACCCTTCCGGCAGTTTATTAGCGTTCCCCCCGTAAAGGTAATATTTCGGGTTAAATAATTATAGGTAATCCTTTTAAAAAAATATAAGTAGGGGTTAAATTTCTTAGGATAAATTTATTTAATTATATTTTCCATTTAAATATATTCTTTTATTAATTACCGATTCTTTAAATTTCCCCTTCGGCAACCCTTCAGCTTCTTATTTCAATTAGTATATAAATTATCAGTTTATTATAATTATTATAGAGTTTTAATATCGTTTTAGAAAATAAATTTCTTTTTAAAATAATTGAATTTATTTTTTATATTACTAATTTAATTATCCTATTTCTTATAATACTTCTATTTAATCTTCCAATACTTAGAAAATACTTTTTACGTATTATAGAAATACTTTTCTAATTTTTAAATATTATATTCGACGGGCTAACCCGCTTATTTAATTAAAAATCTCTATTTTATCCCTTCTCCCTTATAATTTATTACCTCTTCTATTTCCTACTCTTTTTATTCTTCCACTAATTTTAATAATAATCTATCTTCGGTAATTTTATTTCCCGTTTTCTAAGGTTCTAGTAGGCTTATAAAGGAAATATTGTATATCCGGCAGTATTATATTGGTAAAAAGACCTAATATATTTATAACCCGATCCTTTATTTAACCTTTACTTTAATAAACGTAGGGGCTAACTTATAGTTTTTAAATTAAAAATTCTTCGTAAATAGTCCTATTAAATCTCTAAGTCGGAATTCTACTAGTATATATTATTTATTATACTCCTTTTATTAAATTTAGACGGTTTATTCCTAATAGCGTCTTATAACTTTATACATTTATTCTATTTTTTAAAACCTTTCCTTTATTCCTTAAACCTGTAGTTCGTTTCGGCCTTGTATATATTTAATTATACGTAGGTAGTATCTGTAGAGGGCTTCGAATAGTAAAACCCCGGTAGTAGAATGTACCGAATTATTATAAATGAATTTAGCCTCCTATAATTAGTCATATTATAATAGCGGGTTTCTTTCTAGGGCGTTAATATAAAGAAGCTTTTCTAAAATTTAATAGAGGTACTCAATTTGGCTATCCGTTTATAGGTAGAAAGTAATAAATAATCGATATAGGATATTCTAGGTTTAATAAATTTTTTTTAAAATTCGTTTATAAATAATTTATTTTAATTATTAATAATCGTTAAGGAGGAGCCGAAACAATATTCAACGTACTTATATAGGAGGTTAGCCATTATTACCGTATTTAAAATCTTAATTATTAGAATAAAAAATTCTATCTTCGTAAATTAGTTAATAATTATAAGGATAGTATTATATATGTTACTATTAATCCCCTAATTCAATAGTAGGCCAGTAACAAAATTAATATTAATTTTTTAAAGGGCTATTCGGGTAATAATAAAGATTTGAAATTTCTATAGGGCCTATATTTAGGACGTTAAATACCCTAATATAATTCGTATTAAATAATATATTTTCTTATATCCTTTATAAAGTTCTTTTAACAGAATTTCCTTTTAATATATTCCAGAATTTTGAAAATAATTATATAACCGGCCCTTAGGTTATTATAATAAATATATAGGATTTCTTTACACAGTAATTCTTTATTAAAGATTACTAATTATTCTTTAAAGTAAAAACCCCTTTAATTATTTAATTTATACCTTTTAATTATCGAGCCTTTAATTCGTATAGTCGCCGATAGGTCGGTAATATTAAAGTCTTTAAATTAGAATTCCTTTATAATAATATAAAATTCCTAACTTATTTATAACGCAAGGGGTAATTCTTTATATACTAGTTTATAAGCAACCTTTTTTAGTATAATTTAGGGAAAAGGATTATTCTTAGGGTTTAATAGGGTTACTTTTAACCCTCGCTCCGTCGCCGATTTAATAATTCTCTTAATTCATTTAACAAATACGTATATTATTATCTTTTCGGTATATTAATACTTTATCTTAGAATTAAATTATTTTTAGAAAAATATTAATAATTATTAGATTAAACCGAACTTCTTTTAGAGAATAAATAAAATATCGCTATATTCTATCTCCCTCTTTATATAGTGTAACTTTTTAAATAGCCTATCTATAGGGTTCGTAGCGCCCGGCTAATATTTTATATCGAAGTCAAACTATAATAATTAATATACTTATTATACTAACCTTCTTCGAAAATCCTTCGCTAAGGATTTTATAATACCCGTTAAAACTTAGTAATTTATAAGTATTAAGAATTTTTCGGAAAGTCCTTTTAAATAGTAGTTTTAATATTCTAAATTAATTATTATAATAAAAAGCTCTTATTATCCTATATACTAGTACTATTTAGTATCTGTTAGCTTTTTTAAAAAGAAGATCACTAAATACTATTAATTATCAATCTTTTAAAATAAAATACCCAAAACAGTTTTAATGGAAACGTCCGTTTCTACCCTTATTTCCCGAAAATAATCCTAATATTAGAATATAAACGCCGATACGAAAGCGTCCTTTAGGGTTTAGAATACCTTATCGACTTCCTTTAACTACTTAAATAACCTAATTTTCTTCCCGTTCTTACTTCCCTTTACTAAATCCATAAGAAGAGCTACCAATTTAGAATACTTATAAATAAAGCGCCAATAGAAATTAGCAAACCCGAAGAAAATTTAAATATTATAATACAATTCCGGTATTAGCTATTCTTTAACTACTACAATTTGGGTCGGGTCTATTATAATCCTTTCTATCGTTATTCGGTGGCTGAAAAAATCGATGTATTTTTTTTAGAATTCGTATTTCGAAAATTTAGCGTATAATTAAGCATCCCTTAACCGTTTAAAGATAAATTATAAGTACTTATTATATTCTTCCTTAATTTAGGAATAAATTAAAATATTGTTAAAATATATAATATAAATTCGGTTAATCAAGCCCGTTAAGGCCTTATATATATACATTTAAAATATAGCGAGCGTATTAATTAGCTCGAATAGTATTATAATATATTTAAAATAATTATATGTAGTCCTAGATACTATTTTCTATTAATTTCTCTCTTTGATCCGAATATAATAATATCCTTCCTATAAATCTACTTTAAAGAAAATTTTAACGCTTAATAGCCAATCTATCAATTCCCCGATTAGAGGTAGCGGGTATCGATTTTTAATTATTATTTTATTTAAGTTACAATAATTTATATATAAACGTAAGGAGCTATCCTTCTTTAGAACGAATAAAATTAATACTTCTGCTGGGCTTTTGAAATATTTAATCTTCTTTATACGTAAATTTTCTTTTAAGTAATTCTATAGAGTATTTAATTATATTTTCGAAAGGGGATATATTGTTTGAAATAGTACTTCCTTACCTTCTTTAATTCTAATTTTATATTTCATATTAAGAAAGGTCGGTAATAATTTTACTCCTTCTTCTAAAAAATATAATTTGAATCCTTTTAAAGCGTGTAGAATAGTCGCTACTCTATTAGCATTATTTTCTTTATTATCTATACTTTTAATAGTAGGCCCTATAGGGTTATATATAAATATAATATTAACTATGAAAGTTCGTTCGTTATATATTATATTACGCGTAAAAATTATTAGGTCCGTTATTTGTAATTTATTAAATTCGAATTTATTACTACGTATATATATAACAATACTTTCTAACCCTATACTTAGTATTAATAATAATAGTGGTAGTATTCCAATATTTCTATAGATTACATAAAAGAGTTAAGTCGTTGCTTATTTTTCTCCTATTTTATCCTTTATTTGAAAAATAATTTCGAATGCTCTATAATAATATATTTATCTACTATTCGCACTTATTAGTACTAATAGTACTATTATTTCCACCTACTTTAATTTGTACTTTCTTACGAAATTCTTATAAATTATATTAATTTCGGCCCCCGTATCGAGGTCTATATTAATTTTTAGTCGGCGACCCTTCGGCGAAATTATTATTATTATTTTCCTTATCGGGCTATTTCTTCCGGCCGTCCTAAACCCTTTAATTACTATAAATAACGGTTTATTTATAGGGTTTAACCTTTTAACGGCCCTTTAGAATTGGAAAAGTAGTTACTTTCTTTATTTATTTTAAGTTTAGGTTCGGTAATAACGTTTTGGATATAGGCTTTTTCGCGGGACCTATTATAGGATTTATAATATCCTTTCGTCTTAAATTTCTTAAAATAATTCTTAATAATATATCCCCTTTCTTTATAAATATAATATTCTAATCTTAAACCCTTAGAATTTATTTCCGTCTGGTTAAAAAATTATTCCTACTTCCAGCTATTATACAATTTATTCGAACGGTCTTTAAAACGCTCTAATTATTTAATATTAAAATTACTCCGCGATTTTTAAAATTAGTAAAACTCTTTACATTTAAATAAATCCCTTCTACGTATATTTTTCCTATAGTCTTCTTATTATTAATTTAATACTTTCTAAATTATATTCTAAATATTTTTAATGGGGATTTCCATATTCCGGAAATATTAACATACTTCCTTCTTTAATTAGAAGAAAAAATTATAAATCCAATCTTCACTATTAACGACCAATTAGCCTAAATATTAGTAATTAATTTAGTACTATTCTTATAGAATATATATATTTTCGTTAGTATATTAAATTATTTAATAAAGGAGTTCCCTAATTTCTAATTTATAGTATTCTAGTACAATATATTCCTTACGGACGAATTATAAGAATTTTTCCTAAATTCTATTTCGCTTTTAATTATCTTCGTAGGTAAGCCTTACGGAGAACGCTCGCTACGAAGTAACGATTTTATTATTAATTTTTGAAAGCGCTTATAAAACGAGTTAGAAATCCGTAATATTTTCGTAGGTTCAATTATTTATTTCTAAACCCTTAATCTAATCTTCGATTTCAGTACTAATATTATTCGGTTATAAAATATATACGTTATGAATAGGTATTCAAAAGTAAGTCGATTCCTTATCCTCCTTTTTTCTTATTAGGTTTATTATTATTTTATATAATTTAAAGTATGTTTTTGAAAATTAGGGAGTTATTTCTTCAATTAAAGGGTTAATTTTCTTCGGGCGCAATTAATATCCGCGCAAATATTCCAAACGATCATTATTAATTTTCGAAGACCGAAGCGAACCATTAATTAAACGTCGCGAATTCCCTAAAGAAGATTAGCATTAAATTATTCAGGACGATTCTACAAACAGGAGTTTAAATTATCAATCCGTCGGCCCGGATTTCCTTATAAGTAAGTAGGAACCTTTATAGCAGTATATTAGGATAATTAAACAATAATAAACAATATTTTTTTTTGAATACTCTAAAGAATATTCTCTACATTAATATAAATTATAAGAATAGTAGGCGCGAAATGTACGCGAATTTTTAAAGAGGTAGCGTTCCAATTTTTTAATTCTACGATATTTCGCGCAAAGAAACCCCTTCGAATTTAAACAAAAATTAATTTTAATTATAATCGTTAATAATAGGTATATTAGTAGTAATATTAATAAAGGACTCTTTAATTTATATAATCGGAGGAATGTCCCCGTCGGTCGGATATATATTAGTATTTTTATAATTTTAAATTTCATTATTATTAACATTACTCTGAACTTTTTCGGCGTTAGAAATATTTTCGCCCGATTATTTTAAAATACCCTATTTAATTACAAATACTTCCGGTATTACTTCCTATTCTAAAGAACGGTTTTAGCGGCGTACGGCTATACCTCTTATATAAGTATTTTTTTTCAGGTATTAACTATATTCCCGGCCTTTATAGACGATATTTTAAAGGTTAAAGAATTATAAAATTATAGTATAATAGGGTAAGAATATATTTAATATATAATAGTAAATTTATTCCAAAAGGTAAACTTTAATTTGGCTAGTAAAGAATATCCGGTTAGGCTATAAGGGTTTTTACCTTATATACGAACCTTTAGTAGGCACCGGATCTAGCGCCCGGCCTCCGACCGTACGCCTCTATCATTATCGCACCTATTCTATTATTTATTATAATAACCCCCTCGCCCCGCCTTATCGCTCTTATCAGTTCGTTATAACGTTCCGCTCTTCGGGCCTAGTTCCTAGGCCCTTCGGCACGATAACCTTACAATACAGTATTATTTATATATAAAAAAAAGGAGGTTAGTTAATTAGATTTCTAGAGGATAAAAGAAAGTAATTATATTTATGAGGATAATAATAAACGATTATATTTTTACGTATTTTTAATATTAGATTATCGAATATCCCTACCCTTTTATATTTATATATAACCGTTTATTTTACTTATTATATATTTGGATTTGAATTTTTATTTTTAAGAGCGGTAGGTAGATTATATATATTTATATAATTGGTTTAAAGAGGAGAGGCGGTTTTTAAGGAGATATTTAATGACTTTGTGTATAAATTTGATTCGGCTAGTTGCTTTAATGCTAAAGTTTTTATATTTTGAGACGGTGTGATTACTAAATTCGTTAATTTATAGGAGGTAATATTTGTAAAGGTAAGCGAGGAGAGTTAGAAAGTATTAGTAAAAAAGGTATATAATATATTATAGAAAGGAAGGGGGATAATATACGAATTTATTATTTAAATTTATAGATTAGTAAATTCTATATTTGTTTGAAGTAATCCTTATCATTAGTATAAACTATTTATTTCTAAGCTTTTTAGAAGCTTTTACATAAATTTCAGTAGAATTAATAGGTGGGGTTGAAGGTTAATATATTATAATAGTATAGAGCGATAGTTTTAATTATTAGTTCGTTAATTATTTTATAAATTTTTTGCCTATCGTTGGGTTATTAGGTAAGGTAGTTGGCGGTGGCAGTATTGTTAATTTCTTCCGGGTTGTTTTCCTTTGCGCTGTTATTAATGTATTTGTCCTCTTTGTTAGTATTATTATTATTAGTTTTATTATTATTAGTCGCCGCGGGACTTCGGTATAATAGGGGGTTAGGATTATAGTTATTTAAATTTTAAATAGTTGGCGGAAGATTTAATAGGTTAGTATTGGGGGTAGGATTATTATTGTTATTGCTGCTATTTGGGGGTGGTTGTATTTATTTCTCTTTAATGTAGTAGTTTACGTTCTTTATGATGTGCTATATATAGAGTTGGTATGGTACGTTTGGGTAGGTGGTAATGGCGGCCTTTTTGAACCCTTTATTAAAATTAGTAATAAGTATTGTAGGGTTGGGAATATTGTAATTCTTTTGAAACTTTTTAAGGTAATTGAATTGTTATTCGAAATCTTTTTACTTTTCTCCGTTCGAGAGATTGAAAGTTACGTGAAAGTTATAGTTTAGTATATCAACACTAGTTATGTTGAAGAGGGGAAGGTTGAAGTGGTTAATTTGTAAAGAAAAAAAAGGGGTTAATTAATTAGATCCTATAAGAGTAATTAAGTTAGAGAGTAGTTAAATTAATGAGGGTAATAATACTTTATATATATTATTGATTAGTAAGATATAAGGGTTTTTCTCTTATATTTCTATATATTAGTCGAAAGTTTAGAATATTCGTAGATCCTTTATTCGTTAGGGAAGTAAGAATTATAATTAATAAAGTGTTTGATATTATAAAGGTTCTTATATTACTCTAGTAAGTCGATGATTATTTTAGTCGAAGTATAAGGACTATACTTTATCCGTCGAATATATTGTTGAATATTTAATACTTTTTTAGTTATAATAGGGATTCGAAAGTTACGTAGCTCTATTATTAGATTGTTATAGTTAATACGTTAAATAGCAGCGGTATTTTCTCTATTTAATTCCTTATTTAAAATACTGTTTAAATAATAAGTAATTTGACGCGTAATTATCTTGGCGATCCTAGATAATCTTTTGATAGCGATGTTAATAGTTTTTTTATAGTTACGACGAACCTATTATCGATAGACGACGTTATTAGCGAAGTTAGTTATATTAAGGTCGTAAATGTAGTTGTTATTAATTTTTTTAGTAAATTATTAGTTATTCTACCTTCTTTATAATACGATTTTTACCTGGTATAGGTAGTCGATACGTTTCGAGCCCTTATTTCGAACGTTTTATCCGTTAGATATATAAGTGCGACTATATATATAATAATAGTTAATACGTATAATGGCGCCCTCGTTTCCCTTCTTCTTATTCTTAATATTGCTTCGCGATATGATTATGAAGTTTTGTTGTACGGCGTGGTTTTGTAAGGAGTTGAAAGTAGTAATTTTATTATTGTAATTAAACGAGGTAAATAATGGTTAGGTTGGTATTAGTATTAGAAATTGCTATTTAATAGCGGCGTGCTCGTTAGGAGATTGGAGTGATTGCGTTCTTATTCGCTCGCGGGGACGGCGGATTAATAGCGATTAAAATTCGGTAAGGGGAGTCGTGCTCCTGTCGGGAGTGATTGTTTGAGATAGATTTCTCGGATTTAATAGTATTTTACTAATGATTTTGCCTAAATTTCGTTAGCGCTAGTTATTTTGGTCGGTTGGGCTGGAAGTTTGATTTATTAGACGAATACGCGATGTGCGGAGGGCGGGCGGGCGGTATATTAATAAATATTACGACGTCGAGGATACTATATTAAATGATAATAAAGATAAGAGATAATCGTTGTAAACGGTTGCTTAATACTAAGGTAAGGTCTTGTGATAGCTTTATTCAATTGTATAAGACTAATTATCGTTAATATATAGCGCGACGGTGGCGGCGGTTGGGTAGCGATGTGTACGTTGTATACGGTGTGCTGGGCTGGGCTGGGCTGGGCGGTTGGGCTTATTCAGCGATAAAAGTGGGTTTATACTAGCCACGTAGCATTTTCATACTAGCTATGTAGCCTTTGCGCATCTGTTCCTGACTGTCAGTCGCTTAGCTCCGGCGCCTCATCAAGCGCCCTACGCCATCCCCATGCAGGGGCACTTCGCGAAGTCATCGTTTCTCGAGATCCAGTCCGTTGGTACCTCGCACGACCTCCCAAGCCGTCTTGCCGCTGAAAAGCAGCTTACGGTGGAACCTTATTCAGCCTCCCTTGCTGGTCAAAGTCAACCTCTTCAGACATTCAATATTCCAAAGATTCATGCGAGGTCTTTTCTCGAACTTCAAATCTCATCGTCGAGGCCGTGTTGCCAAGAGTCGAGAACATGGTTTGATTGTCTCTGGCAAACGCCCCCCATCAAACCTGCGATTCCCCGATGTTGTCCCACATGTCACCATGCAGCCCTACAGTCCAGGTACGGAGATACCAACAACGGCAATAAGCGTGGGAATGAAACATTTAATGGAAACAGACGCAGTAATACCTCTGGGTTTTGCCTACTCCTTAACAACATCACTTCGAGGGTGATGTCTCGGCCGGTGAGGCCGTTGACCTGTTCCACAAGATGCATTGTTTCCAGTTTCCAGTTTACTTGCACAACACCCATCTCGATTTGTGATCCTACAACAAAGGCATTGCACGAACTAAAGACATGAATTCCAGAATCGAATCCGCTGTGTTATCCCCTCAAGTATGTACCTCCATCCCGCACTTGTCAAGCAAAGAACACCCTGATTTGCAGCCGTCTTCCTTCTCCCACCTTTCCGATTGCGAAACCGACCATCAACTTCCATGTGGCGAAGACGAACGTCCAGATCTAGATCTGTGTTCTTGGTGCCCCTCACATGACGTTTACCCTCTCACAAAGTCTAACCCTCCCAAGTGTAGTTGCCACCCATGTTGAGGAGCCAGATCAAGCTGTTGAACTCGACATCGAGGCTCTTGATCTGCGCATATCCCTCACGCTTGGTGGTGCCGATGATGGTGATGCCCTTGCTAGGGAGGTTGGCAGCGCCAAACGTGGCCAGCGGAGCGCGACGGCTTCGCAGTCAACGGCATCGATGCTGTCGACGACGACGGGGAAGGGCGGGTTCGCGTTCTGCGCCGCCATGAAGATCTCCTTGGTCGCAAAGGTCGGCTGCCCGAGGGGCGTGAAGATGAAGGTGTTGATGCTATCGGATCGGTCGACAAAGTCCGAGGCGCAGTACTTGGCGCAAACCTCGTCCGTGTAGTTGGCGATCAGTTGGACGTAGATGTCCACGATCTCTTTGGCTTCGGCCCTGGTCAGGCATGCACCCTCTTGACGGGGAGCAATGGCCGAGTTGAGTGAGGAGGGGATTGCCAGTGCCGAGCTGGCAAAGGCGGCGTTAGCAAGAACTGAAAAGCGCATTTTTGTTTGAGGAGCTTGAAGTGCTTGTTTCGTTGTGAGTGCAAGGTTGGCGATGCTCAGCTTCGATGGCCGACATCACCACTTCCTTCGCGACGACTTCCCATCTCTTTATACTCCTCGAAACCCCTTCCTCGATACGCCTTCGTAGTTTTCGAGCTTTGAGGTCGAGGCCGGGCGTGAAGTGAAGGCGGTACCGAAAACCCGGCTATTGTGCGGTTGCTGTCCCAGCTTGCGGGCTTGATATTGCACTGCATTCATCCAGGCGACTCCGGCCTTGGGTTAATAACCATCTTGCGGACGTCCGGTGCCAAGACTGCTACCTCCGTCCTGAAGCGACTGTCCTGACAATTCCGATCATCTATAGTTCTAGACAATATGGCAACCTTCTATATGGAATACTAAGAGCATTCCAGCTTGGGGAAACACCGTACCTTGTCCATAACATAGGTGAAGCAATTTGGACCTAGGAAGCTTCCCTTCATGAAGTTACAATTGTTCCTGCATGTTAGATGAGATCCGGTCCTCAAAGTAACAGTCCCCGCCTGCCCGCCTAGGGATTTAACAAGGGCGCGGCTGGACTTCCCGTTGCTTACTTGCGATCTTGATTCTCAACATGAAATTCTCACGGACCTGACAGACCCGCCGGACATACGCGGGGATCACGGGGCTTGGCGACGACGGAAGTTCTCCCCGTTTTCTCAGGGCGACCTTCTGGATATCACTGTTGCATGCGGTGAATCTTATGAAATGCTTTGGGGAATTGAAGTCGGCAGGTTGTGTTATTGTCTGGTCTTCCATCTTTGGATTTCAATATGTCGAGCAACATATGTAGTTCATATGCACCTGAAAATCAGGATAACTTGCTCTTCTTTCTTTCTTTCTCGAACTCTCTTGCTCCCCACTGGCAACTTTGAAAACTTCGCGAGCCGGTTCGTGACAAGTTATCTTCGCATTCGTTCGTAAGTGGGGCCCTAATGGCCTTACAAGTAAACGCATCAGCACCAGACCGAGAGATCAACAAGTATTTCTTCAGCCCTAAATGAGGGGCTTAAAAAATTCCAGTGATTTTTTGTTATATTTTGTCTATAAAATGCGACTAGCCCCCTTCAGTGATTTTCAGTAGTTATACCATACTGTGCTGGGTTGACTTTATGGCTTGACTTGTTACGTCACTGCGCATTATTGCCTTCACAAATGTGGACGGAAAGCCGAACCTCATTTTACTTTCCGGGCTCCCGGGGAATGCGGTGTAGCTCAGGAGTTTGGTTTTAACTCTTTCCATTTCATCGAAGATCCTCACCAAGATATTAGATCTCAAATACAAGACATTGTTGATTTTCCTAGCTGGTTTTCCCCCCTATGAAATTGTTCGATTCTTATCGTGCTTGATCTAATCTAGCCAAGAGAATAACCTCAACCGCATCCATCCCAAAGAAACATTCAGTTATACGACTTGAAAAGTTTCCAGAAGCTCGAGTCAAGTCAGACGAACAGACATTTCTATATGTAAGAGATCATGGATTGAATAGATGTGTCTCTTTCTCCGACAAAATAGCGCAACCATATCATCACAATCTGCGCGCTCGGAACTTTTATATGCATCTCTCTGACGAGTTCATCCCAGTTGTACAACGTCACGCAAGCTCAGCTCAGGGGTAGGCTCAGGCGAGTAAGAATCGCCTGTTCTCCCAAGACAGTCTGATACTCACAGCCAGCTGGTCTTGAAAAAGACGAGAGAGGGGACTTCCATGTCCAGCTACCTCGAGACGAGAGCATATGCTCTACCGCATAAGGCTGCTACGGTTCCCATAGTATTACCATCAACCCGGCGGAACGGTCGGATCGACACAGTCAAGATGGTCAAGATGGGGAATCTCACCATCCGCAACCTAACCATCACGCCGCTCGAGCTGAAGGAAGTGGAGCGCCACGAGGACCCTACCAAGGCTCGCAAGCCGAACGGGTTGGCGAAGATCACGGCGCGCATCACCGGCAAATCCAACAAATCGTCTCCTCCAGCACCAACCGCCGCCGCCGCAACGGACAACCTCAACGGTGCGGCCAAGGAGCCAGGGGCAGCCAGCAAGCAAGACATCACCGATGTCCATATCCAGCCCTTCTCCGAACATGAGACCTCGATCCCACTACCCGATGCCTCCAAAGGCGAATCCCTCCGCCTCACCTTCTCCGAGCCTGGTACCCCATACACCTACTCCGTCTCCATCCCTGGCCCATCACCGCGGAGCATCGTCATGAAAGCCAACCCTCCACCGCAAGATCAAAACCAAGACCAACAAGACCAACAAGACCAACAAGTTCCCCCATCCGACCGCGAATTCACCCTCATCTACATGCCCCACCACTCCTTCCTCGCCATCTTCAGCAGCGCCCACCTCAACCGCTGGATGGCCGAGCTCGATCCGTCCTACCCCTTATCGGCCCTCAGCATCCCCGGAACGCACAACAGCCCAACCTGCTACGTCTCCCTTCCCTCTGTGCGGTGCCAAGCCGTTTCCGTCCGCGAGCAACTCGATAACGGCGTGCGCTTCCTGGACGTGCGTGTCTCCTGCCCATCACCCTCCTCGCGCTCGCCGTCCCCTACCAAAACCGCTTCTCCCCGGCTCGACACACCCGACTCTATACCCGGCGCCTACCCGATAAGTCCCACCTCGACTCAGACAGAAACTCGGACAGACACCAACCCGCCCGCCCCCCAACCCGAACTCTCGCCGCAGGCTCCGGAACCAGCATACAAAGACAAGACCAAAGCGCCCAACCTCAGCCTAGTCCACTCCGCTTTTCCCGTCGCTTTATCAGGAACCAGGTACTTCCACGACCTGCTATCGGAGTGCTACGCCTTCCTGGACGCCAACCCTTCCGAGACGCTGCTGATGTCGATCAAGCGCGAAGGGACGGGGCGCGGGACGGACCAGAACTTATCTACTTACATGGCCGCGCGCTATCTGACGCCGGATAGGTGGTATACCAAGCCTGAGATCCCGACGCTGGAGCAGGCGCGCGGACGCATCGTTCTGGTCAGGCGGTTCCTTTTGGATCCGAGTCTGCAGGCTTCGGGGATGGGGATTGATGGTTCGGTGTGGCCTGACAACTGCGCGGATGGGACGTGCGGGAGCGAGACGATTCGGATTCAGGATTATTATGAGGTCGGGCAGACGCAGCATATTGAGAAGAAGATCGGGTTTGCGAGGGAGCAGTTGATGAGGGCGGCACAGCAGGTGTTTGTGCCGCCTGGGATGCCGGGTTCGGAGGCTGCTGGAGGTCCGTTGCCTCTGTTTATCAACTTTCTGAGCGGCAGCAACTTCTTCAATGCGAGTTGCTGGCCCGAGAAGATCGCGGCCAAGATCAACCCATCCATGATAGAGTATCTGTGTATGGGCCACGGAGCTCCTCAGAAGCAACCGGGCGAGCTTACCGTTGGCGATGCTGGGACTGGTATCGTAGTAACAGATTGGGTTGGGAATAGTGGTGATTGGGATCTGATACGCTGCATCGTTGGTTGGAACGCGAGGCTGCAGTTGAGGCGATAAAAGTACACGGGTGGTCAAAGTACAGCGGGAATTTTCAGGATACGCATTCATCACATGGGACTGAGCACAACAAGAATCAGATCAAAGTCATGAAAAGAGCAATAATTCAGATATCGCTACCTAAACACCCAAACGCCACCAACCCCAATGCTAATTGCTCGAAGGGACGCCTAGAACTGAGAAACTGTTAGCCTCTGCCAGAATTTTTGTACAGCGAACGAAGCAGATCTCGAAAAGATTATTTTCAGTCTGGTGAAACGGTTAGCAAAAAGCCCATCATGAACGAGAATAGGGCAGAAAAACATACCTCATTAAATCAGATTTTGTTTAGTGTTCATTCCAACCCGAAGGAAGGTCAAACAGTGTGAATATCGTCTCATCAGATAATAAAAGAGAAAGTGCGAACGCGCAAAAGTTATTACCTGCGGATCGGCATGTTAGTCCACAGATCCCAAGACGCTCTGATGTGTTGACAAGAGATGGTGCAAGGGCACGAAATCAGCTGACGAGTTCTCAGCAAGAATTTCTCCCTGAACCCCGCCCACAGGATGTACAGTCCTGCTTTGATGGACGAGGACAGAGAGGCTTCATTTATGTCCGCCCGTTCGTTCAAATCTTCGTCATAGTGCCAGGATGATGAAAGTGAGCCATGAGCATACCTGAAAAGTCGCGAGTTAGCAATGTGTCAGAACGAAGGCATGAAACAAGCAACAGATGGTTATGAATCCAATCAGACAAGGCTGAAACTAGTAAAGTATTCCACATGATGTATTAAGCTTGAGGAATTCCCTATTTTGTACGTTGATCATCACGGAGAGGGGGGCGAAGAGAAAAAAAAATGTTGGAACAAACCTTTTGATGTGTGAAGAAATGATATCGTGGAGAGCAACCAGAACGGTCGTCATGAGCCATTGTTGAAAAAACACCAGCACTGAAGGCAGAAGAGTTAGCATTAAGTTCATGACCAAACGACACCAATAAGCCTTGCTGCCAATTTTGCTCTCAGGGTAATTCTAGAGTAAATTGGTGTCCCCATGGGCTAGGTAAGAATTGGATTGTTCGTGTAAGGTCATCACAGTAGCAATTGACTTGCGCAGCAGGCAGAGAGGGGTAACAAAAAGTTGCAGTGCTTACCTTGCCGTGAAATGAAGTCTGAAGCATCAGTGCCGGCGACAAAATAACGATGTCGCGCGGGCGACCGACGCTCCAGACTTCCTGGTTGGTAAGAAGAAAAGAAGTCGAAGCTTGGAGCTCGGGAGAAATTTTTGGCTTAAAACCCCAATCCAATCCGTGTGGGGCGGCCGATGTGATGGGCCGGGTTGGGGACGAGGGGAGGGCTCGACCCCACCTGGATTTGCACTAGACTAGGTTTCAGCTCCGCCGCAGCACTGCCAGCTGTCCGCTCGCCCATGCATCAATCGAAGCATTGGGTCTTCCGCCAACTCTTTTAGTTGCATGTTAGTCGTCAGCTGCCTCATAGGTCTGTAACAGTTGCCGCCGGCGGTGGCGAATCCTTATCGATAAGGCCTCCCATTCATTGACATCCCGACCACACCCGTCTCAATCGTCATCACCTCCCTCCTCCCCGATCATCGAAACATCGACATCATAAACATCACCAGATTTTGAATCGGGTTGTAGACGTGGCGTGAGAGAACAGAAATCTCACTCAATCTCGATACAACCACGCAAAATGTCTCCCGCCGGGGGAGGCATGTGGGCCACCGCCGCCCTGCGTGTTCTCGGCAAGAATCTGGCGCGCACGTCCAAGATGCTTCGCTCGAAGCTCGCCGCCGCCGCGACACGTTCATCGAATCCAGCCCAACAACTCCAGCCCATTGCCGTACGTAGCGGTGTCAACAGCAGCCGCCAACCCATTCATCCCGCCGCATGGCTCCGCCAGCAGAAGAGCGGCCGAGGTGGTGCAAAGTGGCACTCGACCTACGCTGACATCAATGCCACTGTCCGTCGCTACATCAGCAACACCGCTGGGAAACAGTCCCCTTCATCCGGTCAATCCCGCTTTGACCGTTCCAAGTTCCCGGTCTCTGCTACCTCCCAGGCCGTAGCCCAGTTCCCCGGCCGGGCTCCCTTCGCCTCCACCCTCCGACCGAACCTCACCGGAGGCGCCCTCCCCCGTACCGCAGGCGGCTACTCCTTCTCCGGGGCCGGTCGTGCAGGCGGCAAGCGGTACTTCAGCCACACACCCACCGCCCCCGCCCAAGTCGTCCAGAACGTGAGCCAAGCCGTTCGCGCCTTCTGGCTCTCTGGCCAGCGCGCTCACTTCGACGGGTACTCCGCCGACGGCCGGAAGCTGTACCGGGCCGTCAGCGTGGACGAGGAGAAGGCACGCAACAAGCTTGCGGTTGCTCCCCACGCTCCCGGCTCGTTCATCGACTTCCACATCAGCCCCTCCGTCACGGCTCTCAGCCCCTTGGGCGCCATGATCCCTTCTTCCCAGAGCGTCAAGGCCGAGATCCAGACCGCTGGCGCCACGCTTCTCGCCGACAACTTCCTCGACGTCCTTTCCGTGGACTTTGCCCGCACGCTGAAGGATCTCGCAGCCGTCATGGCGGATCTGAAGGCTCTCGCTCGGTTGGGCGATCTGCCAATCTCTCTGGAGCGGGCCGACCTGCTGAGGGTTCGGTTCCCGGGTGTAGATGCCGAAACGGTCGAGCGGCTGTGCAACGACGTCGGCGTTCAGCGTGGCATCATTAGAGAAGATCCCGACTTCGATTCCGACGCCGGTGTCCAGGTCGCGCTGCGGTTTCCGTACGCCCCTGACAACGGCTGCTCCAAGACACTCACGTCGCCAAACGTGACCGTGCGGACGAGGGTCTCGTCAGAGAGTTCGGAACTCGACGACGCGTTCGTAGAGGAGGTCGAGGAGAACCCGTGGCTATTGGCATCGGAACATTCTGCTGTCTCGGAAGAGTCGGAAGGTTACGAGAGCATGTCGCCGTCTCTGAAGAGTGCTTCTAGTGAGCACTGCTCGGAGGACCGATATGAAGGGTTAGAGGGGATTTACAAGTTTCTGGAGGAATGTGATCGTGCGAGGGTGATGAGGTTTTAAAGGGTTTCCTTTTGCCTGTCCGGTGATTGGTGGGGGATCTCTTTTGTAATGATATCAGGTTATCGGTGGGCTGATGGTTGATCATCATCATCATCATCAGCACACGATAAGTGGGAGCAAGGGGTATGGATACGGGCCGTTCTGTTTTTTTCTTGGGATGTTTTTGGTACATATGGCGTGTTTTTAAGGATACCTCACTCCCTTTTGTCGTTTTCAGTAATCAATTTTCTTTTGCCCCTCGCTATGAGGGACCGAACTACTTGCATGTACTGAAGATATGGCTGGCCCCGTCTGAGCGGCTGCTGTCATGGTTTCCAGTTTATTCCCGTTTGACAAGATAACAAGATTGTATCTGCAGCATTTGACCGTGTTGCCCATAACACGCTTTCTCCGTCCCACAAACCTGCTTGTCCTCGCTGTTACTATCGAAACATATGATACTGACATGGGTATCTATTCCGACAAGTGATTCTATATAGCAATCAATGATGAAGCACCAAATATCGAACATGAAATGGAAAAAGGCAAGAAAAGGTCTAGTATTCTCTCCCAACCCGTCCTGTGTGAAGGTTTCAAGATGACCATTCCATAACGCAAATATGTTACGCCACGCCACACACACAAAAGTCCGCCGTGTATTGCGCCCATCTAGCCCCCCTTTGTTTTCTCGCCGTCCTTCTAGAAATATGTCTTTTTTTACCCACCGCTGCGCCGAATCAGAAAATAAAAGCAAATATGCAATAATAACCTTCCGCTCGCCACTGTGAATGCTACCATGCGCTCTAGTTGTGAATGCCAACCATGTTGGATGAACCACCCGCTTGTTCCGCTCTTTTGAGTAAACCGTGAGCCCGTCCGTGAAGACCCGTCTATGCATCCCGCTTGCGCTATGTATAGGGAATTGTGGTACGAAATGGCGAGTGATGGAGAATAACTCTGCTGTCCTTAGGCGCGGAGATGATGTCTCCTCCCTTGAACTGCCATAGAGCAGCCTGCTGGGACCTCAAATCTTCGCCCGTCGTCAATAGTCCATCTCTGGCTCTGCTGATCGGTACCCGCTCGCCTTCAAATTTTTTTTTTGCTTTTTCTCCCAACTGTCAGAATCACTTGTGCTTCCTGAACTTAGCCGCCAAACTACCAGACTGATTTGGCTTGTGCTTCCAGTTCTTCTGGCCCTGGCCATTCTGATGTCCATGTTTGTTCTTCTTGAACTCCTTCTCCCTCTTCTCCCCAAAACTCGACCCCGACTCCGCCGCCACCGAGGACTTCTTGAGCGAAGCAACCTCCTCCGCAACCCTCTTGTTATGACCCTTCTTGAGCACCTGCTTCGACAGACTGTCATCACCGCCCGACCGGTTCTTCTTGTTAGCACCACCCTTGCCCGACTTGTGGGAACCAGAAGAGGGATCGGCAGGACCGATACCGCCGGACATCATCATGTCGTTGTGGCCCGTGTTGCGACCGGTCTTCCTCCACTTGGGGCGCTTGCTCTTGGGCCTGTTGTCGTCGTAGACGAGGTCGTCGTAGCCGAGCGGGTTGTCGAGCATTTCCTGGACCTTGATGACGAAGAGCTCTTTCCTGATTTCAGGCGGCACGTTCGGGTAGGGCTTGTATGACTTGTCGATGGCGGCAGGAGTCATGGCGGCACCGGAACATGTGGGGGGTTCTGCTGAGGTCTTGGACTTTTTCGCCTTGGGCTGCTCGGTGGCGCCTTCCGACTGGTCGTCTTCATCCCGCTTGTGCTTCTTGGACTTCTTCATCTCGGAAGCTGGTTGAGCGTCGGCCTTGAGCTTCTTCTCCTTCTCCTTCTGGAGTTCTTGACCGTCCTGCTTGTCGCTGCTCGACTTCTGCTTCTTCTCGTGCTTTTGGTCTACTGACTTCTTGGGCGTCAGAGCGCCGCTGGTGGTTGTTGGTCCCGCATCCTCTTTGGTTTTTTGGGTAGACGACTTGGACTCCTTCGATGAAGCTACAGCCTCGACGTTGATCGTGATCTTGAACTTTTCCGCTTTGGGAGTGGGTTTTTCTGTGACAATATCGGCCTTAGTTTGTGAGGGGGTAACTGCAGCTGAAGAGGAAGTCGTCTTTTGCTTGGTCGACTTCGTCACGGATTTGACCAAGCTGTCACAGTCGGACAGATCGGGTGTCGTGATGTTCGTGGAAAGTGAGTCAACCGTCCTGGTGTCTGACTTGACTGTTTCGTCGGAGCTGCTGGTGACGCTAGGAGCCTTGCTGCTGTCATTATTACGATGATCGTCTACACTGAAACTGATTTGGGGAAGAGCGTGGGGTTTGGCGGATGATGGCTCTGGGGAGACTTGGGGTGACGTCTTTTGTAGATGCTTGGAGGCGGAAGCGCTGGGTCTCGAGTTTTTCAAGGTATGAGCATTGCTGAGGGTGCCCATGGTGTTCTCTAAGAAAGCACCGGCTTTTTGCAATCGCTTCCTAGATTCTGCCCACTGGGATCTCCTTTGCGCATAACGTTTAACGGCACGTTTGGCAAATGGGCAAGTTGTTTGGTACAGTTTCCTGAGTTCGGCGTCTGCTCTGTCACGGCTGGCCTGGTACCGCCTCTCGGCTTGCGCAAGGTACTCCTCCTTTGAAAGGGGCTTGTGAGTTTTCTTTTCGGTGGTGGTGGTTGTGAAGCTGGATTTCGGGCCATTTGCGGGCGCAACTGATGGCAAAACGAAAGGGTTTCTGGGAGTGCTGGCAGGTGCGGTCTCTGCATTTGGTGCTGTTGCCGTTTTGAAAAGAAAGCGGCTTGGTTCGGTGGCCGAAGCCCCAGCGCTCTGCACACCAGAGGTGCTTTTTGCTGACCCCTTGTTTGGTCGCATACCGTCCGCCTTGCTCTTATTGCCAGCCATGGTTCTTATTGTGAGGCCGATGTTGGCGTTTGTCGATGCTGTGACTAGACTCAAATTCTGAAGCGCAAAGTGATGCGGTCGGGGAGTGCGTGTTGACTTTGAAATGAAAGACGAGAGAATCATTCACTGCGGGCGGCCGGCAGGTGAACAATAACAGCGCAAACAATTCTCGAAAGAAATATGAAAAAGGTATCACGCGCCCGGAGAACACCTGGAGATGACGAATGCAATGATGCTATTCAGTGAAGGGGAACCTGGATGAGGGCTCACGACCCCTTCACTTGGACAGGCGGTGGTCTGGAAATTTTTGGTGTTGTTACTTATCTTATCAGGCTTGTGCCCCCTGTTTTCGGGGGACATCCACTCCTGCTCTCCATCAACAAACCGGCGTGGACATCACACTAACCTTGAAGTAGACAAGAGGCATTTTGGAGGCTCACAGACATCTTTCGAGGCCGAGTGCCAAATGCTCTCATACATTTGGGGTCTTGATGAGCTTGGATTGGCAAGATTCTATATATAATCGACATCGCAACCTTTGATACCACTTCACCAACCAAGCCAATATGATGAACTCTTCTCACTCTCTCTTCAGTAGGACTCCCGAGTGCAAAAGGGCGCCGAGCGGGCGCTTAACCCAATGCGGTCTAGAAGCTGTCGCGAATGCGGACACGGGCACTACCCCACACAGTGAACCTCTACAGGTAGCTCAGGCCTGCCGAGGTACTATCGGCCTGCCTTATCCCCCGCATCCCTCCACCGGCATCGCAACCGACCGGGTTTCAACCAGGCGATTCTCTTGTCCGAGAAGCGACAGGGAGACTGTTGATACATAAAAGCCTGTGACAGCTCCCCCCTTTTGTGCTCGTCGCTTTGTAAAATTGTATTCTGTAATTCTAATCTTGTACCAACCTCCGTCCCACGACACCTCATTCTTGTATATCTCTTTGCCACATATTAAACTTTCACAATGGCTGGCCCCGGAGTTGGTTTCGAGTACCCGTCCAAGAGTGTCTCTTGGTGCAAGAGGGATCTTTTGCTCTTTGCCCAGTCCATTGGATGCAAGGCCGAGGAGCTTCACTTCCTCTACGAGCTTCATCCCAACTTCGCTCCTTTCCCCACCTACCCTCTGGCTTTGTGTGAGTACATCTTGCAGTTGCTCGGTTGTCTTGCCAATGTATAACTAACGGTCTTGCAGCTTTCAAGCTTGATTCTTCAGATGTAGTCGACTTCTATGCCGCCCAGAAGTCCGTTGCCATCCCCGGCGTGCCTGTCTTCGACCCCGCTCGTGTCGTTGACGGACAGCGCCGGATCGAGTTCTTCAAGCAGCTTCCCACCTCCTCCGAGGGCAAGAAGTTCGAGTCGCGGACCAAGGTTGTCGGCGTCTATGACAAGGGTCGCCCGGGCTCTGTCGTTGAGACCCAGACCGATATCGTAGATGCTGCCAACAACGAGGTTTACTCGCGCATCCACACCTCTTCCTTCTACGTCAACCAGGGCAACTGGGGTGGCCCCAAGGGTCCCGCCACCCAGAACTTCCCCCCGCCCAAGGACAAGAAGCCCGATGCTGTGTTTGAGAACCAGACGACTCCCGAGACCCCCTTGCTGTACCGCCTCAACGGCGACTACAACCCCCTCCATGCCGATCCCGAGCCCGGCAAGAAGATGGGCTTTGGAGGCGTCATTATTCACGGTCTGTACTCGTGGAACTGGGCCTGCCACGGCCTTCTTCAGCACCTTGGCGGCAGCGACCCTGCCAACATCAAGGAGTACCAGGCCCGCTTCGCTAGCCCCGTCCGTGGTGGTGATAAGCTTGTTGCGTCCGCATGGAAGACTGGTGAGATCAAGGATGGCTGGGAGGAGATTCGCTTCCAAGTCCAGATCGAGGGTGGTAAGGTCGTACTCAGCAACGGCCGCGCCTTGATGAAGTGCGTCGGACCTGCTCCTCAGAGCAAGTTGTAAAAGAAACATTGTCATTTTTGTATATATAGGCATGAGCAAGCGGCTGCTGTTTGCATGACATGACAACGAAGGAAAGATTTCATGATACCATAACGATACCAGCAGTAATAACTAATGGACGGATGTTTAATCTTACTGCTAGTGTTAGCGGCATCTTTCACTTGATCGCTTGGGGTCAAAATTTGCAATGCCATGAGTTCGTGATGCGGTGTTGTTGTCCAGTTCTTGCCCCTGGCACCAAAATTCGTGGATCTTATGGCGGCTTGCAGTCAGGTGCAGTGGCGTGGCTGGCTAAAAATGGACGCTCTACAAACCCCTCCACAGTGAATGCCTTCCACTTTATTGTACAGCACGCTCAACTAAAGTCGGTAGCAACCAGTGCAGTGCAAAATCCCATCCATCTTCGACAATCGATATTCGTCTAGCGGTACAGCTCAAAGTGCCTCAAACGGCGGATAATCGAAATATCGTCAAAAGATGGCTTCCGTTACCCCTCACATTGGCCAAAGAAGGTCCTACGACGGCGCCCTGTGCACCGTCCGATTTATTGGTGAACTCGAGGGCACCACTGGCTCATGGCTTGGAGTTGAATGGGATGACCCGACACGCGGCAAACACGCTGGCCAACACAAGGGCATCCGATATTTCACATGTGAGGCTCGCCCATCTTATCATCTAAACGGCATGGCCCTCTAACATTGTCTCAGGCAAATCCAAGTCAGCAACAGCAGCGTCTTTCATCCGTCCAACTAGACCGGCAGATGCACCCCAGACGTTTCTCTCTGCACTCCAGCTCAAGTATGCATCTGACGGACCTTCCGACAATGGACCCGTACTCCCCGGAAAGCAAATCGTTGTCGGAGGCAAGGTTGCTGAGGAGGTCGGCTTTGATAAGATCCGCCGTAAGCAGGCACAATTGAGCGAGCTGAAGATTGTCATCCTTGACGGCTCATGCATCACCTCTGCTTCTTCACCAACAACAGACCCGGAAGATCATCAGACCATCCGCCAGACTTGTCCCAAAGTCGTCGAGCTGGATGTCAGTCGTAACTTGTTCACCGACTTTGGGACTGTGGTGGATATCTGCTCCGAGTTGGATTCCTTGAACAGTCTAAGAGTTAAGTAAGTCCCCCTTTCGCTACTGTCTTCGAAACCAGCTCCATCTGTTGCGTGTGACAAAGGCTGACACCATACAGCGGAAATCGCTTTCAAAACGTCCTCGAACATGAAAAGCTCAATGGACCACATGAAGCCTTCAAAGGCGTCAAGGAGCTCGAAATGGGAGAAACGCTACTAGGTTGGCCTGAGATATGCCATATCGCCTCCAAGTTTCCTTCCTTGACTCTTCTTGAAATTGGCACAAACCAGCTGTCTACTCTCGGACCAATCCCGCCAGCAGTATCCTTCACATCGACACTAGTCTCTCTGAACTTGGAGTTCAACGGGTTTACATCACTTCATGACATCGCTGCTCTCACGACTATCAGCACCCTTCGAAATCTGCATCTGAAGGGTAACTTGATATCCTCTATCACAACCTCTTCATCCACTGAGGTACCAGTCTTTGGAAAGAACCTTCAATACCTTGATATGTCATACAACAAGGTCAGCGATTGGCAATTCGTCGACGCTCTTCTAGACTCCTTCCCTGGATTGACTTCTTTGCGATTCTCCCACAATCCGATCTACGAGAACCCAGGACTCGAGGATGGGGCTATTTCGGAAACGGACGGCTCGAAGAAGGGCACTGCCGCTAGTGATGAGGCATTCATGTTGATGGCTGCGCGTCTCCCGTCCGTTAAGACGCTCAACTTCAGCAATATTACTACTGCGGACCGTACCAACGCAGAGATGTACTATCTCTCTCGCATAGCTCGACAATTGTCAACCACTCCGGAGGCAGACGAAGCCCAAGTGCTTGCACGTCATCGGCGCTGGGCCGAGCTATGTGAACTCTACGGCGAGCCAGTAGTATCGCGTCAACAGGACATCAACCCGAACTTCCTTGAGGCAAGGTTGATTACTGTTCACTTTTACCTCCCCGAGTTGGCGACCAGTGAGTCAGCAGACAACATGTCTGTGCGAGAGAGGATCGTCCAGATACCCAAATCGTTTGACATCTATGCAGTCAAGGGAATTGCTGGGAGAATGTTTGGTCTCCCGCCTCTGAAGCTGCGACTGGTGTGGGAGACTGGTGAGTGGGACCCGGTTGGTGGGTTCGATGACGACGATGGTGACAGCAGTGAAGACGAGGAGATAGAGGCAGAGAGAGAGCGCAGACAGGACGATTCCGCCTCACTGGCAGGCACATCTGTAGCCGGAAAGAAAGGTGGAAGATTTGTGAGGCGCGAGGTTGAGCTGAAGGATGGTCCCCGCCAGTTTGGCTACTGCGTGGATGGTCTCGAGGCCAAAATCAGGGTCGAACTACGGTGAAGATATCACAAGAACAACTTTGTTTTGGTAGACGACCGGCATCTACAGTCTTCAAATGCAAACCCACCATGTTCGACACAACACTACGATCCAAATATGGTTCTCACAAGCGCTTGTTTCGGTCCTTCCAGGCAGTCTTTCCGCTGTGTTTGAAATTTTGTCCGTTTGTTTGTTCGCCCAAAGCTTCAACGCTTGACAAGTTCTCTAAAGATTGTCGGGCAAAATAGCCGCAGCAAACCTGTGTCGACAAAGTGCTAGTCAGAGCGTTACTGCACACTAGACACAGCTCTATAAAGATGGATCGTTCGCTCTGAGTTCGAGCCAACGTCTATAGTCAGAACAAGTCAACCAGAACAAGTCTTATTCCTCCTCCTACAACGAGCCACAGTCTAAGTGATTCAGGGTCTCTTACCTTTCATTGTCCATCTCGCCAAATACCAAGACGTCAACCTCACTCGCCCACCATGATACCGCGACCTCAGTTCTTCGTTGTCCGACCTGACACCGAGGTTTTGCGCAATGATACCGGAGCAATTCAAAGGGAACAAGGTCCTATGGTGCCTTTGGTTGCTGTGGATGAGCTTCCCGACTGGATCGACATCGGCCTACCTCGGGAGCTGACGGTCGAGCAGACCATGGGGCTCTACAACCTCGGTATGGTCCCGCACAACGGAGACGCCTATAGGGTACGGATTATCGAGCCTAATTCTCAAGAGGAATTCGTATGGAAGAGAGATTCGTCCAAAGCCACATTGGTCTCAAGCGGTGCCTGCGCTCCTGGACAGCGGACCACGGCTCATCCTGAGCAATCACAGCGAGTTCAGTATAACGCAACAGCTGCTCCCACCGGACGTAATCCCAATTCGATCCATCCCTCTTCCTCCGCGGAACCCTCTCCGCATACTGCTCACCCCAGCATGGCAGCGGCAAGCCCCAATCCAACCAGGTTGACCCGCGCCGAAGACGAGGCGATGCATACAATGCGATGGGCCGATCTGGTCGAGAGGAGCATCGCCCGAGACACCGAAGCACAGGATCCCCGTTGTCACTCCACCCTCCTCGCCCCTCCTCCTTCTCCCCAGATCGCATCTCATAGTCATCCGACTGTCCTCCGAGATGGCATGTCCGCTATTGGCACTACAAGTACTGCGGATCAAAGGGCAAGCGTTCCTCACAACACAATGGCTACACCACCCAAGCCCGCCGCCAACACCGATGCCGCAACAACTACTTCCAATACCACTACGGTAGCTGCCAATCCTGCTGGTGTCAGCCCGGGCTCTAACACTACATCCGCCAGCACCGCCTCTTCTGTTCCAGCTCCCCAGGAATACTGCCGCCACTGGTGTCAACACGGCACCTGCAAATGGGGCACCTTTTGCCGTCACAAGCACGCCATGCCCACCACTCTCGAAGGGCTCCTCGAGGTTGGACTGTGCGAGATTCCAGCTTGGTGGATTGCTGCTACTGGTATCGGGATGGGTACTAGTAACGGCAAGACGAAGATTGCTGCTGCTGCTACTGGTGCTGGTGGTGGTGGTGGTGGTGGTACTTCTCCCACTACTGGCGCTGGCGGCAACGGCGGCGGCGGCGGCGGCAGCGGTGCTCATCCTCCACCCGTCCCCTGTACTCCCATGGCTCACAATATCCATCACGTACTACCAGCCATGATGGGAGCAGGAGGAGTGGGAGGAGTAGCAGCAATGAAACTAAGCAACAGAAAACTCAAAGCCCAACAGCGCGAATTCAACCAGCGCCTCCGCCTGCTCAGCTCCATGTTGATTCCCCCGGGGTACGGTAGTCCTCACTACCCGCTTCGTCATCCTGCTGATGCGTTGTTGATGCATGGAATGCATGGATATGGTTCTGGTGGCCCTGGTCAACAACAACAACTGCAACAAATGCAACAACAGATGCAACAGCAACAGCAGCAGCAGCAGCAGCAAAGACTTGAACGTAAGGGAGAAAAGACGCCGCTGGATAGGAATCGCAAGAATGTCAAGGTGACTTTTAATGAGGATGGGACGGTGAGTCTTGTTACCGCTGATGATGGGGGTAAGAAGGGGGGTGTTGTTGCTGCTGTTCAGGGACAACAATCTGGAGGGGAGACGGCTGGGACTGCTTCTTCTTCTGCTCCTGCCGGTGCTGGTGCTGGTGCTGCTGCTTCGGTGGCGGCGGTATCGAATGCCGCCGAGACGGGAAAACCCGCCGCTGGCGATAACGGAGTGACTGACGAAATGGACAAGAGAAAGGAGAATGAGGGACCCAAGGATATGAGGCCGGTAAAGAAGGGCCTTGCGGCGTCTATGCATGCTCCCAAGCAGGATCAGGGGCAGGTGGTAGTCACGATTCCGGGCAGCATGAAAGTCACCTGTGAGGATGAAAGTGAGGGCGGGAGTGTGGTGCAGCTGGCTGATGTTCCGCGGCTGGTGGAGATCTAGAGACCGACCACGTTTTTGGGTATGGATGTATGTAAGCAGGAGTTGATGGGGACCGTGAATTAGAGAGACATACTTGGTGTTGAATAGAGTTTGCGTTTCGGATCAAGACATGGACGACTTGTTCTTCTGAGGATGATGAAGCATCGGATGTGAGTGTAGTAGGTCAATGAACATAGGTAGAGTTAGGCCTGAACAACAATATCTCGGAAAGTGAAGCCAACAAACTTGAATGCTTATGTGATCAATCATCTCTACGCCCTAGATAGCCAACAGCTTCCATTGTTTCTTAGTCCATCGGCATCCCTCATCACCGGCCGGCCAGACTAGTCTAGGCCAGACTCGACGTCCGAGAAGGTGCAAACCGAATGTTCAGATTGGGGCTTCGTCAGCTTACATATCAGCCACCACCCTTATATCCGGCTGCATTACTAACTAACAAGCTGACAGCTTAAGCACAGCATTAAACTGTTAGGCGCTGTGATCAATGAAATCACCGAACTAGCGGGAAGCCGCGGGCTCCGGCTACAAGCCACTCGGATTTTAGACCGAGCGCCGGAGATAAGCAACGAACGACGTCTCTCCCTGACTGCCGCGTTGCGCTGCGCATGATCCTGTCCGCGGTCGAGATCTCCATTTCCAAAAACGGTAAGGTTCCTAGTGTAAGTCCGGGCGGCGGGACGCGGCGAGCCGAACTGTGAAGGGACCAAGGTTCTCTGGCCCGGGCCCGCGGGGCAAGATAATTCGGAGAATCATGCTATGCTGGGGCGATGTGATGTAGAGCGGGCGGGTTCTAGCCTGGGATCGGTACCAAGAAAGATAACCTGAAGTGGTCTGTAGTTTTAAAGGACCCTGAAGTCTCAACAAAACTACCGTTGTGGGTGTGAAACATATAATAAGAAGAAAAGCTGCCACCTCATTTTCAGTTTACTCCTTCTCCAACCCAACAACTCAAACAACAATGCCTCAACTCGCCGGAAAAGAAGTCGGACCAACAGGCTTCGGCCTCATGGGTGAGTCTCCCTCTCTCTCCCCCTCTCCCTCACACATCTTCCAAAACTCCCATCCATCCAATCCAATAAAACCCCCAAACTAACAAAAAACACAGGCTTCACCTGGCGCCCCAACCCCGTCCCCCAAGAGCAAGCTTTTGCTACCATGCGCGCCGCCCTCTCCCACGGTCTCAACTTCTGGAACGGCGGCGAATTCTACGGCCAACCCCCCTACAACTCGCCCATCCTTCTTGAGCGCTACTTCGAACAATACCCCGAAGACGCCGACAAAGTCGTTTTGTCCATCAAGGGCTGCTGCGGCCCGACCGGGATGCACCCGGACGGATCCGCGGCCGAAGTCCGGCGCTCTCTGGATACCGTAATCCAGCAGTTGAACGGACGCAAGAAGGTGGATATCTTTGAGGCTGCGCGCCGTGACCCGAAGGTGGACATGGAGGAGACGTTTGGGGTTATGCAGGAGTATATTGATAAGGGATTGCTGGGGGGGATCAGTTTGAGTGAAGTCAGCGCGGAGACGATTCATAAGGCTGTCAAGATTACGAAGGTGGTGGCCGTGGAGGTGGAGTTGAGTTTGTTTGCGACGGAGGTTTTGGAGAATGGGGTGGCGGCGGCTTGCAAGGAGTATGGCATTCCGTTGATTGCTTATAGTCCTTTGGGCAGGGGGGTGAGTTCTTCTTTCCTTATTATTTTCTCATGTCTTTACTTGATCCGGGGACAATATCAGCTAACTACGGCAACAACAGATCCTAACCGGCCAGATCAAATCGCGTGACGATCTTTCCACGTTCCCGATGTTGCTTCACTTCCCCCGCTTCTCCGAGGAGAACTTCGACATCAACCTCCAGCTCGTCCACCAGGTGGAAGAGATGGCCAAGAAGAAGGGTTGCACGCCCGCGCAGCTGGCCATTTCGTGGACGCGGTGCCTGTCCCGCCGTCCGGGCATGCCGGAGATCATCCCCATCCCCGGCGCCACGTCGGTAGAGCGGGTCAATGAGAACGCCGTGTTTGTCAAGTTGACGGATCAGGAGATGGATGAGATTGATGCGACGCTGGCAAAGTTTGATGTCAAGGGCGCGAGGTACCCTGACTATATTCCTGTCAACACGTAAGAGCAGACGGACGTCAAGCTATGTATGTGGACAAATGTCTCAGGACGACAAGAGAGAACGGAGAAACACCATGGAGAAGTGATGAGCAGAACAGACACAAGAGTAGATAGCGATTTCGAGGGTTGCAAATAAATGGAATCATATTTTGTTGCATCTATCTTGCCAATATTAAGGCGCTATCAAAAGTGCTCCAGACCTGTTAAACTTGTTCATGTCAGCAGGCCAATCTTTCACGCTTTGGTCTTGTATGAATAAACAGATGGTGACATGGCGGGTCAGGAAAATAGTAATGTGTTGATAGTCCACAGTGAGCCTCGGTTGCCCGAGGGAACTTGAGAATTGCAGAATTCTTGGAAGAATCATTCATCATAATGCCGGAGGAAAGAACGAGGATGGAGGAATGAGCAACTTACATTAGAAGGGAACGAAAAGAAAAAGCCATAGACGATCAAAGGCGTGTCGCGCAAGAAAGACCAACTCGGTTACTGTAAACTTCCGGCAGGAATGTAGCACGAGTTGGTGGTCCAAGACTATGCTGCCTTTGAAGATTTCGCTGAACAGAACGAGGGGAAGATTCAGCAGTCTCTTCAATGTGCCTTTTTGATGCGCCATATATGGGGACCTGGTTACGTAAGCACCCTCTGTTCAGATTGTTGCAGAAGGGTTAGGGTTGCACATCTGTCGTTGACATTCAGGGGTGACCAGCTGAGCCCGGAAAGACTTCATAAGTACCAGAAGACCCTTTGTTCACGGAACTTTATTCACCAGTCACTTTTCCTGTCATACTCCGAGCACTCAAAAGACAGTCACTGCACCCAATTTGGTGATTAACAGAGTATGCCATTCCAATGTCTTCCACCTGCATACTAATAAAACTCTCCTCCATCCTACTTCTCCTGTGCTTCTTTCAGAGAAATCATATGCTCGGCCTTTTGCACCAGCTTCTTCACACTCTGCCATTCCTCATTCTTCAGATCTTCCTTTCCACCCAGATCCGGACCAACTTCGAACATAGTGACCGTGCCGTCGATACCGCCAGTGGCCAATCTCTTGCCCTCAGTACGCTCCCACTTGACCTTGTTCAAGCTCTTGCTCAGCATTGGGCGTCCATCCTTGCGTGGGCTAGGAGAAATGCGCGCAACGGGCTCCTCAGTCTCCACGGTGATATCCCACAGTTCAAGCCAGCCTGCGCCGTCGACCAAGCTGAACACACCAGGCTTCACTGGTGACCATGCCACATCATAAACGACATCCTCGCGCACAAAGTCCATAAGTGGTTGAACGCCGTTATGCTCTTGACCGGGAACGTTGATACCGCCGCCCGTTGTCACAACCGTAGACGTTGCCGCAGGAGCGCGCGCCTTCCAGAGCTTGACGCTCCAATCCAAACTAGCAGACAGTACGAGATCGCCCAAGTCGACAACACCCCTTGCAGGATGAAAGTCGACTGCCATAACAGGAGCAGCATGACCCCTGTAACTGACGCGAGCATCAACACCTGCTTTAGCACCGGCACGATCGTACCGATGGCACGGGTAGATGGATCCCTCTTCCGTTCCAACCAAGAAGAAAGTCGGATCGGCCTGCGGGAACGCCAGACATGTGGGACTCATATCTTCAGTCCTGGATGGATGTGGGGCGATAAGTGTGAGGTTTTCTTGAGGCTGGGCGAGCATGTCAATGCTCCAGCCGCACATGTGGCCATCTGTTGAGCATGATATGATGTTGTTGGCGTTCTGCGTGCCGATAATATCGATACAGTAAACGGGATGTGTATGTCCCGAACCTGTCAAGGGCGTCTTCTGTACTGGAGCTGACCTGGCGCGCGTATCCCAGAGCAGAACCTGTCCGCTGTATGCTCCGCCGATGATAAGGTTAGGATGGAAAGGAGAAAACTTGGCCGTTAAAATGTCGGATTGCGCGTGGAACACAAACTCCGGCCTATCGTGCAAATGCATATTCCAGACCTGCACAATTCCATCTGGGTCATGGGGTGCCGACGGGTTCTTGGTGTATGATGCCAGGAGTAGTTCACTGAACTTGGGCGAGAAGTCAATGGAGCTGATCATGCGCTTCTTGGACCACCTCTCGTCATAAAACTGGGCCAATTCCTTCACCTTCCGCCGACCCTTCCCGCCCGTGTTCCCGTTCTGTTCGTCCTCTTCATCGACGTCGTTTACTCCGAGGGTATAGTCCGTCAAAATATCGTATTCTTGGTCGAGTGCCTTTTCGATAACCTTGGTCGACTTATCGATAAAGTCCATAAAATCGTCAGATTGCGTAACGGCGTTCAACTCTTCGTCGGTAAGATTCCTCGTGGGAAAGTTCGCCGCAGCAGACGGCTTGTACACTCCATCTGTGACAAGTTCTTTGGCCGCTTTCAACTCCTCCTCAATCTCCTTTCTTATGTTCTCGCGCAACTCTTCTTCGCGATCCCGTAACCTCCTGCTAATCCTAGTCTTAGTGGGCGATGCAGGCGGTTCCTCGATTTCCGAGTCCGAATATCTTCGGGCCTTAGGCTGGGGGGCCCAATCGTCCGTGGTCTGTACTCCCTTGCTGTATGTAAACACTTCCTTCACCGGCGATGGTGGGCATTCGTAAACAGTCGTGAGAGTTGTTGAGAGGACTTGCGTGGCTTGGTTTGAAGAAGCAAGTATGGGTCCGAGAGCTGGAGTAGCATATTCCGAGGGCGAGATACTAGTTTCCCCGGCGCTTATTACGCTATTGGGTCGGCTACCATGAAGGCGAGGAGAATTCGCGCCGGTCGAGACTGATACTGGTCTGCTCTCGCCAACCAGGCTCTGGATCAGAGTCTCGATCTCACGACGACTTTCTGCCCTACCGGGCGTCGGGCTGACTATCTAAAGAAAAGGAGATCAGCTTTGAAGCGAAAGAGCAGGCGTCAACCAAGGACCATGCACTCACATCGCTTGCGCTTCCTATGCTCAAGCGGGCATTAACCTGAGTAGCACGGAGCTCTCGCTGCCGCTTCAGCTCGGCGAGCTTCGCCTTCTTAGCGAGGATCTCATCCCGACGTTGCTGCATCTTTGCGAATCCTACAACCCATTCCCTGACTAGACTGGTCTCTGAAGTGCCAAATTCTGCTGCCGGCGCAAGCCCTTGGGGGCACAACGCGGGTATCCAGCACTGGCGATATGCGGTAGACTGTTTTAAGGGATGCGACCCGTGGGAGGTAGAGCGAGCTTGGGAAGCTTTGTGGAAGGTTGAAGTGGATGTCGCGTCGGTCTGTGTGGAACAATGGAAAGTGAAGAGGGGCAAAACTGAGTTGCGACGTGGTGTTCTAGCAATGATAAGACAGGGCAGCTAGTCAAAAAAGAGGTTTCAAACAGAAAGCGGTGCTGTGTTCCAGACTCTCACGTCCAAGCGCGACGTCCTTTGGTTCCTCTTCGCGGTTGATCAAGGACGAGAGGGAGAGGGAGGTTGACCAAACGAAAGACAATGAATGGATGTTTCCTTCCATTTGGGGAACTGACCTCCCGCCGCCGACGGTGAGCCGGGCTGTCGTCGGTGTGTCGTCCCAAATCGCTCCCGTTCAGTGGGTGTTCCCGCCTAGCGGGGATGCTGTCAGGGGCCTCAGGGCCAGTCAGCCGCTGTGCAGGGAAGCCCGCGTTGGCCGCCAACCCGCCGGAGCAGAGGCGTTCTTGCCGTAAAAACCGGTAAAAAACAGCCTTTCGCCGGGCTGGCGTTCGGGCTGTTAGTAAGATACAGTGGAACCGTGGGTAAGGAAAAACGGTGGACGGTTACGGCTGCGAAAATTCCCGAAGCTCCAAAACTTCATTTCGCATCCTGAGCACCGACGTAAACGTCTCTACCTTGGAACTTTCCACCCCCTCAACGCTAAACGCTCGCAACTTTTCCCTCGCTCGACCCGACGACGCACCACCCGGGACCCAATTGACCTCCTCAATTGCCATCCGCCGCACCCCGACCGTCTTCGAGTCCACCTTTTAATTCCCCTTCCTCCGAACCCCCGAGCGCATCCGGCCTCGCCAAACACCAACTCGTCCAAAAATGTCGTCAACCGCTTCCAAGGCTGGATCCAACGTGAGTTGCACCATCGGCGCCGCCGCCGCCGCCGACACCACCACCACCACAACCACTACCATGATGCACCACCCGTCGGCTCCGTGACGAGAGGGGGGGGCATCTTGTGCGCCTACTGGCTGCCCGTCTCGAAGACACCTCTCGATCACCGTCGCGCATTCCTCGAAAGCATTGGTTGGAGAATCAGAAAATGTTCGGAAGCTAAAATGGGATATCCCGCAGGTCCTCCGGTACTCGGCCCTCGGCGCCGGTATCTTCTACGGCTTCACCCACCAGAGGTCCATCAGCGCCGCTGAGAAGGCCGCTGCTGCCCAGCGCGAGTACGAGCACAAGCAGGAGCTAATAAACAAGGCCAAGGAGGCCTACGCCAAGTCCAAGCAGCCCGTCTCCGCCACCTCTACTCCTAGCGGACGTGAGTTCATGCCCGATTTTTCCTGATCTGTATACAGTCCTTCCCCGGATCCGGTGGCCCGCGTTGTTACTACTCGCGACCAAAGCCGGGGGCCCGGGGGTGTTCTAGGGGAAGAATGGACTTGCTAACCAGGTGCCTCACTCTGCCTCAAAGAAACAGTCAACCAGGATCCCATGAGCCCCAACTTCGACATCGAGGCCTACTTCAGCGCGCTTCTGGCGAAGGCCTAAATGGGGAAGCCGTGATGAAGTTGTGAACGAGGGACGCAATGGAACGAGTTCAAGATAGACGCGCTTCGCATCGCAGGGAGGCAATTATCAATGGGTTATTGGGTTTCAACGTTAAAGAAAGGGGCAGGGAAATGAGAAATGCCGAACGATGGGTGTTTTAGGGAAAATAGAGGAGGGCGTTTGCTGATCACCAACTCTCTCTCTCTTGCTCCGCCGGTCCGAGGAGGGATGCCAACTGCTGCCTTGGGAAACGAGAAACGGCCAAGAACGACGACAAACACTGGACACACAAGACAACCGCCTCATCAACGAGATCCATTTACCCATTCCCTTACCCACCCCATCCTCACCCCGCAAAATGCATGTGGATCACGTATGCCTTGTACACAAGACAAAGGGATCCCGTGTGAGATTTCACCTGCTGCTGTTCAAAGACATCTGATGATGCTAAGCATGGTGTGTATTATTTGCCCAACCAACCACATACATTTAAAAAGAAAGACAGTTCATCCCGATACATCGCGACGGCATAGAATCTCTTCTTTTTACTCTTTCTCTTCTATTAGACAGACGGACAGACCTTTGTGTTTTGCCAGCCTGTACTTAGTGTACATTACAGCAATTAGAGGGCGGATGAACAGGGTAAGATAAAATTTAGCAGGGTGCTATTCCTGAGAGTCGCTGATACATCGTCATTCTTCCCGGTTTCTCTTGATAAGGGCCTTAACGGGACTGCCTACAAGCAAGAAGGAATGATATGTCTATGGCGGTGACCCAACTCACCCTCCCCCTTTTCTCTCTTCCACGGTTGTTCTTCGCCACCTGTACTTCACTACTCTTCTACTCTCCATCACTCCTCAACTCTTCTCTTCACTCCTCTCTTTATTCCTCTCTTCACTCCTCTCTTCACTCCTCTCTTCACTCCTCTCTTCACTCCTCTCTTCACTCCTCTCTTCACTCCTCTCTTCACTCCTCTCTTCACTCCTCTCTTCACCCTGCTCTCAAGCTCATCCGTTTTATCCCCCTGTTGTTGCGGGACTGACCAGAAAGAAGGAAAATGCATCATCTACCACCTTCATTACCCACCACATCAGCTTTCCCGCGTAAATTCTGCCGGAAAGTCCCAACAATTTTGTTCCAGACAGACAAGACAAGGCTTTGGGGCCCTCTCCCCTCTTCTTCCACTTCCTCCCATACTCTTCTCTCCCGCTTTCTTCTGGCAGGATAGATTATTCTACGACTCTTCACCGGCAAAACATCGGCGAACACGGGGGCTGGAATCGTTCTCGTGCTGGCAAGTAAGGCTTCAGTTGTGTTTCCAGTGTTGTGGTAAATAACTTGAATGTTAAGGGGTCGATTTCCATGCCATTCGAATACTCCCCCTCGTCGTATTGGATTCGGATATCCATGTAGCCGGGGAAACACCGTTGTAGTGTTTTTGAAGATATATGCTTACATTACAACCTCATTCATGGTTCAACATGCGTGTAATCCTCAACGACGAAGAACTAGTCTTGAATAGATAGGCTACATACAGGTAGTAGAAATTTCAACAGCTAACTTTGCAACCGACCGGTCATTATAATCGTACCATCCATCCCCACGATGGATGCAGACCAACTAAGTGATCGCGACGACAGCCAAGATGTCACATATCTGATCTCTCCATGAACACTCCGCACACTTGATGACAAAAACAGGTAAGAATGCCCCAAAAGTGGCATTAATTGAAAGCGAAAAAGACAAAACTAAGCTTCTTTAACATTTGAAAATGGAAAAAGGAAGTAAAAGCTCAACAAAAAAAAAAAAAAAAAAAAAAAAAAAAAAAAAAAAAAAAAAAAAAAAAAAAAAAAAAAAAAAAAAAAGCTCAACGGCCCATGACCAGGATCGAACCCGTCCAGTCAAGCTGCCGTCTACGAAAACCCACGATTTTCTGGCTCCACGCGCCTACCACGTCTGCTACTGGGAGTTGTTGGAAGGTCTGACCTGCGGGCTTATATGGTCCAAGGTCCCAAGCTGCTGTCGGGTGCTCTGGGGCAGGTGCTGGTTAGATGTACGATGCGCACGCAGTCTGGTGAGGTCACGTCCGTTGGGTATAATACTTTCAGTCCGTTCTTGATGGTGTTGTGGTTTAATTCACTTGGATGGTCATTTCATTTAGACAGGTTCCTGACCAGTGCTGGTATAGAACGCTACAAGTTGATACTATGGGTCCTATTCGTGAATGCTTAGTCTCATCCTGTCTTCAAGCGGCTTCTCCTTGGGTGCTTCTCGGTCTCATGTTCTAGGGTTAACAAACTGCAATGCAAATTCTTCGCAGTTGTTCTTGTTGATGTTGCTGACGAAGTATACGATCCTAAATCAGACACGCCACCCAACTCACCATGACCTCCAACCAGTTTTGTTACCCCTCAACCCGTAATCCAGGGTTATAAAAACTCCTGATATTGCACCGCCCACCGTATAATGGGGTGAAATAAGTAAAAGAAAACAGAACCAAAGACACACTTTACGCCATGCTAGCAAGACAAACCAACAATAACAAGCAAAAGCAACGGACGCCGCGGATTTCCACCTCGTTACCAGACTGAATAGATCAAAACCACATAGTACCACCTCACAGATGAGGTTACGCCCTTGCCGTTTGCGAGTTCTGACTGGGCAGTCAGGCACCGGGCCGAGCAACTCGCTGAGATGAGTTGGTGGCAGTAGCCAGACGAAGCTCTGAGGTCGTGCGCCTGGTTTGCCCCGCTGTTGTACCATACTGAAAGTGCCTTGTCCGTAGCTGAGAGTTGCCGAAAAGAGGCCCGAAGTGTGTCCCCATCCGTGACTGTAGCACATCTCGATAAATAGTCGGGACCTCGTGCCATCGACCTTCACGGGCAGCGGCGAGGATACGAGGCGCAGAAAGCTCGCTATTTGTGGTATCGGAGTGGCGTGGTAGTTGACCGGTCTCGATAGCATTCTTCAGCCACTCCTCGTCCAATGGTGCAGCAAGGATGTTATTCGAAACGACGCTTTGGTACCCGAATGCCGCGGGTACGGTCAGTGCTGAGTAGATCTCGTCTTCGTCACTCATGGCCTCGTCCTCGTCCTCGTTCATGACCTCGTCTTCGTCTTCCTCTACAGCCTCCGGCGCAGCTTCCACATGAAGCTCAGAGCCAAATTCAGGCTCAATCCTGACCCTGTCCCGAGGATAGGTTAAGTCAGGAAAGCCGTCGGCCGCGGTGTCTCGGATGACAATCCCCTGCTCCTCTTCGTACTTCTCCTTGGCCCATCTTGTGCCCTCCCACTTTGTCAGATTGGCGATCTCCCATTCGGTCAAACGGAGAGCATCGAAGGCGCGGAAGAGCCGACGGTGCCATTGCCAGCGACTTAGGCGAATGCGGTGAATAGGGTGGTTGTAGTCGAGGCCGGGATACTTCGCTTCTTGGGTGTCGATATGACCGTAATACGAGTGTACCTCTTGTCGAACCTCGTAAATCAGATGCCTTGAGAGAAAAACGGCAAAGTTCGGGGGGTCCGATGGTCGGGCCTTTGGGAACATGTACCCATAGATAAGGTCCTCGATCGGAGGCTGTTTCATCTTGGGCTGACTTGGAAGATCCTTTCTGATCCTGCCAGGGGATGTATTGTTGTGATGTTCGTAATTATAGGAGGTTGATGCTTGAGCTACCTATGCTGTGAAGTGGTTTAGTCAACTTGATTCTGATGTGATACTGGTGGTGAGGTGTCGGTTCAGTGATTTGGGGGAAGAAGACAAAGCGGACTGGACTCTGAGCGAAGAAATTGGAAAGTGGCGGTAGTGAAAGCGGATATGGTGTGACGGACCGGAGAAGCCGCATGGGTCAAGATTAGGGAGGCTCTGAGGACGTGGGATGGAATGTGGTTGCCAAGTAATCCGAACTGGCACATGTAACTTGATATAAGTCAGGTACGTACATTGGCTGGACAATGGGCAGGTGCCTGCAGGGTCTCGTCTTGTGACTTTTGTCCGACTTCCCAAGTGAACTTTCAGGTTTTCCGGATGAACTGGATCGTTTGTGCCGCAAGACGGTCATATGGGGAGCAAAAATGCAAAAGGAAAGGAAGGGAGCAATAAGTGAAGTGGCATGAGAGGGAGGACAGGGCAAATATTAATAACAGTCCCCGAACGGCACCCAAAGAAAGAAGACCGGAATGGCGACCGGCAGACCCCCGGATCCATGCCGTGCCTACATTGCAAGGTAATAATGAATAGTACAGTATGGGCGACCGGCGAATGCGGCCTCGAATGAGTGAGCAATGAGAGGTGGTGGAAGGAGAGAGTGGGAGTGGCCCATGAAAAAGGCCCAGTCTCGTACTTGCCCATCAGTCGAGAAACCCGAGAGAAAGAGAAGGTGTGATGTGGATGTCTACAACCAAAGAGGTACATAGAGATCCCTGCTCATGGCCCAAAGGATCACCAAAAGGAAAGCCACTCAGGACAAAGGGGATAGGCGACAATTTTTATGTGTCCACGGCATTAATGAATGTGTAGTCGGGCAAAGGCTCCTTGTTATTATATATCGCCGCCAACAGTCAGCATATTGGACTGAAAAGTACCTGCCTCTGGAGGAATACTTTGAAGAAGCGACGAACTCGAGGCTCCTGCCGTGGGTGACTGTGGATCTCTACGACCAGCGGTCGGGAGTTGCATCCAGGGATTTGCATGAATGGACGGCAGGGGGCAGTTGGCTGGATGGGATAAAAAGTGGAGACTCGCCCTGTTTGACTGATGGCGCACGACTGCTTGATGTACTGTTTGGACGAACCCAATCGAATTTACGAACTTCAACCAACACAGTCACTGGCATCAAGACCTCATGGATACCGCCAGCACTCACGACATCGGGCATAACCTGTACAGAGATGAAATATGACTTCAGATTCCACGCTGGTAAGCTAGCCACTCTATCTGCTATCCATCACACTGCCTGTACATGCCCTGGCCATCCATGATGTTCAGACTGGACGATAGAGATGATAAATGATGGATGCGGCACAACGGCTTTCGACCCTTGACGAGTGCCCGGAATTTCCACGGAAGCAACGCGGCAACAACAGCGGCAGACCGACCGAAACCACTCCTTCAGTCCCAGGCTGCCACGATACCGAAGCAATTGGCTGGTTTGCTGGTCAGCGGTTGATTTGGTAGTTGGCTTCCGACCTCGAGGAAATCTTACTTATCAAAGCCCGCTTCCGCATCCTAACGACTCATCAACTCCCGTCATCGTCATCAACTGTCCTATCGATCTCTTCCTTAGACGCCGAACGCGCCGGACACTTTCAAGCAAAGAAAGAAGGCCCAGGGAGCAAGCGCTTTATGACCATCATATACCGGCCCGGGTACTGGCATGGTCGACATCACCAACCCAGGCAACCGAAAGCGGAAGCGGCAAGTCTTGTTGGTTGAGATGGTTGTTGGTACCACTCGTCGAAATAATGTGAACAAGGTCGCACATTTCCCCGTATGTTGGGTTTGTTCAACATGCTCTTGTGACATGCGGGCATTACGGGCGCAATATGTTGCACTGTCTTTACACCAGTTGGCCCTATTCACCCTAGATCGTCGACGGTTGCGATACAAGTGGTGGACAAAGGTCAGGAATGGACAACCCGATTCACCCCAAACATGGTTCCTCTGGGCAAACAAGGCACCTTGATCTGCCCTGGCCAGAGCATTCACAAGAACACGCACTTGTTGGCTTGGTGGCTTTACCGATTTTACTCGGTTTGCTGTTCCACAAACCACACAAGAAACATATGTCGGGATCACATCCAAGCCATGGTGATGGGATCACGCTATTTACTTTGAGAGCCAACAGACCGTTCCTTCCCGGGGAATCGGAGGATTCTAGGACAACGCCGCTCAATCAGCCCCAAGATACCGGATGTTGGGACGTGAGACGGATCTTGCTAGGCGCCTCTACGACTAACCCCGCCATCACTCCCATGAACCACCAACACGGCGCTTCCCGACCTAAACCACCAAGATATTCGGATATACATGGACAGTGCACAGTCAAGACCTCTTTCACGGAGCGATGAGTACGCAGTACGTACACCAGGGAGCTCTTCGGCTGTTCCTATCAAGTGAGGACCACTAATGGCAGTCATCCCAACGGCTTGTTACCCCCAGTCATTCCGTGGCAATCAGTCTCACCTAAAATCCGAAGAAAGTATTTGTCAACGTGTGTAGCCAAACCTCCAGTTCTCTCGTCGTAGTACCGTTCGTGATGATCTGGCATCTCGCCATCGCCCTAGCTCGACCTTGTTCATCCCTTTCTCCAAGCGAATAGGCATCAATTTACTGGAATTGGTCATGCATTATACGGCCAGGCGGCCATATCTTGCGACCCTCCCCCGTGGCAGCATCATCTCCTCACATCTTCGTCTTTACCATCATTTATGAGCATAAAACAGACAGTTAGTCACTTACACATCTGCAGCTGCCCGGCGGCCACAACCCAAACCAAACCTGCTGGCGAGGGCAAGTCGCGCCGCCGTCCACTGGCTGCGATTGATTCTTGTTCTAAGCAGTTCGGTACCCGACCGGCCACCGTTACCGTGACCGCTTTCCTCCCCCCCTCCTCTCCTTCCATTCGATTTCTTTGGTTGGGCGTTCTTTACCTAGCCCAACGGCCGGAACGGAAGGGCAACAACCATTCTAGGCGACGCCCAATATTGTCCAACCATCGTGGATTATCTATTTGGTTCAGTTTATAACCTCCGTCATGTGTTCACATGTTGAGGTCATCTTTTCGTCTACTCCCTTGTTTTCCAGCGGAACGACCTAAATCTCCCATTGATCGCGACTCACGATACAAGAACTCCAAAGCGATTTTTCGCTCTGCTTTACCTCCTCCAAGTTCTGTCACCCACACTGCCACACACGCACGAGAAGGCGCCAGAGTCCGGCGGTCGCATGCCCGTAGGTTCTCATCCGCTCCGGCCTGGTCATCTCAGGTCAGACCAGGCCGGGACGAAAGCGACCGGCATTGTTTCTATGCACACGTGACTCTTCGTTTCCGTTCATTCGTCTGTCTCTCTGTCTGTTTGTGTACTCTCCCTTTCTCCTTCGGAAATCTTGCTGCCTAACTGATGTGGTCTTTGATTCCTTATTTGCGCCAAACGTATCCGAACTTAAGAGTCCCGTCGTTGTTAGCAGGAACTAGAACAAAAAGAAGAAAGAAAGGACAATTGAGTGACAAAATGGCGAACAGAGAGCCTTGTAAGCCTCAAAGGATCGATATCAGGAATTTAGGATCGGATGCGACCAACTGACATAACCACCACTGCCACCACCAACAATAACACCAATATAAGCACCAACACAACCGCCACTAACGCCAGTAGGTATTTGTTGATCAATGCGTCTTTCTTTGTTTCCCTTCTCTTCGAATGCGTTTCCATTGCCATGTAAATATTTTTATACTTACCATGAAAACGAAAACTTGAAGGTAGGATGTGGCATTTATACATGGCCGCAAGAAACGGCAGGTAAGTAGACCGGCTAGACAAACAGGCAGTTTTGTTTTTGAAAAAAGAAACTATACACAGGAAGTAGAATGGTCTTTAAGATGGGTGAGGTTGGTGGTGCTGGTATCCAAAACGTGAACGACATTCTGTTAATGACGAAGACGACGTGGAAACGGGGTGTTTTAACGAAGCTCAAACTTTGACTCGCTAATTTGAAAGAAAGAAGAGATAAATCTATCATACACCCGAATAATCGAATTAGGTCGACAGTAAAAACCATCTGCCAGCCATGTAGGTATTTCCCATTCGTATCCACAGACCTAACCTTCCACCTGAATATCCTGTCCATCCCATTATTACATCTCCTACCCCGTCACGCATCCTGTGATATTCAATCCATATCATGTATCCAAAAATCCAACCCCCTTGTTTAGACTTGGAAAACCAACGACCCAAGTCCAAGCCCCTCTTCCAGAGCCCTCTTAGGCCGACATCAAAACGATGCTGCCACCTATCACCTATACGGCGGACTAGACAACCTCTCCCTATGCAACGGACGTTCCCTCGAGCGCATATCATCTCTCGACCCCCACCTTCCCTCCCTATCCCTAGGATCCCTATCCCTATCGCGTTCCCTGTCTCTAGAGTCTCTATACCGATCCTGGGTATCTACTCTACCACTGAGCATCGACCCCCCGCTGCCACCTGTCCAATCACGCCTATCAGCAATGTCCGCCCGACTGCCCGTCCGCCTCTCGAGGTCGGCTTGCTGCGCCAGGTACGGACCGCTGGCTGTTCGTGCCCCCCCTGGGGCCCGGCCGCTGCGGCTGCTGTGCGGTGAGTGTGACAGGTCGAGACCGTCGTCGTCATCGTCGCGGTCCGTGTGCCGCTCGCGATGCTCACGGTCTCGGCGGAGGGTGCCCGTGGAGATGCCACGGCTTCTTTCTCGGTCTCGGTCCCTTCGTGAAGTAGGTTCAAGCTCGTCGCTGTCTAGGTCGCGGTAACGGTCTCTGTCTCTGTCTCTGTCTCTGGTGCTTCGGTCTCGAACCCGATCTCTGTCTCTGTCGCGGTCGCGAGACTTCATCCGGATATCCCTCTCCCTCTCTCTGTCGATGTCCCGTTGGTCTAGTACCCTGCTCTCCTTGCTCAATCTCTTTGCCCGTCGCCGCCGCTCGACGTCGTCCTCCGACTCGGAGAGATCCGATTCATCATCGGAATACGACTTGCGTCTGGAGTCACGGTATAGCTCCCTTGCGGCTCTGTCGGGTCCAGTTGCCCGGTCGTCTTTCTGACTCCTGGACCGGCTTCGTCTGTCGTCGCCGACGATGGAGACGCCCGGGAAAAGATTGGAGATCTTGTCCTTGATGCCGGAGCCTATGCTCTTCCTCTTGGAGTCGTCGGCCCTCAGTGATGAGGCCGTTGCCGGGACAACCGTTATCGGAGGCTCCCTGCGCGAGTAACCGTGGGATCGTGGTGAGATGCTGCGCCCGCCCATGGCGGCCGCCCGAGAGGAGGGGACACCGTCGGAGTTGAAGACGCGGTGGGTTGTTACCGGGGGTGGCTCCCGGGAGTCTCGGCTGCTCCGGCTGTGGTGGCGCCTTCCTGATCTCGAGGTTGCTGGTTCGACTTCTGCATCGGATGAGGATGGGCTGGTGTAGTGGCGGGGTTGGCTGTGACGGCGAGGAACGGAAATTCGGTCAGTGCGAAGTGGGATCTGCATTGACTGAGTCTCCTGAGGAATTATATGCGGGTAGTCAGTAAAGCTGGGGCGTCGGCTCGTACGCTCTTCCTCTGGCGGGAAGACCTCCCGTGGCGGAGCATAGCGGCTTCGGCCAATATGGTCGAGAGGGTCTGGATCGAGATCACTGGCCCTCTCACGCTCCGGTTCCCTAGGCCGCTCGGGGGATCTCCGAGGATCATACCGGTCTGTCCGTTCCGGAGGACGAACGTAAGAGACAGGGACAGGACCAGAGCGTGTGTTGAAGTAATCATAATCCTGCGGTACGGACGGTTTGGGGCGGACGTGTGAGAATGGAACCTTTGCATCGGAGAAATCATCCGCTTTGGGGTCTGCGCTGGGCGCATCTCTTTCCTCCTTCGGTTCCTCCTTGGTTGTCGCCTCAACGCGAAGTTTGGTCGCACAACTTTGGTGCCACCGGTCGGTATCTTGATCGGTATCAACGGGGAAAACTGTGGCCGGCAAGTCATCCGGAAACACAGCCCCAAATTCAGGATGCTTCAGGGACCAATTCTTGACCGCAAACTGAACGATCGGGACGTGAACTTGTGGCTCTAGCAGGATCTGAATTGCCTGCCACCTCGCAAAGCCTTTGACCGTAAGTGCCGGAATCGAAGGGGCCGCAAAGTCGTCCTCGGTGGGCAAAAGCATATGTTGACATCCTTGAACTTGGTAGATGAAGGAGATGGACTGAGGCGGCATGTTCACAAACAGCCCTGCGTTGTCGTGGTCAGCACAAAGGGGGCGCTACTGAGGTGTCATGTCTTGACTCACTATCATAGTCATGGCCTGCAAGCTTGTAAAAAGCTGCCATCTTGGCAGGAGCTAAATGCTTCTCATCTTTATCTCCAATGTCATTGATCTGCTTTAGGTTAGCGGTGAAGTACAGGGCCGATTTGAAGGCGGAATAACATACAATGTGCAAAGCAAGAGCTCTCAGAAGGGCGTCAAGCAACGGCTTTGGTTTTGGTATCGGGATTTCGTCTGGTTTCGGGTCATCATACATGTAGCCGTAGAAGATCTCCTTGATCTTCCCATTTGTCTCGGTTGTCGGAGAAGCCATGGTGATGATGTCTGCCTCATGCCACCTTCAATCATAGGATAGAGGAGTCAAGGTTGGCCGTAGTCAAGGCAAACGAGGCGACTTCGATGCTCTTGTCGTCCTTGATGCGCACACCGTCAGAGGTGAGTGGCCTAATGGCAGGTAGAGAATTACGGCAGTAAAGAGCCGATGTAACAGAGTCTGAAGCTGTTGGGTCCCAGTTTATGGCCAGGCTGATGCGGGTGCGCAGATATAAGGTAATCGCACATATAGTATGACGGAGAGCCTGAGTAACGTGAGCCTGAGTGTTTTCTTGGGAAGCTGCATAAAATGACTGAGGCAGAGTGGCTCGACAACTTGTTCGTGGCTCCCGAAACGCAGACACTGGGGTAGAAAAATCGAATGGCCCAATTCCTATAGGCGAGAGAGATTAGGTAGGTCGGGCAACGACTGCAACAGCCTTGCGGTGGAATGTAGTAAGAAGTTGCACGTTAAGTGAAGAAGGGACTGCCAGTCGGGTTAGGTATCAGTCGAACAACCGGGGGGGCTCAACCACTGACAGGCACAACGGCTTGCTTCTCGTTTGAGGTTTAGCAACGCCGCAAGACACAGGTCAGAACAGAATACAGCCAACGAAAAGTGTTGGAAGCAAAAAGTCTCCAGAGACGATGCTTCGAGAAAAGGGGGAGGGATGGATAGTCGGAAAGACGTCCACTCGATTCGACTTGGCGAGAGGGTGTGTGGTTGCTTTTGACTGGAACGGCGGATGCAGAAAGATGAGGGCAGCAGCAATATGTGAGCAGCAAGAAGGGTAGCGAGCTAGTAAGAAGCTGGTGATAGGCAGGTCTTGACAGGCTGACGGGTGAACGCTGGACACGTGCACCCCGCCGTTCTCAGATCAACTGTGCTCTGTGAGGTGACAGTGGTGCTTGTCTGTTTCCAAGCCTCCAATGGCAGCTCCCAGGGACCAGGCAGAATCCGGTTCTCAAGATTCTCGAAGTGAGAAGGACACCTTAGAACCCTCTTGATTCCACCACGCCCCGAGACCCTGCGTTTGATGCGAAATGAAAAAATATGGTTTGCCAGCCTCCCTGAAGATCTTGCGCGTCCAACTTTGGCCAAGGCATCACGGTGCTGAACAAGGCGAAGCGATCAGCTTACCCATCGGGAATCGACAATTCTCGGAGAAGAGCCGAGACAGGTGGGACAGGAACCTCCACTGCTCGAATAGTGCCCCATCATCGATGATGCACAGAGTTACGTCAGGCAGCCTGGCCTTGTGTCAGAGGCCAGGGGATCCACTGGGCGTGCACGTGCCCAGTTGGGCTGGGATATACGGGATATCCAGATGCCAGAGCTTCGAGTCTGCAGAGCCAGTCTTACACATATACACACAATCAAGCCACGTTTAACTCTATATTGATTATTAATAGTAATATTACAATTAAGAGTTTTATTAATTCGACCATTAAAATTATCGCTAACAACGATAACCGATTAAATATCATGGGGTGAGGCACTGTTGGGTATGGGATAAGATATGCGTTGTTGTGCGGAGGAGAGGAAAGGAAGGTGTGCGTGGAGGACTGGCTATATAGGCGAGAGCCCTGGCAGGCTAGTCCGTGTACGCGCATATGTGCAGCTGTACATGATTGCTGTATATGTGGCTAGTACGTATATAGCTCTAGGCTATGGCACTAGCTCTGGGTATGGTATATGAGGTAGTTAATATAGTGTAAGAATGTTATAGGCTAGTCCTATGATACTATCCACCCTTAAATTTTTTTTTAATAATTTCTAGTCTATATATATATAATAATAATATTCTAAATTATTTATCTTAAACTCTCCTCCTCTAATATTTTATTATAATCTACGAACTCCGCCTTCAGTATTCAACCGGACTAAATATTTATTAATTATTTTGCTATCTTTACGAATGCTATTTCTAATTCCTATTCTTTATATACTGTAAATTTGTTCTCTAGTTTTATTATAATTGTAATTGTATTAGATAATAGCTATATAATATCGATAACGGCGGCAGCGGTCTTATATTGGGCTATGTAGGTGGACCGGTATTTTAGGAGTACTAGTAGTTTTAGAGCGGCAGCGGGCGTTAAAACGGCAACGGTAGGTATTAGAGCTCGTTTAACTAATATAATCTCGACGTCCGGCAATATAAATTTATCAGGGAATTTATTATAGAAATATTAGAATATTTCTTTATAGTTAATAACATTATCCTTGGGTTCCTAGGTCGGTTAGTTATTACCTTTCTACTTAATACAGTAATACTAATAATAATTACCACTAAATTAAGTGTAATCGATAAACCTTTTAAAATCCTATTCTTCTTATTCCTTATAATTGTCCGTTCTAATTATTATACGACCGTTATTTACCTTTATATCCAATAATATATTTTAGCTGAATAGACCTCTACTAATCTATAATTATACTATAGAGACGTAAAAGACCGGTAAATATTTTATATTAATTGGGAGCCTGAAGTATATTATATAATTTTCCGCCCGGGTAATATAAAAAGGGCCCTCCTATTATAAATAGAACTTTAAATATAATTGGCTATTAACAAGGTTTATCGTATTAAATAGAACTATATTATTAAAATAATATTTAGGAGAGTCGATATATTTCTTATTAACATTATGTTTATATTACTCCTATATCCGCCAGGTTTATTATATTATAAAGTACTAGATCTTCTAGAAGCGGTCTGCTAATTCGATAACTTTATAGTATTCCTTTAACTAAGTTAGGGAGAAATTTAGGAGTAATAAAGTACGAAGTTCGGTACCTATCTATAAATAGTAACTGTAATTAGCGAAAAAAAGTGAAACGCCTATCGACGATAATATAACGTTATTTTTAACGAATTCTACCATTAATAACTATTTTACCTAATTTATTTATATTTAATTAATATAAAATTATAAGAATTATTTTATTTCCGCGTTAATACGCTTTATTTTAGTATTAATTTAGGGGTAGAACGTTAAAATTATTTTACGGATAATAGATAATCTTTTATAAAGGATAAATTAAAAACGCAATATAAATTAGGTATCTCCATTAGATAAAACGCTATCCAGTAGACTATAAATCGAATAAATTTAATCAATAAAATGATTTATAAATTCCTCCGGTTCTAAAGTTACTATAAGTATATAATACTGCATTTTAATTAATTAGTTAACGACGACGGCAATATATTTAAAAATTTAACCAAAATAAGTATTTTCTAATAGTAAAGTAATATAATTAATAAATATACCCTTTTATAGTGCTAGAAAGACAGTTACAAATTTAAAATATCCGGCTAAACTCCGCTTTAACGATTTTATTTTTGCGTAAAGGAAATAATTTTTATAGAAAGTCTTTACGTTATTATATATTCCCTCCTAATAAAATTCGTATTATAAGAATTTATATATAATATTATAATTGGGGTAGTTTATACTAGGAGAATCATATTAGCGGTTGATTAGTTGGAATTAGAATTGTTTATTATAGGGGTTAATAATTACTCTATTCTACTATTTCATAATACTATTTACAGTATAATATTCCGAAAAAATGTAGTAAAAACCCTTTTTAATAGTCGGTAATTATTAGTACTGTATTTTATCCGTTAAATAAAAAACGAATTCTTATAAGAAAATGGATATTTTATAATTAACGTAAATTAGATTATTGGTAGATTTATTATCGAAGTCGTTTACTCTTAATAAGTAGAGGGAGAAATCTACTACGGGGTCCTCTTTAAAAAAATAGCCGTTTTCGAATTACGCGGGGTTTAAAAGCGGGCGTTTTCTAACCGTAAATCTATTATCTTCCGTATTATTTAGGTAGTTATTTAGTTTGTAGCTTAGTACGTCCGGATGGAGGTTTTTAGAACTTAGTATATATTTAATTAAAAAATTGAAATAGGATAGGAATTAGGACTACTATATATAGCGCTAGGTAAAGTATGTATTAATTATAAAAGTCTATAGATTTTTATAGTCTATTAAAATATTAAAAGGTTATTAGGCGCCTTCAAACTTTAGCCTCTATTCTTCTAATATTTTAATAATAGCGAAGAGTTCCTTATTATAAATATTATAATTATACTCCTACGAAATATATTTACTTAAAAAGTAAGCAATTAAATATAATATTCTATTGTCCCTATATTAAAATAGGGTACTTCCTATAGCCTAATTAGACGCGTCTATTTCAAGTATTATTTTTTTAATTTAATTGTAAATCTTTCGCCGCTTACTTAATAACGGCTTTAATTTTCTTTAAATCTATTTCGATACTTCCTGGGGTAATGATTAAATTTAAATACTTCGTTCGTATAGTATAATTCGTATTTATTGATATTAATATTAAAGCGCGCCCGAACTAAGCGGGTAAAAATATTATTAATATATTATTCGTAATTTTTAATATTATTTAAATAAATAAGAATATTATCAAAGTAAGTAAATACGTTAACGTCGAAGATATTATATAAAATATTATTAATATAATTTTAAACAGTACCCGGCGCGCCTTATAAATTGAATAGTATAATTAGGGATTCGAAAAGGCTAAACTATGTAATAAAAATAGTTAATTATTTATAGTTTTATTTAATATAAATGCAATTAAAAGTAATAATAACGTCGAATTTAGTAAGAATTTTAACCTAGTAAATAGCGTTGAAGGTTTCCTTAATTAATAATAATAGGTAGTAGGACTTTAAAGTTATATTATTAATACTTCTATAATTAATATAAATATAGACCCCGCTTCTTAGCTTCTTAACGAATAGGATTGGAGAAGAGGCTTTAAGTTAGGATAGCTGGATAAATTTTTTAATTAAATTATTATCAATCTATTTTTAATAACGTTTAATTCGTTGGGGTTAAATAAGCGGCTTCGAACTATTAACGGGGTAGCTCTAAGGCGGAGTTTGATTTTAAAATTGTAGGAGTGTATTAGGGGTAGTATTTTAGCGCCTTCCTATTTGAATATTTTGATGTAATATTAGTATTGAGAAGGGAACTTTATTTTAATTTACTCGTCGGTCTTTAGCGGTTTATCAGCTTTATCGTAAAATTTCGTTATATCTTCAAATATAATTTTATTTAGGGATACATTATTTATCGCAAATTATTTATTAATAATAGCTTTATAATGTAGAAAGTCCTCTTTTATCCCTAAAAGCGGTATTGAATTAGCAATTCTTACGGCGCGGAGGGTTTCCTTATCCCCGATTTTAATTAGGCTGTCGATTTATTTATAAAAATTATTATTGAATAAATATTAATACTTTCCTCCTTTTCTTATTAGTACTTCTATTATTATTTCCTTAATTAATCCGTCGCTAATATATTTAAAATTTAGGACGCTTCCTTCTTATTTTATCCTCCTCTTTTATTCTCTTAATATACTCTACTATTTAAGCCTTCGTTATATAGATTACTTAAAGTTTATACTTCTTAATTACCTAATTAAAGGTTATTACCAATAATTCCCAAATATCGTTAAGATTAATAGGACTGCGGGGTATATTATAAACGCGGACCAGCGTATAATAATCGGCGTTATTAATATAGGCGCTTCTAATTACCCGATAGGGCGTTAGGGAAAGACGGAATAATATTTAAAGCTATTCCAATAAAGCCGAAAGTATAAGAATTTAATTAGGGCCATTAGGGGTCTTCCTAATTAATATAACGCCTAAACAATTAATTACTTTATTTTAAAAGTAGTTAAAATATTAATAAATAACCCGTCTTATAATTACAAAAATAGAAATATAGCGTACAATATTAGTTTAGAAACCGTATACGTAATTAAATTTAAGTTCACCCTCGTCTAGGACTTTTTTATAAGAAACCTTCTTATAAATAGAAATTAAGTAAGTACCTAGTATATTAAACTAAGGAATAATATAATTATTTTTAAATTTAAGAAGGGTGTAATATATATAATTAAAAGCGCTTTTTAGGAAGTAGCCTTTTAATTTATATATTGGAGTAAATTATAGAAAATTATAGGGCTAGGAAATACCTAGGGCGTAGTAAACAAACTAAGGGTAACTAAGAATAATTAGGTTATTTTTTATTAAATTATAAATTAATGAATTAATAATTTTGTAATAAAATCCCGCCTATATTATTAATTTAAAAAAGTAGGTAATATTGCTTTTAGTTAGGCTTCTATTGGCGAAGTAAAGGATCTTTAATATTTTTAATTTGTAATAGGGAAGTTAATAACGGTAAATAAAGCGTTTATTAATAAAATTAAGAGCGGTATAACTATTATCGATTAGGGTAGAATAGTATAATTTACGCGATCTATTAAATAAATAGATAGAGAAATTTAATAAATTAAAGTATTTATAACGGTTATTTACAGAAAGTTTATATATTTCGATTATATTTAACTATATAAGAATATCCCCTTTCTCTCTTCTTAGTCTTATAAACTTATACTTCTAATTACGATTTAGTTTGGAGGCTATATATTTCTTTATTAGCTGACGATACTATTTTCATTACTTTAAATAGGACTAACGAAATTTAGTTAGTAAGTGGAGACCGGGATATTCTAATAATTTTAAGCGGTTACAGCTATAAGGGTTATATTTATAGCATTAATTTAATAATTTCTAACGGGGCAGTATTAATTATATTACTACTAGCCGTAGCCGTACTAATCCTACTAGGGAATAGCATTACTTCCTCTACTGCCGCTTTTACTACCTCTACCTCTTCCGTAACTTCCGCTTCTACTATAAGATAAGCGGACTTCTTTCTTAAAATTAATATTAGCATAGTACGTAGCCGAAAAGTAATTTTAACGGCTATAGCGAGTATAAGCGTCCGTTTATATATAGTAATTAAAAACCTTTTAAAAAATTATACTACGTAAAGTAATATCGGTAATAAATATTTTACTAAAATCGATATTTATAACGGTACCATTTTAATCAACAGGTTTATCCAATGCGGAAATAGAAGTGGTTTTTAATTTATAGAAGGGATTAGCGAAATTATTATAGTAAATATTATCTTCGAAATTCTAGGCGAGGCCTCGGACGGTTTTAAACTATTTTATATAATTATTATCGGCGGATTGGGGGAATTAGAGAGCGAAAACGTCCTAAACCTCCTTAGTAATCTTATTGCGGAAATAATATACTTTTATAGCATTATTTAATTTATAGTAATCGACGAATAAGGTAAATTAATTTTCGAAAATTTATTAGCGTATATCTTTAATTATTTTTAATGTATTTAATTTATAACGAATATAAATAGTAAAGTCGATATTATCGTACTTAGTATCGAGTTCGGCGAAAAGGTTTATTACAGTCTTCTATTTCCACTTAATATCATTATTAAAATATTTAAAAATTATATTTAAATCCAACTTAATAATAGAGAAGGGCATACCTTCTAAGGACTTAACAATATATAAAAACCGTTTAATTTCGGTCGTAAAGTAAATAACCTTGTTAATTTAGTATAATTTAATTTTTATACGTTAAGTATAATAGCGTTTAATACGCTCTAAAAAGGTATTACCTTTAGTATTAAATAGCGGGACATACGAACGGGACAATACCGATTGATTATTACCGGTATTTATAATCGATATATTAGAATCGTTTAGGTAGCCGGGACTACTAGGGATAGTACTATAATTATTAGGGGCGGAAATCTAGGCCGGATCGTAAGTGAGGTTAGTGGTATTAGTTTACTTTAATCGATTATAGAAATTATTAATAGCCTTAATATACTTTTTGTATTATTTTTAAAAAGCGAGGTTAGTATTAATTTTAAAGTTAACGAACGATTGTTTTAATACGGCGATTTCCTTATATAGTTCGTTAGTTTTAAATTTATACTAGAAAGCCGTAGTAGCGAAATTACTATTAAATTTGAAAATTTCCTTCCGGGATTCTTTTAAATCTTCCTCTACTCTCTAAGCGCGGTCGCAAGCCTTAATAACGTCGTTATAAACTAAGCAATTTAAAATAATAATTATATCGCGGAAAACGGAACTAGTTACGAGGGCGAAGGCGTACTTTATAATTAAATTCAATAGACAACTGGTAAAGGGATTACTATTAAAGTTTATAAATACTTCTATAAAATTATTTTCAATTATTTAATTTACGGGGTTAGAGATTTAAAGTGCTCCGATTACGGTAATTACAATAAAATTATTTATAATAATTAAGACGTCCAACATTAATTACTAGATTAATTATAACAGCGGTAATTTCTTACAATTACCGATTTTAAAATAAAAGGGGAGAGGGGATTAAATATTTAATTAATTGATTTTTGGCTCGGACTAACAATAGGTTCGAATTTTATACTTATCCCGTTAATAAGGGCCTAAGTTTTCAATCGTTTAATTAATTAATTTCTCCCTTGAGTGTGCGCAGCGTAATAGTTAGGTGTCATGGGGCTAGAGCCTAGGGGTTAAGCTTGGCTGTTGCTAAGCCGTGTCCTATCTTATTGATAAGGATGCGAACCTTCTGGTTAGCTAGACCTATATACTTGCTTGGCCCGTACCGTCTTGGCACCTGCATAAAACCTTCTCTCGACTATACCCTTCTAGTATAATCTTCCTTCTTGCTCTCTCTGTTAAGTATAGTATTTTTAATTATACGATTATACGCTATGCTTTATTCGTTTAGACCCGTTATATTATATTTGACCTCCTTGTTAATATACCATTGCCTTTCTTTCGTAGGTACGCCTAAAGAGTTTCTTCCCTATCCACGATGTTTTAACAACCGTTCTCCTAGATCGTTTGGTTAACGAATTCCTAGGAACGATAGCGATAATTTGCTTCTTCTATTAAATAATTGATTTTCGAAATTTTTAACCTTTGCGTTTCTTAGTAAATTTCCCCTCTTCCTGATTCGCTATCAATACGTAAATTAATCTTCCCTTACCTTGAAAAATATTTAGGGAGTAAAGGAGAATTTGAAATTTAGGTTTTAAGCGTATAAGCGAAATTCTATATAAATAGATTCACTATTAGCAATATAAAAGCGTAGTTTTATTATTTATTCGCTTACTTTTCGTCCGATGTTAAGTGCCTATTTGTCGCTTTCGCCAATTCCTTGTCCTTATGGTCGCCGCTAGCGCTTATCGATAAATTCTATTTTACTTACAGGGACCTTAACGTTATTAAGCGCGTTGGTTAGGAATTATACTAGTTTAGATAGAAGTTAGGGAATTGATAGCGGCTTTTATTGCAAGATTCGAAGAGGTGTTCTACTGTGTTTGCGTAAATTCGTGGCCCGATGTTATTAAAGTTAGTTAAATATCCGCTACTTTGAATTACGATTGGAAATAGCGGTTCTCCGACCGAACTGATGTATTTGAGTAGTATTTTCAATTATTATGATATTTACGTACTTTTGACGGTATCCTTTTGGTTATTGCTTCTTCTTTGTTTTATTATAAATATGGTAGCCCGGTTGATGATGGTGGTGATCTTATGGATATTTTTATTAATGCTTCGGTAATAAAGCCTTCATTACCATTTTAAAAGTAGAAGAATAGGTGGAAGAAGGAAGGTAAGTATATAAATTGTAGGAATGGCTCCTATTAGTTTAAGTAGTGTAAGTAAAAGACGAGGATGAATAACGTTCGAATTTATAGTCCGGTTGGGGGTTTAAGCAGTTACGACGATGATAGTTAAGAGGAGGAGCTTTTAGATTAAGTAATATTACAGTAGTTACTTTAATAAAATTATAGTGGGGGGAGGTTTATAAGTTTGTAAAGGAGGGACCTCTATTGCTATTTGAGTATAGTATTTATTGGTTAGGGGTTAGTTAGTTTTATTCTACCCTTCTATGCGTGTTTTTAGGAGAATTTGCTATAATATGTAATTGTAGGAGGGTAGTAGATATTATATTTTGTGAGTATAAGGATTATTAAGGTCGTCCTTGGCGAGGGAAGTATATTGAGAAGGTATGGTTACGGTGGTGATGATAGTTATTACTAGTAGGAGAAGTAGAGCGATATGAAGTATTGGGTAATTACCTTGATATTGACTGTTGCGTAGTATAGATTTGTTTTAGTAGAAGAGGGCCCCGGATAGGCAAGGTGTAAATATATTCCCTAATTTAATTTTAGTTCCTATATATTAGGAGTAGCTCTATGAGGGTGGGTATTTACGACGTTTAGAATATTACCGATTCGGTAGGAAGTAGGTGGTCGTGTAGCGTTTGTTTGGGGGCTTAGTGTAGATATTTTTTTTGGTGTTGTTAATTTTTTTCCCGTTTAGATAGGCATTTGGTTGGGCGCGGCTGTTAGATTGGATTTTGGTTATTTTTTTCGTATATTTTAGTTGTGATATTATTTGTATAGTGGACTTTACTTCTAAGAGGGGTGGACCGAGTTCCCTAAGGGGGAGTAGGGGGGTAATGTTATAGGGCTAGAACTTAGGGGTTAAGTTTGGCTGTTGCTAAGCTGTGTCTTGTCTTATCGATAAGGATGCGAGCCTTCTGGTTGGTTAGACCTACATGCTTGCTTGGCCCGTGCGGTCTTGGCACCTGTACAAAACCTTCTCTCGATTGCACTCTTCTGGTGCAGTCTTCCTTCTTGCTCTCTCTGTCAAATATAGTATTTTCAACTATACGACTATACGCTGTGCTTTACTCGTTCAGACCCGTTATATTAGGTATAATAAATTATTACGTAGCGAAGTATTATTAAGTATAGGGTAAGATATATATTATTATACGGAGGAGAGGAAAGGAAGGTGTGCGTAGAGGATTAGTTATATAGGCGAGAGCCCTAGTAGGCCAGTCTGTATACGCGCATACGTATAATTATACGTAACTACTATGTATGTGGCTAGTGTGTATATAGCTCTGGGCTATAGCACCAGCTCTGGGCATAGCATATAAGGTAGTTAGTGCAGTGCAAGAATGTTACAGGCTAGCTCTGTAACATTAAACGATTGCTAATAATATTTACGACTAAAATTAATAGCGTTGCCCTTAATGGCCCTAGGAATTGGCCGGTTTAGGAAGATGCCTTTATTTCTATAACTTAAGATTTGGGTCTTTGGAAGTATATCGACTTAAATAATTGCGTTTCCTAGCTAACCAAACTAGTAGAACTTAATATTGCTAATTATTAAGGGGAAGTTCCCGCTAGAGAAATTAGAAAAGTTAAGAAGGATAGGAAGGTTACTTAATTTATTACCGTTAAGCTTTATGGCTTCTATTATGAACGCGACTACTATAATTATATAATTAAGAAGTTGGATTAGTATATAAAGGTTAAAACTTTCTTTGACTTAGGTATTAAGAAGATTATATTAAATCGTTAGATATTTAAAACCGTTGGAAATAATTATTAGGAGATTAATTTTATTAAATATATTAGTTTATACGAGTAGTACAATAATTTTGATAAATTTATTGCTTTTAACGACTATAAGGTAAAGAAGCTCGCCCGAATTAGATTTATTAATATTCTTAAGTTCTTTAGTAGAATTAATTATAATTAGTATAATTGGACCTTTTATTAGGAGGCGGCTATAGTTTTCTATATTACTAGAAGAATTATTAGAGTAGATAAACTAGACCTATAGTTCTTAGAATTCTATATAGTTATAAGGTCGAATTCTTATACTATTTGGGCAGATAATTATTAGCTTTAGTATAATAAGGAGATTGAGAGAAACTTTAATTTTAAAATTTCCTTCTATATTGTAGTTAAAGATTTTTATAAAGTAATAATTGCGAGTATTATTTAGGGAAAGGGTTGTGCCCCTCTATTTAAGGGTATTATATTCGTAGTTATATTAAGCGGTAAATTTATTAAGGAGGACGCTCTTAATAACGAATAAAATTTTGGCCTGGAAATAAAGGGACGGGGAGAGGTTGTAGGTAAGAATAGTAAGTTTAGAAAAAATATTAATAAAAATAAGTATATTTCCTCCTCGTCTTTATTAGTAAATAAACGATTGCGTCGATTTTTATATAGGTTCTATAAGTAGCCGGATTATAATTTGGATAAATATTATTATGCTAGGTTATAGTTAGCCTATAAAGGTTAGATTGAAAATCTTACTATTAAAAAATGCGCGTATATTAATTTAAAGAAGGATAAAATATTTAAAGAGGCTAGTAATTATTTGCGAACGTAGTAGAATAATGAGGATTAAGATAATTAATTCTATAGTTGCTGGGTAGGTAAAAGTAGTTTTTTAGTGCTTATAGTGAAATGTAGCGTTGTATATTTATTGAGAGATTCTATAATTTTCGATTTAAGTATAATAATATATATTTTTAATAAGGTTAATTACTTTAAAGATTTTACCCCTTTAAATACTAGTAGTTACGTATGGGCGGGAGACAAGCGGACTTTTATAGAGGGGTATAGTATTATTATAATTATAGTTTAGAACGACGATGGAAATAGAGAGTTCTAATTTTCTAACGTCGTTCTAGTACCGGGTATAATTTGTAACTTCATCTCTTTAAAATAATTCGAAGATAAATAAATCTATTAGGACTATAAAAATAATTACTTATACTCCTACTTTACGCATTCCCTTATTTATTATATTTTCTCTAAATATAAATAATTTGTTTTAAAGTATATCCTTTTATAAAATAGCGTTAACGAATTTTCTTTTATTATACAGTATATAAATTATATCAAGCGAAAGCCTTAAGAGGGTAAGCCTCTTCGTTAGTATTTTTAATTTAGCTACCCAGGATCCGAGATTTTAATTAAATTAACGGAGTAAGAGTATAGCGTGCGATTTAAGGGATTAGATATAGTACATTACGAATTATATATTAAAATTAAATTGAAACATTAAGTACGTAGAGAAATTCGTAACTACTTAAAGGGCCTTAGGTTACGATTAGCCATCGACTTCTTTTTTTATAAAGAAGTGAAGATAGGAGGTTGGAAATATTCAAATCTAATAGTAATTATAAATTGGTAGCTTGGATTCATTTAGGTATATTATTTAAATAATAGAAAAGTCGAATTTATTATTGCGTATTTAAAATCTTTCTATATAAGGTTGTAAATTTAATACTAAATTGTACCTCGGGTAGTCGAATACGATAACGAAATAATTAGTAATAAGAAAATTACTACCTAATTTATTATAAAGGGAACTAGTGTTGAGCCCTTAGCGCTTTATACGTAAATTTAAAACGGCAGCGTAGAGTATTTAAGGGGTATAATTAAAATTAAAGGTATAGTAATGCGATTAGGTATAAATTTTCTTTACGAACTGTAAATAGAGATTATTGGAGTAATTATATATTTATATAATTTAATCCCTAAGGTAGAATATTATTAGAAATTTCCCAAAAACCGATTCGAAATATATTACTAATTTAGAGATAGTATCGTTCCTCTATTAGACTCCTCCCTTACTATCGTATACTTTAAAGTATATAGTTATAAGGCCTTTATTTTTATAATAGAAATTATAAAAGAATAAAATAAATTAATAAAATTTAAGGACTGTACCTGGGTCGGCTATTTAATTAGATACTAATTAACGAATATTTATAGGATTTAGAATCCTTATATGAATTTTATTATTATTATATAAGACGTTGTATTTAATAAAAATGAATTCTTTTTTAGTAATAACGTTAAAGAAATTTATAATGCTTTTAATATTTCTTTTAAAGAGTTGGCTATATAATTAAGAGATCTTTATTAAGTAAATATTGTATAATTAAACGTCCTATAGGTCGAGGTTATGCCTATTATAGATGACGGAGTTTTTAGTTCCGTTGTTTAAGATTTTTTTATTGAGACTGAGAATATATTAGAGGAAGAGGAGGAATTAAGGTCTTTAGAAATATAGATACAATCTAGATCTTTAGAGGTCTTGTAATTACTAGAAATATAATTATAAATAGGTTTAGAAATATTGTAAGGATTTTTAGACCCTTTATTATTATTACTTATATAATTGTCGTTAGATTTTTAAAATACAGTTTTAAATTTAAAGGATAAAAAAGAGGGCTATTTCTTTATACTTCCTAAAAGCCTAACTACGTTTTTAATAACCGACTTCTCGCGTTCTAACGAAAATTTATAGTTAATTATAAATTAATACCTTTATTAGGTTGCATCGTTTTTATTTATAAAGGGTAATCGACTGGTAGGATTTTAAGAAAATAAGGTTATAGACTGAACCTTCTTGGAGGAGATAAGAAAGAGGGGTATTAATATTAATCCCAGTTATAATTTTAAATTAAAAATAACGAGGGAGATTATTAATTACTATAGAATAAAGGGTACGTTAAAGAGCCTCTATCGAATTAATTTCCTACCTCTTTTAGAATATTATAGTAATTTTAATTCTTATTTTTTTAGAGAATTCTTTAAAGTTATGGAAAAGGAATATTTAAGCGAATATAAAGATAAGAAGTCTTAGAAGTAGGTTAATATTAAGGAAGTAGGAGATAATAAAATATTCGGTTCGATATAGGTGTATATTTATAAGTTCGATTAAGACGGCCAGTTTCTTAAATATAAAGTACGTTTAATTATACGTAGGGATTAATAATTTAAAAATGGTGTACGTAAAACGTACGTAGCGATTCTAGTTATTAGGTTATTTTGTATCCTAATGGTTATAGTTATTTATTTTAATTTCGATTTAATTTAATATAATATAAAGAACGCTTTTATTAATATTATACTTGATAAGGTAGTATTTATAAGAGCTCCCCCTAAATATATTAAGAAAGGCTAAGTATTTTATTTATTACGTGCGCTATATAGTCTATAGAGATCTCCCCTCCTCTAATAGTAGGAATTTATTAAGACTTTCGTAATTGCAAGTATAAACTTTCTCCTTATAGAGCCTACTATCCTAATTAAAGATAATATATTCCTTTTTTTCTATATTGATAATATTATTATTGATTATAAATATAGGAATAAAGAAATCGCCATAATTAAGGCGGTGGTAACCGCTATAGAGAGGAAGTACTAATTAATGGGTAGAGAATTATTAAAATAGTTTCTAAGTATTAAAATTATTTAAGATCGAGAGAAGAAGTTAATTTGGTTATTACAGCGCGATTATATTTAGAAGATTACGGAGAAGATTAAGTATATAAAGAAATTATATTCTATACTTATAGTTAAGAAGGAGCTCCTACTTTATTAAGATAGTATAGCCTTGTACAAGATTTATATATATTAAGTTAAGATTAATTCGATTTTTTATATTATTATTACGTCGCGATTAGATATAGCCTTTCCGGTCTCTAAATTCGTTCGATTTAATTTAAACCATAATTTAATATATTACGCAATTATAAATAGAATACTCCTTTACTTTCTAATAATTTAAAATTATACCCTTTAGTTAAATAATAAAGATTATTAGAACTTTTATGTTATCATTAATTCTTTATTTATAAATAACTTTTTAATTGAAAGAATTTATAAATATTAGTATTTAAATTATTAAGCGCTATTATCAATTAATATATTAATAAATAAAATATAGTTACGACCTTATTTATAAAGTCTAAATTACTATCCTTTAATTGAGGAGTTAAGGAGGTAATTTACGTCCGCCGTTTCTTTAATAAGTTTATTTTTAAGATTCATAGATTAAAAGGCTATATTTATAGGCTATAATAATAAGTAGAAGATATAATTTGTTATAAAGGAGGGAGTTCGGTTCGTAATTAAATTTAAATATATTAATATATATAAATATTAGTTAAAGTAAGCGTAGGAGAAGAAGTTAGTAAATGTAGTCTACATACTTATTAACGAGTAGATTGCGGATAGCTTTATAAAGAATTTCCTTTTTGTAATATATTTAAAATTTATAGAGTAGTTAGGATTTATATTGTTATAGCGGCTATAGATTTAATTGCGAGAATTTAGTAGCAGAGATATCGTTATAGGCTGCTTAAAGGGTATAGAAGATTTTATAGAGGAAGATTCGGGCAATAAATCGGTAAGTATAACAGTAAGTATAATAAAGTAAGACTCTTACAAGTAAAAGTTTGAAAGTTATTGTGACGAGGAAGTAATTTAGGAATAATATTATTTCTAGTTAGTTCTAGGAGGATTTTAGGGTATTTTAAGGTATATTTGGGTAGATCCAGCATAGTTTGTGTACTAGATTTAAAGGGGTGTATTAGAGGCTAGAGGATCTACTAGGCATATACGTGCCCAGTTGGGCTGGGATATACAGGATTTATCCAGATGCCAGAGCTTCGAGTCTGTAGAGCTAGTCTTACACACATATACACAATCAAGCTACGTTGAACCCCATATCGATTACCAGTAATATCACACCTTGAGGTGGTCGGTGAGAACACGGAAATAAGGGTTAGGGTAATGGATGCATCTGATCTTCACACACTTGCATGCTGTTCATCCACTCTCACTTTCTCATCCCATCCACCGCCACGAACACATGAACCCGACTTTTCACATGGACCCAGCATTGTATTTATCTAGCAAAGGTAGCCGAATCATGACGGAACCGTGAGCGCCCACACTGAACTGACAACTCTGCCTCAATGTGTATTTCGTATTTTCACACATTATCTTGATGCGAGCACACGCTTCGGGACTTGGTAATTCTGATCCCGGCTCCGGCCTCCGATGCAGAGCAAACCCGATCCGGGATGCAAAGTGGAGCCCGGATCGGATGTCAAAACGGACGTCCTCTCGACAAGTTTCCGGAGCGGCATCGATCATCCATCTTTATTCTCTCTCTTCAGGCTAACCCCCCTCAGACCCCATCACTCCCTCCCAGGAAAGTACCTAAAAGAAGGCAAATCAATCCAAACCGTTTCTTCCGCAACCTCACTGGGCCTCGCCTCCCTCGCCTTCCAAGTAAGAAAGTGTTCAAACCCACATTTCTTCAGGATATTCTGGCTCTTCCCATTTTCATCCGTCGTCAACGCCATCAGTCGTTCTTCCACCACCTCTTCTTTATTCTCATAAACCCCATCCCCGCCCCTCAACGTCCTCTCATCACACTTCACTCCCACCACCTCCCTAGGCAGCGCCTTCCACAGCGGCAACCAAGCCTTCAAAAACTCGGTCGCGATGCCCTGCCCCCACGCCTCTTTCCTGAACATGTAGCCTAGCTCGGGCCATCCCAGGCTTGAGCTCCAGTTGTGACAGCCGCCAATGCCGATCAGCTTGCTCGGGTCCTCTTTGAAGCAGATGGCGTAGTTGAATGATTTGTTGTTTCCTTCTGGCGAGAGGAAGTAGTCTAGCTTGACCTTGGTCTCGTCAAGACTGCTGTCAGGCTTGCCGGCCGAGGTCCAAATCATGACCTCCGGTTGGGTGCGCAGCTCGTGCAGGGCCTCTAGATCGGAGGCAGCCAGAGGCCGAATGAGCAGCCTTTCTGTTGTGACCCACGGACGCTCCGAGATGAGCGGGAGAGGGAGGCAAGGGAGTGTTGACCTAACGGTGATGAAGGAGTCGGGAACCGGTGCTGCCTCTGCCATGGTGTTTGATGAAGGGTATACGATGTGGTATAATTTGGCGGTAACAGATAATAGGTGAGCAGGTCAAGTTGTTACGTATAATTAGTCACTTGAAATGCGTTCAGAGCAAGAAAAGAAAGCTGGGAAGAAAAGTTCAAAGTTTTCAAGGGAAGCGAGTTTTGTCTGGTATTACATGTCCACCCGCACATCCACTGCCCCCTGGCTTCTGCCTTCGCCGGATGAGTCAGGCCACCCAACGGGTATAAGTCTTCCAGTAGATTCCTGGTCACGTTCAAAGTAGCTGCAACGGTCCCCTATGCCAATGGCTTAACCGAACTTTCGAGGTGGCCGGCTCCTGGAAGTGATGTGTTGGATCGCTCAAGATATGGAAAAGCATCATCTTCCAAACTGGATCTTACCCAGCGTCCGCGTAGCAGCTGAGGCGTTCATCTGCTTTCCCCCATCACAGAGACGAGCAATGGCATTGCTGGAGCACGCAGTCTAGGTGTATGCAGCATCGACTTGCAGAACGAAAACCAACCACATGCTTGACCATTTATTCATTCATGCTCGTTCTAGGGAGCAATGCAGGATATCCCATTTCCCGTGATGAAAACCTGAACCTCCCAATCCCAGCCACGATAATAAACGCTTAAGCAAAGGTAGCGGGGCGCTTGGCGCTGAAGATCTTCTTGTTGGAGATCTTGGGGACGCGGTGGGGAAGAGGGAAGGAGAGCTTCTTGGTAACAAGCTGCTTGATGTAGGGGCGCTTGATGTCCTCGGTCTTCTCGAGCTCAACGACCTTGAGGATCTGTGATAGGGAGTTAGCATGCTGGGGGCCTGGAAACAGGGGCGATGGGCGCAACGTACGTGGATGGACCTGAAGCGGGCACGGTGGCGGGCAGCCATGTCGGAGTAGAGAGCCTCGACAGCGGCGGTGCGGGAGAGCTCACGGTACTCCTTGTACATGTTGTGAGTGCCAGAGCGGGAGTCGTAGCGGATCCAAACACCGAAGTTCTTGACCTTCAGGGGGTGCTTCTCGGTGATCTGATAACAGGTTCATTAGTTTGTTGTTCCCAAAGATATCCATGCCGATTAGACGCTGCTACATACCACGTTGCAGGTGACGATCTCGCCGGTGGCCTTCTTGACCTTGCGGAGACCGCGAAGGAAGTACCAGAAGCGGGACTTAGCAACGACCGCATTGGGCGCAAAGATGCGCATGCGGTAGAGGGCAGGAGTCGGGTTGGACTCGGTGGGCAAGTGGCGCCCAATGACCTGGTACTCCTGGAGACGACCTGAAGCATGACGTTAGCTGCTGCTTCAATATCACCATCGTCACCGTCCCCACGCGGCCCCAAAAGTATCAGTTGATATCGGCTTGGCTCTGTTGAACATTGGTTTCGCTGGGTCGTCGTCGTATTGTAGAAATCGCCCGGTTGTACTCGAACTCGGTTGTCCAGCTTTTGTCGGTCGAAACAGCCAATTCCCCACGGAGATCCATCTCTTTTCGTTTTCGAACGTGTCTGGACAGCCCCAGAAGGAGTCCCCAGCAGTAAATCCACCATTCCAATCGTGTTATATTGAAAGTCGCATCTCGTTGGGCAGCCGGTTTCGCGTTCGGGTTGTTGTTCGATGTTGTCACATTGCTGTCGCGATATTCACACTTTTGCAGGGGCCGGGACGACCAGAAAAAAGAATCAATCGCTTACCCATCTTTTCAAAAGTTAGCGATGCTCAGATAGCCGTGAGAATGCCAGGGAGCAAAGACTTACTGTGATTATTCGTCGCTAGGTACCGCGAGAATTTCGTTCTGTTGAGCTGAAGGATGTCTCGAATTAGCGGGCACGCGAGGAAAAAAATCCGGGTGTGCTTGTTAGGGCTCATCGTGCTCGGACCAAAAATTTCTGGGCCACACAACCTTTAGCCACAATGTGGCGGTGCGCCAAGCGACCCCCCGCTGTTTACCTCCTTGTGAAGGTGCACATGTGGGGCGGCAGGCACGCCTGGCCAGGCAACTGAACCGCGACTGCCAGGGAGCATCCGTCGAATGCGAACGACCAGCAACTGAAGTGCAACGATGCAGTGAGCTCAAAGACCAATCACATTCCAGATTCCCATCTTTTTTAAGCTGCAAGCTTCCATCGACATTCACCTTCACGCGGTCACTCTCGAATTACATAACAGACACCGTCTTTTACTTTTCTCTCAGTTGGACAACCAATCGACCTTCAGTTTGGTCTTTCTGTCTGTCAAGGAAGGGTCCTGTTCTCAGCAAACAAGGCCGCCTGAAGCTCCAAAGCTACGTAGTCTAGGCCACCACCGCCTTGCGTCCGGATCCCACACACCACGACACCAACAGCTAGCTGCCAGAGTGTGGCTCAGGGTGATATCAAGACACAAAAATGGATTCACTCATTCGAACATTCTCAAATGCGCAGACAAGCCGTGACGGATATCAGCTTGCGCAGACACTATCGCCTGATCTCCCACAGCAGCAACTTCAGGCCATCTGGAAAAGTTGCGGTCACCATGATGCCCAGAATGTCATAAAGCGCGGGATTCAGAATAGCACGTCAGGCTTCGAGAAACTGCCCAAGGACGAGGTGCAAGGCTGGAGTGATGTGTACCTTGCCTACTGGAAGGCCATTGGCGAGCTTCTCCCTGCTTTAAACCAGGCGCCGCAGTCTTCATGGACAAAAGTGTACGATGCGTGGAAGGAACTACTCTCTGCGTTATACAGAGGCTACATCGGTCAGGGGTTTGAAGCGTGGTCAATTCCGTGCCTATATGTCGTGGCCAAGAATCTGCGCATCTTCGCTCTGAAAGCCGATGAGGAGCGCAACAACAACGTAGCCGCCGGAGACACATCGGGCCAGATCTTCCAGGATGACTTTGACCCCGAATCAGAACAACATCAGAAACTGGAGGACTGCGCCCGTCAGTTGAACAGGATCTTCACGCTGTGTCTCAATGACAGGTACTACTACTTCTCTCACCGTTTGCATGCTTCAAGATGGACATCACTAACCATGTTACAGAGCACCCTTGGAGGAGTCACGGAAATGGGGTATTTACTATATCATCAATCTTCTGTTCAAGACGTACTTTAAGCTCAGTTCGGCCAGTTTATCCAAAAACATCCTCAAGACATTGTCGGCTTATCGAGGTGACATGCCGCCCCTGTCCGCCTTCCCCAAGTCACAGCAAGTGACGTTCAAATACTACGAGGGAGTTCTGTGCTTCTTGGAGGAGAATTATTTCCAGGCTGAGGAGCACTTGACACAGGCGTGGTCCCTCTGCCACAAGGATGCCATGAAGAACAAAGAGTATGTTAACACATCCCTCAATTCCAAGCCCAAACCGAACAAGTTACACTAACTCCTGCTTATTAGGCTCATCCTCACCTACCTCGTCCCTTGCCACCTCCTTACGACACACACTCTCCCAAGCCAAAAGCTCCTCGAGCCGTACCCCCGACTCCAGAAGCTCTTCCTGCCACTATCCAACTGCATCAAGAAAGGCGAGCTGCACGCATTCGACCTGGCTCTCCAGCAAGGCGAGGATGAGTTCGTCAAACGACGCATCTACCTGACCCTGGAGCGTGGCCGCGACATTGCGCTGCGCAACCTCCTGCGCAAGGTCTTTATTGCTGGCGGGTTCGAGGAGCCCAAGGTGGAGGGCGGTCCGCGGGTGCGGCGCACTCGCATCCCCGTCGCCGAATTTGCTGCCGCTATAAGTCTGGGGAGCAAGCAGACGCTTGAGACGGATGAGATTGAGTGCTTGATGGCGAATATGATTTACAAGGTAAGTGGACGGTACTCCTGGGAAAACTACACAGAGTACCAGACACATTTGTTATCCTCGTCTCAAATAACCACTAATCAACTTAAAATTCTAGGACCTCATGAAGGGCTACATAGCACGCGAGCGAGGCTTTGTGGTGCTTAGCAAGAGCGGTGCCTTCCCCGGAACTGGAGTATAGTGTTCCAAACTGTGATCGGGCGAATGCCAGCAGTAGCGGTACATTGAGTGGACGGAGGGTGACTGGGAGTAGAATCTGAAGTCCGCTTCTGGAGGTCGGGTTTAATCAACCCAAACCCTTACATGGAGAGAGGTAGTCGTGTAGTACTCATCTTCCTAGGCTGCGCTACTACTACCAGGTGAGTACCGCTCTGCTCTGCTGGTGGCCTGGTGGGTAAGAAGGTCCTTCGGATAGACAAAAACGAGCCGTCAGACGTCTATACATACTTAATCCGAGTTCAAGGGATGACAGTTTCAAATAAGACATCGCCAAATGCCTGCTTTTGGCGTGGTGTTCACGGTCATGTTTGTGAAGAACTTCACGGTGACGCAGGAACAAACAAATGGCTTCGGTCTAATCAGTCACAATCAGGAGGTCTGGGACAAGCTTGCATCACAGCCATGACTACAGTATGAGATATTTGTGAAGTGTTCATGAATCACATCTTTCTTCGATCGATTAACCAAAATGTCAAATATTCAGACGGCATAGTTCACATTGCAACCAGTTTAGTGGAGGGTATCAAAGGAGTGAATCTCCCCTCTCTGTTCAGTTTTAGTGTTTTAAATTCCCGCTGTACTGACGCGGATTCTCCATTCTGCCCATATCAAGCCATATTGGCGGCCCGTCAAGAGTGCTGGTAAGTATAGTCTTAGCTCAACGAGCGGCGTATAGAACTAAAAGCCCCGCAATCACACACACACATACACGTTCTGTTCCCACTCTTGTCCGGTCTCCAGATTTATTTTGTCCAGAAACCAGAAATACCACAAAGACCAGTACATACAATGTTCACATAATCCAGTCGTGTCCATCATGCCGTGATAGCTTTCGTCCGTCCTTGCTCCAAACTGGGAAATTGCAAGCTCAATTTTGGTGATATAGCCGAAAACAAACCTTCCCCAACGCCATGTGATAGAAAAACACCGAGTGATAACATGTACGAGTAGAAAGTATGACCAAATGGATCTTGAAGATAGAGAGCCATCCGTCTTGAAAATCACAAACCTTCGGAAGATGTGTGAAAACAGGAACCTAAGTGGGAAAAGAAAGTAAAGTAAAGAACTACGCTTGGGAGCCGTTCTCGTTGCCGGAGCTTTGTTGGGGGGTGTCTTGTTGGGTGCTGCTAATGGGGATTAGTCTAGTCAGAGACATGGTCCTCTACCCCCTTGCCACGAGGGCTTGCTTTGTAAAGGGGACATCAGAAAGGAGACTTACGAGGCAACCGAAAGGTCATCAACATGATTACACAACGCCACAAACAAATCAAAGAAAAGATCGCTGCCACCGTGAAACATCTCCAGTTGCATGGTACCGCTGCGCTTGAACGTGTCGCGGCCGCGGATGATGAGCGCAAGATAGTGAGCCCGAAGCTTGGAGTCAGTGTCGGGGGTGTTGGCGTAGGCGTATCTGGCTGAAGTCAAGATGGTGCTGGCCACTATTCCGCATTCTGCATGCACACACAGATTTTCGAGTCAGTTCAAAAGGTGGGACACGATAACATAAACGGAGAGTAAGGTATTTAGCAAAGTCAAGAAAATGAAATGGACTTACGAAGTCCTTGCTTCCTTAGGGCAATCCTCTTCAACTCTTCCAGCCCGTACTTCTCTCCAGCGCAGTAAATCACCGTGTCCTTCAACACTTGGCCATCCACCGAGTGATGATAGATGGTAGGAGCCTCCCGGCCGCCGCCGCTTCCGTTCCTCCCTGCTGCTGCTGGCTCCACCAGTTCCCACGTGTTCCGTCTCTTATCTTGAACAAGGCGGGGGTGGTAGTCGCCTTTGTAGAGGTATTCGAGCACCGAGGAGAAGATCTCGGGTTCCTCGTTGGGGAGCAATATTCGCTTGGTTTCCCCTTCGGAGAATTGAGTGTCGAGGACGTTCTTGAAGAAGGGAGAGGCGGATAGCACGTTTTCGTGGGCGGCGAAGATTCGCGTTTCTTGTCCGATTACGAGGGTGACGATGGGTGAGATGGGGTTGGGGTTACTACTGAAAACAACGATATCAGAGGAAGGTCGAAGTGAAATTTATTTCAAAGTTAAAACATACTCTGCACGAGCCACTATTCCGGTAACCGTCGTCGCATTAGGGCGGCGATGACGGGAATCATGTCGCCGCTTGGAAATACCAGCTTCTTTAGTGAGGGACAAGGACGAGTTCGATCTGACTAGCCTCGGTGGTCTTGAACCACTCTTGCTTTGGGGGATATCGAGGCGTCGAGAGGACATTGTGAGACGATTGTTATCAATCACTTTATCTCTTTCCAGTGGTGCAGTTCTCCGAAGTGGAAGGTGACAATCAGGCAACCGATTGTATCGACACAAAGATATCAGGGCGTCATGTGTCGGCGAGGAAGGCACTTGATGGTCGAATGCGATACAAAGCGACGAAGACTTGTTCGTATCGACTGTATCGGTCGGGTGGTGATATCTGGTAGATGTCACTCATCTACCCGCCGAAAGTGCCGAGTGAGAGCCTGGGATTCTACGCAGAAAAGAGGGGGAAAGCCTTGTTAATCATTGATGGGCAATACACCAGCTTATATATGAACGCGCAGCGCATAATCGAATACCTAGTCGCTTCCGTTTGTGCACTAGGCTCCAACCAGTCTTGAGTGGTACGTTGAACCTTGATGAGCAGATAGAGCGGTAGCCTTGGCTGGCACAACCTGCAGTATCTTTCACACCATCAAACGTGATTTGACGCGTTAAGTGTTCGAGGTGGGAAACGGGATATGCGCACGAGATCACCTGATGGCGCGCTAGTCCATTTCGAGGTCGCTGACCTGGGGGTCGACATCGGTCGGCCTCCCTCCTCTTTCCTTGTCATGGTCGAAAATGGCCCGGAATGGGATCGATGGATCATGGATGATATGCAAGGGCGAGGGGAGCCGGGGGTGGTGGTGCGGGATGGTGAGTGGGATGGTGGGATGGTGGCAGTCACATACAAACCGCGATTAGGGGTAAGAACACTGGAATGGATCGTTGATTGGCGTAGAGTCTTACGCCCGAGACAATCTGACCCGTAACTTCCAAGATTGGTGGTGTTTCCGCAGCTGTTTCAGACTTCGGTGAGCCTGGGGCGATATGATGGCTTTCAACGATTCACAAGCTCACAAGGCTGCCTTCATTGGACTTGGCATGGCTTGATGCCTGGTAATGAACCAAGATCATCGAACGAGATGGAAAGCTACCCGAATCTCGCCGTCAGCTTCAGCCATGAATCGGCTCGTTCGAGTTCATATTCCTCTGAGGTAAAGCCCCGACACGCACCTCTCTTGTCGACTCTCGTCATATTCCAGCCTTCACCCGCTTGAAAGCTCCGACAAGAGAGCCTCAGTTCCTATTGCAACTACCCGTGTCATACAGCACGCAATACACTTTGTAACACGACAGCATCAGAGCCCCTGCGCCTCCATGATGTGATGCAAGGACGACATTGGCCTCAAACTGCCTCGCCTGGACGGTACCTCAGTGGACCTCACTGGTAATGGCCGATGTCTTCGTTTGCTGTCTCTCATCAAAGTGCTCCGTCTCTCCTCTCTGGCTCGGCCGCTGCCATGTTTGTCCATGGTAAGTTCCGTAGCCATGAATGAGCAATTGTGCGGCCCACGTTCGCCAGACCAGTGTGGATTTCTGCCGCTACGCGATTGATGCCTGCAGTCTCAGCCGTCATCCAATGCTTGCTTTGTCAGTCGCACAATGCCAAGGGCAGCCAGCCTCTTGCCTTCGACTCTCATAATGGCATCGCTGTGAAACGCCGCCGGAGACTTGACCCGTTCAACCGGCAAGCCTAGGTCCTGGCATCTTTCGAGCAGACGCTCGGCATGTTCTGGGGGAACTAGCTCGTCTCTCTCGGCCTCGAGAATGAAGATATTTGGTGGTGGGCATCCCTTTTCCCTTGCCGTGTTGGCAATAGTTACCAGGTTTGCCCAGCTATCCAAATGATTGCGCAAAAACGGCCAAAGGTGCTTGTACGGGAGCCACTTTTGAGGGTATAGCGTCTCCAGCATGGTCCTGACCGACAAGAACGGGGTCTCGAGGAGTAAGCCCCGGATTGGCACATTTTCTGGTATTCTGCCTGTCGCAGCGAGGTTGGTGGCCACACCGCAACCGATACTCTGTCCCCAAAGCAGCAGAATGGGTTCAGGAGCCTCACTGCCTGGTCCATACAGTTGTTCATGATACTGAGAGATCCAACGCACACCAGCTTCAGCATCTAGCCTCAGACCAGCTTCTGAGGGTCGGCCCCGGGATGTCCAATATCCTCTGTAACTCAGGCAGACAAATGTTATCTGTAAAGGTGCCAGATTTGGGTTGTGGCTGTCACTGATATTTCGAAGCACCCATGACAAATCCGGCAATCGCGGCGGTATCGACGCGGCGTTCCCTGGTTATTCATATCAGCTGTGAATGTCAGACCAACACTTCGGTATGGGAATACGAACCTTGAAAGTAGAGGACATATACATGGGCCCTCGCAGCCTTCTTATCAGTAGGGAACTTGCCTTTTTGCATCGGGACGGTTGTAACGGCCATCGCTAGATCCGTCCCGTCTGCGGCTCGAGTCCTCTCATCCGTCCACTTGATTCCACCGCAGTGGTTAGCGTAGTTGTCAATGAGCTCCCACCGTGAATTGGGAGGGAATCCGGGCATGTATATGATCTTGTTCTGGAACACAACCAGCATCATACACTTCCACACATACAAGGCCACCAGAAGCCCCACGAACACGACTGGCGGCATCAGCGCTGTCGGAATGTGAATACATCTTGCAGTGCGGCCGCTACCAGCAACGGAAAATATGCATGGCTTGAATGTCAGGGGAACAGTCAAAGTCCTGACAGCAGTCACCCTAAGACCTGAACTTCCGATGTAGGTGCTACCCCGACGACAGTTTGGAAGTGAAGATATTGGACGAAGTCGTCCCAACCGGGCCCTTGAGGCGGGCACGAGACAGCGAGAAGCCATTGGGGAAAACTTGTGAGACAATGGCACTTGTCTCACCCGAGCAATCTGCAGGATTTCACGCAGCTCGTTTCCATTGCTTAATCTCGTGTTCAACTGCCACTTGTCGATTGCTCTTGGAGTCTCCTGCAAGGTGTTCTGCACATGCACCTCCACAACTGCGTCTCGAGTCGGAGATTGTTGGCCAGGTTTGGTGGCGCACTTGAGACGACAGGAGTTCCAGTGTAGCGAGTCCAGACAAACCGACGTTGATGCTCTGCAATTCGTCCGAAATGCCTCGATAATGTAGACCGTATGAACCTGAGAGGCGGCACAGAAGAATGTGATTTGTTCGCAAGAGTGGTTCCAGGCCTTCCGAGGCTTCTTGAAAGCCTTCAACCTTCTGGGTGATAGAGCTCGGTGCTGGGAGTCCACTTGAAAAAGTGACCGATGTGATTCAAAGGTACCAAATCGAAATGGCAATGGCGGTGAAGTTCGTTGATTTTTATGAGAGACGATGTCGGTTGAGGTCGGGGTCCTCCAACTGAAAACCGATGAATGATGATGATGCCCGGTGGACGGCTTCGGGATGCCCGTGATGCCTTCCCGTCGACCTCTATAGAGCTTCTGCACTAACAGAACCCCTGTACGACCAACCCTTTCCGGTCTGCCCAGGTGTCAACGAGGCAAGGCGTTGCACGGTGCACCCACTGATGCGATCCCCGCGTTTGTCCGCCTCAGGGGATCAACCAAGGGGACTACACTAGCGCATGACGGGACACCCCACCGGGTGGCTGGAATTGGACCCGTCCATGACCATGACGATGTTCCACGAGGAAGCGGCCCCTCCTTCCTGTAGATGCGACTTCCATTCGTTTGATTTTCCATCAAGAAAAAAAAACGTTTGGAGATTCTCCAACTTCCCATCATATAAATGATCAGTCACTGCATCTCTCCAACAAATACTACCCACCACCGACTACCACCGCGCCGCCACTTCCGACTGCGCCATTAACTGATCAACACTGCCTCGAGTCCTGTGATAAAATCAATCCGTGTGCTCAGTTCATCATTTTTACCTTTGGACGCTTTTCAGCACGACTGCGACTGTTCCACGACTTTGCGCAACATTCGAGAGCAGACACCAATACATAACCGCCCGCATAATACCACAACCATGCCGGCCCCCATTGAAGAAGGCAGCAAGACACCAGGTCACCATTCGCCCGGTGACCATGTCGAGCTGGTCGACGACCATCCTTCACCACGACACGAGGGCGAAGCAGGAAGTCCCGCTCTCAGGGATAGTAAAGGCTGGGACGGGAAGCTGCGGGTGCCAAAGAGTGCTGTGCTCGCAAATCCCGAAGCCTTATCGGATCCGGAATACTCGGACGATGACAACGTTGTTCCCGGCGAGGAGGTTGCGGCGGATGAAGGCAAGCAATTCGAGAGCGCTCATGTCTGAAAGATAGTGATCTGGCTAACCATGACCGGTTCGATTGGTTTACAGATCTTCTCGACAACGAGCCCCTAGACACCGACGAGATTATTTGCACGCACTCCCGCATTCAGTCCATCTCGGCATTGCGTCTTGAGCGCTTCAAACAAGTTGCCCGCATTTGCCTTCGCCAAAACCTGATCCAAGACATTGAAGGCCTCACCGGCGTCGCCGAGACCCTTCAAGATCTCGATCTTTATGACAACCTCATTTCGCACATCGGCCGCGGGCTGACTGACCTCACGAATCTGACCAGCCTGGATCTAAGCTTCAACAAGATCAAGCACATCAAGCACATCAATCACCTGACCAACTTGACGGATCTCTTCTTTGTTTCCAACAAGATCAGCCGCATCGAAGGTCTGGAAGGGCTCGACAAGCTGCGCAACCTCGAACTGGGCTCGAACCGTATCCGCGAACTGCAGAACCTCGACTCGCTCAAGAACCTCGAAGAACTCTGGGTGGCCAAAAACAAGATCACCGAACTCACCGGCCTCGGCGGCCTTCCCAAGCTGCGTCTGCTCAGCATCCAGTCCAATCGGATCCGCGACCTGTCGCCCTTGCGCGAGGTGCCCCAGCTCGAGGAACTGTACATCACGCACAATGCGCTCGAGTCACTCGAGGGACTGGAGCACAACACCAAGCTGCGGGTGCTGGACATTTCCAACAACAAGATCGCCAGCCTGAAGGGCATCGGTCCCCTCGCGGAGCTGGAGGAGTTGTGGGCGAGCTATAACATGGTCGGCGACTTCGCCGAGGTGGAGCGAGAACTGAAGGAGAAGAAGAACCTGACAACGGTGTACTTTGAGGGGAACCCTTTACAGCTCAGGGCGCCGGCGTTGTACAGGAACAAGGTCCGGTTGGCGCTACCGCAGGTGCAGCAGATTGATGCTAGTAAGTTGAACGTGCAATATTTGGTGCAATTCAGAAGACTTGCTAACACCAAAACCACGCAGCTTTCGTCCGCGTATGATCTTTAGGGATTATTAGAACGTTGCACATCTGTCATTCCATTCTGTTTTGGGTCTTTTTTTCCCCCTTTAGACAGGTGATACCTTATCCAAAAAAGGAGCAAAGAGATGGATGGCGATTTTGGCGGTTTGCAAAGCATGATAATTGTGCAGTCAAAAGTTCATGCAGCATGGCACTGGCGTTCATGGTGCTACGGCGTTAGATGGATTGTTGAAGCAAGACAATCGACAACTTGATGGATTTCCAGTAGATCCGATTACTTCCCTCGTTTCGACCGGTATTCTTCGCTCCCACTTTCGCACCCACTTTACATACATGCCCTCTTTACCCCGACCACGGGGATCTCTTCGCATGACGATGCTAATAAGATAAACAACGACGACCAACAAGAAGTTCAGAGTATCAGCACATGTCACAGAGCAGGAGATGAACAAGAATCAAGTTCAAAAAAAAATTGTGAAATCTTTATTTCTATAGCAAGTAACCCACCGCCTATTTCATGGCAGACAGGATATCAAGCAAACAAAAAATGGCCTGGAGCCGGGAGAGTTGATCTGCCAACACCCTTTTTTCTGGGCGTCAGCAGTAACGACGGGATGGCCCATCATATGTACACATTCCGTCGCTAACCACGGTGACCAGCCGTCTCTCCTTCTCGGTGTCTCTGATGGTCGGGTATGTGGGTTGTTGGATGAGAGTGTGTGCGATGCATGGCACGCGGGGGGTTGGTGAGTGGAAGCGATTTAGGCAACCAATCCCTTCCTTCCGCCTACACCAGTGCGATATGGGTATAATACACACTCAACCGGGGTAAGAGAATTTTTGAGGGGGAGAAGCGAGCTTTCCCCCCTCAGTTGCGGGAGAGGTTAATTTAACCAAAGATCCAGAGGTTCTCGGCGGAGAAGTACTGTAAGTTGTGATTGTTAGTATATACCCCATTTCATATCATGTATCATATCCGTCGGAGGCCAAGTTTGGGCGCCGATGAGAAAGTTATAAAAACTTACGTTGGTGGGCTGGTTGAAGCGGATGCCGCGGTCGAAACCAGAGATGGTCTTGATGTCCTCCTCGGAGAGATCGAAATCGAGCGAGTTGAGGTTGGACTTCATGGTGGCCTCGCGGCTGGACTTGGGGATGATGGCCAGGCCGCGCTGGGTGGCCCAGCGGAGGAGGACCTGGGCGGGGTCCTTGTTGTACTTGTCGCCGATGGCCTTGATGGTGGGGTCCTCGAGGAGGGGCTGGAGCTTCTGGGCGTGCTCCATGTTGAACTCGCGGAAGGAGGCAGGGCCGAAGGAGGAGTAGGCGGTCACGGCGATGCCCTCGGCCTTGGCGAGGTTGAGGAGGTTCTGCTGGACGAGGTAGGGGTGGTGCTCGATCTGGAGGGTGGCAGGGCGGATCTTGGCGTAGCGGAGGAGGTCGTACAGGAGCTGGGCCTGGAAGTTGGAGACGCCGATGCTCTTGGAGAGACCCTTCTCGACGAGCGACTCCATGGCCGTCCAGGTCTCCTGGATGGTGGCCTTGGAAGGGCGGATCTCGCTCTTGCCGTCAAAGTGCCAGCCGGGAGGGTAGCGGACCGAGGGGTCGACGTACTCGAGGGCGACGGGGAAGTGGATCAGGTAGAGATCAAAGTACTCGAGACCCCAGTCGGCAAGCTGCTTGCGGACAATGGGCTCGACGCGGTCGCCGTCGTGGAAGGTGTTCCAGAGCTTGGAGACGATGAAGAGCTCCTCGCGCTTGACGATGCCCTCCTTGATGGCGCGGGCAACACCCTGGCCGCACTCAACCTCGTTGCCGTAGTCTGTAACCAAGCCATATTGAGTCAGCCAACACGAACTATGCCATTGCGCATACTATGTCTTTGATGGCGATGTTGTTTCGGGTGAATTCGACGGATAATGTCTCTTTCACCTGCAAGCAGGGTGGGCTGAAGTGACAGGGGATGATGTGGGGTAGTCGTGTAAGTGTTCCATGCCCCGCGATGGTGCTACTGCTCGTCATGGTCCTTTAAAAAAAAAAAGGAACACCACGAGAGATGACCAGGCGAGGAGAGACACTGTGTTTACAATGGGTATTATACGATGTATAACCGGAAGCGGGAAGTCTTGAACGTACCGCAGGCACCATCGAAGAGGCGGTAGCCGGCCTTGATGGCGTTGTAGACGACATCGGAGGCGATGGAGCCGTCGACCTTCCAGAGGCCGAAGCCGACCTGGGGCATGTCGAAGCCGGAGTTGAGCTTGATAGCAGGAACCATTTTGTCTGTTGGTGGGATGTAGAGGTGTGTGTGAGACGGAAAGAGATCAAACAAGCCAGGCTAGGTGGCAGAGCGGCCACGATGGTATTTATATTTGCTCTTGTCCGTAGGTGTCCACGCTAGAACTTTCCCGGTCACTCGTACCGTCGTATGTAGAAGTGTGTATGTACATACCCCGATGTTTGGCCTACTCCAATCTTTCCCGGCCCATCCACGGACGAATGCTATGCCGGTTGGAGAGCAGAGCTATGATGGTGATGGGGTTCGGCTCATGCTGTCCCCTCACTGCCTCCCTCCACCTCCCTCCCCATTTTCCATGGACCCTCATCTGGCCTGACGGGATGCCAAGGTTGCATGTCGAGGTGTGGTTCTCGGATGCTGTGCGGAATCCCATGACTTGACTGGTCGCCAGCGATGCTCGAGATGCCCAGGGAAGGGTAAGGAAGCCCAGGGACGGCTGCCTTTCCGGAAACGGGCCCTGATTGGCATGGATAATGGCCCGAAGCCTTGTCAGCCGGCGCAGGGCCAAGGTAGTGGGTACTGGATATCTCGACGCCCATTTGCGCGGTTTAAAAGAAGTTGGAGAAGGGGTGGGTACTGGGTTCATCCGACGGTCGAACAGCGTCACTGCATCCACATGGACATTATGTTGTACATGGCGCCAGAGCGGCCTGCCTAACCGTTTGCTTGTACCTTGATGGTAGCTTTGAACTCGGACCGGACTGGTCACAACTCGCAAGGAACGTTTTCCCTCTCGGTCTCTCCAACTTCTCGGTTTATCTGCGGAGAGATTTTCCCGGGCAGAACGCCTTTACCCAAGGCCTGTCTCAGCTGACCTTGAAAATCTTCAATTCTGTCAACACATCGAAGTCGTGTTTCGAACAATTGTTGGAGCCGCTGGAGCCCGCGAGCTGCGGGTGGTGGATCTGGATAAGACCCGGTAGCCCGCCTTTAAGTTGCCATTTAACCTATTTAACCGGAGCCAACCAGAGACCGCGGCTAATATGGGGAGTGGGTTTGACAGATATCTCCACCTTTGTTGTCTTGGAGCATGGGGTTGGCGGGGCAGCGCTAGGATATTTGGCAAAAAGGCACAAAGGCCCCCATTGATGCATACCACGGTGAGGAGTGGGTCACCGAGGAATCAACGTCAGTTCAACTTTCCAAACTTCAACTTGATCATGACAAGGGAACATGGACAACATTCCATACGAACTACTTTCCTTCATGTTCCTGAAGTCTATTTCCGTCTCTTTCTATGTGACAAAAATAAGATACCGAAAATGCAAGAAAGTTCACATATCATCGAGTGTCGGTCGTCATGCTGTTGTTTGCTGTTTGCAGTTAAAGTCAACAGATGCTGGGGAAGGAAAACAGCTTTGGTCGGGGCCGTAGAAGGTTTACTTTGGTTCATTTTTATCTTGAGAGCCTCAGCGTCGAATCTTCCGCGTGACTTTCAGCAGTTGTCGACCAAGTCTTCCTTTCAGCGGGAAGAAGAGAAGGAGCCAACGACATACACACCCACCGTGTACCTTCCGCTTGTTTCTCTTTTCTGTTTTTGACTGTTTCCCCCACGACACTTTTCCTATCGAGCTGTTGCCATTTGACCTTTCTGGAAACCCTGCTGAGGCAAGACAACTTCCAACAACCAATCTATCCATGTATCAGACTACAGCCCGACTTGCTACCAAACCCCGGAAGCTGTACCCAGCATGAGCACCGGCTGACTGGACATTCTCCGGTTCAAGGTCTCATAAGGGAACAGTTGACATTTCTACCCAATAACATCAGGGTTGCTGTGATAATGGTGGAGTATAGCTACGGGACCCATAGGTACCAGCTGGGACTTTGTTGGAGAACTTCGCCCTCAGATGTCTCAATTCTTGCTGTCAACGACAGGTTGACTTCAGGTACGTATGAGGCACCGTTGGCGGTTGACAGTTATTTTACCCTCTACACGTATCCCTCACTTTGGGTATACAGAAGCTGATGTACACGATCCGTCGCACATCAAACCATGGATCACTGCTACCGTTCGTGCTACCCCAAAACGGCGGTGCCACCATGCCACCGACCCCGGAACTCGATGCAGCTAGCCTGAGGAGGAAGCATGCTGATGATGACTGCAAGGACCCGCAAAGAAAGCATCAAAACCACGGTGGAGCTGGTCCCACGGAAGCTAATCCGGCACACGAAAAGCTTCTTTTTCTCGCTTCCTCCCCTCTCAAAGGGTTTAGATCGGGGACAGGCTTCCTGGGCTACCGATGGAGTACCTCCAGTCGGGCCAGCAACATCGACCGACAAGGGAGAACAAACATTGTTCCTGCTTGTTGACTGGCTGCCAGTCGTCGACGGTCGTCGACGTGCCTGCCAAGCTTGTCTCTTATGCCGTTTAAGCATGGGAGTATCCGAGGTTGTTGCTTTTACACTAAAGGAGGGTCGGCGATGTCTGGTTCACCTAACGGCAGCTTTCAGCCCTACGGAACGATATTCTGCCCATCACGCCCCACTCTGGTATCATCATTCCAGATTCCAGAACACTCACTCGCCAGTTCCGTCGCTAAGGTAGGTGGTACCCAGTACTGCTTGAACCTTTTTCTCATGATTCTAGCCGAGACCTCGACTCTGCCCTTGTGGGTTAGAGGTACCAGAACTATTACTAGAGGTAGTAGTGTCCAGGCCATAGTTCGCATACGAACACCTGCAGATATCTGCTTCATCCACAACGTCCACAGCCTCCATGTCCCTCGCCCCAACCGACACCTTCACATTATCATTAAACACCACAGGCTTTCCCTCAGCATCCCTGCAATCCGGCGCTTTCTTCCCATTCCCCCTTTCGTCCTCCTCATAAGTCTGTTCCAACGTCAACTCAACCGCAAACGGCCACGGCGCAAACACGTTCGTTGCGTTGAGTAGTGGTGTCGACACATCGCTGATATTAGCCGGGTAACTCGCCCTCATGCGCGTCCAGATTGTGCCCCTGACTACCGTCTGATTATACCAGCATATTGCGGGCGCTGGTGTCGGTGTATGTCGCGAGATTGTGCTGTTATCTGCTTGTGCCCTCTTCGCCGCCCCTGCTCTTGACCATCTGCGTCTAGAAGTCCCGTTGGCTTCCTCCCCTCCGTTAGAAGCAGTCTTCGAAGCCGAAGCCGAAGATGATGATACAGCAATCGTCGTCGTCGTTGTTGGTGTCAAAGACACAGTCGAGGCCGTGCTGCCCGTAGTAACATCCGGCACCACCGCCTTCGCCATAGTAAAACTAAATGTGAACCGCTCGCTCGGTTGATTCGCATCGATCATGGTGAGGTTGACGTCTCGGAAGGTGCCCGTCGGCGAGAAGGGGTCGTCGGAAGAGGAGATGACGTAGGAGTAGGTGGTTATGGGTCGGATGATCCAGCGGAAGGACGCAGCAGAGGTGCTTTCGTTCGCTGACGGAGAGTAAAGAGTGTAGGGATAGCATCGCCAGAGGGCAGGATTCCGTTGGGGTGCGCAGGAGGCTGAGAGGTTGGTTAGAGCGGCGGTGAAGGTGTAGGAGCTGGCGGGGAAGAGGTCGGTGGGTAATGGGGGGTCGGGGTCGGAGGAGTGGTGTCTGGAGGAAGGTTATATGTCAGTGTTATCTGCAAGAAGGGAATCACTTGCGGTGGGGGGCGAGGACAACAGCACCCCTTCTCAGGGAAAAAAGAGAGCAAGATATACCTTTTCCTCAACCCAATCGTCAAACCAACCGCCAATCCCACAATCAGACCAATTACCAAAATCCCCAAAACCACCACCTTATACCATCTACCCCGTCTTCTCACCCACCCCCCTAATGCCATATCTTTATCTTTCCCTCCGTGTACCCCTCTCCCATCCTCACTCTTCCCTTTAGCTGGCCTGGGACTACCATCTGCCTCAGACGTCCCCTCCCGATCCCTCTCCGTCGTCGGCAGTATCACCCACCGCTCACTCCCATTACTATTAAGCGGTATAGACCTTACACTTCCCACTTCCCCCCCTACTGCTCTTATCCCCGGTACTCGCTTCGGTACATATTGTGGTACACTGCTTGCTCTGGACAATGCCGGTCTCGTTGTGCTGGGTGTGTATAAGCTGTTGTTGTTCGCACTACCCAAAACTCCACTGCTCCTCGTACTCCTTGTAGATGGTGGTCGTCGGTGCGGCGATCGAGGTGGTACTGTTGGTGTCGTTGCTCCATGTCGTCGTGGATCCGCTGCGTTCTCGTCCTCGGCGATGACGGGCATGGGGATGGGTGTGGAGGAGCGGATTGAGCGACGGCTTCCGGGGGCCATTTTTTTTAAAAAAAAAGAATTTGTTTTGGGCCCTTTCCTCTTCTTATGCTGCTTTTGTTGTTCCTGTTTCTGTGGGTTCTGATTCGAGTGTTTCCTGTCATTAAGTTCGCAGTATATACCATCCTGCGAGGGTCAAGGCGTATGAAGATATAAGTTGCTTCCGCTGGTCGCCAAACTGCTGTCCCAGCAAGTTTTCCAGTAGCATTCGGGTGGAATTGGTGTGTAGGATGGCCAGGCCAGGGCAACGAGATATGAAGAAGCTCCGAAGAGAGCTAGGAAGAAAGGTCCCTCTGAGAGCAAGGTGCGAGAAAGGAGAGATGTGAGTTGTTAGCTCCTCCTCCTCATCATCACCATCCCTTTCTTGTTATGTATCCGAGAAGGGGGCCGTAAGTACTTAGAGGTGTAGGTATCGTATCGATAGGAAGCGGGCTGGATCTAGTGTTTGCCAGTTTTCGTGATGGCGTCAAAGACCGAAATTGGCGTAAAAGGATAATAGAAGGATATTAAGATTGGGTGGTAAAAGGTTCTCTGATGATGACTTTTTCGGGCACGTCTTTGATCACATCGGGCTTGGCCGCCAGCTAATTTGTATAACCCCGATCTTTCACTCTTCTTTCTTTTCTTCTGCGACCTTGTTTTATGATATGATCTGACTTGCCCAGCCTAGCTATGTATGTTCTCTCTTTCCAAAAGGCACAAACAACATTGTCGATCATTTATGCATGGGCGATCTTGATCCTGTTGTTGCTACTGCCGAGGTCCAGGCGTAGCTGAGTGGTGGTCCTGGGATGAATGAATGGAAAGGCTGGTCGGCTTGCTGGTCAATGAACCTGGTTGCTTGGCCGGGGGGCCAAAGAGACCGGAGAGGGAAGTTCTGAGAGATGAATTGGCGATGTGATGAGCAATACTTGAGGTTGTCAGAAAGCCACACGGGGCGCAATTTAAGATGAGCTGTGATATTCTTCTTCCCGGACGGGACTCGCGTCGGGGATGCGCGCGCCAGCAGTTTTTGGTGAAGAACAGAGGTCCTCGTTACGTCACTGGGCCTACCTATCTCATATTCCTGGACAAGAGAGAGTAGGATTGGGAATCATCAGTTGCCTTTCTTCTTTCTCTGTTTACCGGCCATTGACAAGGCTCCTGAGGTTGCAACACAAGACTTTCGGTGTCCTCCCCCCGACCTTCCATCGACCCTCACCTATTCTTCCAGCCAGCTCACATTATAAGCCTGGCTGTTCCCCAGAGGGACACTCACCTAAACCCCTCGGATATACCATACTGTCCGCTGTTCCATTCGCACAGAGATCACGGGGCACATGAAGTGCTCAATCCGGTGTTCTGGTCGCATAAATCATTGACGTTGCTGGTCCTGCTGCTGCGTGGCTGGCCGGCACACAAACCCCTGAAGTCGAGCTCCAACCCCGGAGAGAAGCTGAATGCAGGTTACATGGCCGAGCTATTGGCCAAAATGATTAGCTAGAGCTGAAATGAGGATCGCGGGGAGGCGCTCTGCTGAAAGTGGCATAGGGCGGCAGTAGCTTGCATTCTGGATGATGAATTGATTGATGAAGAGTGGGCTGCAATCGGCCGTTGGCTAGCGATGCAGGAGTCAGGGCGCTATTGAAATTCCCCCATGGTGTGGGCATGGGACCAGAACGTCTTCAGGCAGAATGTCGAGGAGACTAGCGAAGTTCATGAGAGACCATGTTACCTTGGAATATCGAGTCCTCTGATACCTGTGCCGTACGATCGGAAGGAACAAAGGGAAAGAATACATAGGTAGAGACTGAAATAGTAGCCGAATGGGATAACGAGAACTTCAAGATCAGAATACAAAGATGTGTATATGCTGAGAAATGGTAGATAGATATATATACGCGTCAGTACTTGATGATATCTATTCAAAACCTGATCGCCCTCCTCAAAGACCAAAAAATCCAACAATCCAACGTTCATCGAGTTTGTGTCTCGGAGCCAAAAACAACATCACCATAAGTCATACACGAGTTGGGCCCTCACCTCGCCCAGTACCCGCCATCACGCTCAGTTCTCCGTCTCGGTCGCATCCTCATACTCCGCCTCCGTCTCCGTGTGGTCGCCCTGATTAGCCTCCTCGTACTCGGTCTGATCGGTTTCCTCCTCGGGGCGAACAATCTCGACCGTCGAGTCGCCGATCGAGCGTTGCTCAAGGGTATTTTCGGACTCTGTCTGTGTGGCCTGTCCCTCTGCCTCCTTTTCCGCATAAGGGGGCGGGGCAAGATTCTCGCCGCCCTCAACCCACACCTTGTTGAGCTCCTTCTCGATCTCCTCACGGCGTGCCTTCCACTTCTCGACCTGCGCAAGACGTTCGCGAAGATCGTGCAGTTCGCGCTCAACGTGCATCTTCTCGCTTTCAGTACCGATGCGCTGCAGCTCCCACTCGTCGCCCCGCTCACCCATGCCGAGGACCAGGTTGTACATGTGGTATTTCTTGAGAGAGGCGCGAGTCGAGATGGTAATCAAAGCTGTGAATGAGGGTTAGCGGGAAGTCCTGTTATCAAGGCAGGCGTGAGTACTTACTGATTCCCTTTTCTTTGCAAGTCTCGTAGAGCAGTCCCTCAACATCGCTGGAAACTGCGCTTGTGCCCTCATCAATGAAGGCATACTGTGGCTCGTGGTACAGCAGGCGCGCAATGGCAAGTCTCTGCTTCTCACCACCACTCAGAACGTCCTTCCATTCCTTGCGGGTGTCCCAGCCACCTTCACGTTCAGGCAGGTATCCAAGACGTGCTTGATCGAGGGCGCGCTTCAAGTCGTACTCGTTCTTGCGCTTCTCGCGCATGTCGGCCTCGCCATCAGGGTAGATAACCTGATCACGTAGCGTACCGATGCTAAGGTATGGCCGTTGCGGGAGGAACATGATGCCATCCTCGCCGTTGTTCTTCGGTCGGCTCACAAGACCTCTATACACTGGCCAAAGCCCGGCGATCACTCGCGCAATCGCACTCTTACCCACGCCGTTAGGACCCGATATCTGTGGTGCACGATATGTTAGCTACAGCAATATTGGGGTCTAATCGCGGGACCAAAACGTACCAGGAGATGCTCGCCGCGACGGACAACCATGGAAAGTGATTCGAGAAGCTCCTCGCCTCCTTGTGGCCACAGCGCAGGAGCTACAATGGGCACGTTCTCCAGGCGGACACCGTCAAAGCCCTTTTGGATGGTACCCTGTACGTCCGACAACGAGTAGAGTTCGTTTTCGCGACCTCTGACGTAGTACGCGTCCGCGTGGGCTCTGTGAAGAGTGGAGATGAGTGTATACACGCGACTGGTGTAACCGGCCAACTCTGAAAGGTCTTTGATGGAGTACATCATACGACCACCAGCATCGGCAAGTGAGAGCATGAGACGCTTGTTGGTAATGAAGTCCTTCATGCGGGTGCGTTCCCGACCGCCCTTCTCGGCGTGCTCTGCCTGTTGCTCGCTTGCCCCTCCAAGACCTCCCCAAGCTGGCAGGAAGACTGGAAGGGAAGAGAGAAGATAGCCGTAGGCGCTCCAGCTGTACTTGAGGATGAAGTCTTCAAGAATATTGTATCTGATCTTGAGCATGTAAATACCCTCCATCCAGTTCTTGAGAGACTTGAATTCCCTGTTCAGGAAGGTCTTCTCCATCTCGGCGCCACCATAGAAGGCAATCTCCTCTGCGTTTGCGATTAGGCGCGCATGCAGACCTCTAAAGTCACCCTCCTTTCGTCCTTCCACAGCCTTGAGTTTGCCGAAAGGTGGCGAGAGTCGACGCAGGATGCTAGCCGTCAGGAAGTAGTTGCTCAGGAGACCTGTGAGAGCTAGTGGGCCGAGCGAGCGGTAGAGTTGATAGTTGAACACGCAGATATCGACAAATGGCTTTCCGAGAGAGGAGTAAAGATTAGCGGCAGCAGCACAGAACAGAGTCAGATCCTGAGTGATGAACTGGTCCGCTCCCTGCCCGACTCCACCGTCCAAGTTGGACAGTTTGTAATAGTTGAGGTTATCGTTCAAATACAGGTCGTGGATGTACCGAGTAAGACGGGTTCGGAAAGCAATCGACACCTTGGACTCGAGGTATTTGATGGTAGCGTTGACATAGGAAGCAAAACCGCCCAGTCCGCACCACTTGACAATACCCAAGAGGAACTGCTTGCCATTTCCAGCCACTAGATCACGCACAATCTCACCATCTAGGCGGGCAACGACTAGGGAAAGGTAAGTACGGAGCATGAGGAAAATTCCGTGGCTAACAAGCAAACCAGCCTCCTTGCTTTTCCATCGTGGAACCATGATGCTCATCAGGCTAAGGAACTGATGGAGGAAGGCAAGATTAAGGCCGGGTTTCGTCTGAGCCGAAGGGACATGACCGTCGCCGAGACCTGAGACCCTTGGGGGGTTCAGGAACAGACGTCTGTGGGCCTCGAAGGTGAGCGGCTTCGTGCTATGGATAACGACCTTGGAAGTGCCGTCCTTGTAGGGGACATAAATAGTCCTCGATCCGTCCTTGTTGTGCAACCATGAGTTGGTGCGCACCAGTTTCCGGCCTTGCTCCCTATCCTCGCGTCTGCGCTTCCACCATCTCCGCGTACCCTCGCCAGATAATATGATGGATGTCGCAAGTGCAAGGGTCGCGAGAAGACGTGTCGTCCTGGTTGTCGTCTTCAGTTTGGAGCGGATGAGTTCGGTGTATTTGTTGATGAAGGACGCGATGGCCTCTTCGGCCGCGGAGCCTCGTAGGGTTGATTGCGCCGCCATGATGTCGCTGGGCGTCGCCAGGCGTCGCCGGCTTCCACTTCAGGTCTTATCTGTCCCGATCGATCCTCGGGGATCAACAGCCAACACTTGCCCTTAGCATCCGGGTCAAAACAAATCACGCGCGGCTGGGCGCAATATGATATGGGCGCAATATGATATAGGCGATGCGATGATTGCGCTTCGTGTGGTATCGAGGGAAATTCGCTTCAGCGATATGGTGACGGCGGGGGATCGCGTGTTGTTGAGGTTGGGCTTGGATGTGGAAGAACGAATAATCAATGGGGACCTGAAGGCGAGAAGGAACGGTTGATTACACTACTGTACAGACTGATACGATGCCGACAGGATGATGACGGATCCGAAAACTGGTTGAATGCCGTGTCCAGGCAAATGATGGTTAGCATGGCGGCCGACAGTAGCATGGCCGTCGGGTGGCATGTGATCGATACACTGAATGACCCCCCAGGCGGTGTTTCGACTGCGAACATTCCGAGGCCAAAAGTCTCCAGTGAGCCAATGAGAGGCGGTCATTCCACCAGCAAAGAGCAACGTCATCACCTGCATCGGTTTCAAAGTCCCACTGTTGTCCTGGGGAAAGCTGGGGAAGCCCTCTGGACTCCTGGAGCACGGGCCATCTCCCCGGGTTCTCCATTGTCCAGGCACGAGCTGTCAAAGGTTCGTCGGCAATCTTCGCCCTGTGTTGAGTTTCTCCTAATCTGGTTCTCCTGTCTTCTCCCACTTGTCACTTGAAATGAACTTTTCTGCCAGAGAGTGGGTGTTGCAACAAAACAACAAGCTCACACCCACGGTTAGTTAGGTCCGATATATCAAAGAGTCCATCTTGACAAATTCGCTCCAACATCACGTCTCTGAGTGTTTCCGTGTTACTTGAGCGAAGACGGGGCAACCCTAACAAGAGCCAAAGAACTTGAGATGGAAGTTCGAGAGAAGCAGTGGAGGAGCTTCCAACCCCACGATGATAGGACATCACCATCGGTTCCAAGGACTTGGTTTTTGGCCTCTTTTTCTGGCCTGGCTTGCTTGCCGTCACTGCTTGCTTGGGACCGGGAGTACGCAGCTTGCTTGGGTAACCAGCGCCCTATTTGCGGACCATGGCCCTGCGTTTGACCTCATGCTCACGTTGTTGCGGCTTCTATTTGGAGTGCTGGACGGGGACGGTATCGATTCCCGTAGGCGGATCTCGCAAGAGCTTATGGTTTCAACCCGCGCTCTCCGCGTCAGGTACCGAAGGTCAGGTACGCATGCAGAAAGGGGGTGAAGATGCGCACACGGCTTCGAGACTCCTTGGCTGCTTTGATTTTTAAGACTTGTTGGGGCAATGGAACGAGTTGGCGAGCAACAGGACTCCAAAGCAAAGCGCCTTTGATTCTCCTTTGTATGAATTGGCCATCCGACAATCCGCACTCGTCAATCCTCCAACAGCTCGAATTCATAGCGGATCCAAAAGCTCCCTGCGGTCTTCGGCGTGGACTACTGTGCATAGAAGCTCTTTATTAAAGTGGACAAGACTGTGACGAGCTAGACGGCGGCCGATGTGAGTGGTCACGGATCACCACAGCGCATGGTCCCGGATCCAACCCATCACTGTAACGGGCGCCAACATGGCCAATCACGAGGCCCAGTTGCAGCTCCCAAGCTCTTTTGGCTCTGGAACGGTCGCTGCCAACTGGGGCTGCTCAGGGCTGGGCGAGGTCCAGCATCCCCGGGCCGAGGAATGCGGATGACAGAAGGGGCACCCAGCATGCTGCAAGGCGAGTGTGGGTTGATTTGTCTGTTGATGGAGCCGTGGAGGCTACTGTGGACTCTGACACCTGGGTTGCCCTGGAGAGCATCGTGAGAGCCAGCGAGTTGAGTGTCGACATCGAAGGGAGTTATTCGGTGGTGGAGAGCTTGTTTTTGAATCTGATGACAGGGGCAATGGAGATTGGGCCCTCTATGCAATGTCTATATGGCAAAATGTCAGCAGAAATACCACTCGTTCATGAAGCATTTCCGATACGTGCGCTTCCTTGTTAGCCTTGTGTTTCTTATGGAGATGCACTCATAAAGCGGTGCCCTGGCATTGGATCCGTGGAAAAAAAGAATGGAGCCTGCCTCTTTACCCCTACCATCCTTATTAAGGAGCCTCACTGGCTAGAGAGATTTGAGACCAGAACCAGGTCGATTCTCTTATTACTTGCTATAAAGCTTTGAGTGCGCGACAACCTGGGTGGATACTCTTCTCTTCTCGCCAATTGAAGAGATCCCGTCCTCCAACGTCTTTGAGGTTGTAACAACTGCTCAGTGTATACAGACGTAACAGGGCCCGCGTAACTGCTCAAAAGTCACCAACAGGTCAAAGCACACAAGACATTTGAGGGCGGTCAACAACAATGTGGAAAGCTGACCTTTGCTCCAGGCTGCCAGTAACGTTGCCAGGTGGTAGCTCCAGGCCAGGGCAGGGGAGCAGAGGACACAGTCGCACGGCCATGGAGGTGAACAGGGTATGTCGCGGAAATTTGACGGGACTGCTTGACTGACAACCTAGCTATGCCTAGCATTGATGGGAGATAAGGCGCCCATGGATGAGATGAGCCTTTCGGGGGGAACAATTGACAGCCTCAAGGAACGGGACGGGAGTCCATTGGGTTCCTTGGGTTCCACCGATGTCTGACAGTCAGCACGTTCCGCCATCATAGAGGTAGCTATTATCGACTTCAATTGAACCGTTGATAGGTGAGCTCGGAGCCTTGGGTGAGAGAAGTCAGCGTGAAGACACAAGGTGTCGTCCAATACAGAGGTTAGCGTATGCGCGGGAGCTCTGCCGGGGCATGTTGACTTTCAGACGGGGCCATGCTGAATTCCTTTGAACATGATCCGACGGAAATTGGGTGCTGGGCACTTCCACTTCTACTACCTTCATATATCGATACTCTATGGAGATATCACCATGTTGAAAGTTGACTCCCCACGGCCCAGCTTGGGACAATAAAAGCCCCCGTTAAGCCCAAAGGCTTCTAGATCCAAGAAAGAACGTCGAATGAGAAAGACGAAACCAAGAAACCAAAACCAACTGTAACAGAAAAAAAAAAAGGAGAGTGAGGTGGGTGGGCAGCAGCAAACATAACGAGGGACCCTCCATCCGTACGACGTGCAGCAGCGGGACTGCATGAATTTAGCGGCTGCAGGTCGTTGTGGGTACTTTGTGGGTGCAGAGAGCCGATGGACTGTGTTAGCGCATTTCTTGTTCCATGCCAATGTCCACCACTAAAATTGCATGGCCAGCTATCCCATCCTATCCTGCCGCACTGCGCAGGGCCGTACCGGCGTCGCCTGGTGGTCACTCGGTCGCTGGCTAATCTCTTCGGGGCAATCCACTAATCCTCTCTCGTCGCATCCGCTCCCCATCGTCCTCTCTGCGCCGTGAACAATCCCAGAAGCGACCCCATCACCTTTAAAGTCAATCATCTCGCTTGCGCTCTCACAACCTCCAGCTTTTGATACGCCCTTCTTTCCCTCTTTTCTGCATCTGCCCGACCTCCGGCCCGTCCACCACGTCGCCGCCGTTTCTCCTTCTTTGGCCCGCCCGTTTTGGTCCTCGATTCCTCGATATCCCTTCTTGATTATTTTTCTGCCCTTCTAGGTTCCGGGTCCTTGAGGTTTCTGGCTAATCAAGCACGCAAGACGTGCCCGTGTGTGTCCGTCTTTCTGGTCGACCACCTCGCTGCCGACACACCCCCGACCCTTTCGGCCTCCGCGCGCCAATTTTCCCACCTGCAACGACAGTCGCGGCCGGAATCAGCGTTGTCGCGATTATTATTTTTTACTTTTTGCCGAACTTCGAAAGCCTGTCGCCTACCTACCGACCAGACGTTTCAGACCCGTTAAGGAGTTGGCTGCCACTCGACAACGTTCAGAGCCTCCAAGGGCTAATACCTACTCTGCCGACCGAAGGGTAGGATAGGGGTTGGGCCTTAGATTGGCGAAAGCTGGATTCAGTTGCAAACTAGAGGTTGGTGACTTTTTCACTTTCTACAATTCCCATTGCAATCCAAGGTTCCGGACAGTTCGTTTCACATTGTTGTTCCTGTCTCGCTGGCTGCCTCCGTCGCTGCTTGCCCTCCACGTTGCCACTGATCGCATCGCACTGCCCCCAATCCCCAATTGATTGGTGCTGCAAGGCTGTCAACGGGTCTCGTCTGCCTCACTATCCAAACCCAACCAGCCGCAAACTTCAGCTCCTACTACGACGCAATTACCAAGACCACGCGCTGATAGCTTTGCGTTGGGTGTTCAGACGTTCATTTTCTATCCGAAATAAAAGATACCCTTCAAGATGGCATTGAGCGCGGACGACACAACCCTATCAGCCCCTGGCAGTTCAAAGGAAATGCGGACCCACGACGATGCAGTGGCAACCAAAAGAGGTAGCGACCGCCTACTTGTGACCTTGCGATTCACATTCATGATGAAGGAGACTTTCAATTCTCATACAGTACAAATGGGCTAATTGGCGGCTTCACAGGCGACCGTGATAGTATCGGTGGACACTCGAGAAATTCAAGAAGCAGTATGTTAGGACTAACCCAGGATCGCAACCCATTTATTAACCAGTTATGTACAGGAACACGAGCAACCGCAGCCATGAGCAACTCGAACCCGGTAGCGCCCAAGAAGAAGAAGGGTGGCTTCCTCGCCATCTTTGGCTGCTGCGGCGTGCCTGATGATGCGAACGGCCTCGATACCCCAGTGCCAAGCCATAAGCTCGACAAGATTCCCCCTAGGCCGGCGACCGCGAGCAGGAGAACAGCAACCCCATCCGAGCAACCCACTGCGAGCAAGAGTCAGTTGTTTGAGAAGGAACCAGTTCAGCAATCGCAGCCGACCCAAGAACAGTCGAAGAACGGGAAGCGGGTATCAGGAACGAGTACTCAGGATCAGTCGACAGTTGGCGAAAGGGATGGAGAGTCAAAGCAGACAACAATCGTTGGCCCCGGCTCAAGTAGCCCGCTGGCATCGGTAGAGCCGCCACAGCAGACCAACAAGGAAGTGGAGGTGGTTGAGGAGGTGGTCAATGAGAAGGATGAGAAAGGGGACGTGCAAATGCCTGATGCTGCCGAAGAATCACAACAGGCTTCACATGCGGCCGATGCCACGACTGAGGAATCGTACACCAACCTCCCTCCTCCACCTCCGGGCCCGATTCCCGCAGTTCCAACTGCACCAACAAGCGGCGCGCTAATTGAGAGCCCTCCCGTATTTCCTCCCGACCAACCTCAGAAGTTCCTACTCCCCCCTCAAGCACCTGAGTTCAAGGGCAAGAAGTGCCTTGTTCTTGATTTGGATGAAACCCTCGTGCACAGCTCCTTCAAGGTTAGTTCTGCACCCATCTCCCTGTTTCCTAGTTCGCTTGTTGACTGATTGAATTACAGATCCTCCATCAGGCCGACTTCACGATACCCGTTGAAATCGAAGGCAACTACCATAATGTCTATGTCATCAAGCGGCCAGGTGTAGATCAGTTCATGAAGAGAGTTGGCGAGCTTTACGAAGTTGTTGTCTTCACTGCATCGGTTTCCAAGGTACGTGAAATGGAATCCTCTGAAAGCTTTTGGCAACTCAAATACTAATGATGCTCAGTACGGTGATCCGCTGCTGGACCAGTTGGACATCCACAACGTTGTCCACCATCGTCTTTTCCGCGAGAGTTGCTACAACCATCAAGGAAACTACGTCAAAGACCTGTCCCAGGTTGGACGCGACCTCAAAGACACCATTATCATCGATAACTCGCCAACCTCGTATATCTTCCACCCCCAGCACGCCGTGCCAATCAGCAGTTGGTTTTCGGATGCACATGACAACGAGCTATTGGACCTCATTCCCGTTCTGGAAGACCTTGCCGGTGCCAACGTGCAAGACGTTAGCATGGTCTTGGACGTCACTCTTTGAAGTGTTCAACTTGACTGCTTTCCGTTTTGATCATACAACACCTCGTGGATGTATGGCCCAAAGCCAACTGATTGCGGGGTGTTTTGGTTCATATTTGTCTCAAGCAAAAAGGCGCAAATGCGTCATACTGTCTAATCATCTAAATATGGCATGGCGGGTTTCACAGACATAACTGTTTGGTTACGACCCCGCCTTCCAGATCCAAGAGGTTGCGGCCGATCCAAATGGCGGCCCGTTGCATATGAAGGGATATGCACAGCATTATCGCTCTTGTGCCTGGTCACTCCGGGCTCCGTGAACCGAAAAGGGCGGGAGAAAGTGCTGATGGGTCCGGCATAATTCGAGAATCAATCTGAAAAGAACGGGCTTTGAGGATTGCCGGCTTGGTGCGGCCCAGTGTGAAGCGTAAAAGCCATCCATACACAGCGACGTCCCTGTCAGAACGACGGGCTTCCATTATCGAGCGGGAGGGGGAAGGGGGAAGGGAAGAGATGGATGGAGCATCACCCAGTACCATTATTTCTTGTTCCGAGCTGCCAGCGGAGGAACGGTGTTGTACTGTGGTTGGTTTGTCTTGCCTGTCAGCGGGCGCAAAGTTCTTGCTTAGCGCGCACATACACCCGAGTACTTGTAGGGTGTTTATAGTGTTGTTTTCTTTTGTCAGCTTTTTGTCCTCTTATCATGTGTCCTCCCCGTTTCTCATCTTCTTCTTCTCCCATCGGGCTTCTCTTCTAATTCCCCCTTACTCATAGGCACACTGTTCTTTGTCATAACATGTATATCAATGGGTGTTTCGATTGCTCGCTCCTTGCTGGCTCGGAGGGATAAAAAAGACAACAGCATCTGGCATCCCGTTATGCCTCAGAAATACCCACGCTACTCAATTGATCGAACCAGTTACCGACTCTCTTCATGATTCGCTTCTCAGTGGATAGACCGATGCGTTATCAATTGGCCGCCAGGATTTATGTGGCAGTGGTTTGGATCAAAGGTGCAGACAAGAGCATGGAGAAACTGGGCGACGCCTTTCTTCGGCAGGAAGCATCGCACCCATTGCGGGTGAATGGTGTCGTTCCGCCCACCTCAACTGTTAGAACTTACACCCCAAGTTACCATCAAAGAAGTACCAGTATCAAAAAATCTACTTAAAGAAAAGATCGACATCGGCATTCCCGTGTAGTGAAGAGTCCTGTTAACAAACTCCTGAGAGAGAGACAGAGCAATCGAAAGCGAAAATGGAAGGTTAACGCGACCAAAGTGCTATGCAGTAGAGCTCCCGTCAAGTCAGCCCGCAAAGCCTCCTCGTATAGTCTTCTCAATTCGCAATGGTGACTTGCCCGGTTAAAGCCGCTTTTTGCATATCCCTCTGGGTCCGGTTTCTTAGGTAGCAGAAGTAAATATCCGTCCTCATAAGCATCATTCTCTTCGACTTGAGGTAGAGCCTCATATATAATATATATACCGCTCCATCGCTCGCATGCACCTTGTTGAAGCAGGAACCTCATGTTGAGCTGATGGCGATGGGGACCACGACCACTGCAGCAATGCAAGGGGCAGGGGACCCTGACAACGTTGCTTGGCATTTGCACCCGAAATCCGGGGATTTGAAGAACGCCCCCACAGTTCATCTTGGGCCCAGATCCGTCCGTCTCAACCCTGCAGGAGCGACAAGGGAGCCACTCAGGTACCGTGTACCTTGCGAACTTGCCCCAGAAGGTGCACAAAAGCGCAGCTTCCACCTGGGACCCACCAAATTGTGCGTGTTCGGCAGACGGCGGAATGAAATTGCGGCCCAAGCTCTCACTTGCCTGCCCTGGCGAGCGGCGAACCCAGCCTTGGAGCTTGGCTCGCTTGGTCCGGGCGGGCAAGCGATCTTTCCAAACCGTGGCCTCAATTGGAAGCACAGACCAAGCTCTTGATTATTAGGGGGACCCGTGGAACTACAAGGTACGCATCTCCCAAAGCTTCCACCATTGAATTACGGCCACGATCATCACCACCACCACTATCTACGCGACGACGATTTATAGCGTGAAGGACACTTTAGATACCCTCCTTCACCACTCCATTCTCTTTTCTGCTCTTTGCACCTTAATCCTCTTTTAATATCTTCTGTCACAATGGTACGTTCTTCAAGTCTACAACAGCTAGCTTCCCTGCTATTATGCTATTGTGATCACAACGGCATCATACCATCAGCTTTCAACCATATTCTGTTGCTTGCTGGTCGTTTGGGGAAATAAGTGACAACATAACTAACGATGCATCTTAAAACAGTCTTCTCCTCGTGCCTCCTCCCCCTCCTCCGCGCCCGCTGGCCCTGCCGGTGTTAGCTCTGCGCGCCCCTCCTCGCCTCCTCCCCCGGGCGGTGCCCGTACCGCCATCCGTCGCCGTGCCGCTGCCGACCAGAAGGAGAAGATTGCCAATGCTCGCCCCAACAGCACGCGCGCCGCTGGCGCCGGTGGCTCCAGCAGCACCATGCTCCGTCTCTACACCGATGAGAGCCCCGGCCTCAAGGTCGACCCCGTTGTCGTCCTGGTCCTGTCGCTGGTCTTCATCTTCAGCGTTGTTGCTCTTCACAGTACGTTTAGCCCGTCTCATCTCTTGGGGAACGCCCTGCGGTTTTCTTGTCCACGGGGTTCCCTAGACAGATAAACAGCAATGAACATGGCTAACATACCTCTCTTTTCTAGTCATCGCCAAGATCACCCGCAAGTTCTCCAGCTAAACGAGCTGAACATCAGCAAAACAACAATGCTTATCCGAAGCGATCTGGTTTCTCTTTCAGCCGCGGCGGCACTCTCCATTGAGTGGTTAGGACGAACCAAAAACGATGAATGACGGCGACATATAACAACTATACCATATTCACACGAAACACAATGGCACAGAAGCGACCTCCTTGCTGCTGCGATCTTGACAGGAAACGAATCCCATTCAACGATCTGTCTCATCTACCCAAGAACACAATAACTATTTAAGGAGATGTGGTGGTGCCGGTAGTAGGCATCTCTGAGCTCGCTGGGGTGGGTTGTTTCGTGCATAATAACAGAAGGGAAGGATATCAAGGGATGGGCGGGGTGGGCGCGTTTGGGGAACTGGGCACTGGCGGAAAACATCAACCAAAAAGGAAACCGCGCATGAAAGGGTTAGAGAAAATGACGAAACCCATGCAAACCTTTTATGTCTCCTGGGGCGCATAAGATATCCGCCAGCGGTTTTCACAGTTTAAGGGGATGATGAATTTGGTGGGGAAATGGTTACCGTTTTTTTTTTCTGTTTGTTTAAACTATGTACTTGGCTTGTACGATGACAATCGATTTCCTCTTTTTTCTGGGAAAATTTAAGGGATAGAGGACGAGTCTTCTCGCTACAAATCAGGCTTGTGTCTTCCATCCGTTCTCTGTGAGTGTCTTCTTCCTTCGTGGTCGGATGAATTTTCGTCTCAATCTGGATCATAGTCCCAAGGGGACATGAACAGAGACTCTTCCTGGTCTCTTTACCCACACCCTGGGTTTCCCACAACTTCACGATGACGCTACTTGTTTGAGTGATACACACCTTGCGTGTGTCTTGTCAACCGATTTCTCGAAAACGAAGATCTGACGCCTCATCGTCCATCTCAGACTACGCCGAGGTCTCCTCACCTATACAGCTAACTTCTATCTACCTGCTTGTGGGTGTATGTTGATTGTCCACTTTCTGCGATTGTGACAGATCCTAAGCCACAATTACCCAAAAAGCGCTGTTCGGTTTCAAGGTGATATCCGTGCTGGTGTATGTACTCCGTCCGGACTTGCCTTTGGTCCTCTGAGGGGCAATTTTGATCGTTCAGGTTCGTGTAGAAGAACGTGTGTTTTTAGCTTTCTGCCCAGCATGATGTCTCTCAATATGGGAAAGGACTGGCGGGGAGCGATGTTGCTTTAGGAGATATGTGTTGAAGGTTGAATGCTCCGTCGACTCTTGATGTTATAAGTGGTAGCTTACCTACTTTCATCGTTGCCGACTGTGTATGTCACTATTTAGGTAGGTAGTATGAAAGGGAAACGAGGAAAAGTAGGCAGTGAAGTTCACAGAGTGACACTTTATTCGTTAAACCTCGCCCAACCAACTATACACAGTCACTTCTACTATATAGAAACACCGGCAGATCTAAACGGGTGCTCGCTCAAAAATCAGCTGACTTTTCCAGAAGAATAACGACGGATAGTATAGGATTAGACGATAAGACGGTATCAGATGCAGCAGCCTTGTTGTTAAAGCGCTGATGCTGTGTCACGTCGAGGTTTTTCCCCCTCCCATATACATGCATGCCTCTCTGACGCAGTCGTGTAAGTTGAGGCATTGAACGGCACAAGTAGACGAGCGGTTGGTTGGTGGTTTGTACCAGTTGTTGCCCTCAGTCATAGTTGCTAAGAGGGTTAATACGAGAGAGACAGTGGCTTGTAAGACCTGTTCATGTTTCTCTACTCAACTGCCTTATGTATTGTGCTCTGAGCCAAGTTGTAAGAAAACATCGGCCTCGAAACATCGAGCACAGTCATAACTCGAGGAAAATATGTACTACACCACACCATAGCAGACGTGTAATGAGACTTGATAGATAGGTTGAATCGAAGACATTGTAACGAACTCTTTAAATCAGTAAACCTGCATACATATACAGAGGTATAACAGTTGATAGAGCCGGAATATTTCTAGAACTTCATGTTGTCCCATGCTCCCATGGTCGCACATCCACGCAAAACAGCACCGGCAGCGCTAATGCGAGTAAGCCATGCGCATCACATCCCACTTGGTAGGTTCCACGAACGATCAACTGCGGACTTTATGTGGTGTAAATACGCCCATTCAGCGGGCAAGACCTGGGTGTCTGGGTGTAGATACTGCGCGCAGTGGGTATTTATCAGATTATGCTCGCTGTGAAAACGGCTTATGCCTTCCCCATGGCCAACCGGCCAAGAACCCCCCCTCCCCGCTTGTGCCTTGCTTTGGCTGGTATCGTTCCCGCGATGGCGGCCCTGCATCGCGGGCGATCCAGCTGTTTCCGTGTCCCTGAGTGGTGGATGATCCCAAAGCCATGTGTATGCACTTCGTCATCTTCGTCTTGGAGGAGGACTGGGAGGGAAAGTATAGGCGGCAAGTACATGTGTCGTGACAAATTCCTAAAGAGCTGCAACCAACCGTATGGATATCTTTGACGAGTCTGCTCTGGTCTTGGATGTGACTGCAATATCGACAACCATTATGGCAAGGGACGGCGAACGTTATAGGGTAATCGGTTAGCAGCGTGGCGTCCATGAGCATAATGACGGCCCTGATATAGTTTACCATCCATCATCCTCATCCTGAGCCATCCCCAACATGCCGCATAAGTTTCGGTTGGTGCTCCCTTAGCTGCTTGGTAGCGGGGTTGTCCGCCAGCCATTCGAGTTCTGATCACCAGCAACGTGGTCCCATGGGAACACAGGTGCCTCTTTTTGCGTGAAATTGAATGGACGCCTAGAACCGAGGAACCCATCCGGCCGGTGCTGCCGTTTCGATGTGGTTGCTATGACCCTATATTGCAACCACACCTTTTGTAGAGGTAACGTCTGCTGCTATGGGAAAAGTGGTCTGGGGAGTCTCCTACCCAATTGTTTTAACCGCGATGGTGTGAAGAGTGGGAGAGCCGCCGGCCGCCGCGAAGCTCAGACGGTAGACCATAGCTTCATAGCCAGCTCTGCGATTTTTCATTATTGTGGCCATCACCAGCCGTCCTCGTTTGGAGATTCACTCACTTGATGAAGGAGGATCCCGACTGACGTGATGACGAGCGTTTTTCGGTTGAGGTCGGCAAGTGGAGAATATCGAAGTGTTAAACGTCCGGGGATAGTCGAATCCTCCACTGCTCCCCCCATTGGTGCCGTTTCGCCGTTGTGGCCCCTAGAGACACTTTACCCAACGGGGCAGGTAAGGTTGCATATCAAGTCCGAATACCCAACATTTGAGAAACAAGAGCCAGAAGACGAATACGTAGACGTACATGTATGGCACGCGCCCTCGTAACCTCCCCCATCACGCGAGACTTGCTGTCGTGGTCGCCGAGTTCTCGGCCAGAAAAGAACCGAGTAAATGACAGATTCTCTTTATGAATACTCTTGTACTTGATGCTCTGAGAGTTCTCATGAAGCCAAGCTGATCACAAGGTCAAGTACTGTAGGCTGTGCTGAACTCGGATCCGATCGGCCATGTTGGAGAAAGGGGGAGAGAATTGAGTGCCAAGATCAACAGGCGGTACCTGATCATTGTTCAACGTCATTTTGCCGGGCTGTAGCAAGACCGATCATTGCTTGAGAAGCGAGTGGGGGGAAGAGGCAGTGAGCGGGCAGTGACAAGTGGTGAAGTGGACTCTGAAGTGCCCGCCAGAGCGCCTGTCCGCTGTGTGAGAAGCCAACCCGCGTGGATACCCTGCAGCGCAATCCGGGCCCCCGGCTTTCCACTTCCACTTCGACTCCGGAAATCCACCTCTCAATGACTTGTTCCAGTCCCCCAGTCTCGCCAGTCTCGCACCACTAAAAACAGAGGGAATGCCACCATTCCTCCCCATTCCACAAGACTCGCGCACTGTTCACCAAGCAGAAGGCAGAACCGACGCGAGAATGCTGGAAGTTGCAACGGCCACTGCGAGCCGGCTACAACAAGATCAGTGAAGAGATGCCGAGATAACCAAGAAGTACCACTTGGCCAGCCTCAGAGTCAGGGCACCACGGCACCTGCTGCACCACCAGTCAGCCCATCACCATCCCGCAAAGCGAGTTTCTCTTCCCGTCTCCCGTCCCCAGATCCGAGTCTGGTTGATATCTCTCCACTATACAGTATACGCTACAAATCGCGGCAAGCCAATTCCCATCCTGCGGTCCTCAACTCTACTCTATACCTTGGCAACAAATCATAGCTCTATAGAGCCCATCGTTCACGGGCTTGTTCTCGATACTTGACTAGCTCGGCTACCAAGTTGTCCAAGGAAGGCTACCTACTCGGCCTGCTTGCTTACAGCGTGCATGCCGGCTCCTGGACCCCTTATTAAACTTCCGCTGCATGTCTAGAAGTATCCCCCGTCCCGCCGTCCGTCATCCGTCCAACCTCGAAGACGTCCGCTCCACTCCCATTCTCCGTCTCTGCCGTATCTCCAGTCGTCGCCCTATCTGTCTTCCACTGCTTCGACGGGATATTGGCCTCAATCCTGCGATCCAAAGTCGTAAACCGTATCTTGCAACAAGCCCAACGAGTTGTTAGACAGGATCCTGATCCGAAGCGCACTCAACAACTCCTTCGCCTGACTGGCCACTGCCAGCTGGTAGCTGCATACGCATCGCAGCATCGCATTGAGCGACAACGAGCCGGCCCCCAAGACGATTCTCCCATTGCGCCCCGGCCGCCCGTGCCTCCGCACTCTCTTCAATCTCGAAGCGACCTTTGCTATTCTCTTCCTCGGACATACCACTGCAGTTCGGTCTTTTGCGAATGGTTACAGATACAGCGCTACTTGCTGTCGTCGCCCGTCCGAGCTTATGCTGCGCAGCTGTAGCCAACACTTTGCCTCGGCCTCAAACTACCTACTCGCTCCTCCAGTTTACCTTCTACCCATAGCATTATGGCAGGGTTCTTCAACAAACTGAAAGGCGCAGGTGCAGTATGTCTGACGACTCCTTTCAACTTTTGTCCTCCCAATGGACGGGTGTTGACATGATCTTTGGGATCGCTAACACTGTCCTGCAGGGAAGCTCCAAAACCGACAACAATGCCTCCTCCAAAAACAAAAAGGACGAGCCGGCGGTGGAATTGACTCCCCTTGAGAGGATACTGCAGAACGCTGGGCCTCTTCGGGAAGATGGAAGCGACAAGTACTTTGGCTTGGAAAATGTAGGACCGCATTCTGGGACCCTGCTGTGTGGATGATGTCGCTAACACAAATGACTTTCGCAGTTTGGCAACACATGGTATGCGCAACCCGGCCGATGACAGTAAAAGACGATGCTAACCCTAGGAAAACAGCTATTGCAACTCGATCCTTCAAGCGCTATACTACTCAGAACCTTTCCGAGAGAATGTCGTTAACTACCCGCCTTTGGATAACACATCAGAAGGCAAGACGAGCAAGGTCAAAGTCTCGATACGGCCCCCGGTACAGGTCAACGGAAATGCGGCGGCGCCCGGCAAGCAATTTCCCAAACCGCGGCAAGGGTTTACTCCTGGACCGATACCGATGCCAATAACGCAACCCATACGACCCGAAGACAGGCCTGAAGCCCCAGAATACAAGAAAAAGCAGGCCATGATCAAAGGACCCGTGTTGGAGTTGGCACAGGAAAACCCAGATGCGTACGGCATGGAGGAATGCACCTTTACTGGGCTCAAGGATATCTTTACTGCTCTTATTCAGAGCAACTCCAGGACCGGCGTCATCAGCCCACAGCGCTTTCTGGATATTTTCAAGCGCGATAACGAGATGTTCCGCAATTCTATGCACCAAGACGCACACGAATTCTACGGCCTTGTTTTAAACGATGTTATATCAAATGTGGAGGCATACGCTAGGCGGATGCAGGAGAGCGGGAAGGAGAACGGAACGATACAGTCTCCATTGAACCAACTATCATCATCCCCAAGCCTCATGAGGAGCATGATGGCATCTAATTTCAGGATGCCGGAGACAAGCTGGGTCCACGACATATTCGAAGGCGTCCTAGTTTCCGAAACCAGGTGCTTGACTTGCGAGACAGCATCACAACGAGACGAGACGTTTTTGGATCTCTCGATCGATCTGGAAGAGCATTCATCGGTAACGTCATGCCTACGGAAATTCTCCGCAGAGGAGATGCTTTGCGAGAGAAACAAGTTTCACTGCGATCATTGTGGCGGCTTGCAAGAGGCCGAGAAGAGGATGAAGATTAAGAAGCTACCGAAGGTTCTGGCGTTACATCTGAAGAGGTTCAAGTATACCGAGGACTACAGCCGACTCCAAAAGCTCTTTCATCGAGTCGCCTATCCATATTATCTTCGCATGTTCAACACGACGGATGATGCCGAAGACCCGGACAGGATTTACGAATTATACGCAGTTATTGTTCATATTGGAGGTAATGCCTACCACGGACACTACGTATCAATCATCAAGACCAAGGACCGAGGCTGGCTTTTGTTCGATGATGAGATGGTTGAGCCCGTAGACAAGAATTTTGTGGCCAATTTCTTCGGCGACAAGCCAGGCATGGCTTGCGCCTACGTACTATTTTACCAGGAAGTCACCTTCGAGAAGATGAGGGAAGAGTTGGATGCCGAAGGACTGGAAGAGATGAGGTTAGCCACTCAAGCAGCCGACCTGGCAGCCGGTGTGGAACAGGTGAACGGGACCGAAAAGAACCCCTTGACGAAAATCAACAGTCAGCCGACAGTACCAGTCGAGGACCTTGACCCATCGGTAAGCCTTGCTCACGCCCAAACAGCTCCAGGCGGAATTGCCAGTATCTTACAATCTTCGACGCCGACCCAGGCCCCCGGACCCGAGCCTTTCTCTCATCCACTAGCTGCTGCACCTCCTCCGGCCCCTGCCGTCATGACGAAGGCGGACGAGGCAGCCACGGTGCCACCGAAATCCAAGGAAGAACTTGCCAAGGAGAAGAAGGAACAGAAAGCCCAAGAGAAAGCACAGGAAAAGGCTCGAAAAACCGCCGAGAAAGAGGCAGCAAGGCTCGCAGAAAAGGAGCGTCTCGAAAAGCTCGCAAAGAAGCGCGAAGCACAGCAGAAAGAGCAGGAGCAGTTAGCAAAGGTCATGCGCGAGAGCAAACAGCTGGCCGCCGAGGAAGAGAAGAGGCGCAAGAAGGAGGCGGCAGCTGCTGAAGCAGGCCCTAAGAGTGTCCCCAGCAGTCCCAGGCTGTTCAACCGCGCCGGTCTGGGTAGCAAGTCTCTCTCACGCAAGAGCTTTTCTTTTCTGGGAAAGACCGGCGGCGGTGGTGGCAGCGACAAGTCCGAGAAGAGCAGCGATAAGGATAAGAGTGACAGGGCAGGAAGCAGCAGCACCGAGCAGAGGAGCAACGGCAGCATGACCAGCAGCGGCGTGGCTGAGAGCAACGCCAGTAGCCGCGCGACTACTGGTGATGGCTATGGCGGCGGCCACAACTTCGGCGGGTTCTCGCCCTCGTCGCCGTTATCGCCCACATCACGAGGACCGACCTCGTCACCGTTATCGCCCACGTCACGAGGACCGAACGGCATCCATCCCCATAATCACTACCTGCCGAGCTCGCCGATGAGATCCATGACCACGACAGAGGGTATCAAGAGAGACGTGAGAGCGTCTAGGTCGGCTTCGACGTCCTCCATACCCGGCCCACCCCCTACGCCCCCGGAGAGGTTCGAGAAGCCACCGCTGCGAGACCGGTTCAGCTTCAGCATAGGGAGGAAGAAGAGTTCGCGGTTTCTGTCGTAGTGCGATAGGCCTTTTGGATGTCTATCTGGAAATGGTGGTGGCGGTCTCGAGGCGGTGGAGGAGTGCTCCAATTGTAGTGCTAGAAGTCGATCTAGCGTGGGGAGTAGATGCAGTGTAGAGGGGTGAGGGAGGGATGGACAACATCGTTGTATAGATGCACACTGCTTGCTTGCTTGCTGATGGAGTTGTGTGTAAAACCTACATTGCATGGTCGAGGTGTGAGAGGAGTTGTTCAAAACCGCCGCGCCCTTATTCGATTCTTTTCTGGTCGTGGTTGGTGTATATATGCAGGTCTAGGGGAGCGGAAATGAACAAAAGTAGAAAGCAAAGTTACTGAAACGAACAACATGTTCCCTGAACTTCGTTGTGAGCACTGCACTCCGAGTCAATTAAATACAATCGGCAGCTAGGGACTTGCGGTTGCCGGACGGTTAGAAGCACTGCAAGATACCGTTGACGCCTCAACAACCGTAAATCCCCGATTCGGCAGGAACCCTTTCCATGACAGGTACACGGGCGGGACATCTGTTAGAAGCGGTAGTAGAGCGTTCGTTGAATTCTTACATACCTAAGCATGTGCTTCACTAACAGAGGTACATCTGCTCCTTCTGCGAACCTTCGCTCCTTCCTTACTGATTCATCGTCCAGTCCTCTAAGCCTTCAAGTTCCGTTCAGGAGAGAACATATGCAGGTGGCCGACTGCTATGATAAGAGCCATCCATAGTTCAGTTCTGTCTCAAAGCGGTTGGCTATGCAATGAGATACTGTACTGTACTAATCATTTATTCGGTGTGTTGGATATTTTGATGAAGATAAGTCATATATAATAGTACAATATAGTGTCGCTATTCTGCTTCTTGAGTTAATATAGCGAGCTGGTTTAAATGTTCTGTCAACAAACCACAAAGCTAGTACTGTGCAGTGATGGAATGTCTACCGGTACTTGTAGACCTACATCCATTCACAGGACGGAAAGCAGAGTGATTGTACCACTCTGATAGAATGAATTACGCAATCCTGCCTCGCAATTCTGATCATCGGATATCACACAACCGTCTCTCCCGCCCCTTTCAGAAAGTTTCCAGTCTTCATCACCCATCATACCCCGGCGGTGATATCAAATTACGTTACTTATTTATATATCATGATCTATCCGGTGCATTATCATCCTCCTTTCTTTCTGTTCTTGTCAGCCAGCCCACGAGGTACTGTAGTTTCGATCGAACCAAAGGACCTCCCTAAGATATGTATAATTCGACTCCAACTGCTCTACAGCCCCTTTCAGTTCCTGACTCTCCCCTCGTTTTCCTCTTCCCCTCTTCTGTCTGGCCTCTCTCCCTATCCCCAAATCTTGTCGACACCCAGCTTCCCTTTTCTTGGTGTGATGTTCGACTTCAACCAAAAGAAGATTTGCTTAACCAAGCACCAGCTCGTATATTATTATCAGTGTGTTGACGATAATCAGCGGTACTAAACATGACAAAAGCTTAAGTCAGTAATGGTGTATTTGCTGGGTTGTTAACCATCGTTAGGGTGTAAACGTACCCCTCATCAACATCCGTACGCTCGCAATCAGGTTCATAATTTTGGCCTGGACGGAGGCATCTGCGCTTTGGCCGAAGGCTGGGTCGTAGGAGGAAGGGGAGAAGTTAACTGTTGAGAGAGAGAGAGAGGAGAAGGTTAGCTGGTGATCGGGTCTGCAAGGTTGCTTGCTTGCTTGTGCGCTTGTGCGCTTGCTTGTCTGCTGTTTTGGGTGTGGTTTATGGTTGGAGGGGGGAATGAATGGTCGTGGTTGTTCCTCCTTCTCTGTCAGTCCCAGTGTGCCCTGGGGCATCATGAACCGAACAGGTACGGTATGTATGTCCTCGCCTTGCTCGCCCGCTCACCGGCCCCAATCTGTGTATTTGTCCGTATGTCTGCTGGCTGGCTGGCTGGCGATTTATCCAGTCCAACCCAGTCCAGCCCAGTCGAACCAAGTCAGAAAGCTTGGAACCGCCTGACCTTCCCCTCCCCTCCCCTCCCCCCCAACCTATCTTCTTCTCATCTCTCCATCCGCGCATCCCATCCCATCTCCATCACCAAGCAAACACCACATCCCACCCATCTCCCCTCGACGGAACCCCACCACAGCCCCAGAGCAGAAGAACAGCAGCAGAACAGCAGCGCGACAAAGCAAGCAAGCAAAGGACGTAGGGGCATAGGGCTACATACTCCTAGCAAGAAACCTATCCTCAGAGAGGATGGCAATAGCGTTGATCAACAGGCAGGAGACATAGATCAGGTTTCCGAAGATCAACATTTTGATGGACGGAGTCGCCGGTCAGCTGGCCGGTCGGAAATACTAGCTAGTAGTGTAGTCTTTCGTCGGCGCGCGCGCGCAATCGGTCGGTCGGTCGGTTTTGGATTATTTCGAAGTGGCAGGGCAATCGGCCGTGTGTCTCGATGGAATGAACTGGAAGCGGGACTCGATAAGTGGAAGTCCACTTCAATGGACCTTAATCCGTCGATGGGCGGGCGTAGAGGTATTATCTGCGACCTCCGGCTCTCCTGTTCGTCGTGCGTGGTCAAAACTGTCGTCGTTGTATTGGTAGTTGTGTGCAGTGAGGTGTCGCAGACGTGCGTTGCCTATGCCGTGCCAGGAGTGATGACCGGACAGGGAGCTTTGGTTGCAGGCGGGCTCGGCGGGTTGGCGGGCAACACTCAAGCTGTCATGTCACTGTGGAGCAGTCTGTCATGAACTCGAGGGTTTTGGGCAGGCACGGTAGGCAAGGGGTGGTAACGTACTTTCCTTCGATGGCTGGCCAATCAGAAGAGGGGGTGGGTTGGTGTAAGCCCCTATTCTCGACATAGCCACGAGGCTCACTCTACCTACGTACTACAAGTATAATGTTATCACACCATCATGTCCTTTTTCAAGTTCAGAAAAGACAATGGTCACGAATGTGCATTATCGACTTGAAAACTACCTCTTCTCATTCTCCCTCCCACTAACACTATCATCTCACCTCTCCTATACTACTCAAGTAACAATATCCAAACACTCCTCCTCCTCCTCTTCCATTCCCAGTTTCCTTCCTCAACACCAACCCTTTATTGACCGATGTGATTAGACCAAAAGAGAGAAGACCGACCCTCCCAAGTCCAATCCAACCAACTGACTACCACTGCACCAATAAGAAAGATATATACTACAAGTTAAAGTTTTGAAACACGCAGAGCGCCTGCCATGATTACAGGTTCTCACTCACTTACTTAAACAGACAACAGAACAAAACAAAAACAAACTTAACCGGCCATAACGTCCCCATTTGACCTTCCTCCTTTTCCAACTTCGACACTTCACCCAACCTAATCTCATCTCATTCTTAACGACAATAACAATGCAGGAAGCAGAACAAGTCCAAGACTAAAAGCGATGAACAACGAAAAAAAAAAAAGACGGATGAAGAGGATAATTGGGTATTTACGCTAGTAATAGAGAGACGAACAACAAAAAGAATAGGTCGAACTGAGCCGTTGGGAACGTAACAAATACTATCCTATCCCAACCTAGCCCGTCCTAATCCAAGCCTTCATGAGTACAGTATGAAAGAAAAAGAATACTGATGATAACAGAGAACTTGAAAACAAAGTGCACGTTGCCTGCCTCTGGTGTGTCTACCGTCCCAGGGAGAGTTAGAAGCGATGCCACCTGACGATATATCCAAGTAGCGATGCGTGATGGTAGTAGTAGGATTGCCAAATTTGGATGAGAAAAACAGTTGGCTGTGACCAGGGCCGTGCCGTGTTGTGATTATGCTATGTAGGTAGGTTGTAATAGGTAGTCGAGGAGCGTGTTTATTTATTGCTTTCTTCTTATCCAGGCAGCGAGCGGATGATGCGCGATTGATTATTCTTGCTCTGTATCACTTCCATCCAGCGTGTCAACGTCACCGTTAGAGGTGTTGTCAGTGGCACCATCGGTGTCAGCTTGGTCCAAAGACCCGTACATCGCCTTGTACCGCGCGAGCTCGTCCATTTGTCCCTTGAGAGTGCTGAGAACATCGTTCATCGGCGCCCGAAGATCGTTCAGCTTGGTGATTGGTCCGCTGCCGATTGCTATGTGGCGAACAGCGAGCGAAGTGATGCATGTCTGTGAATAGAAACATTAGTCTTTGAAGCTATCGGGAGGGTCTCTCTGCTTGGGCTTAACATACCTCGATCCGGCTGATTTGGTGCTCCATAAAGTTAAGAAGAAAGTGGTCCGTAACCTCTCCCGCCCTTTGCTTCATGCGCTCCAATAGCTCGGTCTCTGGTGCCTGAAGTCCGCGGGCATTAGGCTCCTCGAGCGTGCTGCACAACATTTCAAGGCGCAGTGCAACACGCCACAACCCCCAGATCGTCTCCGGCTCGAACTGTATCTCGCTGTCGGGATGCATAGTCGCCGGCTTGGGCGCTGCAAGGGCGCCAGGGGGCTGCACTGCGGCCGGGTCCTGGGTACTCTCCGCATGGGCAAGGTGTTGTTCCGTTCTGCCCACAAGAGCATGAGGATATACTGAGTATACGAGCTCAGGATTCTCAAGACCCTTGAGCTTCTTCTCGCCCATGTCCTTGACTTCGAACCCTTGACTGCTCAACGCCCGGAGCTCAGCCCGGATGGCCCTTGCAGTAGGATCATCCTCAAAGTAGTCCTCATCAACATCAACCGGCTCCTTGTAGGTTTCAAGGCATCGATGAATCTCCGTAATGAAATCCGACGACACAGTAATCTGCCCTCCGTCAGCGACAGCGGAGATACGACTAGCCTTGTTCACCATGGGCCCATAGTAATCCATTCGTCTTGTGACCGGATCTGGCTCAGCTAGGGGCTCGCCCCAATGAGCACCCATCCGAACTGAGAGACCTCTGGTGATGAGATTGTTGTTTCGGTCATAGGTGGGCTGACAGCTGCTGTTACTTAGTACTTCAGGAGGCCAATCCACTGTTAGCAGTTTCATTTGCACGGCAAAGCACCACAACAAGGCAGACGTAGCCGTGGGGAAAGAAACCATAAATGCGTCTCCTTCCGTCTTGACTTCGAAGCCACCAATCATCCTGAGCTGTCGACGCATCACATCGTTGTGTAGCTTGATCGCCAACCTCATGGCTTCGGGATGGTTTTCCCATAGCTGCGTCGAGTTCTTGATGTCGGTGAACACGATGGAGAGCTGGCCTGTTGGAGGCTTGACTTCCGCATCAAGGCGTATGAGATTAGAGTCCAGGGGTCCTTCGGCCCTCACCTTCCTTCTCTTGTTCCCGCTCGGCGGCGCATGACTAGGATCATCTTGCGGCATCGAGAAAGCAGAATTAAACTGTCCCTTGAATCGCTGCGCTTGTCGTTGCTTTAGGTTTGCGACGCCAATCATCATGATCAAGAGCTTGTTGGTTGACCCATAGGCTATCGCGAGGTCGCGAAGCTTCTGAGACGCCTGCATCAAATCGCTGCGACACTCACGCGCCACGTCCACGATGAGCTCTGGCCGAAGATACTCCCATAACTCTTTGCTGGCAATGAGCACCGTCTCATCTTTGTCGTCAATGGTGTGCTCGGTGATGTCAGGCGCTGCCTGCACCGCTGGTAACAGCTCGGTATAACCGAAAGCACGAGACACGTTGAGAGCATCGTTTAGTCGTCCATTGCGCGAAACCCAGCCTCCGGCATTTCGAATGCGACTGCGCTCAACTGGATCCGCCGGGTCATGCTTTTTGGTCAGCATCTTGAAGGAACCGTTGGCCTGGATGAGCATTCCCTGCACATCGCCAACGTTGGCAACGTACAGTTTCAGCTCGCTCAAATAAGCAACGGTGGCCACACAGCCCGAATTAAGGTCTTCTTTGGTCAGAACCGTATGAGCGTAATTCCTGCCAGGGTGCGAGTCAAGCCCCCTTTCGTCTGCGCTGTTAGAGAGGCTCATCAAAAGCTTGTTGACCGACAAGAAAGTGCGTCTCAAGGCATCCACCGGAGTCTCGTTCGGCTTCCCCTTGACCTTCTCAAGCTCCAGTATGAAAAGTCTGCTAAACTCTTCATACAGAAATTTGGCAATCTTCGAACCACCAGTGCTGAGCTCCTTGCCATCGAACAAGGCCACGAGCGTATCGGTTTCCACAGAACCCAAGCGAGGCACGACGAGGTCGAAAAGAGACAAATGCTCATTTTTGCCCAGCGTGTCGGCCATACCGTACGGTAGATAAGCACCGGCCTTCATTTCGGAGGTTCTGACACGGCGGTCTTCGGTTTGGTCAGGGATGTTGGGTAAGGTATGGGTTACTTCCATCAACCCAAGCACACGAAGATTCATCAGCTTCGAGAAGTCTGTATCGGCAAAATCATCGTCTCTATAGCTCTGTGGTTGACGGTAATTGTTCTTGATCTCCAATCGCTTGTTGCCAGAAAGGTTCAGGTACCGCAGATCGCGGTTGAAATTCCAGTTCCAATCGTAGGGCACGTTGGTAACGTTGTACTTCAGGTTATTGCTACTACAATCCAGAACCTGAAGCTTCCTCGCCCTCGATATTTCAGCCGGTAGGTTGATAAACTTGTTGCCGTTGATATGCAAAGTCTGCAAGAGACAGTGCTCCTCAAGGAAGTCCTCTGCAGGCAAACTAGTAAGTTCATTGCCAGAAAGATACAACTCCACGAGCTGAGGCCAAGACCTGATTGTCCCTTGGGGCATGTCGCTCAAATCGTTGATGGAAAGGTTCAGAACCCGAAGTTCAGGGAGGTGCTTGAGCTCCTCAAAGACGTCGTCATCTAGCTGGTTGTCCGCAAGATAGAGGTTCTTCAAAGATCCCGAAAACGTGTGGGTAAATCGGTAAGACAGACTGGAGTCTTTCCTAGGACCGTTGATCGGGGTTATTACTCCAGTGCTGCTCTGCGTCGTAGTTCGTGACACTACGGAGGTCTTGCGCCCTCCCTTGCCATACAGCGATACCATGGAGCTCTTCCTATTGTCGGGTCCTGATGGCACGGGTGAAACGGCAACGCCGAGGAGTGTACTAGAAGCCTGACTAGGGCGCCGCGACGCATCCCCATTAAGGTCGTCCGTACTGGGTGTCCGCGAAAGGAGCCCGTTCTTGTTGCCATTCGGGAAGGGATACGCACCCGGAGATGGGCTAGCTTCTCCTGGCGCTTGTGGCGCGCGCGAGGCGGGCTTGGGGAACTCTGTCAAGATGTTGGAGGATGCATTAAGATGTTCGAGCTTGTTCGCCCACCAAATCTCGTTCGGAAGTTTGCGTATGTTATTTCCGTGGACGTCTAACGTGCGGAGCTCCGTTAGGCAGCCGATTTCGGGAGGAAGCTCTCCTAGGTGGTTGTTCGCCATGCTGAGGTGGTCAAGTCTCTTAAGGTTACCGATTTGGTTTGGCAAGGAGACGAAGTAATTAGAATCGAGTATCAACCTCTCAAGGTTCATTAGGTTGTCGATTGATTCGTCAATGCTCGCTAACTGGGCATTGGACAGGTTGAGGATCTTGAGGGTGGGAACAGGTGCTTTGACTTCAAACTTGACGATCGGATTCGAGTTGAGTTTTAAGCTTCGAAGTCTCTCAAATGACCCACTAAATTTGGAGATCTGGTTGTGATCGGCCGATAAGATCTCCAACCGAGGTAGGTCAGAAAGGACGTCGATGGTACTGATCTGGTTGTATCTGATGTCCAACTCCCGAAGGCTGACTAGGTCCCTCACGCTCTCGGATATGGGCCCGGACAGTCGGTTGTTGGTGATAACGAACTTCTCAAGGTTTCTCAACTTCTCCAAGTTACCTGGAAGGTTGTTGATTGAATTGAAGCTCAGGTCGAGGTCGACGATGGTTTCCAGCTCACAGATGAACGATGGGAAGACGTCGAGGAAGTTGGAAGATATATTAAGTGTCCGCAGCGATTTATAGGCTCCAAGCGTAGGGGGTATACTGCGCAGACAGTTGTTGGCGAGGTTCAGCTTGAGCAGGCCTGTTAGCTTGCTCAGTTCGCTATGATCCAGATCCTGGAGGCGATTGTTTGACACATCTAGATAGGTAAGCTTGCTGGCCGTGGCGAAGCTCTTGGGTAAGGCCTGCGCTTCATTGTTGTTGTACTTGATGTCCCGAAGAGAAGTGCAAGCTTGTATGAAGTCTCTAGGGACATCTAAAGATAGGTTTCTGGACAGATTGAGGGATACGATCTCTGCTGCCTTGCGATATAACGGTACCGGTATGGTTATTAGGTTGCGCCCAGACAGGTCAACATGATTGAGCTTCTGGTTCCTGAAGTTGATGTCCTGTGAGAGCAGATGCATGTCGGCCTCCTTCTCCTTGAGGAAAACCCATCGACAGATGTAACTGTTGTCTTCGCGACCGATTTCGTCAATGCCATCCTTTTCTTGGTAACCTATCTGCTGGAATAGTCGTTTTTGTATTCTCAAGGGTTGTTCGGCGCTATTCAAGACCCTGAACAAATCGTGCTTCTTGATAAGGAGAGAGTAGCTGTCCTGAGCACCCGGAGGGAGATAAGTCTTTCTCGCCACTCCCATGATAACATCCTCAGCTGTCGCAGTCAAGGGCAGGGTGAGCGTAGTCCAGGTGCTATCTGACCTGAAGACACGAATGTAATAATTGCTTTTCTTCTCCTTTTCCTCGGTAGGTTGACGTGAGCTCAAGTCTTCATTTTCGACGGCCTGAGGGGCGAGAGACTTTTTGTTGTCGCGCACTGCCCAACTGTCCGGGGCAGCCCATGCGCCCTCCGGCTCTGTCGTGATCGGGACGATCATCTTTTCTGATTCGCGCCGCGTGGAAAAGCTGTTGTCCAGGGGTGTCATGGGCTGAGGCTTGGTCAAAATGCCCTCCATATCATTGAGGTTCGTATCGAGATGATAGACAGTTCCACCTCCCATGTGCGTGTCAGTGGGCCCAATCTCCTCGTCCATATCGTCTTGGGGCTGTTTGACGGAGCTCGTTTTCTTGGAGGTGAAGAGTTTCGTGGTGAATCCCGGCGCCGTCGTCTGGCGCACAAAGCCAGGGCGGACAGGAACAGGGACCTCTCGTTGCTCGCTAGGGTCCGAACCGTTGACAGATGCTGGGTAGGTGGATTCGGCGGCGCGGGAAAGGTCCTGTCTCGACGGGCGGTGTACAAGAGTGTGGCTCGAGCCACTCCTAAGGCTGGAGCCATCTTCCTTGTCTTTGTTGTGCCGGCGGAAGCGACCCAAGAGACCCTTTTTGTGCGACGGAGCTGGAGATGATGTTCCATCGGAAATACTGGTGCCTTTGAGTCCCCGCGACGGCCCTGTCCAACTAGGAGCAGGACTCTGTGCGCGAGATCGGGTGCCCATCATAGAGCTGGAACCGTTGCGGTGATCCCTAGCGAAAGTGGCTGCCGAATCCTCCCTGCTAAGCGTTGGCCTCAATGTCCTTGGATCCTCGTTACTCTTGTTGTGTTTATGATGACCCGGTAGGTGCACGATGGAGTGACCTGACCGGGCGGAAGACGATGTCTTTGGTGGGTTCTGGGAGCTGTCGATGTAACGATCGCGATCGGGGCCAGTGAGACTTGTTCGAACGGGTGCTTCGCCATAGCGAGCGATGTCCTGTGATTCGTGCAATGGTTAGTTACGACGAAAGCGATTACTCGTGTGATTATTACACGGATTGGTTTTTTTTTCAGGCAGGAGGAGTCCAGACAGGAGAATAGCAGGAAAGAGCGGATTTCTCGGGATTGGAGCTGGGCAACAATGACACCTCACTGGCAGGCTGTCGTTGTTATTGTGGTATAGAAGAATCCGCAGTCATTGCCAGGTTTGATGTGGTTGTTGTGAACTTAGCGACGGAAGATGGCAGGAGGGATCATCTCACCGCCGACATGTTGCAGGAAGCGTCAAACGAGCGTTGCGTTTGGAGCAAAGAGTGAACTAGACGGACGGCGGCCATTGCCAATGCTGATCCCACTGCCACTCATCCAATTCGCGATTCCTAAACGGGATAGCTCGGGGGTGGAGATGGATAAGAAAGAGAAGGCCAAAGATAAGATTTGGCGAGGCGTGGGAATGGGTACCTAGGTCTAGGGATACTAGTACTACTAGTACTGTATCACCAGAATACCACTTTTTCATCGAAGAGGGGATGGAGGAGTAAATTACAAAAGGAGACAAAAATAGAGAGAGAAAGAGCGAGAGAGGCTATACATACGTCGGCTTCTTGGTACAGAAACGGCACAACCTCGGGCGCAGGCACTGGGGTTCGCGGTCTCGAGGGCACGGGCGAGGCATCCCTATCTCGCCCGCCAGCAGTCGAGACGGAGCCAAACTGATGATCGGTGGCATTGGAGTAGTTGCGGTCCCGGTGGGAGCGACCGCTGCCTAGGCTGTAAGAGTGCGATCGGTGTTCCTTCCCCGTGGACATGGGGCCCGAGTGACTCGGCTGGGGCAGGCTAATTTCCGACGAATCTCGGCCAGGCCAATCGTCCCGATCGCCAAAAAACTGCTGGAGCTTCTGTAGCCCGCCCCGGGTCTTGGAAGTCCGCGACCCTTGGCTGCTCGCCGTCGTCGTGATGGAAGCAATCGACGGCCGCCGCTCGTCGTCGTAGTATGCCGAATCCGGAAACTCCATGCTGCCCGTCGACGCCTGCGATGGCCGCGCCGTCATGGGCCGGACCCCCGGCGACAGCTGCGATATTACCGATAGATTATCCGTAGAGTCATTGAAGAAGCTGCCCATGGACATGCCGCCGCCGTTGTTGCCCCCCAGATACGGCGCGTACTGGCCGAGGTTGCTAAAGGCGCCCCCCTGCTGTTGCTGTTGCTGCTGTTGCTGTTGCTGCTGCTGACTGTGCGATGATGACGTTCGACTTCCGCCGCCCGTGGTATCCAACATGGCCGCCATTTCACGGCGATATCCCCCCAGCTCGCTCATTCTGTGCTCGCGGATTGACGCATTGGACGGTGTAGTGGGCGACTGGGTCAGGCGCGATCCCCCCGAGCCCCCCGTGGGCGATACTTGTTGCTGTGGTTGTTGCTGCGTCGGCGTCTGCTGCGATTGATACGATTGAAGCGTGGCCTGTGACACTGAGTGCGACCGCGCCTGCGAATGCGGCGACTCGAAATCTCTCGATGACCTGCTGTAGATGGGCGGCCGACGCATGCACCCGTTAGTTTGAGCTACAGGAAGATAGGGCAAGAACAGGCTTGACATGCAAATGGGCGCGCGGAAGGGACGGGGCGGCAAAGAAGGACGGGGTTTCCGGATAGTTGCGGTGACAGGACAGGACTGTGCAAGCAAGACTGGGTAGGTATCCGTATCACAGAACCGCTCGGGGTCGTCGTCGGCATCACGCTGCGGCGTACACGACTCCCCCCCCCCCCCCCCCCTCACGAACCCCACCAGGAAAACAGACTGCCTCTCGCTTCAACTCACCTCGCAAATTGGGTGCCGTCATCCGTCATCAAACGCGTCGGCGCGGGCCTGCGCGAACCCTGTGAGGCGGACCGAGATACATTTTGGTCGTTTTGGCTGCTGCTACTGCTGCCCGCTTGCGGCGGCGGGGACGGCGGTCGTGTCGTCGAGCTGCTGGTCGGCGTCAAGGGAAATGGCTTCGCCGTGATGCTGGATCGTGCGCTGTCGGTGCTGGAGCCCGTCATGGAGCCGAAGCGGGAGCCGCCCTCATTTCTCGTCATTGTCACCGGCGGGAGGCGAGCGGAACAAAGGTGCCGACTACTAGGAGACCACAGCCATTCCACGTGAGAATGGGGATGGCCAGTGTTTTCAGGTCATGGCCTTGCCCGATGCTAAGATGGCGGACGTGTCTGCAACAACCAAGGATGGGGACGTTGAATCCCGACAGCCCGAGACGTTGCTGGCGATATGCTGGTGTGTTGTTGAGATGTTCAGCTGCTAATCTTGTGGGTGGCTAGGTCCGCGGCTGCTCTCTTTGCTGGGCCGGCAAAGTGATTCAACCGTCTTTTTTGCAGCGAATCGGAAATGGATCAGATGTCGATGTTCACCAGCAGGTGAGTAGTGGGCGTAGAGGTAGGGTGGTAGGTCACTGGCGTACGGGGAAAGGTAATGGAGAGCATGGGTGGGTGGACGGCGGACCGGGGGTGGTGGGTGAGAAAATGCTCCAGATGGTCCACCATCAGAAACTCGACAATATGTGTCCGGTCATCACTAGACACTAGTGGTCGGAATTTGGGGCTCCGTCAGTACTTTGGCAAAAGATTTGACGAGCGATTGGCCCCATGGCAAAGTCTGTAAAGTGCCTCAAAAAGAGCCAGAGGTACTCGGGTTTCTTGACCGAGTCGCTATGGTCGTGTAACGGTCCTGGACAGCATCACAAACACTGCCCTCTTCCATGAGGTACCGAGCGTGTGTGTGAGCCGCGTTAAGATAACAAGCCGGGCTGGGTCCGAAAGGTCCCCGGGCGGTAATATTGCCCATTGCAGACATGAGAAAGAAATGGGGGCTGACCAGCAAGTGTGAACATGAAGAGAGTTTACACTGTCCCTCTGGTTCTCTGGTTGTTGGTCAACCTCAGTCGGTTTCCAGGGCCCAAAGCCTTTCGGGGCTGCGGGTTGATAAGGTAAGAAAGTTGGCTGGGTTTCATTCAACTTTCGACTATCAGAGCCGCTTTAAGGAAACCCCCAATTGCTTTTTAGCACACATTTTCTCGTGTGGTTGAATATGACTTTCATTTGATAGATATGTTTAGAGTATCAAACAAAGAAGACACAAGATACAGAACCTGCCGGTTCGGGCTTGTACTACCACCCCCATACGCCATCTCAGCCCTCTAGCGGTACCGCTCGAATTATCTCGGTGACAAAACAGAACATTGGGCAGTTCCCATCGCCAGTGAGGTGCATCAGAGAGGTTGCTGTGCGCCAAAGCACCCCAAAATTATCCATGTCAAGTCGGTTCGGATGCCAGTGTCAGGGCACGGATGGTGGGCACATCGGTGAGCCGCAGTGTACATCGCTTTGCAGGGGCCAGGCCGGGCAGCATCAACTCCGCTTGGGGGGTGTGCCCCGCAACCCTGTCGGCGTCTCAAGGGCTCATCTTGCCCTTGTGAAGCTCACGATGTTCCTGTTTTAAAGTTTGTTCAAGTCGCCAACGTCCAGTCGACGGGCGTCTAAAATCGGTGAATGTCGCAGTATTAACGCTTGAAAAGGCCTACTTAATGCCTAGACTGTTACTCGACAGCTGTAGGGACCATGCAATGCCTCGAGGGTCTCAACGTGAGAACTGCATGACATGTACCTCTGTGCTGTGTAGCTTCATGGTTCCCGGCGCCCCGTTCGCCGTCGCTTGGTACCTCTACCCCGTAAAATAAGGGACCTTGCCTTATCATTAGCCCGCGGTTCAAAATAGCTACCCGAACACGTGTAGTGACGGGGTAGTTTAATAAAGTAGCCAGGCTTTCCGTTGTTGGGTAGCGGGATTGACCATTTCCACGATGTACCCCATCCCATCTTTTTCGTTGACTTTCCATCTTATTCATCTGCTCATCAAAAAGCTGAGGGTTGCTCACATACACAGTGAATCCGAGCCGATCCGTAGCTTTGCGCCAGTTCCTGGACATCTACACTACACGCTTTTTATACAGAGAGAGGGGGGCTTTTTGCCTTGGCATCCCGTGATTCGATCTGACGATGGACCCGATGAATGGGTTCCCTTCCCGTGTCTCGCCACAGGTAGCCACGTTCGTCAGAATGGGTCTACAGGAAGACAGCTGTAGGAGAGGAGGGGTTTGTGAACATGTCTCAAGTCTTTGGGTAAAGAGCAGCTCATATGCCCGCAACAACTCCACGAAGACAGCAGCTGGCAATGACTCGGAACACCTACCGAGCTGAGGGGAAACAAAGTCTGGCCGTCTCGAGTGCATGAGGGACGAATGGGTTGCGACAGTTAACGTTCGCAGATCATGTTTTGAAGAGTCGTAGCTTCATTTAGTTTCATAAAGTGGTAGTGCCGCAATTGCGGAGCAGTGAATCTGATATGTGACTTCGCATGTTTCTATCCTGAAACAAATGGAAACATCTACAAACAGAAGCCGTTTCTTCCAACTCCCTTCTAACCAGCGGATTACATGGCGACCCGGCAGAAACCGAGTATGTTTTGCGAAGCGAAAAAGGCCTTGGGGATAAAACACCGATGTAAGCCCATGGACAGGAGAAAGCCCCATGAAGCATCGAAGAGGAAGAAAAAAAAAAGGAAAAAAAATTGTCCAGTTCACAGATGTTCTGTCTGCTCCTCCCAGTACATGCCGTTCGTGTGAAAATCGGCGCGCTTGAGCCCCGTCGGTAATACTTCCGACGAACAAAACCCTCCAGGCTAAGGATCTAGTGACTCGGGGATTATTTTCAAGCGGGCTCCCAGAGGAACGGGCGTTGATCATCAAAGCTCCTCGAGATCCGATAGACTGGTTAGTGAAGAAATTGAGAGCTTGTCGTCATCCTCCTCGTCCTTGATTTGGTTGATACCATTTCCATTCGACTTGATGTTTTCGCCCTGCTGCTTTGCATCATCCTGATCCTTGGACTTGACCTTATCATCGTCCTCGATGTGAATGATAACATTGCCATTGGACTTAACATCTTCGTCCTCCTGCTTTGCGCTGCCCTGGTCCTCGTACTTGAGCTTATCCCCATCCTCGTGTTTCAACTTGCTCTCATACTCGTACCTGAGATGAGCCTCATCTTCATCTCTGAGCCCCATCTCATCATTCTGACTTTCCTCGTCTTCTTCGTCCTCATACAAGACGTGGTCTGCATCTTCTTCGTTCAGAAGCTCTCCCACCCATACGCTATCCTTCATGATATTCCTCGCCTCTTCCTCTGTCACTTCCTGATTCGCTTGCTGAATTCGATCCTCCATAATCAGCCGCACTGCCAACTCTGGGACCAACACGGATTGTACGTATACCATATAGCCACGCTTCGACACCAAGCGATCTTGTACTGCTCTGTTCCGTAGCTCTGACGAGAAATTGTTGACTAGATGTTCTGACATAATTCGCAGACCGCGCATGCCGTAGTATCCAGGAGTCAGATTCCCATCGGATTTCAGTAGAGTCTTGTTTTGGCCCGACTTGATCTTGTTGCTAAACACGGTGGCGTAATAGGATTCCCCGCCGTTGAGAACGGAGCGAAGAAAGTCATAGTGCTTCTTTATCCGCTTGTCCATCACGGTCCAATCGATGTCGGGATATCCCTTCTCCAGCCATTCCTTATTGGCCGAATCCCTCTTGTGAGACTGGCAGAACTGTTGTTCTTGGTGAAGAGTCATTCTGGGATGCTTCGCTTTAAACCCTTCGAAGAAGGACTTATCGACTTCCTCGTCACACATTGGGCAGAGGACAACTCGCGAGCTTTTGAATGTAGAGTCGAGGCTCGAAAGAGGTGAACCTGGCGATCCGGGCATCGTGGTATCTGCTGCTGCACGGTCCGATGTTTCATCGTCCTCCAAGTCATAGCCAGATGACATATCCCCCGTCTCCTGAGAGCGCTTGCGTGGTGGCTTCGCCCGCCTTATCTTGCGCTTCTCCATGGGCTTCTTGATGGGCGAGACCTGGTCTCCTGATAGCGCATCGAATAAACGTGGAATACGGAGTTTGGGACTGGGACGCTCCAGTATCTCGACTTTTGTCGGCAGTTGCAATGTTGTGCGTGATTTAGTCGATGGGGTGCGAGTTTGTTGCTTTTGGGCTGCAATATGCTTCTTATTCGAAACCAGGGCATTGCTTTTCGCTGCTGATGCTTTGGCCTTGCTTCCATATGCTGTCTTGCCTCCGTATCCTGCCGTTTTCCTAGGAGCCCCCCATCGCATTATAGCGTCTATATTGGCCTTCAAGTGGCTACCCAACTCCTCACTCTTATGTGTCTGTGTCTTCGCCTTCTTCTGAGGTTGGTCGTCCTCGATGTCATCGTCGCTCAGGGGACCCAATGTTCGCTTCCTACTAGCCGACGCACGCGTGTTCCTTTTGCCATAGCCAGATCCATCTAGTGTCGTACCGGATACAGCCTCGTCCTCAGTCGTGGTGAGCTTATCACCATCGAGAGGTGACAAAGCAGGCTTCTTTATCTGTTGGCCTCGGATAAATGTCGGTTGAATGCCTCCCCTATTGGAAAATGGGTCGTCGTCGTCGTCGTCACTGCTGCTCACAGGAGGGTCATCGACGTTAACGGTCTTTTCAGACTTTGCGATGTCCCTGCCACCGCCGGTACTTTTTGGGAAGTCGTTGAATTTGGGAACTTCCGTGGCAAGCCAAACATCATCTTTCCTGGTGATTGGATCGTGACCATTGTCGCTAGCTGACTTGAACCTGGGAACAGACATATCCTGAGGCTTCTTCACTACCGGACCATCCTCATCGTCGCGGTCGATTCCCGGGAACTTGGGAATATACATATCGTTACTTTGCTTGGGTCCTGAACTGCCGATGTCGTTGACTGACGCTCTGAACTTGGGGACTGGTACGTCCGCGGCAAATGTGTCTTCGGAAAACATTGGGCCGTTCTCGGAAACCACAGGCCTTCTAAAAGTCGATAGAAGTGGTTTAAGTTGTTGATTCTTATTCAATCCAACGACTCGGGCGCGTTGGTCTTGGGTGTCGTTCATACGAACTATAACGATCGTGGGAAAATCGGTGTCTTGCTGGTTCTTGGGAAGGCTTGTTCAAGACTGGAAACTGAATTTTGCAGATAAGGCGAATAACTCCCACGTGAGTTGAAGATCAATCAAGACCGGTGCTATATCGTTCAGCGTAGAACTGGCCTGGGAAAATGCTAAAAGTTTTGCGGCGGATAGCAGAGAACCTGGATGCCGGATGTTTTCTGAATAAATGCCGGACGTTTTCTGAGTGAATGCAGGAATGGCCCTGCATATAACCTGCGCCGTGGTCGTTAGTTTTAAGATGACTGGTGTAGTGGAGTGTCATGAACAAGTCAAATACCTACATACCGAACTAGGGAAATCCCGAGTCGTTCACTTTCATCTCATTTTATGTTTTTCGAAGGGAAAACGCGACGGTGAGCCACGAATCCAAGCATAGGGTGAGTACTAGATGCAGTTTGAAAGTAGGACAACTCCAGGACAGGACGGGGACGCGTCCCCTCTCTCCCGTCGTGTAATTGGCGGGGCCGCGGGGCGCTCCTGCCCCCCCTGTCAACGTGCATGATAGGCGGCGCAAACAGCACTATAGCTCCAGCACATCACATCCGACTTGACTTCGTAGCTCCAGAACAACAAAAGCCATAACCACATTCGCGCACGAGAACGACAACTTGATCCGACGTCGATTTACGTCAACTTCTCTGAGTAGCAAGATCAACTTTCGATAACCTCGGGACTTGTGGCGCATAGACCAATCGACACAGATGGCGTCCAGTCGAAAGTATGCTGCCCTGCCGGACCTGGTAAGCCCGCATGCTCTGGAACTCTGCAAACGAACTGGTGGCTAACCACACCGCAACCCAGGATTCCGCGCCAGATATCTACGAAACACCAGAACTAACAGACGACAATTCCACAGTTCCGGTGAGCTGACTCGCAGCTATTCCATTCGGTCCAAAACTGACCATGTCCTAAGCCTACAACTGTGAGGTCACCCTCCGATGACGAGTTCGATGAGGAAGAGGATGATTCTGCCGCCATCTCCCGATCGCGTCTCCGGATCGATGCGGCCCGTTCGAGGTTCATGCCTGCTGCGGTAGACGCCAGCGACGTCGACTTCTCAGACCGGCTCAACAGCAAGAGGAAATCCTACAAGACTGCAAGTCGGCGGCAACGGATTCTAGAGGATGGCACCGAGGAGCTGGGCGACCTAAGCGATGAGGATGACGCAGAAAACCTGGCGAGAAAGCTTGCACGGCTAAAGCGCGAAATCGAGGAAGCCAAGGAGGAGTACGAGAGGCAGAAGGCAGCGGCAGAGCAGCCCAAAGCAGAGACGGTGGGCCAGGACGAGGAGGAAATCGAATCCCTGAGCAGGACCTTGGATGAGATGTCAAAGCTCGATGACTTGCTTGCGCCTAGAGCTACCGTCGCAGGACCAACCAAGTCTGTTCGCATCGATGAGGGACCGTCGGAAACGACAGAAGGCTTCGCGAGTTACACCGTTACCTATGCACCGACCTACGAGGAAACACATGCGCTAGCAAAGGCAGCCGACTTTGACCAACGGCTCGTCATCCTTGAGAAGGCCCTAGGGGTTGGGTCTCCAGAGATGCCCGAGTTCGATTCAAACGGCCTGCCGAGAGCGATACTACCCATTCTCGAGACTCTCCATAGTCAGGTCAAGACCTTGTCTGAGGCCTCAACATCCTCATTGGACAGCATCACTCGCAGAGTTCGAACCTTGGCACAGGAGGCCGAAAGTCTCGAGAAAGCGCGCAAGAATGCAAAGGCAGCTCAGGAAGCACTTGCATCGACAGGCGCGACGCCAGTAGTTGATCCAACTGCGGCCGAAGACTCGGAGCTGACGACCAAGATCAACGCCCTCTACGGGACCATCCCAACGATCGAGAACCTGACACCTCTATTACCCCCTCTGCTGGACCGTCTAAGGTCTCTCAGGGTGATTCATGCCGATGCCGCCACGGCATCTGAGACGCTGGCACGTCTAGAAGCAAAGCAGGCTGATATGGCAGGTGATATTCAACAGTGGAGAGAGGGCCTGGAAAAGGTTGAGACAGCCATGAAGGATGGAGACGCTGCTATGCTCAAGAACATGGACGTAATGTCGGGATGGATCAAGGAGCTGGAGGCGAAGATGGCCAAGTTGAACTGAACGCCATGTTTGTTGTGTCCAAGTATCATACCCAAGTCTAGGTGAAATGGCTATCACATACTCCATGTTACTTGTCACTGCGAGATTCCAACTGAACGGACACATCACTACGTAATTTTCTGTGAGATATTCCGGTGTGTTGAAATTTGAGGCTGAGACGTCTAGATTTAAACACCATTGGTAAATCTATACATACCTACACAATTGCAGAAAGTCGAGTATTCAAGTTACCAATTGGTACTTCTCCGAGATGAGAACCCTGACGACTCAAAGCTCCAAGGTTTCGTGGAGCTTCCATCTTCAATTGCAGGCCCACTCAATAACCAATCAGGTGGGTCCTCCAGCGACGCTTGGACCCATTCACGTTCTTCGATAAAAGGTTGAGTTCTGCAATCAGCAGAAATTTTTCCTCTTGCACACTCATTCCCAGGCTCTCTGGCAGCGACTCCTCAACGCCTGGCTTTAGTTTCTCCAAGTGGAATATCACGATGGCCTCGTGAAGACTGTTACTGCCGAGATCCAATGGGATCCTGCAAAGCTGTTATTATGCTTTGAGCAGCTGCTCTCGTCACTAGTGCGATCTGCACGTGACGGAGACAATTCGACGATGCGCCGGTCTTGAAGCCCAGAATTTCTGAGCGAGATGACGCATTTCCTAACGAAACAACCACCAGCAAATCCTCAATTGGTAAGTCTTCATCCCAACACGCCCAATTGGGTTTCCTACACCACGGCTCGGATGATGCATTAAATTATTTGCTACTCTGAAGTACATTGATGTCTCAATAATCACCAAGATCTCTGACTATCCAGCCACCAATCACTTCGTCTTACATCTTCATGATCCCTTTGCGTTCAAGAAGGCTAACAAGACACAGTTTTGGCAGGTTCTGATCCACAAATAACAATGAGCGCGCCGAAACCCCCAAAGGGTCACTTCAACATCCTTTACTTCGCAAGTGCTAGCTCCCACACGGGCAAGGATATGGAAGCTCTGCCAGCGCCGCTGCCCTTGCGGAAACTCTTCGACACACTCGAGGAGCGGTACCAGGGCATTCGGGAAACGGTGCTTGATCACAGCCTGGTCACGATAAACTTGAGTTACGTGGAGATGCCGAGCAGTGAGGATGAAGACGGCGAGGATAACGCTGTTGTTATACAAGAAGGGGACGAGGTGGCTATCATACCTCCGGTCAGCTCCGGTTGAGAGCGGGGGATACATACGGACACCGTCCATTACCTACGAACAAATAGAACGACAGTGTTTGAACAGGACAATATGTTGGTTGTGTGAAGCTTGCTGTTTCGAATCAAGTCCCGTTATAGACTCTAGACTCCTTTGATATATCTTCAGAGAAAGCCATCTGTTCAACCCGGTCCACGCATTCCATTCCATTGACCCCCACACTTGAATGGTGTAGTTGTGATGAACAACACCTCGCAGGACCATCATTATTTTGACATACACTGGAATGTTATCATTCCTTCTCAAGAGCAAAATACCTCTAGGTTGCGATCGGCCAGATGCCCCCCTCCTTCCGCTGTTCCCGTCGCTAATACCTACTTTAGCTACCGCCATCTGATACCTACCCCGCAATCACGCCCACGGTCAACTGTACGCGAACTGGAATGAGCTGTACCCAACGCTGCCGTGGTCACCAGTGGAGTAAGCCGTTAGCAGGCCAACCCTCGTCTCACCTCCTTACCTTAATTGCCTGTCCACCGGGCACCCCGTACGCTTCTTATTACACCGGACCCGGCACCGCAAAGGGGTTGTTATTACTGTAGTCCATCCTCCTCGTTGCTACCTTACCTCTCACTTGTAAACAACAGCACGAGAAGCTCAGAACATCACGAGCCCAACTTCATCCATACCCAAGACAAACAATCTCCATATACGCAAACCACCTCTCAGCCCTCCACCATCTCGAACCCGAAACCATGGCGTCATCGCTGAGAGAGCTCGAGGCCGATCCGGCCCTCTACATCTATACCTCCCTGACGGCCGGCTCGTCGCACATCGTGACGGCCACCTCCCGACTCGAGACCATCCTTCGAGCCAACCGCATCCCTTTCAAGGCCGTCGACATGGCCACAAACGACAAGGCGCGCATGCTCTGGGGTCGCCGTGCCGGCAAGGACCCTAACGGCCGTGTGCGAAAGCTGCCGGCTCTGGTCCAGGAGGGTTTCGTCGTGGGTGTAAGTTGTTGTCACACCACCACCACCACCACCACCGTTTTCTTCCCACTAGACCTCTGTCTTCTTTTTTAAACAATTTCGAAACTAACTTTCAATACGTACAGGACATCGTCGAAATCGAAGAATGGAACGAATACGGCGAGCTCAAGCAGCACGTCACCATCTTCCAAGACGAATTCACCCAGCCGCCCATCGGTTCCGTTCCGCCTAAGCCAAAGTACGGCAAGAAGAAGAAGCCTGCTGCCGAACCTTCCGCCGCCGGCGCCAGCCCGAGCGGTACAGCAGCGAGCGGCGTCGCATCACAAGTCAAGAGCGCGACAGAGTCTGCCGCCGCTCAGATGGCGCTGCCGATCCGCACCCTAGCCGAAGAAGCCGCCGCAAAGGCTAAGGAGAAGGTACAGGCTGCGACAAAGGCCGTTAGCAGTGCCGTGGAGCCAAAACTGGAGAAGAAGGAAGAGCAGAAGGAAGAAGACAACAAGAAGGTGGATGAGGATAAGGCAGAAGCTGAGAAGACGGCGGCACTAGCACCATCCGCGACTATCGAGCCCGCTGCCGCTGCAAGCAAGACCCCCAAAGCGGCGACTGTAGAGGACGAAGAGGACGCAGAGGCTGGAAAGATGACGACTACAACGACGACGACAACAGAAACAAAGCCAGAAGAGCCCGCGGCGACGACAACGAAACCAACAACAGAATCCCCAGTCACAACAACCAACCCAGTCCCGATCCCAACCCCCAGTTCCCCCGCTCAACCTCACCCATCTTCAGCAGCAGAGGCAGCAGGCTTTGGTCTCCAATCACCCACCTCAGGCGGGTGGAAGGACGACAGCGGGGCGTCGCGAACGGTGCAGTCGCCTACGTCGACGACGTGGCAGCCGACGGACGTGGACGCGCCGATTACCTCTTTGCAGGGCGCTCTGATAGCCAGTGCGTCGGAGGAGGAGATCAAGGAGATTGAGAGGGCGCAGACTATTAAGGAGGTTCCTGATGAGGAGGTTGAGGAATAGTGTACTTATGGGGTGACTAAACGGGAAGGGGAAGGATTGTAAGGTGGTAATTAAAGCAAGTATAATATTCTGTTGATATCCAGGAGGTAGCTCAGACATAATCAAGAAACCATACCCATCTATTACATACTCCTGATCTGAGTAGTCGCCACGCCAACTTCATGTTCTCCATCATCGTCTATGTTGCTTAATTATTTACTTATTCCTCTCCTTTAATGCACCCCCCGGATTTCTATAGACATATCCAAAAGGTAGTGTAGTCCCCATCCCGTCTCTCAATTACGTACATACGGCGCAGCGTGACAACGAACCGCATTATCACACCCCTTTCCCTCCTCCCATGCTATCCAAAATCATACCACCAACCTCCTAATCATACAACCCCTCATCCTCATCTCCACCCGCCTCCTGGAAAGGCGAAACGGCTTCCTTGCCCTTTTCATTGTCAACCGCCTTTCCCTTTCCCTTGCGGTCCGCGCCGTCATCACCCATCGTAATAGCCAGCATACCGTTTCCGTTCTCCCCGTGTCCATTCACCCCATTGGTAACCTCAGCACCCTCCTTCTTCTTATCCTTATCCTTAGCCCCCTCAAACATAGCCCTAACCTGCTCATAATGCTCCAACTCGCCCGCACTAACGGAGGGCACCAGTTCCCTGTGCGCATCCAAAAAGTCTTCTTCGGTGACCATGACGCTGATGTCCTCCTTGGTGGCGTAGTGGTCGAAGAAGTAAGCGGTGGAGACCTGTTTTCCCTCAGGACCGGCGGCGGCGTTGAGTTCCTTGATCTTGGTGTCGACCAGCGTGGCTTGGCGGGTGACGGCTTTCAGCATGGCGTCGGAGCAGAGGGCGTAGAAGTCGGCGCCGGTGTAGGTGAAGGGGAGACGCTCGGCGACGGAGCGGAGGGAGACGGTTGGGTGGAGGGTGAATCTGTTGGGAAGGGGGGGTATTTGTTAGTTTTTGATGTAAGAGGGGAAAAGGGGAAGGGGGAGAGGGAAAAAAAAAATACGTACTTCCTAGTCAAAGCCTCCATGATAGTCACCTGCTTGTCGTGCGTGTCCGAGACACCCAGGTACAACATCTTATCGAAGCGACCGGGTCTCAGCAGCGCCTGATCAAGCAGATCAGGTCTGTTGGTCGCACCAATGACGAACACACCTCCACCTTCGCCGCCCGACATGCCGTCGAGCTCCGCCAACAACTGCGACACGATACGATCCATCACGCCACCGCTGTCGCCCTGGTTACCTCTCTTGGGAGCGACGGAATCCAACTCGTCGAAGAAGACGACGCAAGGCCGGGCATCTCTGGCACGCTGGAACACCCTCCGCACGTTGGCTTCGGACTCACCAATGTACATGTTCAGCAGCTCGGGACCCTTGACGCTGAAGAAGTTGAGGCTGTACTCGGTGGCGATGGCCTTGGCCAGGAGCGTCTTGCCGGTACCGGGGGGTCCGTAGAACAGGATACCGGAGCGCTTCTTCATGCCCTTGGCGAACAGCTCGGGGCGCTCGAGCGGCAGCTGGATGGTCTCGGTGATGGCGTCCTTGACGTTGCCTAGACCACCGACGTCGTCCCATGTGACGTTGGGAATCTTGGGTGCGCCGATGGAATCGGCAAAGTTCTTGCGGGCGGCATCGACGGCGAGTTCGAAATCCTGCTTGGTCAGGCCAGAGGCGGCAGGCCCACCTGCGAGCTGGACGTCACGGAAGGTGATGCTGCCAGTTGACTTGGCGGTGAGCTTCTCGAGGCGGGATCGCTGAGCAACCAAGGCACGGTCAACAACGTCGACGAGATCGCCTGCTACGAGGGCGGCGGTCTTGAGAGCGATGCCACTGAGATCCACCTCGGGGTCAAGACCGATGCCGCGGTCGGCGAGGATGGAGCTGAGGATACCCTCTCTCTCTCGCTCGTCGGGGGCATTCATCTCCAACTCATGCGTGAAGAGGGCACGAATACCGTCAGGGACCTTCTCAACCTCGGTGGTGGTGGCAATCAAAACTCTAGCGTCGGCCAAGATCTCCTTGATGGAAGACACCATGCGGTCGGCAGTAAGGGCTTCAATATGGCGGACCAGAAGGACGCATGATTCGGGACCACAGCTCATAGCACGTTCAGCGCGCGATGTAAGGAACCCGGCTGTCTTGACATCGCTGCCACCTCCGCCGCCGCCATCGTTCACAATGTCATAGGCGTCTATAGCGAACGTGTGTAGACCGATATCTGAACACGCTTGCATGGCTGTGGCTGCCTTGCCGATATGCCTTTGCGTCGAGACAAGGAGGATGGCCAGTGGTGGCAGATTGAGATGAAGCGCGGGTTTACTGGTGGCGGCAGCCATGAGCTCGCGAAGTTTCCTTCTGAGCGATGAGACATACTGCTTCTCGGGCTCTAGTGTTTGCAGTTGAGCAGGTGACCCGGGGTTTTGTTGGTGCTTGGGAAGCTTCTTGATACCCAGGTAATACTGCCAGCTGTTTGATATCGTGCCCGGGACGCGGCCTGTAACGGATCCTGTTTGTTCCAGATGGGTGAGGGAGATGTCTACGCAGGCAATTCCGCCCCATGGGTCCTCTTCCTCCTCGCCGTCGACGGTCTCTGTGACGTCTTGCTTCATTGCTTGGACGTGACCAACCCTGAACCAGGCAACATCATCGTAATGCAGGCTCTGTCCAGGTCGTGTTGCAGCAATTAGACCCAAAACCTCATCGATGGCAGAATCCTCGCCAGGAATTGTACTCTCCTGAAGAGCCTTGCCCAACTGGGTGTCAATGGGCACAGCAATGAGATCTCCAGTCTTGAGAACTCGCAACCTTCTCTCAAAGTAGTGTTTCAGGCCAGCCATAACCGCAGACTGCACGTCCCTCTCGACCGCTGTAGGTGTCCTCACATGTTGCAGGATCACCTCGCGAGCAAATGGCGGCTTCAAGGATGAGCTCGTCTTGGATTGGGCTGCGACGCCCTTCATGATCGAGCTCGAAGGGCGCTTGATCGGTGATAGACGAATATACGGAGGGTTGTCCAAGTTTGCGAGCAGAATAGGAGAAGTATAAGCCGGTGGGCTCGCCTTCTGTGACTGCGCCTCAAAGAAGGACGAGTTCCGGCTGTCATGCCTAGAGTGGTGTATCCTGGTCGCTGAGCGGCTCGAATAGCCCTCAGGCAGGCCGAAAACCCTCGCGGGTCGCCAGTTGATCTCTTCTGCTTCCTGTTCCACAAAGCTTCCCAGTCCAAACGCGCCGAGCCCGTTAGAGGGCGGTTCAGAGGCCGCCTCAACTCGTACCCAGTCTCCGGAGAAGCAGCCCACCCTGGTAAGGTCTCTCATATCCACATAGATGCGCGCTTCTTCGTCGTCTTCGGGCGTAGGTTTAGGGTGGAGCAGCTCAGGTGGGATAGGCTTCATCAATCCTTGCGCCTTGAAGAGCCGGCCACGAGGTCGGTCTGGTCTGGCGGTTGTGGCAGTATAACTTGAGATAACTGACCCAGGACCATTGATCTTCCTGCCCCTGACGGTCATAGGGGTACCCGTTCCTATTGTAGATTGGCCGGTGACCGTAGTGGGCAGAGAAGGGACTTGAAGGGATATTATTTCGTCCATGGAATCGTCCGACAGGTTGTCATCCTCTTCCCCAGCCTGTGGCTCGAACTCGGTATCGTCTGCGTCTGTTTCGGCCGTTTGGGCATCGGTCTTGCTGTCGCGATCTTCCTCGGCCGCCGAGTAGTAGGCATCTTCGTCGTCTTCGGCCACCCCGTTCAGTTTACGGCCCTGTTTTTGTACTGGCGCAGAGTTACGTTTGCTCTTGCTTGTGCGCGTTCTCGACACAATGATCTTTGTAGTAGGGGCGAGAATACCCTGAGCCACAGGTTCGCAAAGCGTTATCCTTCCTGGGTTTGGAGGTTGGTGGGTAACTGGGTGAGGTGGTAGTGGCAACGGGAAGAGATCGCCAGAATGGACAATCTTTAAGGTACCGAGGGCAGTGCGCAAAGCAGCTGTCAAGTGTTCCTCAGGGGTAGCATCGGCACGAGCCTTGCCCTTGCCGTTAACTGGGTGTTCGCGGAAGAAGGTCCCCTCCCCATTTTCCAGTCTCTTGGCCAATTCTCCATCAAGGCTCACGAAGACGGTATCCAGCTCAATGGCCGAAACATCCAAGATCAAGATCTCAATGCCACCCTTGTTGTTGCTGGAGAGCTTCGAGGGCGCAACCTGCTGGAGGTGTGTCGCGAAAGACTGGAGGGCGAGCGATGAGGGCGAGAACTGTACGGTGGACGGCGCAACGGTGGAGGATCGTGTGACGGGTATAATAGACCAGTTGTTGGCCTCGGGGGTTTGGCTCGGTGCCCAGGGAGCGATTGCGACATGAACGGTGTCCTGGCTGTCTCCATCTGTTAAGCCAGAATGGCCAGTTAGTCAGAGGTCATGATACCAGGCAAAACAAACCGCAATAGGGGTAAACAGGTTACATACTAGCCCAGAGATGGGGGAAGAGGTCGGCGAAGAGGTCGGTAGCAATAACACCAACGTCGCCCTTGACATGAGCATCGAGGACCAATTTGGCCGTCAAGGCGGGCTTGTCCTGTCTGCGTCTTCGGACCCTTTTCCTGCTCGAGGCAGGGGTGGAGTTGGGGACGGTCATTGCAGAGGTGTGTCGGTGTTGGTGTAAGACAGAGGCACGGCAGCAAATCGGAGCCGGTGCTCAAGACTTGGGATCGAAGATGGAGTGATCGGTCGGTCGGCGCAAAGTGGTCGGCTCCTGAGAGTGAGGTGTTGTGGTTCGGTTCGGTAGTAAGGTATAATTATTATTTACGGCCCATGCCGGTCGAAGTCCCCCACAACTAGTGACACTGTAGACTGCCGTGTACACCGCGGAAGTGATTTGGAGTTCAGCTGCAACGAAACACGGCGGAGACGATGCCGAGCAGAAGCCAGGGGCGTGTGGCAACCCGGAAGTGAGTGGCTTGAAAGGGGAATTGCGATTCGGAGTACAGTCGATTATGGAAAAGATGGCGTCGCAAACACCAAAAGAATTATCCGGACCAGCAGCGCGTGGTCTGGAGAGAGGAGATGCTGTTCCGTTCGCTACATGTTCGGTTCGGTTGAACCCAAAATGGCCAGCGCGGTCATTCGCTGGACGCTGTCTCCCCGGCCACTCCCCGGCCATTCCCCGTCTTCAGCTGCGGCTCCTCCCTCCTCTTTGGCCGAGGCATATGGCCGGCGGCCCGCACAGCGGTAAGGAGCTGTTACGTAAAACAAGGGTTAGGGTTGGGTGAGTATCTGGAGACCGTAGCAATCTCTAAGTATTAGTAAACCAGTATCACTGCTTCGATTTGGATGTTTGTTTGCGGTAACATCATGGGAGTGACTCTGGATTCTGAAGACCGGAAAGTCCATTCTCAGCTGAAGCATTGGATGAAAGCGGCCCAACTCCAATTCCAGTGTATGGGGATCCACATTCAATTTTCCTCTTGTTTCATCTCTATTTTGGAAATCCTCCCAGTCGTTCTCACAGCAGACGAGTCGTTAGGGGTCTCTAAACCACACGTTACTCCTAAGCTTTTTAAATGTCTCCAAGTTGAAGACCAAAGCGTTGATAAGTTCAGGTGCCTTGGACTTGTCAGGGTTCACTTGGCGTGAAATAGCATGGCGTTCCCAGCAAGCTGGATCTCCACACTTCTCACATGTCTCTCCCTTGTCAACCCCACATGGCCGCCCACAGCTGCAGTGTGACGCACTTTTCAACATTTGGGCACTTTCCAGACTTTCCGGACTTTGAATTGGGAACAAGAACTTCGGGGATCAATTGGATGTTTTGCTTCAACAGACAGAAGCATAACATCACTCCTAAAGTGTTTCTTTTTCCATACTGGTGGCCCAATTGGATGGCTAATGACCTACCAAATACCTAGTGGCATCTCTAAAGGACGACAGATTGGTCCAAGGTTCTCTTCACTCGATTATGTATTCGCTTCGGGTTTTCTATCAAGCATCTGTGAGTGATGTGACGGAATTGCAGTGATGGGCCATCTTCAGTTGCATCGTTTCAACTTTCCCAAAACGATGGACACTCCTGCCAAGCAAAACCGGCTTTGTGTCCCAGCTATGCACTCATACATAGTACAACTTACTCCCTGAACCCCAACCCTCTCCATCACTTACACTGTGCATCGCCTCAAAGCTTCCCCCTTCCAGGCGAACCATGGCAGGTTTCCATCATGACGTTGATGGCGCAACACTCGGACGGCGCGACACGGAGGAAGTACTCCTTCTGCGGTTACACTAGAAATATTTGAGTTGTCTGTTTACCTCTTCAACAACAATCTTTCCTTGTCTGGTCTAAACCCAAGACCATCTTCAGGCTTTTTTTCTTCCTTTTATTGCGATCCCTTCAGAGTATCGTGTCTTTATATTGTTGAGCGCCCAACACATATTCGGTGCAGCACCATGCCATTATACCTTTCTCTTATCTTTAAAGAACTTTTGGACAAGTGAACAACTTCAGCAATATTTGGTCGAATATCGAAAGGAACATCCTCAACCGCCATGTCCGTCGGGGTAAACAAGCTGCCCTGTGAGGGCTCATCCGAAGAAGCAGTGGTCGAGTTTACCCATCAATCAGAAAAGCTGTCCTACCAGCCGCCAGGTAGCCCGGACAACAAAGGTGTCGCCGTCGAAGCCATCTTTGTCGCACCCCAAGACCCCGTTATCGTCACGTCGGATGGAAACCGATTACCCGCCGTGCCGGCGACCGAAGCCTACAAGCTTAACGTGTTGAGGCACGAAGCCGAAAGACACGATGGAGTTAGGGTACATGTTAGGGAAGCCAGTCGGCCGCGCGATACGGTCAAGGAAACAGAAGATTCAGAAGGAGACAGAGTCCTCAGTTTTCCCCGCGAAAAGGATGAGAAGAAGCGCTCGGACTCGACCGACGGCAACCTCAAGAGGTCGATGCCTCCTTCCTCTACGCACCCTCTGTTCCCGCCCTTGCCGCTCTACGGCCCGTCATCGCGCTGGCGAGACATCCACTGTCTGCTGTTTCGCTTCACCTCCTTCTTCCTCAGTCTGGCATTCCTGGGCGTCATTGTCCTAGGCTCCCTCTTCACCAGCATACCACCCGCATTCCAGTACATATGGAAGCGGCTGAATTCCAAAGATCCAGATGCCGACCGACCATTTTACAAGGAGGAGATTCGACGGAAGCAATTGCGAGAGCAACAAGTCCGCCGGTGGAGGCGCAGGAGGTCGGCGAGCCACCTCGACCACGAAGACAGTGAAGATAACGACGAAGGCGATAGTGACGTCAAGGCCGTGGGTCCCGACCCCATCGTGTGCGACATAGGCTTCTATGCCCGCCGTGTCGGGCTTGATGTTGAGACTCATCTTGTCGAAACCGAAGATGGGTTCATCATCGAGCTTTGGCATGTGTACGATCCCGAAGAGTACACTCCACTACCCGAGGAGGAGCGGCGACACAAGGGCCCCGACCTGTTCACAGGCAAAGCCAGGAGGGAACCAGGCCAAACCAAGAACGACAAGAAACCCAAGTTCCCCGTCCTTCTTATGCATGGCCTCCTCCAATCCTCGGGCGCCTACTGCGTCAACGACGAAGACTCGCTTGCCTTCTTCCTCTGCAAGTCCGGCTACGACGTCTGGCTTGGCAACAACCGATGCGGCTTCAAGCCGCGCCACGTCTTGCTCGAGTACTCGGATCCGCGCATGTGGTGCTGGAATATTCGTCAGATGGGCGTCTTTGACCTGCCCGCCCTGACCTCGCGTGTCTTGTACGAGACCGGCTTCAAAAAGATCGGACTGATTGCACACTCTCAGGGCACCACCCAAACATTTGTTGCCCTAGCCAAAGAACAGCGACCGGATCTGGGTGAAAAGCTCACCGTCTTTTGCGCCCTCGCGCCGGCGGCGTATGCGGGCCCCTTGATCGGCAAGATGTATTTCAAGTTCATGCGCGTCATCACCCCCGCCATGTTCCGCATGCTGTTCGGCATCCACGCCTTCATCCCCTTCATGATGACGATGCACTCGCTGCTCCACCCGCACGTCTACGGCTGGCTTGGGTACAAGGTCTTCTCGTTCCTGTTCAACTGGACCGATCGCCGCTGGGACCGGGACCTCAAGAACAGGATGTTCCAGTTCGCGCCCGTCTACGTCAGTGCCGAGTCGATGCGATGGTGGTTGGGTAGGGAGTGCTTTGCTAAGCACAAGTGTATCCTGGCCACCAAGGAGGAATGGAGGGCAGAGGAGAAGGAGGATCGGGAGCTGGATAAGCTTGATAAGGAGGAGAGAAGTCGGAACGAGAAGAAGGCCGACAAGATTCTCAAGGCGGCAGAGCGCGATATGGAGGGCAATAAAGAGTCGGAGAAGTCGAAGCAAGCGGCTCGCAGGATGAGGCCCAAGGGCTCAAGGGCTTGGTACAACCACCAAGCACCGCCGTTCGCCCTTTGGGTGTGCGGAAACGACGCTCTGGTGGACGGGACCAAACTCCTCAGGAGGTTTGATCGCGGACGTGAGCCGCATGTGAAGGTGGTCCACAAGAAGGTCATCGAGGAGTATGAGCATCTGGACGTCATCTGGGCGATGGATGCCGTGGACCAGGTGTTCAAGGAGATCAGGGAGGTGTTGTGGAAGACCTGCAACGCCAGAGATCTGTGCCGTGTTCCCGAGGGTTGCGAGGATGTACCGGCCTGGGATCCGGCCGGAAACGAAGATACCAAAAAAGAGGACGATGATGATGGGATGGAGTCGGATTCAAATTCCAGCAGTGGCGATGAGGATGAGTCTTCGTAGACTGGGGACCTGTTCAAGTTACTGTCAGGTGGTTATATGATACCCTGGAGGATTGGTTACTGTCAGTGGGCGGTGATGCAAAACCAATGGGATGTTTTGCGTCGACTTTGGATTCGGGAAAGGGATAGGAGTTATAGGATGCGTATGGCTTATACACGGGGCCAGGATAGATAAGATCTGCTTAATCAGTATACATTACTTAATCAAACACCAAGGTATCGTTCGTGACTTTGGGGTTCTGGCCGCTTGGTTGCGGGGCATCAGACGGCAAGATCTGAACGGGACGAGCCTAGTGCAGGAACACTTCGAGATCTCGCAAAGAATGCATGTGAAGGTGACTCGGGGGTGAAACAGGTGTTCCTGGACAATGCAGAAGACTGAATATCGGACAGTTAGGAGACAATTCGCACCAAGACATCAGTCACACAAGAAGCCAACCACGAGAACTGATTTCAGGAACAATACATTATCCGAGAGCCATCTTGGCAACACAGGAGTTGTAACCTCACTTTTTCAAGCAGCAACGGACCAGCGGATGCCGAAACCCGATAACTTATTTGGGTTAATCCTATTACAACTGAAGTCAACCAATGCGCAGCTCGAATGATGGGAAATACTATACCGCTAGTCTTCTATAGGAAGTAAAAATGATTGCCAAGAAGGCCACATGGGGCACACGACAGATCCATATTTCGGTCGTGACTTCCTCCGTTCTTTCCTGGGAGGGGAGGAGGGGAAGGAAAGAGAGGGATGGAAAGAATCATAAAAGTTTGAGACAGAAAGGGAGCTGCGCATAACAGTGAGACACTCCATCATCTGCTCTACTCTGCTCTGCTGGTTAAGTTGACGAGGGATGGACTCAGTCACACAAGAGCCTCCTCTTCTTTAACGTTCTGTTCAACAACAACACTGCGTTGTTTGGCGACGACCTCGATTTGCGGTTATTCCGTCCTCCCTTCGAGTTCACCAGTTCCAGATGGTACCACGGACATAGGTCTTTCGTCCTAATCTCTTCGGCGGTGAACAACCGGTTGATGGGAAAGGAGCATCTGATGCTTAGGGCGCGTTCGGGTCCGCGGTAGTGCAGTAGTCTTTGCAGTATTCGGGTCGCAGTAAGCATACTGCCTTATTGCCCTCGTGTTGCGTTCGGGTCAAAAACCTTATTTTCATGCAAGTCCTTGCACTGAGCTGCACTTCCTCCAATCTACTCCAAACTACCTCTTACCGCTTGAAGATCAGTCTTCAAAGATTATCGCGGGCCGCAACTTGGCAGAATCGGACCGCCGCCAGACAAAAAGCTCCGGATCGAAGACTTCTGAAAACATGGGGTTATCACAAGCTTTCAGCTCACGGCGTGGGCGTATTTTTGCCCTCACGGCCTTCTTGGCTCTTGTCATCCTTCTCGTGGGATATCAGACGGCGTCACCACTGTCTATCTACCGGCAGGACCCGGTCGTTCTTAAGCAACCTGAACATGAACAGGGCATTGGTCATGAACACCAGGAGACGGATGAAGAGAGTCATGATTTGACACCGCCACCGTTGGAGACATGGAACCATCACGAAGGAAACACCGGCATCCCCGCCAACCACGAAGATGTCTCTCCTCCAACGACACCTTCTGGAAAAGAAGACATCGATTTGGGCTTAGGAATAGGGACTATCGAAGTGGGCGAGGAGCCCAACAGTCCGGACGAGACTCAGGAGGTCTCTCCGACTGCTTCGTCGACTCCAGCCGAGGAGGAGTGTGTAAGCTTCGAACGGCTCCAGCGCATGAAACCCGGTCCCCTATCCGCCGGCAAGCGCCAGTTCCCCTACGTGCGCCCGCCACCACACTGTCGGACCTTCCAGCTTCCAGCTCTCGAGAAGCTCATCGAGCGCATGAGGACCGTGATCAAAGACCCGGATCTCTTCCGCCTCTTCGAGAACAGCTACCCCAACACTCTCGATACCATGATCAAGTGGCACGGCTATGCCAGGAACAGCTCCCCCTGGGACACGAACAATGGTGGCACATCCAAGTCCCTCGCCTCCTTCCTAGCCACTCCCGACGAAGCTCAGGACCCAGAAGAAGAAGAAGAATCCAATCCCGAAACCGACGAAGAACTAACCTACATCATCACCGGCGACATCGACGCCATGTGGCTCCGCGACTCCGCCTCGCAACTCTACTCCTACCTCCCCTTCCTCACCCCCTCCCCCGAAAAATCCTCGCTCGCCAGCCTCTGGCGCGGCCTCATCAACTCGCACGCCCGCTACATCGTCATCTCGCCCTACTGCCACTCCTTCCAACCACCCCCCGAATCCGGCATCCCGCCCACCCGCAACGGCGCTTACAGCCAGAACAACCCGCAACCGCCCTACGACCCGCAAAAGGTGTTCGACTGCAAGTGGGAGCTCGACAGCCTGGCTTCTTTCCTGCAGATCAGCAGCGCGTACCACGCTCGCGTGCCCGAAGACTTGCACTTCTTTGGGAAGTACAGGTGGATCGAGGCCGTGCAAGCCGCCGTAGACGCCGCGGCCGCGATGAGACTTGGGACGTATGATGAGGAAGGAAAAGTGTTGCCTTCCGCGTGGACGTTTACGGGTTGGACGAATAGAGGCAGCGAGACGCTGACGAATGATGGGTTGGGAAACCCGGTCAAAGAAAACGGGATGGTCAGGAGCGGGTTCAGGCCAAGTGATGATGCTTGTATTTTCCAGTTGTTGACGCCGAGTAACATGATGTTTGCGGCGTATCTGGAGCAGGCGTCGGTGATCATGGAGGGGTTGGCTGGATTGGATGGGCTCGACCAAAAAAAGAAGGCGATGGCGAAGAATATGACGGTGCAGATGCGTGATCTTGCCAGGGGGACTAGGCATGGTATCGCCAAGGACGCGGTGGTCACTCATCGCGAGTTCGGCGAGATGTTTGCGTATGAGGTGGATGGGTATGGAAGCGCGAATTTGATGGATGACGCTAACGTCCCGTCGCTTTTGGCGTTTCCTTTGTGGAATTATACCTATTCGCTTCTCGACCAGAAGACAATCGTCAAGACAACCCACGGCGGCAGCCGTGACAGCAACACTCAAACCCCCAACCGCTCGGAATCAGACCAAGACCAACCATCCCTCGACGACGAACTCTCACCCCCCTCGCCCCCCCCTCCCAACTCCAAACCCTACACCACCACCCCACCCCCCTCCCACAATTACTCCCACATCTACCAAAACACCCGCCGCTTCATCCTCTCCCTCTCCAACCCTTACTTCGCCGCCGGCCCGGCCCTCTCCGCCGTCGGCGGCCCCCACCTCGGTCCCGGAAAGGGTTGGCCGATGGCCGCCACGGTCGCCGCTTTAACCGCCTACAACTCGGAGCTGTCGGGCTTGTCTTCGGGGGCAAAAGAACAAGAAAAGACGGTGGAGCAACAACTAAGAATGATTCTGGACTCGACGAGCGGGACGGGGGTCGTGCATGAGACGGTGAATGCGTGGAATGAGAAGGATTGGACGAGGAGCTGGTTTGGGTGGGCGAATGGGTTGTTTGGGGAGTTGATAGTGAAGATTGCGGACGATGAGGCGGGGAGGGGGGTTAAGTGGGAGAGTGGGGAGGGGTTGTTGGGGCGGTCGTGGCAGTGAGTGTGATGTGTGCATGTTGTTTCTCTCCTTTTGGGGTCTGTTGGTCTTTTTTTTGGATGTTTGAGCAAGATGAATTGTTGTCTGTATATGTATGGAGGGCGTATGCCTGCCTTGACATGAATAGGAGGAGTGTTCTCTTGGATTAAGTGAAAGCATGCTGGGCGTTGACGGCGTTAAAACTGAATACCTGACTGTTGATGGGAAATGATGGGAACGTTACTTGCGAAATCTCAGGAGTTACGATTATTACGACATCTCCTTCCTGCAAGCACCTTATTTGATCCCTTATTTGTTTACCCTCGCTACCTAACCCTGACCGTACACATACAAAGAGTTCTCGTTCCCATCTTCATACTTTGGATGCTCAGATCCGAGACCGTGTCAGTTTTAAAGCAGGATGGGTCCTGATCTCAGTTACAAGCCCATCGATAACCAGAATGCAAAAGTAACTCATACCATGAAAAGCAACGCCATCGCTATGTAGACCATCATACTAGAAGGGAGCCTCAATCTGTTTTCCTCCCTTCCCGCCCTTCGTAATCCATGATAAGAGAACGGCCGTCTCTGCCTCATTCACCAGCTCACAATCCCTTGAACGTCGTACCCACGATCTCTGCACCGCAAATCGCCTTTTTCTCCTGCTCGTTCATGGCCGCGCTCCACAGCCTTAGGTCGTCCAGCGTAAGGTTCGCATTCGCCAATTTTGATTCCAAACTCCGAAGATCGATCCGGTTGTGAGCGGTCAACAAGTCACCGCCACCGATCACATTTGCGGGGCTATTTGCACCATCTTTTGCTTTCTCGTTGGACAAAATGGCAAACCGCAGCAGCACCTCCGTAACAGTGACCATGATACTGATCACAATGAGGATGATGATGATCCAAGTGATGTAACTCATCTTTGCGTCGGCCACGTGGTCGGAAAGAATGCTTGCCAGATCAAGGAAGACCTGGCAACGCTCGTTGAGAACCCTGGTGCGTGTTTCGATCTCGAGGTAGTCTCTGATAGCTTCGTATAACGGGCCGAGTGTGGGTTCCGCGTCCCAGAAGAAGTTGGGCTTTTCGAGAATGTTCGATGCTACGAGTGCGCCGGATTAGTCAAGGTACCTTGGTTGGACTTCATACCGGAAAGCAAAGGGTTAACGTACAAAGATTGATGTCTACGCGACTCTTGAAGAGCTGCCCCAGGATTTTGAGAACTTCGGTCCTATCCATGTCCAATTTACCCGTAAGTGCAAGTCTCTTCGGCACGTCTTGAGCACCTTCCATCGTCTCCGACATGCGCTCCTCGAAGAAGCAGAGTTTGGTGCTCTGCGCAATAGCATGGCTGATGGTTAGCTTGACCATGTGGTCGGACCGAGGAAGAAGTGTGATCATATCGTTGAAGACGCGAGGGCGGTCCACGTCGGCGCTGTACTCGAAGTGGAACTCCTCAGTCTCAAAATCGTTCTGATCAAGGGGCCGAGTAGCGAGCGAAACACCGGTCTCGTTCTCGGCAAAGGTCAAGTCTGCCAGGATATCCTTCTCTTGGTGCTCTGTAAAGTTCCAAAACACTACAACGCCATACGAGAAGACGAACATCTCGCCAAAATTTTTAGCATCTGGTGCCAGGCGGTTGATGGGGCTGATAGGAGGATGGTCCAGTGCCTTCTGATCATGGTCTGATGAGTGAGCACCTGTCTCGTCAACGCCACTGTGAGCATGCTGTAGCAATGTAGCCTCATTGCTCGGGCTATGTGCTGAGCCGTGCATATTGAATGGGTATTCGTCCCAGTAGCCCTCGTGCTCATCTCTTCGCTCGCTGCGTTCGATTTCAAGATCCAACACCGTCTTTCCCGTGCCTGGAGTCTTCAAGATAGGTCGACTCCGTAGCCGGTAGCCATCTACACCAGGAAGCAGAGGCAGGTGATAAACTGTGTAAAGGCAGTCGTCGTAGAGCTTCGTCTTGGCTTCGTGCTTTTTCTTCAGGAACTCGGCTGTCGCTTGCATCTTGTAGGCTTGTGCTGTGCAATAGGCAGTAAGTCGGGAAACCTTCTCGCCTCGCTGCACCTTGGGTAAACGCTCGGCATAGCTTTTGCCACGGAGTCCTCCTCTCTTCCTCAGCACATCCAACTCTTCGTCCTTTAATGGCCGGTTGTCATCTTCGGATGCGCGCAGGATGGAGGCGCGCCGCTCCAGTTCTTCATCGCCCAGTGCATCCTCGTTGTCGGGGGCTTCAGGGAGAAGAACGAGCTTCTCGCTAACCTTAGTAGTCCTAGAAGGCACGATCTGTTGACCAGTTCGGGCAGAAACATTCGGAAGTCCTGTTCCGTGGCTACTCCTGCGGATGGCAGCTCGTGTTGGCCGCTGGCCGGGCGGCAGCCTGGGTAGGCCGGATGGGATATCTGATGAGTACTGCAAAACGTTGTCGACGGTGAAGGAGCGTCCATTCAAGAGGCGGCCGGGGCCACCCGTAGAGCCCATGCGCCGGGGTGCACTGGGGGGTGAAGGTCGTTGGCGAGCGTCTGTCACCTGTGTTGCGATGGTTGTCAGCCAATTGTCCAGTAATAACCAAGGAGTCAACGTACCAAAACAGACGGGCCACGCTTTGCAGACGCCATGGTTGGTGGCGGCTCAGGGTTCTAGATAGTACCGCGCTCGAGGCTGAAGGTTGTAAGTTCGAGACTCTGTCTCAGACCGTCCCAATTGTTGGGAATTGTCTTGGATCGTCTCTTTCGGTGTATGAATTCGGATTTGTGGAACGACAGGTCAACGGTGACCAGTTTCTGCTCGACGGCGGACTGGCGGTGTCTGCTGGCTATAAAAATGCGATGGGTCGAGAAAGAGAGACACGGCGTCGGACTGGTCGTCGGAAAATATTTGGATGTCGTGTTGAAGAACTGGAAGCCGGATCGGGGTCCGTCCCGTATCGTCTGGATCCGACTTTCAGATTTGTCTGTCGTTGTTGACTGGTGATGGGTTGACACGATGTTTCGTAAGTGGAAAACAAACGGTGGAATCTTTCCCCATCCAGTGGACGTTCTGAAGACGCTAAAACAATGGGGCCAGAGCCGCCCGACGTCATCGCCGTTGTCCGCAGTAACCCCACAACCCGTAGGGTACATAACCCCGCAAACTACAGCACTTCTGCAGCCAAAGTTCCTCCAGGCTGTCCGTACAAGATGCCGTTGATGGGATGGGATGGGTTCAAGTGGAATTGTTCATTCTTCTGAATCTTTTCGATGGCTCTGTATGGAACGTTTCTTACTCGATCTTTGGAATACCTGTTACAAGCGGATTCTCTGGGTAGGTTACTTGGGCTGCTCTCGCCTGGAAACTGCCCTGTAGAAAACATGTGGTGTTGGATGTTATTGTCACCTCAGTGACACGCAAGGGAACACTCAAATGCTTCGAGGTCATCTACAACCTCTAGAGAGACCATCATTTGTTTTCTGACTCAGTGCGCCTGAGACGGCACTGCTATCTGATTTTGGTGTTCTAGGTGTCTATAGGGACCGGTATGTCATCACTATCACTTCTCCATATGCAAGAGACTTTAGATTCTTGTTAGATGCATGAAATATTATTGCAGGACCGTCAAGAAACACCATCGTCTCTGGATCACATGCCTATGGCTTGTGCACCTCTATGGCTCAGTGTAGGCCGTTGCATGCGAGAAGAACGTAACGTCCGAAAAGTTCACAGAAAGCTGTTAGACTTAACGGTGCGCCATAGGTAAGGCATATCTGGCAGCGACTTGAAGGTGCAGAATGTCAAACGCACCGGCTGCGTTTCATCCCAACCCAGCACTCCATCTGATTAAAATACAGACGATTATACATAAGTACCTGCATTTCCAGAGCATAAGAAGACCACCATACGCCTCCCCCCTAGATCCTGCTCTCTGGCGATAATATTTTGATGAAATAAAACAATATGGGCGAAATGCAAATGGGGATATCAAACTCAGGCTCCAACCGACGCCCTGCCGTATATGTGTCTTCCTCCGGGGCCGTCCACGTAAATCCGTCATCCAGGTCATGACTTCTTCTCGTCAACTTCAAAACTGCACATTATCATCGTTGCCGAACTCGCCGTCCTCGCGCCGTGTCAATTCCTCGCTCTCGAATCATGCCTCTAGCGATATTGCATTGGTTGATTCGGTTCAGGAGCCTTCTGTCCCCAGCCTTGAGGCGGTCCTTGAGGTGGTACCCCGGATGGTTGCTGTTGTAACGGCACTCCTGGGGTACCGTCTGCTCCCCGGCGCATTGCTTGGACGTCCTGTCTGTGCTCGAGTGGTTGTTGAAAGTTGCAAATGCGGCACGAGATGTCTTCGTACCCCTTGATCGAGAGAGGAATGACGGGCTGTAAATGTTGTTCAACGTTAGCTTTCAGCTCAGCAAAGAAATACACACAAGATTTCGCCGCAACACACGCAACACCACGTACAATGAAGCAGAAAGTGAACCATGGATGGCTCTTGATGACACTGCCAGAATAGTTGCCGCAGTTGTAGCACCGGCACACGAGTCCTTCATATCCTTCCACTTCCTTGCGGAAAGTGTGCTCGCCGCACGTGAAAATCAAGCACATGATGTCGAAGGTCTTGATGGAATTCTCGACAGTCTTGTGGAGCTAACGCACGAGAATTGGCGAGAGTTTGACGATGTTTGAGTGACAATGCGAACCAGAATCCGTAGGTATCAAGCAAGCAGGGGCAGTAAATGATTGATGAATGAAATGGGTAGTTAATAGAAGGGTATGTAACTCTCGACGCGCTATCGATTACTGGTATGGGGTTGATAACCGATCTAGGTTAGGAAGTGGATGTCGGTACTTGGCTCGTTTGGCCTCTGGTTGTTGAGAGAAAGAAGACGCCTAAAATTGTGTCCAAAGAAGTTCCCGTCTGGTCTTCCTTTCGGCGATGACAAAAAGTAAGCTGGAATCTTGGGTAGCCGTCAAAGGAGGCGGATTTGCGCGTTGTCCTTTGCACCAGTTGGCCGAAGGACTCACGGTGCAACCAGACGAATGAGTAAATGCGACGCTGCAATGCCGTCCTCTGACAGTGATCTTCTGCTAGAGGTATGTAGGCAGCACCTGCCCGCCGGAGATGAGCGGGAATGCGAATGCGATGCCCCTGTGCGTGGGACGGGATTCATCGCACACTTCGATTCGGGAGTTGGAATGAGCGATCAGGTGGGAACAGGCTCGACGGCGGGGCATCTGGAAATGCACTTTCCCCGCGACGCGCTAAGCTGCCCCAGAACTGCCCCAGAACTGCCCTGAGCTACAGGTGGTCAAAGCGCACAATGGCCCCACTAAAAGCATACACTCTTGCCCTGGAACGTTCGTTAGCTCGAGACTTCACTGCGCACTTTGCGAAACGCAACCATCACTCAACCAATTCTCATGCAAAAAATTGGTATCAACCCAATGCGTTTTAAGAGCTTTATATGCTCTCTCGAATTTTTTTTCTTCAAATGTGGTTGTCCCGTTATTTTTCTGTGTTGTTTTGCGGACCCCTGTCACAAGAACCGCGCTAACAAACGTTCTGTACGGCGGCTGTTGCATCGGATTCCAGGCTGGATCCATCCAAACTTTGACCCCTGGTCGAGACATGTGGATTCGGAGCTTCCAAATCTTCAAAAAATATTCGAGAGAGACTTTTTGACAACGACTTCTGCAGTCCAACTTAACCGACATCACGGCCACAGAAACGGATAAGAACCATTTGTGAATCTACAAGGGTATATACGACCGCAATATCCAAATTTACACGACAGAACAGTCTCTATCGCGAAATCCCACCGACCGAAACGAGACGCGACAGCACGAGCTTTGGCTTGTCGCGAAATTCCAACTTCCAAGAGCAGAAGAGCAGACAACACCGCAGGCATGCTCTACGACCTCAACATCGCCTGGTCGCCGACGACCTTAGTCTCCGAGCTCGAACGTACACTCAAGTTTGCCAAAAATCTAGGTTACGATGTCGTCGCCTTGAACCAGACCATCACGGGCAACATCCCAACACAACCGCATCCGATCAGCAACCCGATCCCACAACTCACACCTCCGCACCCATCATTCCCCGGTGGCGGCAGTTCAACAAATACCACATCCACAGCAACCGCACGAACAGCAGCAAGAACGACAACAAACCTCTCAACAACCGCCTCCTCAGCGGTCCCACCCTCCTCCTCCTCCTCCTCCCTCCCCACCGTCCTCCGCCGCGTAACCCTAACCGTCACCGACCCCTCGACAACCAACTACCGCCTCGCCGACTTCGCCCGCTCCTACGACCTGCTCGCCCTTCGCCCGACAAACGACAAAGCCTTCAGCTGGGCGTGCCTGAGCACCACGGAGCCGCCGGCGATCATCAGCCTCGACCTGACCCAGTTCTTGGGCTTCCACATCCACCACCGCACCGCCATGGCGGCCGTGCATCGCGGCACGCGCTTCGAGATCTGCTACAGCCAGGCGTTTTCGTCAGGAAACACCGTGGATGCGCAGAGGGCGAGGAGCAATTTCATCGGCAACGTACTGGGCCTGTTGCGGGCGACCAAGGGCCGCGGGATAATCGTCTCAAGCGAGGCCAAGAGCGCGTTAGGGCTCAGGGGCCCCGCGGACGTGGTTAATCTGTTGGCTGTGTGGGGGCTGGGACCGGAGAAGGGGACGGAGGCGCTGGGGACGGGACCGAGGGCGGTGGTGGTCAATGAGGGTGTCAAGAGGCGGGGGTTCAGAGGGGTGGTGGATATTGTGCAGGCTGCTCCTGGGGGTAAAGTGAGAAGCGAGGAGGAGGATGGTGCGGAAGGGGGAGAGAAGTTGAGTAAGAATCAGAGGAAGTTGCAGCAGAAACAACAGCAGGGACAGAAGCAACAGCAGCAACAGGGGCAGAAGCAGGGAGGGCAGCAAGGCCGAGGCCAAAAGCGTAAGAGTGAAGAGAGCAGTGGTGGCGGTACGGATGGTGGTGGGCAGCAGAAGAAACAGGCGAAGTAGCCGAAGAACGAGTGTCTCTGGACGCCCGTCTGATGAGCGGTTAGGCCTTGACTCTTGTGTGTCAGAGGCCACTTAGGTGGCAGGGCGTTAGGATTTTTTTTCCCCCTATTTTGTTCATACACCATGTCATCACGTCTGACGAACATATCACGATACCCACCTATTTAGAACGAATGGGAACTATAACACGGGGCATGGGCTTGGATGGGTACAGGAGTTATGGTTTGGTAAAAGATCACGCCGTTGAATATGTCGGTTTGCATAGTTGAGGGAGCAACAAGTTGAACAGGGCACTCTGGTAATCGTCAAGCGTCTCTAAACTTGATCGGTTTAACGTGCCTGTCTAGCGCCGAGTACAATGGCGGTCTTTGATGGGAGAAACGAATATTTATACACATTATATCAGTCGTCACCGGCAACAGCGCTCTACGCCCGGGTATAGACAACTCTCAACACAACCGCTACGTCGAAGCGAAACAACTTCAAGAAAACATGGACCACACTCCCGTCCCCCTCCCTTTCTCCCCCAACTAACTCCCTCCTACCAGTCATCACCATCCCCCAACTTCCAACCATCTTCATCCCTCTCGCTCACGGCCGCGCCGCAGCCGTAGGCGGCACCAAATTCCCCAAATTCAACACATTCGTCAAGCTCAGTCCCGAAACATCAGGGGGGAGCTGGATGCCTCCATTCGCAACACCCGGTGCCACTGCGGTGGTTGTCGGGTTGGCTGCCGAAACGGCCGGGAGAACGAGGACTGAGGTCGGCTCTGTTCCTCCTCCAACGGCCACCGCGGTGCTGCTGCTGCTGCTGCTGCGGGTCGAGGTCGAGGTCGAGGAGGGGGATTCGACGGAGACTACTGAGGTGATTGCTACGGCGGGGGCGGTGCTGGATGTGGAGGTGGTGATGGCGTTCGTTGAAGAAGTGGTAATAATGGCCTCCGCAGTTGAAGTGGTAGAGAGCTCCAAAGCAGAGGATGTGCTGCTAGCTACTAATTCCGCGCTCGTCGTGGAGGTTGCTTCAACTGAGGATACCGAGATCGAGGTCGAGGGGGCAGTAGCAGCCGGGGGCACCTCCAAAGTCGAAGTGCGTAAAGCAGCTGGGATCGAAACCGTCGTCACTCCCACTCCACCGCTGGCGCGCGGTAGTCCGTCATTGGCAGGATCGGTGGCGGCGGGTGCTCCCGCAACCACTCCTGGTACTTGGCTGGAAGAACATGCTGCTGGTACCGACTGGATCTGGGTAATGGTTTGGGCTATCGTCTGGGTGATGATCTGGGGCAAAGCTGTGATGGTGACGGTTGAAGGCGAGCCGGTGCCGAAAACTGTTGTTGTCACGAAAGAGAGCTGCAAGTTCCCGGTGCTTTTCGTCTGGGTTAGCGGTGTTGTCAACGTACTTTTCCGGGATGATGTTTCTTACCCAGGTAGTGCCCCAGCAGCTTCCTTTTGGGTCACGGTGACCGTCTCCGTCACGGTCCCAGCCGCGATCGTTCCGTTGACGCCAGCACCACTGCCCGCCGTCACCGTCTCTCTGACAGTCTCGGTAACTATCAGAACCGATCCTTGCAATTGCCCCTTGGCCTGTCCTTTCCGCCCTTTCTGTCCTTTATGTTTGTTCCCGGTCTTCGCTAACCTTCGTCCAGCAATTCCTTCTCTGTCATATGCGGCAGCCTAAACATTCCCATGTCAGTCATTTCGTGGATTTGGTCCATGTCTTCAATAGTTGGTTCCTACCTGTACCAGTGACAGGTAGCTCAAGATCAGTACCAATAGTCGCACATATCTTTTGCTCATTGTGATGTTTGTATAGACGCCAGAGGGCGTTCGAGTCCTTCTTTAGCGGTGGATCCCCTTCAAAAAATAACGTGACGTTCAAGGTCGAGAATGTTCGAAAATTATAACAACAGGCCAGCCGTTGGATATTGAGTGTCGATGTGGGATCAACCCGACATGGATTGTGGTAGTAGGTACTTGTGTAACGACCGGACCTGTCAAAGATACTCTTCAAGAGCTTTTGATAACGTGAGGTGATGAAGCGAGCGACGCCAATATGGGTGGCGAGAAGCCTTAGGTGGCAATCCCGCTACTTTTCGAGTCGGTGACCAGCAGAAAAACAAAACAGCACGTCCCTTTGCCTCAAAGCCGGATGGCGTAAACTTGACAGGGAGTGAAAACAACCTAAAAGAAGGACAAAGTGAAGAGACACGGGGAAAGAGACAAAACAGGATCAGCTTGTACCAAAGGTGGGAATGAACGAATTGAAGACACTCGGTGGAGGGAAGAGGTGAATGAACGTCAGGTGTGGAAGGTCATTGCATCGTGGAAGGCAAATTCAGACGCGGAGATGGGACGTCCCGGGACAGAGAGGAGAACAGGGGGAGCGAGCATTTCTTTCATCTTTTCACGACGCTACTATACCATGGTTTAAGGCATAGAGATTTCGAGCCAGGGGGTTTTGGCTTGGAAGAACTGCTCCAAGAAGCGCCAGGGGCGCGAAGTATGGCCGTGAGAAAAAGTCGGGATATGAGAAGGGATGCAAGCAGTAGGTATGAAGACGTCAAGGAGGTTCTTGGTCTAGACCATTACAGGGTTTTCCTGTATGAATTTTGGTTGCAAAGATCCCGACAGTCGTGGACTTCTGTGTGGTTGAGGCTGATGTGGGGTGACGAAGGGGGTGCGGATGAGACCGACACCTGACGACTCGTGTTTGAGATCGGTCCAAGCGAGACCGAAGCAGAAGAGACCAATGAGCAGCCAAGGCCGACAGGGTACTATTGTTAATAAATTCGGTACGTAACCTTCAAATTTCCTTCTCGTAAAAATCGTCCGATATCGAATTGTGTAGGAAACATCATGCTTTCCGTGTTGTTTTCTCCCGTGTGTGGTTGTCACGGCGGTAAAGCGCCGTGATGAGTGGGCGGACGGCGGGAATACAGCCAAGGAGAATGCGATTCAGGTGGTTGCCGCGGGTTGTCTGTTTCAATACAAGATCCGGTCCTCGTCCGCTTGTTGAACGGCGCGCTCCTCAAAGTGTTTGGTCCTTTAGTTGGTAAAAACACCAACAAGGCGAACCAACCAAAGTGGTAGAATTGGATTGGTTCAAGAGAAGAAGAGGGAGAATGCCCCGCAGTCTGGCTTAAATACAGGAAAAATGGTGTCGGTTGCGCCTGTCACAGTTGGGGAAACAGACAGGGCACTGACCACCTCACCAACGGGTAATTACCCTTTTGGGTGTAAGTGCTCGGGAGGTCGGATATGCTCAACAAGTCCCAGGTTTTTGCTTCATCTATGTAGGTCAAAGTACTACCTTTATATCGATATCGAAGATTGGTCTTCAACCTTATTAGGTTTGTATGTCTCCCCATTCTTAGTTGGTCGCTGACGTTACGGCCTTGAAGTGAGAAAGGGGGTGACGCCTCGGGGTAACAGCGACACGCGAGACGGGATGAAGATGGACGACAGACACAAGGAGAGTCACAAGTCTAGAGATTTGTTTGGATTGCCATTGTACTTTTATTTGTGGGTAAAAATACTAGTCTATATATATCCAAGGCGAAGTCGCCCCGTCACAATCATGATTGCGCCGATGCCAATGTCCCATTATAGCATGTCGTAGTCGTAGGTGGTCTGTCGTCTGGAGGCGTCCGCGTCTAGTTCTGCGAGTACAGGCACTTGACGGGGTGCTCGGCAACGACGACGCGGGCGGCGATGCTGAGGCAGTCGGTGTAGCCGGCGGGGTTCTCGATGCCGACGTAGGGCAGGATGCGGTACGAGTCGGCGTGGCTGGGGCAGGCGAGGAAGGCGTCGCTGCCGGCGAAGGTGAGGTGCTGCGAGGCCTCGTCGATGGCCCAGCCGTCGCGCTCGGCGTTGCGCGGGGCCGGCTCGGCGCCCGTCGTGTACTGCATGATGCCCTGGCCCATGCCGGAGCGGTCGACGAAGAGCTGCTGCCACGGCTTGCCGTCCGTGTAGAGCGACAGCGTGCCGTCGGCCTTGTTGAGCACAAAGGTGGCGCTGTCCTGGGCCGGGCCGTTGTAGCACTGGGCGTCCTGCGTGGACAGGTTGGTGAAGATGCCCTTGTTCATGGCGCCCCAGGGCGTCAGGTGCACGGGGCTGGCGGACCGGATCGACATGACGCCGAAGATGACAATGTCCGGGTTGGGGGTGCCGGCCTCCTGGGGGGTGGGGGCGCCGAAGACGCCGGTGGCGGCCGAGAGGGCGCTGAGGGCAAGGGTGGTGAACTGCATGGTGATGGTTGGGTGGGTGGTGGTTGTGAGGGTGCGTTGATAGCGAATGTGGGTAGTTGGGATGATTAAGATGGATGTATTAAGAGGCGAGTAGCGATTGTGATGATATTGCGAGGAGTGAGGAGCAAAAGGAAGCCGTTGTAGCTTGGACATGCTGTTAATATATACATGCAGCCGCCCGCCGACGGCCGACACCCGTCGTCTCCAGCCTCGACGTCTTCGAGTAGCTCGTAGCTAGCTTCTGCAGCCTTCAATCAACTCCGTATACTCCAAGCGAAGCGCGATACGATTTCAGGTCCTCCTGACCGATGTCCAGGGCTCGGCTTTGAAGTTGGGTGGCAGGCCAAGCGGGCCAAGCCGTACCGGCGTTCTGGGCTTCGGAACCCGGCTTTGCTAAGTACGTCTCCAGCTCTCTTGTAAACGCCCAAGGGTTGCGTTCATTGGCCGTGATGACCAGGGAAAGAGCTGATCATCTTTCTGGGCTGCATAAAGGCATCATATGGAAAATGTCTGGAAACTGTCACGAATGGAAACTGACGATGATCTACATCGCGCTGTGGAGGTTTTGCTTGTGCTAGGGTCTACACGAGATCTGAGGATACGATGGCGGCCTCCGTTCCGCTTTGGGTGGGTAAGCCAAGACTTGGGCGTGGAAAAGATGACGGTGTGAATAGGAGCAATAGCTGGAAGACCGGCAAGACCGAAATCTCCTTTTCGTTGAATTGAAGTCGACCTTAGCAAATACGCAATACCTCCTCTACTTCACTCCCGTCGAATGCATTAACAAGACAATCTAACAACTCGCCCGTCCTAAAGGCACCGACACGCCGGTAGACGGTCGACCCTCCTTTATCACCCTCATCTTTGGCCGGCACCAAAACCAAGCCAGCCTGGAACTGTCGTTTCCAATAATAACTGACCCTTCCTAGCTCATATCAATTCGTATCGAAGACGGTCCTTACTACCTAACGACGCATCCCTTTTCATTCAGAAAAGGACATGATGTTACAACAACGCAACGTTCCCTTTCATGTCGATCAAGTTCACCTCCTCACACCGCTTCGGGCTTTTTGCTTGATTGGCGAGACTCGAACTCCCAAGTGTCGCCTCAACTCAGCCTCCATCTCGCATTCCTAGCGAAGGATTTTGCCATAAAATTACTGACTTGAATAAATGGAAACTTTGAACGAGGGCATTCCAAAGAGTGTTGAAGTGCTAGACCGACCCTGCCACAAGTGTATATTCCCGTGTCCCCGGATTCGGCGTTTCGTTCTCTTGCTGCTGCTGAAGGCCTCCTGTTGTGTATGGAAGCTTCCATTTTTCAATATGAAACCTTCTTTTTATTTCTCTCGCTTTTTCCCCCTCCCACGACTCCCCCTCATTATATCCTACACTCTGTCCGTCTTATGAGCCAGAAGTTGTCAAAGTTGATTCCGCAGACCGGAGCTGAAGGAGGCGAAAAAGTAAAAGTGGAAATGTAATGGTGCCAAGTAATAGAGGAGTACGATACGCAACAGCCATGTGAGGTACTTTGTAGTCGAAGGGAAAGACTTTGTGATAGTTATCCCTTGGTGGTGACTAATGCCCTGGATGATGTTGGATATGTGCATGGCCGGGGAGAGGAACCCGGATGAAGGATCATCGAGCGAGGGAAGCGATGGAAGGGGGACAGAAGAGAAGAAGGACCCCGACACTACCAAGAGACGAAAAACATCAGCGGGCGTCCAATGTGCGCAGTTGTTGGGATTGGAAAAGCCGGCGCGATGGTATCGGGACGGGGGGTCGGGACTGTCCAGCCGATTCGAAGCCGCCACCACTCTGTCGTCGCGGGTTGGCCATTGTGAGTGAGGACTATTGAGCAAGGAGTTGAGTGTACCTCTAGCCCGTGATTGCTCATTCAAGCAAAGGGGGCTGTCAATACGTCGTTCGTCGCATTGTGTCCTGAGGTCTTGAATCGTCGATGCAAAGAAGTTAAGAATGCGGGGAGGATGGAAAAGAATCGAGTCTAACAAGTGTCGGCCGCCAAGGCCGGGGTTTAGGTAATATAGGTCAAAAGCTTGACAGCATATAATAACTGGGAATTGGACCGGTAGCTCAGGGGTAGAGCGTTCGGCTGCAGTCCGAACGGTCACGCGTTCAAATCGCGTTCAGTCCTCATCCTCCCAGTTGCATTTTTTTCTTTTTTATTATTCTTTTGCTGGTGGCATCATGATTGCATGTCGCCCGTTTTCATCTTCCTTTTTTGAAATTTTTTTTTTCTTTTTTTTCTTTCCTTCTGAGACCTGGATGGTCACATTGTTGACCCAACGAAGTGCTCACTAAACGCCATCGTGACTTTTCGGGTTTCTTCATCTGCAAGACATTGCTTTCCCGATGCCTCGTTTTCTCCAAAGGCTTTCTCGAGTCTCAACCGCTCATTCAAATTACTTCTAACTTTACCATTACAGTGTCCCAAGATGCCCTGTTACCCATTGTATTTGCTTGAGAACCTTTCTCCTGTGGTCCCACATACAATATCTGGCTGATCCAGCGTTTCCTGCGACGAACTGAACGCATCAAACACGGAACATTCCTCTTCCGAACTCGTTGCGTTTTCCGGTATGGGCACCATGGCACTCTTGGTCCAGATGTGGATTGCCTTAGACCAGTCCAGTCCCTCGATGCATCCGCCTTTGACGGAGACGAAGTTCTTACCCTTATTGCACCAAGGAAATGGCGTTAACATCTGATCCAACAAGCGGCTTGTCTTCGGGGATGATACTCACAGCCGTGGAATGAATGAGTCGAGTCCCGCATTGCTTGCAGAAATAACTGTATCATGGTCAGTAACAGTCGCTTTACTCATCTTCGACGTTACACGCTGAAACCAGAGAGGAACGGAAACACACCATTCTAGAAATTCACCATTGGGGTTTGGTCTCCTTCAGACACAAACAAAGAGTTAGTATAACGATACCCTTGGGTCTTGGCGTTGAAAGACCTATAATCCGGCAACGGTGTGGCTATCACGTACTTGTAGCAGCTCAGAAGCGCCTCACTAGGCAAAGGAAACCGAGGAAAGATGGCCGATGCCCCAAAGGCCGAGCTCGTCTGCCGCCGACATTCGGCGCAGTGGCAGATATAAAGGGCGAGAGGGTGCCGGAGAGGTGTCTTGAAAGTCACGGCACCACACTGACAGCTTGCATCCATGGTCGATGGCTTTCGGTTAACCTCAGTCTCGAATTTGTCGCAAGGATTGGCGTAAGGTTAGGATGACTTCACTGGTAACCAATGTCTCATTAATAGTAGAGTCCAAGATGAAGTTCGTAAAATGAAGTAACCTTCGAGAAGAACAAGGAAATAGAAATGGTGTTGTACCCGTAAGCCTTGGCGGGGTTGAGATAGTCAGATAGGTAATACGGGGAGCCAATCACCTCTACAACTCTTCCGTGAATATTTGGACGTTGGACAGAGAATCATTGTTCACATTGCCTTGTACTCTGAAGCCACTTCTTACGCAGTTCGCCAATCATTGAAAGAGTCATACTTGTAGACCACTCATGGTCAGTGACTCATCATATCCAACATGCATTGCGGCCCCTGTTGAACTTTTGACAGTCGAGTTGAACCATACCGCAACAGACGGGCAAGGGATGATCGTTTCCAAAGAGCAATATATAGGTGAAAGTAATCATGTTGGTATTAGTGACAAATATTCCCATATCAATGCTCTAAGGGTAGATATCAGATCCTGTCTGAACCCCTAATTTCCGAATGTCACCGGAACGCCATCTACATCATCACGACGCTTTCCAAAAGACCGCCCTGACCGACAGAGAACACACTCAAAACATGGCTATACAAAACATCCAGCACTTCATGCAGCCTGCGAATATCCCGGCTCCAGTCGTCTCCCGCCCGGTCGCTGATCCGGCTGAGCTTCCCTGTCCAAACAAACGTTTTCCATCTTCCTTGCTATCCGAACGATAGGCTCGTCAATCGCTCTCATGAAGACATCAGCCGCCCACACAACAACGGGCCCAAGCACACACAATCCCAAAAACCAGCCCATCGTTTTCTGCGTCGTATTCTCCATGCCCATCATCCCCTTGATCCCGTGCGCCTCAACAGCCACCTTGTAACCATCCTGGCCAGGTTCGCCCTGAGCAGGCACAAACGGGCTGCCAAAGACATAGGTTTGGAAGAGTCCTAGAACCGGTCCATGGCAGATGTAGATCGCATAGCTGATGCGTCCACAGTACTGCGCAAGCGAACCTTCGAAGAACCGTTTGAGGAGCGGAAGCTCTCCGACAGCCCAGACAGTTCCTACCGCGCAAAGACCGAACCAGAACTTTTGCGGGGCGAGATGGTCCATCTTTGCAAACGGCATAGGCGTCTTTGCAAAGAACCACCGGATCCCTGGCGTCTTGTCCGCATAGTGGTTTGGCCAGCCGCCGACAAACAGTCCCAGAATGACAAGCGAGATGCAAAACACGGTCTTCAGCGTCGACAGACTAACAAGCCCGCCGCCCTGCCTGACCTCCCGATGGCCGTACTTGTTCAAATCATCATCATCCTCCTCCTGCGCCACCGACTCCCACTCCTTGGATTGCTGCTCCCTCGCGCTCTTGAGCACATGCACCTCCGCGAGGAACAAGCCAGCCAGGAACTCAAACCCGGCCCACTTGCCGCAGCTGAGGCAGTACCCCATCAAGCCCAAAACCGCCATCTGCCTGATGCGCAGCTTGGTGCGCGCCAGCATGAGGATCACCATGAACAGCAGCATTGAGTGCGCAAACTCAATGGGGATCGTCCACAGGTGGATGTCGTAGCCGGGCATCATGTCCTTGTCCCAGGCCCACGGCCAGGTGATCTGCGTGAAGACGACGCGCTTCCAGGTCATCAACTGCTCGGTCCACGTGGCGCGCGGGTTCCGGAACGGGTAGAGGTCCATCTGCTGCAGACACATGATCATGAAGGTCGAGGCCACGCAGGGGCCGAAGAGCCGAAAGGCTCGGCGGAAGGTGGACGAGCTGAGAGCAGTGTAGCATTTGTCGAGGTCGCGGGCGTGGATGGCCTTGATGGGTTTGTACGAGAGCACGAAGCCGGAGATGACGAAGAAGATGTGCACCATGGGCCGCCCGGAGAAGATGATGCGTAGAAACGGGAGCTGGATCCATCCTGTCGTGGCCGTTTCTGGGTGGTCATTGTCGGCGATGTTGTAGGAGCGTGTTAGAGAGTTGTAGTTGTCCTCGGTGTAGTGGCAGAAGAAGACGATTACGGAGGCTATGCCACGCAGGCCGTCGAGATACGAGGTTGGGTGCAGTCGGGTCGGTTTCCTATGATCGGAGAAGATGGCGTCGGCTATGAAGCTCGGGATGAGAGCCCGGAGGAAAGTGTCGGCCCATGATAATGGGTTTATTTGATGGCGGAGCATCGTGGTATTATCAATAGTCTTATGTTCGTAGTGACGGTAAGTTCGTTATACCGCCTTACGTCAACTCAGATCTCTCTTGTCGACACAGCAGGAAGGGGCATTGGTGAGTTTCTGATAACGAAAGTCAGAGGCAAGTGTGTCTGCAGTATTCGGAGTTAGCGGTGGGTTCGTTTTCTTTTTGTTTGAAGATGGCAACAAAGTGTAGAGGTACGTCGAGAATAGACCACCGGACAGGAGAAGCATCGACATAGCTGCGTGATGACGCTAGATTGGATGAGCTGTATATCAAACACAAGAAAGCGAGGGAACCGCCACCAGTCAACTTGATCGTAACCATATGGTTTCATGATGTTTAGGATATTCATGCTCGAAATATGAAACATGGCACCTACCAATTATTATATCCACCGCCAAAGAATACTGGCAGTCTGATACTTGAGCGGTGATCCCGCCTCGTCCACGACAACAGAGAGAGACTTAAAAGCAACAACAAAACAACATGCAAAGCCGATACACAACCCGCAAAAGCACTGAGAGGAGAGTCAAAAGGAAGATGAGTGAGTGAAAGACCAGACAGACTTCGAAAAAAAGGGAATAAGAGCCAGAGAAAACGGTCTCAAGGTCAAGGAGTCTATGAGACGCCCCACCGATCGTCCAGGAACAGTAGAACGTCCCTATTTCAAGCCCACCATCCCAGTCCCCCTCAACAACCTGAGGCAGGATATCCCCTGAATGGAATAGGCCTTGCTTTTCCTGGATGATCCTCCTCTCTCCTCTTCGACCCCTTATGAAACGGTTGCATGCGAACAGTGTTTCCTATCCCGTCAGCCCCAGGGCGTCAAGGCGTCCCCTATCCTTCACCGGGTTCAGCTTGAACGGGCGATTTATCGATTTGCTCTTTTGATAGGCTGCCAGGGGCTGCACCCTCCCTCCGTGACAGCTCTAAGCTGAGAAAAGAAACTGATCATACCTCTACACCAGCGTGGCGTATGTGAGCCATCGGTCCAATTTGAACATCTCGCGCCTAGCAATCTCCTTTTCTTGATGAGGCGAGTAAGGTATGTAACCTCCAGACTATGCCTGTGCCTGTTAGCTGCTGGAAGCTGTCACCAGGGACACTTGAGTTCGATATCCAAGATTCAATAATGGTGTCATAACGTCCCACTTCCCATCCGGGCCTTTCCTTAAAAAGGAGAACCAATCAGCCATTCGGGACTATCGAAGCAATAGTTGAACGCGAGCACGAGAATGATAGGAGAACAGGGAAAGAAAGTGTAAAAGGAACCTGGAAAGGAAGCTCTAGAAGATCTCGGGAATTGCAAAGCCTGGCTGGGGAAAGGTCGGTCCCAAATTATCTTTCAGGGGTTGCCGATCGGTAAAGCGCCAAGGCTGATGGTGGGTCTGTGCGGGGCAGCACCACCTCCAGGTCTTGCCCCCAGAGGCCCCCTCGTAATCGGGCGTTGTCCAGGCCGTCAGGGCCGGAGAGGAACAAGCTTTTGGTGTTCACTTGGCTCCCGTGGGCGAAAGCTTATTACCCCAGAACTTTGGTCAGAGCAATGAGAAGGTATGGTTTCTCAATGGTTCGAAATGTCGGGTCGGTCCCTGAGCTGCTTTGGGAACTCTCGGTTCGAGGCAGGGCTTCGGGCACTAAAACCTCTGCCGAGATCTGCTTCGTTCTAGGCCTCACAAGCGTCCACCGGAAGCTTCCGTTGTGAATAAGAACAGGTAAGTTGAGTGTTCCCGGCGTCGAACTCGCTGTTACAGATGTCGCGAGCAGTTGTGGTTGTTCGGTCTCTCTTTCGAGTTGCCAAATCGTTGATCAGTCTCTCTTGCGAGTTGTCAAATTGTTGATCAGTGGCACCAGGGGTAACCGGTCAGCGATGTTCGTGTTAATCTCCCTGAGCAAGGGAAATGAGATATTACCTAATGTTAGCGTCCTTAACAGGGACTAGCCGTACACAGAACCAATTTCTGTTAGCAGGACAATCTTGGTAACCTCCCGCCTACACATGATCTCTGTTCTTCCACTTCCTTTCTCGCAACTTCAACCCATCACGGTTCATCTAACCGAAAACGCACTGCCACCACCAACACAACTCCAACATCTGGCTGAAGCTTCAACTCTCAAAAGCCAGCATATAACGGCCACATCATCATAGGATAAGAGATCTTACCAAACACCTGCTCCAAATTGTACGGATCATACGACGTCTGCGCGCACATGACCGAAACCTTTTGATCCCGTTCCCGTTCCCGTTCCTCCTCTTCTTCTTCTTCGTCCCTCTCACAGTTCATGTTGAGTAGCTCCTCCAGCAACCGACACCACCCGACCTTCTCGTCATCTGTCATATATCTCCGTCCCCTTTTGATTTCCACATCCAGTTTCCTTAGGCTGCTCAACTGAACCAGACCACGGAAGATCCAAGCGAAGGATGATAGCTCCTCCTCTTCTGGTCCAGATTGATCTCCATCTCCGCCTAGGCCGGGCCTTTCAGCCCTGTCAAGCATCGCCGCGAAAGAACCCTTTATCAGATCCTTCTCTTTGCAGTCGATGCATAACCTCATCCCGCGAAGCCCCGCTCCCCAGTTGGCGGCGGAACATAGCTCCTCCCACGCTTCTGCCTTCTTGCTGCTACTGTCGTTGTTGTTCTTGTCGCTTTTGTCTTCCGAGAGATCCAGCTCGATTCTCACGTATCGCATGCTCTGGCGCTGCCAGTCTGCACAGAGCCGATCGTTAAGAAAGTTCCGCGCCGCTTGTACGCTGTCGACGTCGTGCCACGATGGGAAGACGAATTCATTTTCGTAGAAGGGGATGGTGCGGGCTTCGTAATAGATCTGGCGACAGGCTAAGAGGAGGGCGGTTGGGATGTAGTTCATCGGACGGTGGGCGGATAGGAGTTCGCGGGTGGGAGCATGGCTGATGGTGTCGTTGCCGTCTGGAGTTTCCTCGTAGGGCAGTGGACTGGGCTTGATGGTAGCCTGCGACGTAACGGGCTTAAGGACATGACGGCCGCTGCCTTGGGTCAGATACCATAGTGGCGGCTTGGAGTGCCGAACGCTGTGTGAGTCGTAGACGTAGTCGTAAATTCGTAAGCCGATTTCGACGGCCAGGTCCATGAAGCCGATCCTTCGCCTATCTTCCTCCTTCCCATGGTCGACGACTTGGCTATCTTTGTGCCCCACAGAATCGAGCTGTTTGGGAAATGTCATTGATTCACTCTTTTGAAAGAATCTCGGCGTTGGCGATGGTGCCATTCCAGTATAACCAAGTTCACAGCTCGGCGGTGTGGTATTTGACAGCGGTGTAGTTATGAATAACTAAGCAATAAATTGTCCAGTCTCGATTATGGGGAAAAAGCTCAACTGTAGACAGGTTTCTGTTCCAAAGACTAGGTAGGAAGTGATCCGGAGGTCGAGCGAGGAAAGGTAAAGTTCAAACGTCCAGTTAGCCACCACTTATAACAACCATCACTATCGTCTGAAGAAAAGCGTAAGAAATCTTCAACTAAACCTGCGGCGGGCCGGCGGTTAGGTTAAGTTTGGCAAACATCGTCATCATGACTGCCCCTTTAACCTGGCTTACATGCTTTGATCACGCTTTCCATTGGCTTTGGTAGCTCGGGATAGCCCGCAAACAGCATGCGAGCCTGCCCGAAACACACCAAGAGCTGAACTCAAATCCCAAATCGGCGTGGTGGCATGCATGTTGGGCTAACACAGTACACTATGTTGTCAAGCCAAGAGCAATGACGGATGCCATCACCATCTTGGATGCTGTTGGTACTGGCCTTTGTGGAGGTGGGTTCCAGTTAGCAAGCATACACTATTGTGTGATCAAAAGGCCGAGCACAACCACTATTGGACGCCAAGTCAATGTGAATCCTTTGCTCCGTAGACATCGCAATGCTTTTCCTAAAGTAAGCTAGGCCGATAGTTACACCTAACCTCCCAGGCTGGCTCTTCTGAATGTTTCTCCAGCGTAGCAGCCAGGAAACTGGAGCCGGTAGGTTGGGTTGAGTTTTCAACCCTCTTTTCAAAGCTTGCTCGAGGTGTCGTCTGTCATTGATCGACGTGTGTCAAATGGTTCCCGTAAGCTTAGTTAGGACCTTCCCGCGTATTGATGCAGTCCCCCAGAGACACAAACGTCAATGAGACTGTAACCCGACATGTGATAGGCGGGTTTCATCAAGCGGCTGAAGAGATGATCGGGTCACAGAGGACACAGTCAGGCTGCACGAGCGGCCGAGAGCTGTTGCAGTGGGTGCGGGGGAGTCAGCGGTTGCTGCCAACCAACAACACCATGACCCCGCCATCACCATACTGGAAGTGTCTTCCGGGGCTTGGATGCTACCAACCAATTGGGAAACAATTGCCTTCTGGACTGTGGCATGATAACCACGACAGAAGCAAAACCAGTCTCAAAACCAGCTCATCGGCCAGGCCCGAAGACCCCGTAAACCGCTTTTCCCAGCACCTGAGTCTCCTGCCAAAGAAATGTCACTTGAACGTGATCTACGCAATGACTTTGTTGCTCCCAGCCCATGGAAGGCAGCGGATCGCACAAATTGCCGTTGGTGTGTCCTGGATCCTACAAGGAACTGGCACGATATTGTTCTTTTCGCTCATTGTGCGGGGGCCGGGCGTCCCCTAGGCTTCTCTCTCTTGCGTATAGCCTCCAGGTCAACATTCTTCGGCAACTTCATATTGCCCCTCGAAGCAAGCCAGAGGACATGCTCTGGATGGAACAGATTCGCCGCATTGACGTTGCCGAGCCCAGCGGCAGCAAGCGGTCTGTCTTCATCCTCATCTTCGTCTTCGTCTTCTTCTTCGCTCTCCTCCTCCTCCAGTGATCGCTTCAGACCGGTGCGTACATTCTCAATGCCCATTTCGCGCTCGGCGACCGTGTAGGGCTCGTTCGCTTGGTTCATGAGGTAGTCTCTGATACTGTCCATGCTGACCTGGAACATGTCGGCCCACTGTTCGTTGAACGGATCCGAGGGCGCGTCCTCCTCTTCGTCTCGGTAGTCGTCGTCGTCATCGTCGTAGCCGTTGGTCCTCTGTTGGGAGCTGGCCAGTTTGCTCGGGTCCAAGCCGGAGGCCCTTGCTACGCTACGCGCATCTTCGACCCAGCTCTCGACTTCCGGCTCGAGTTTCTTTCTCAGTAGTTGCAGAAGGATGTGTTCCTGGGTGCGGCCAGGGAAGTTTGTCGATGGGTGGACGACGATGCGTTGAAATAACTCGGAATTCTCGTCGGCGAGCTTTTGGATGGTTTCGAGACTCTTTTGGAGGATGGCTGCTGAGGCTGTGAGGGACTCTCTGTGGGAGAACAAATGCGCATGAGCACGCGTTCGGCTTCGAGGAAGGAAGATGGGCGGAACCGAGCGATGACTTACTGGCTGGGGAGAGGCTGGCTTCTCTGGATATCATTAAAAAGGCTGTTCAAACTGTGAGTGAGCTGATGGAATCGGTTTCGGAGAACCTCGAGCTGCTTGAACTCATCGGGAGCTAGGCGGAGGGAATCTTTGCCGTCGGCCATGTTGACGAATTGTTTGTGGGATACTGCGAGGAGATTGTGTCGCGCTTCGATTCTCAAGGCGATTGAATATCTTGGTGACTCTTATCTCGTACTTATAATCGTGCTTGGTGTTGGGAGGTCGGGCTGTAGAGGTAAGGGGATTCAAAGTAAACAGATCGACGCGTGAAAGGTCAAAAAGTTCCATCAACAACCGCGAAGAGGGGACATGCAGTGACGTTGGACCTTTTGGTGTAGCCCCACTGTAGCCCCACTGCACGATCGCTAACAAGGCCGCACGAACTCAGTGAAGCGACCCCTGACCTTGGCAGAGCGGCAGGGTCTAGAATCCCATAGCAGATGCTTGATATCGTTTCCATTCTGTTTGAACTCCTCACTCGAACTGGTGGTTTGGGTTTGCAACTGATCAATGAAGTGAAAGCAGCTGAGGGAACTGAAGGGAAGACTTCAGCTGACTGAACCGGCAAGAGCAAAAGACCAGACGAAGAAACCGAGGAAGCTCCCAAGCTTGCGTGCCTTCCACTCCAGCCCAGAGCAGAGCCGCAGCCAGCAGAGGTACGACGTACCTCGTTCCTTCCTCTCTTAAACCCGCTCTTCCTCTTTATGCATCACGAGAATGAAATCTACAGACCATCACGATTCACTGGTCATGTCATGTGTACATGAAATTGATACACATTGAATGCTAGCGTTGCTATCCCTGCTTATTGATACCGAAAATGAAAAGAACGAGGACGCTTTGCGCCCATGCTTGCTCGCCGTCGCTGATGCCCGTCGCTGATGCCCGTTGCTGATGCCCATCCTGACCCATGACTTTTTTTGAAAAACCAGGGTATCTATCTTGTCACTGTCAACCAGTGAATTATCATCCCAAAAGAACGCTCTCCCCCATCCAACCTCGGAGGTCCGCATACCGTAGATACTCGCGAATCATTTGCCAAACGCTACCCCTCTTTGAGCGCAGGGCATCTGGCAGAAAGTAGGTAGGTAGCATTCGCATCAACCACTTCATCTTCCTTGTCCGAGTTCCCGCGATGACAAATGCGGGAAAAAGAAGAAACAAACAAACTGCATCTTCTCCATTGTCTTAAACGCCGTTTTATCCTCCGAGATCATCAAGCTTATTACTCCCCGTGGGAGCCTGCTTGATCAACCTTGATGGGCGCCCCCTTGGGTAGCTCATTGCCATTGGCGTCAACAGGCGGGAAGCGAGCCATACGCTCAAGATCGTCGAGTGGCATGTGTGAGCGGATGTATCTAAAAACTACATGTGTTAGCATATCTTCACTTGCAAGACGAGGGGTGGGTGACAAGGGGTTTACTGACTTCTCCCGACCATCATCAATGGGATTGAAGTCCCATTTCTCACGCTCTGAGTCCTTCGCCGTAAAGGCGCTCCACACAAATTTCCGTTTCCTTTGCGAGAGAAGGACTTGCTCGGTGATACTTTCAAAGTCCCATCGCTGCTTCGCCTCGGCCGCGAATCCTCTCAAAATGATTTCCGCTGTCTCTCTGTACTCGGGATCGAGCATCTCTGACTCTGGGTCCGCAAGAACCTTGGCGAGGTCCTCGAGTTCAAGCGGATCCCGTTCTAGGTCAAACAACTGAACGCCATCCGCGGGGCAGATGGTGAACTTCCAGTTGCCACGCTTGATCATCATGATGGGGCTAACGGTGCCCTCGCCCGTGTACTCGGCGATGGCGGTATCGTGGCCTTCCGAGTCGCGTCCCTCCAGGAATGGAAGAAGCGAGCGACCGTCCATCGGCAGACCAGGAACCAACTTCTTGCCGATCAGGTCGACCATGGTCGGCAGGATGTCCAGGGTGGACACGTTGTTAGTCACACGATGAGGCGTGTACTTCTTGGGATAAGAAATCAGAAGAGGGACGCGAACAGATGACTCGAAGTAGCTCATCTTGTACCTGGAATCGGTGAAAGAGTGGGTTAGCGACATATTTGGGGGAAGGAAAGACTCAAAGATCGAGTAGCAAAACTTACCAGAGTCCACGCTCACCAAGCATATCTCCGTGGTCACCACTGAAGACAATGATAGTGTCTTCGGCAAGTCTGCACTTCTCCAAGACCTTGAGTAGCTTCCCAACACAGTCATCAACATAGCTAACAGCGCCATAGTAGGCCCTGCGCGCACGCTTGATCTGATCATCAGTGAAGTTCTTGTCCCACAAGTCGCAGACCTTGAGCAGTCTCTTGCTGTGGGGATCCTGCTCCTCGTTCGGAATCCTGGGAACCTTGGGGAGATCAATCCCCACTTTCTCGTATTTATCCCAATACTCCTCTTCGATGGTGTAGGGATCGTGGGGGTGAGTAAGGGAGACCTATGGCATGATTCTGTTAGCATATTCAACCTTCCTTTCCAGCCGGCGGCTAGCCAATTATGGGCACACCATGACCCTTTTCGGGTCCGGATGGATGTCTTCCCCATGCTAAAAGATACATCTGCAGCCCCATGAGGCTGAGAAGATGACAAGAAAGATCCAGTACGTACCGTCAAACAGAACGGGCGCCTCGAGTCTCCTTTGCGAGCGTAGTTATGGAGAAACTGCGTTGACTTATACATGACCTCCTCGTCGTAATCAAGCTGGTTGCTGCGAACACAGACACCAGCCTGTTCGATCGAGCTCGCATTGTGGTACCACTCTAGCCTTTGGTCGGGCTCCTCGATGTCCGCGTCCCAGTTGGCTGCCCAGCCAAAGTCGCCGGGGTAGATATCAGTGGTGAGACGCTTCTCGTACCCGTGCTTCTGGTCCATCACGAAATGCATCTTTCCAGCCAAGACTGTCTGGTAGCCATCACGACGGAGGTAATGGGCGTAAGTAGGGGTGTCGCTCAAGATCTGGGCCGCGTTGTCATACGCTCCGATCTTCATGGGGAGCTGACCCGTGATCATGCTCATCCGTGAAGGACCGCAGAGTGGCGACGGGCAGTATGCCGAGTCAAACTGAACAGATTTTGCGGCCAAGGCGTCAATGTTGGGCGTCTGGACTATGGATTCCGGATTGTAAATCTTCATCACAGGGGCGGCAAGCTGATCTGCCATGATGTATAGGATGTTCAGCTGCTTCTCCTTGTCCTGCCCTGGAGCAATCCCGTTGCCGTTGGTATGACCATTGCCGTTGGTATGACCATTGCCGTTGGTATGACCATTGCCGTTGGTATAGCCAATGCCATTACTGACACCGTTCACAGGCGCACGCTCCGGAGAGGCCGGTTGGGAGTTGAGAGCTGCCGGCATGGTCGTCTGTCGTCAAGGACGGGGGTTTTGACTTATACGTGATGAGACGAGATGTAGGATATAGTCCTCAGTAAGGTGAGCAAGACAACTGAGGCCGGTCAGTGAGGCTTGAACAAAACTTAGAGAAGCCGAACACCCCACTTATAAGGGAAGCTGGAGGAAGCCGACCTGGGGTCAGAATCCGGGGCAGCGGTTGGAGGTGTGATCAACGGGTCCGACGAAGGAGGTGATGGTGGATAATATCGACGTCTGAGACCAGATGATATGGCCGATGTGATTTGGTGGTGACCACGTCAGAACGTTAAGAAAATCGGGGCAGACCTGAGCACGCAATCGCTCAACCGCATACACAGCCTTTATCGAGCAATGGCGCAATCGAGAGACGGGATGAAAGGCACTTCTGGCACTGCACGAGGGGCAATGCACACCATTTATCATCGCAGCTTTTTCCCCTCTCTTATCCCATCAACCGATAACCGGCCCTCCGCGTAGGGATGCACCAGATACGGACTAGACCCTGATCCTCACCGGGGGTTTCCATCGCGCGAACGGGCATCGACATGTTCCACTTGGACATCGGCATCAACACCCCGGAACAAACAGGACAACCCAGCGGGAAGCGCTTGAGGCGGGTACGGAGGGAAAGAGAGGCGCCAACGCTGCAGACACTAGCGGGGCGTGTGCAAAATTTGGGCGCAGGATAGCGCGACCGAGACCGCCGCAGACCTGAGCGCATGAAGCGCAACTAACGTCTTCCCTGGTCGCGTGAAGACGATGCCGATGGACTGCCGGAGTGATCTGTGTGAATCCGAGGAGCCGTCGATCAGGGAAGTGAAAGGAGTCCACGACTAGTGGCGCATAAAAGGCGTGATGGAGACTGTCCAGATTCCAGAACACTTGCTCGAAGATAAACTCAACGGGAAGATCCCGGGAACATTCCGGGAGGGATAGCTCCGTGAGGATTTGCCCATAAAAGATGAGGATTGCGAAATACTGTCAGAGCGGCAGACAATTCACTTGACAACTTGAGTCCGTCATCGGAATTAACATCCATATCAGCTGAAGACATTAATAAGGGTTGGGGTTATGTGTGTAACAATGGTAAAGGCCAAGAAGGCCATTACGTACCTTATTATTTCCGAAGAAGGATTTCAAAACGCAAGCCACTTATCATTGTCTTTTCATTGTCTTCTCATTTCGTGGTGAACGAGGAACTTTTTTTTTTTTTTTTTTTTTTTTTTTTTTTTTTAGCAGCGTTTCTGCAGGGTCCAAAGATTGGTTGGGCTAGAGCGATTGGCCCTTTTTACTGGTGGGATGAATAGTCTTTCTGTTGACACATGACAGCTCGGAAGGCCGAATCTGGACAGCAGGATATGTAGTTGAGAGCCTCTGAGCAGCTTGGTTGGTTCGTTTGTTTTGACGTCTGAACAGTCACCGCCATTGCCATCTCAACATTTTCTAAATTCGTGGTCATGTGTCACTTCTGAAGCCTAGACCTAGGACCAAGATCAAGTCTCGATCGGTCTCTTGGTGAACCAATGCAAGTTATCGGACCAGGACAGTGGTTTGATCTGAAGACGCCAAATCATTCAAACGCCCTCCAGTTTCCGTGAACGCAGTATTAGATATCTTCAAAAGGCTCCTGGATAACTCTTTTGGAGCATATGTACGCAGGACGGAAAGTCAGCTCACACCAAAGATTCATCGGAAGCTCATGTCTTTCAAAATGTTCATATACCAGAAAAAGCAACTAGAAATACCCCGCACAATATCATCCTCAAACTAGCCCAGCCAGAAAGAGAAATACACGCTGGTCTGTCTAACCGCGGCGACGGGTCGTGGGACCTTTGCTCTTTGCTCTCGGCTCGGAGGAGGTGGAAGCGCCAGTAGCGGTAGCCGACGACGCCGCAGCAGGAATCGGGCCAGCAGGCACCTTCTGCTTGCCCCGTGCCTTGGCTGAGGGCGCGTTCCAGTAGTATACCATCTGCAGAGCGAGGACCAGGTTCAGCGCGAAACCGGCAATGAATCCGTAGAGAATGAGCTTGTCGTCGACCTCCTGGAGAGTGGTAAAGATGCGCGAGAGGGATCCGGCGAGGTAGTTGAAGACCTGAAAGGTAGAAGAAACACAGCGTCAGTATCATGATAAGCACAAGAAGAGGATGTATTCGGACTTGGGGGCAAGGAATGTCCTTACAGCAAATGCACTCAGCTGTCCAGTTCCACCCTCCTGCAGAATAGCCACGATCTGGGGAACCTTGCTGGCGACACCCAGAACGCCAGCGCCGGCCTGGAGGTAGCTCAACTGCTGCATGTTGAGAAGCTGCTCGCTGAAGAGAGTAGCAACGCTGACAGCCAGCGCCGCGACGAACAAGGCCGCGATGCCAGCCCTGCCGCTGTACTTGAGCACGAGCACCGTGATGATGACGTTCTGACCGAGGATCAAGGCCGTCTCGCCAAAGGTGCTGAAGGGGAATCCGTTGCGGACATTGTAGGCGAGCGACGTAAGCAAGCTGCTAGTCTCGAGGAGGTACGACAGGAAAGAGACGCCGCTGGCCGACTTGGAGTTGACGAGCTTGAGGATCTGGGGCACCTTGACTATGGAGGAGGCAGCGACGATGCCAATGCCGAGGGCCTTGCTGATGCCGAGCTTAACGCATTCGGGGTTGTTCTCGAGGTCGATATCGAGGATCAGCTTCTTGTAACACGAGTCTCCGATGAGGGAGAGGCCGATATCCCGGATCGGACCCGGAAGGTTGTGGGTGACAGGCTGCAAAGCCGACCGAAGCGCGTCCATTTTGTCGGCGATTTGTGAGGGTGCGTGGGGGCGGGGCCTATCGTTCGATACCGATTGACAGGAGGATGAATTGATGTGGCCGCAGTTTTGGCTCTCACAAGGCACTCGAAGTTGTCAAAGTGTGACCATTTAACAATCGGAGGTCCTAATGGCCCGTGCCGCTCCGGCACGGTTGGTTCGCCGGCGGGCAACTCACGCGACGAAAACGTACTGCAGTGGCTGCAGTGTATCTAATGGTACCTTAACGAACTTTTGTTAGTTGTCTCACCTACCCTGACGACCTGACTGCAGAGCCACAGCACCATCACTCAATCATAGTCAAGTTTCCGACTAAGATTCCCTTTTAAAGTAAAGATGAGTAAATTCCATTAGCCTTTCTCCAAATCCGCTATTTTGTTCGTGTACCAAAGCAGACTGATCTCCTCCTCCGGGCATGCCTTGGCGGGTATCAAGGCGTCGCTAACAACATCATCCCCGTAGTTCGCCATCACAAATGCTGAAATGAAATAAAGCAGCCTACGAATGCCCGGATACCTATACAGATAGAGTGAAAGTGGCAACCAGCCGGCGGCCCATTCCAAGTTCCTTTGCGTGCCCACTGGCTGCTCCTTTGCGCGCCCTCCGAGTGAAGCGTCGAATGCCCGCGGTGCCCAATGGTACTCAAAGCAGTGGAGTGTTTAACCAAGTGATTGCGCTTGGTGCGTAGAAAATGAAAACCAAAGCAGCCCCGATTAGCCCTTGAATTGCGTTGCAGATCCCTAGGCCGACTTCGTCCTGCTCGAAACGCGCGTGCCTGCCTTAGGTGCCTTCACCTCTTTCGTCTTCTTGGCGGCTTTGGCAGGAGCCTTGGTTTCCTTCGCGCTCTTAGCGTCCTTGCCAGCCTTTGGGGGTCTACCGGGTCTTCCTCTGGGCTTCGCCTGTTGCTTCTCAGCGGGCTTGGCCTTGGGGGCCTTTGCGGCCTTCTCCGCCTTCTTCTCTGCCTTGTCAGTCTCGTCCGCCTTCTCGGCCTTATGAGAGGTCTTTGCCTTCTTGGCCTTCTTCTCGGAAGCCTCCTCGGACTTCTTGGCCTTCTTGTCGGCATTGAACTTGCGCAATAGCTCAGTAGCACCTTGGAGATTCTGCTTAGGCTCCCAGGTGTTGTCGCTGGACGGGTAACCCTTCCACTTCACAAAGTACAAGTGCTCCATCGTCTCGGCATCGATCATCGAGTCGACGATGGTCTCGACCTCGTATTCTCCCTTAGGAACGACATCAGAAGCGGCATCCTTCTTGGGGCGACCACCCTTGCCCTTGGGCTTCGCTTTGCTCTGTTCGAATGGTTAGAATTAACATGTCACTAGGGTTTAATAATGTGAACTTACAGCTGTGCCATTGGTGGATGCAGGATGACCGGGTCCCTTCTTTTTGGCAGCCTTGGCAGCAAGACGGGCGCTAGGAGCGGCGGCGGGTTTGCGACCACGCTTTGCAGGAGTGACATCCTCAACATCCTCCTCACTTTCAGAGTTGGGCTCCTCGATCTCCACGGCCTTGCGCTTGCGCCCGCTGCTCTTCTCAGCGCTCTTCAGAGCACTCTTGGGCGTGCGGGAGCTCGTGCTCTTTGCTGACTTGGGGGTTTTCGAAGCAGACTGCGCGGGGGTTTCACCCTCCATGTCGGCAACAGGGGCGTTCAGCTCCAATTTATCATCCATACTGACAACGGTGACGCCGGCGGGTACACTAGGTGCGATATCTTCGGAGACCTGACGAGGCTCATTGTACTTACTGGCGGTTTGATTAGCCGGTTAAGTTCTGTAAAGAGGTGGATCGCAATACAACAAGATGACGGAAAGGTCGGCGGGGCTCATGAGCTTCCATAAGAAGGAGCTATCATAAACTGGGAATGTGCGACTGTATAGAGGTCTAGTTCATGGAAAATATACTTACTCGAAGAGGTCACTCTCAATGCGAACAAGACCGTCGTCCTCGAGCTCGGCGTCGGAAAGAAAAGGCATCTTGAATGGTAATTATATTTTGCTATAATTCCTCGCAGCGGTGTATGCGCGTGGTGAATTACGGAGCGACGTTGTTGATTTTGATGGATTTTTGATCCAAGAAAGCGCGAGGTAGAGCGAGTTGCGAGTGCAGCGGCGAGTAAGTTGAAAATGAATAAAAGAACCAATAAAATGTGGCTGATCAGGCGACGCTAGATTCGACGTGATCAAGATTGCGCCAGAGGTGATAGGTGTTGATTCTCAACCTGAATGAATGTCTTTGCTGTTAGTGAGGCGTGTCGTGAAGATTGCCGATGGTTTGTTGCGGTGCACAACGAGTGATGTAAACACTAGTGTGATCCATAACGAGTGGAGATTGTATAAACCCCAATTCACCGCTCCTGGCCAATAGCAGGACCGCATAACAACTGCAGCTTCCTAAAGCTCCAGCCACATCCGTAACTTTAGCCACAATATTCGAATACTAATTAAGTGTGCACCGCCATACTTCTTAGCATTCCACGCACTCCTCTTCACTCACCCTTCACCCTCCGATCTTCCGTCCCATTCTCACGAGGGGATCACCCACCGACTGTAACCTCCCACCATGACCCGGCCCGTGACTTCCTCCCTCCACCTCCACCTTTCACTGTCGATACAGACCCGGAGTCAATATGGGAGTTGTCAAGTCTCTGGCTAAGGTGTAATGCCTTAAGATTTCCATTGCCTCAACCCAAGACCACTGACGGACGGATGCTTACTCCAAACAATGCGTGATACGCAGTTGATTCAGCCTTCTTACGTGGGAATTCCGTCGTTTATATACTACATTCCCGCTGGCTTACCCCTAGTCATGTTAATCCCAGAATTTGATCACATCAGACTCGTATCCAACGAGTCCCGCCAAAACTCCGAGGTAGCTCAGTTATCCCCGAGTCAGGCGATTCTGAAATTGGCGGTAAATGCGACATCTGAAGTAACAGCTTCTGGTAATTCTGACCAGCCGTGTCGATCCCCGCTAAGCCCTACTAACAGCTTACTGCCTCTAGTGTACAGTTCAAGCTCGTTTGGACATCGCCGTTTGTATCGGTGTCGAGCTTTGTGCACTCAGCAAAAGAGAAGCAACATCGACTGGTCGACAGCACATGTGTCCGGATGGTTACCCTATCACTCCGTTTAACCACTCGGTACGGTCCGTTCAAAGATCCCTCAGCTTAATCCAATCCAGATACTACGGCAATAATGTTGCACACGGATACCACATCCAGCAACGCTGCGTCTCCTAACACCCTACCTTATGTGGTACTCCGTCGTCTTTTTTGAAGTGTTCATGCGACTGGCTTCTTGTATAAGCACTGTATCTTCCGACCCATGGGCTTGATCTGTCTCCCCCCCGTGCTTTGGGCCGCCCTCGTCCAAGCCGTCACCATTGGATTTCTGGTAGCAGTGACTTCCAACGTCGACGTCGCCTTCAACGAGACCTACGTCTTTGAATCATGGCAAGTCGGCCTGTGCTTTATTAGCGGCATCATCGGTGCTCTCTTGGGCATTCCTGCCGGAGGTCAGCTAGGCGACAAAGTTGCAGACTGGTTTACCAAGCGCAACGGCGGCGTTCGCGATCCCGAGATGCGTCTTCCTGCTATGCTTCCTTCGCTTATTACCACTCCCCTTGCACTTGTTCTTTATGGCGTGGGTATACAGCACAAGCTGCATTGGATCGTTCCTACTGTTGGTCTTGGGTTGTGTAAGTTCATTATTACACCAGTTCACAACTACACCAGCTCACAAACCCCCTACAAATCCCATCCATGACTGTCAGGCTAACGAACACTTTTCTTGCAGTGAACTTCTCCATCACACAAGCCACCAACATCTGCCTGGTCTACTTCATCGATGCCTACCGACCTGTGGCCGGCGAGATTACGCTCGCAGTAATGGGATTCAAGGCGCTTTTCGGGTTCTTGCTCTCGTTCTACACGAATCCCTGGGTCAGCAAGTCCGGGTACCAGAATGCCTACGGCACGATGGCGGCACTTTCGGCTGCTGTCCTCCTGATGGGGGCGCCGCTCTATGTCTGGGGCAAGCAGATACGCCATGTTAGTTGGCAGTGGTCGGTTATTTCGTACATTCACTGGCATGCGGATCGGGAGGTTGGCGAGTAGGAAATGTCTACCTTGTTTCGCTCGCTTGTCTCGCTTGTGCACCTGAATCTTTGCACTGTTTCATCAGGTCTGTGCCAACTCGGGCAAACACGAAATATTACTACCTCGGTTTCTTGGTTTTTCTTGAAGAGTCACTTGGAAGTTATTGTTTGAAGTCCGTGCCCTGGGTTCCCTTCAATGGACTTCTCATTCAACCGCACTGCCTCCCAGTATTTCTAGGTTGCTCTGGTTTCCGTTTATCCTCTTCCGTTACCACTGAAGAATGATAGAATCAAGCCCTTTTCCTGTCGTCGCCTTTCCACCTCTGTCACTTACATATAAGTCATTGCTCAGCTCGGATATTCAACAATCGGAACCATTCCTGATCGGGTATGGTGTAGCGGTAACATCGTTGACTCTCACTTCTTAGGAGTGACTGCTCTCTCAACAGCCCCGGGTTCGACTCCCGGTATCCGAGTCACAATATTTTTTTTCTTTCTTCGCCTTTCTGGTTTCTCTTGGGCCTTTTCCTCATTTCTCCTTCCTCCCTTTCTTTTTTTTCTTGAATGAAACCAGTTGGTGTCGTCCATGAGCGGTCGTCATCAGAGTACCATTCCTCCATCGATAATGACATTCACTCCTGTTACACTTTTGGACTTGACGAAACAGAGTACCTGCTCTGCGACATCCTATTTCAAGGGTTACGAAACGTATCAGAGAGATATTCTTGTTTATATAGGAGAGGGGAAAACGTACCTCTACCGTTGCCAAACGCTTGAGCTTTGATCTCTCCCTCGCTTCTTTCTGCTTTTCAGGTGGAAACTGAAGACCCCAGTCCTGCGAATATCAGCATGGTTTTTCGGTGGCCAAGTTTGGAGCCAGCTTACCGTGAGCATGAGACCCGGAGATACAGTATTGACTCTGATCCTGGGTGCCGCAATCTGTGCCAATCCTTTGGCCAGGTGGATTTGCGCCGCCTTGGTGACGGAGTAGGCCTGTAGTAGAGATGGGCACCATGTTACTTCAACAATTCTTTTGGATATGAACAGTGGGTGCTCACAAGCGAACTCCCGCTGACTTTGACACCTGCCAAAGAAGCAGTGGTGATAAAGACACCTTCCGTTTCGTCCAGATGCGGTTTCGCAGCGTGCATCAACCAGAGATGGGACTTGACGTTCATGTTGAAGCACATATCCCAGTCTTCCTCGTTCACGTTGTCATCCAGGTCGTTGATGTCCCGGAGACGGGTCCAACCGCCGTTGGAGAAGACAATGTCGAGTCTGTCCATGCAGTTTACTGTATCGTCGATGAGCTCGCCGATCTGGTTCTTTTCAGCTAAGTTAGCCTTGAGGGCAACGTAGTTGAACCGGCCATATGCGCCAGTTCTCAGCGGGGAGATTTTGTAGAGTTCTTTCACAAGATCTGAGGCCCTGGCGTCGTCGTTGTTGTAGTTGATGACTACACGGATGCCGTTCCGGGCAAAGAGACGTGCAGTCGCGGCGCCGAGACCAGCGCTGCCAGCGGTGATTAGGGCAACCAATGGAGAGTCCATTTTGTGAAGGAACGAGGGGAAATTAATGGACGAGGTCTCGGTTCACAAATGGAGATGAGGTTATTCGCCTCGATATCAGGCAGTGACAACCAGTGCTCCCAATGAGCCAAGCCGAGCCGAGCTCGAGAGTCTGGCTCGACTCGACTCGTCTCCACATGGAGGCCAGCTCGGCTCGGCTCTGGCTCGGCTTACTATAGGCTCGTTGGGCTTGTTTTGAGAATTGTAGACCTCTGTTGTTGCTACTAGCAACGAAAAGTAACCACTTCTTACACGCGCAAAGATAGTAAATTACGTCGTTCTGCAGAAGAAATTGGGGTGCATACACCATATAATATTGGAGAACCTTATCATACAAGCCTGACGAGCCATAACGAGCCGAGCCTGACCTCCAGCTTACTCCAAATATCCCCCCGGCTCGGCTCGTACCAAAATATCTGGGCTCGGCTCGGCTCATCAACGGCTCGGCTCATTGGGGGCACTGGTGACAACCCGTGTGTTATCAAGCGTTGGTGGGGAGTTCTTGGAAAGGGAAGGTAGGCGCCTTGGGACGGGACCTACAAGTAGGTTCGACGCCCACATGGCCCACTACAAACGGAAGGGGACCTCATCGTTTGTTGGACGTTCCCAGGCAGTCATCACTGCCGAGCTTGAGCTTGGAAATTGCCCCGCATCACTGAAAGATAGTCGGAAAGAACTACCTCTAGGGCCAGACACAAATCCGAACTTGAGGGAGAACTTGGCTCGCGAACTTCAACAACTCCAACCCAATGTCATGCCCGTCCGAGCAAAGTACACGACCTATGGCTTTACTTGTGACTATCCGAACCTCTTGAAGCGAGAGCTCAACTGTTATTCGAGCGGTTACTGTTAGTCCCTAGGCGCCATTGCTACTCCGTATAACTGCTCGACACAACCCCCACTCCGGCCCTTATAATCCTACCCTGATCGCCTGATATCTTCGGGAGAGACATGTGGTTCCCCCACCTTCCGTACGCTACCAGCTTCCAGGTTTATACCCGATGTCTTCAGTGTTTTCACGGTGTTTGGAACTCGACTCAACAAACTCGGTACATTGACTGAACATCATCTCTAATCCAGGAGCCATGACTTCCAATCACCTCAGACAATCACCTTTCCCGCTTCCCTCATTACCCCCTTGCTCTTGCTTCTACGGGCGGGAGGACCTCCCACCTTTCCGAGTCCTCCCTTAACGCACAGAAACCGCACAATGAATATCCGGGCCTATCCCGGATGCATCCCGGTCACCGGAAGTAATGGCATGCCTTCAGAGCCGGTCAACTGGACTCGCTAACATCTTTCCCTTGCTGCCATGCTGTAGTCCCCCAACTAACAAGGTTGATGTGCCATATAAACATGCAAGTCGACCTCGAGAAGGCGCCTAGACCTGATGGTTGAGCTTACCCCCTGCATTACACATTTCTTATCCATTATATGTTGCCTCACTGATCAACTACCGCCCTAATCAACTTGTCTTTTGATACTTTCTACTCTGAGCCTCCCTAGATGTGAAGTGTCTGTATCATAAGAGGAACACCTGCCACCTTGGACGATTCAATTTTCTGTCCGTTTCTGATTTCAACGGTCTTTTTTTCTACTACCCAGCAATCAGAGACTGCTCTGCCCTTGTCTCCATCATTGGAGACACTCATCGACCTGCCGGCATGGGGAACTTTGCTTCTACCTGTGATAGAACCAGGCATTACCATCAGCATGGGACGAAACTTACCCTTGAGGATCGCCCATCAAACTTGAAGATTGTCATTGTTGGTGCAGGAATTGGCGGCTTGTCTGCTGCCATTGGACTGCGGCGTAATGGTCACGAAGTTCGTGTTAGTAGCCCTCCTCCTCAGCTTGACAACGTGTTTATGGCTGGGTACTAACGGAGCTGTAGCTGTTCGAACAATCAGCGTTCGCCAGTGAGGCTGGTGCCGCAGTACACCTGAGTCCAAACTCGAACGGCATTCTGAGGAGATGGGTATCTATGCTGAGGAGTTTGGAGCAAATCCAATGAACCGGCTCATCGAACTTCTTCCAAACGGACAGATCGTCAAGGACGTTGACCTCATAGAGTTCAATAAGCGATGGCAGCACCCTTGGCACCTGGTACACCGAGTTAACCTACATGAAAGGCTGAAGAAACTGGCCACTTCGGAGGAAGGGGATGGAATACCAACACAGTTGCATACTTCGAGTAAGGTTATGGATGTTGACACAGCTCAAGGGATCATCAGGTTGGCGAACGGCGAGACAGTTGCTGCTGATGTGATCATCGGTGCTGATGGCATTTATGTGAGTGCTGGAATGATGCTAGTGGATGGCTCTGTTTCTGAGAAAGACTGACCTCTCTTAGTCCACAACGAGGAAATACATCAAGGACGCCAAACTGTTCAGCTCTGGCAAGGCAGCATTCAGGTTTCTCATTCCCAGAAACATTGCCGAAGCAGACCCAGTCGCCGCGCCTCTAGTAGAGCACCCCAACACAATGAGAATATGGTATGGAGACGACCGGCGAATAGTCATGTATCCATGCAATAACAACCAATTGCTCAACTTTGTCTGTACTCATCCGGATACAGAATCTCACCCTACCAAAAGCGATGGTGAGACCAGAACAACACAACAATGCGTCAGCTCAAACCAGGCTAACCATAAAGCATAGAATGGAACAAACAAGGCTCTCTCGAACAAGTGCTAAAGGTCTTCGAGGCTTTTGATCCTGCCGTCAAAGCGCTCATAGCGAAAGTTGACCCTTCAACGCTAAAAGTGTGGCAGCTTTTGGATATGGAGAAACTGCCAACATTGACAAAGGGGAAAATGGTACTACTTGGAGACGCCGGCCACCCCTTTACACCTCGTGAGTTCAGACTATGCCCAATTCTTTGCCCAGTTACTTACACACAAAACACAGATCAAGGCCAAGGAGCCGGCCAGGCGATCGAGGACGCAGCAGCTCTGACCATAGTGCTACCGAGAGGGACCAAGCCGGCTGATGTTTTCGAGCGACTGAAGCTGTACGAAGCGATCCGATATGAGCGAGCTCACACCATACAAAACTATTCGAGGCTTGCGGGCTCGGATTGGATCAACGGAAAACCACAAGTTGAAATTGAGCTTTTGACCAAGGCTACAAACTACAACTTCGGCCACGACGAGATCGATCATTCAAGAAACATGTTCAATAAATGGCTGTGGTCTAGAAATCCCAACGCTTGCTGGCGGATGCCCATCGGATTTGGGCCACTTCCGGCTCCTGGACCTCCGAGTCAACAAGACCGCCATGCTTGTTGTCGACAGGTGCCCACCAATCCCACAACGGCAGATTTCACGTCGATGATTATCCGGTTCAAAACTTCACGCACGTTTCTTGAGACCCTTTTCCCGACTGCGCAGTTCCGATTCAAGGAGGTCAGCACCGTGGCCACGGCAAGCTTTGCAGCAACCCGGGCCCATAACAGCAAGCACACCACTCTGAGATTTTACGTACATGGTGTGCAGTACCTCAAGAAAGACGGAACCGCTGTTGACGGGACATATATGTCCGTGGTCTTTGAGTCCCCTGCTGTTTTCGGTACAAAAGAGGCCGGCCTTCTTCCCAAAGTACTCTGCGATATTGAGCTTTCGACAGACAACACCTCTGCCAGGGTCACAGTAAGCTGGCGGGGTGCAACCTTTGCTGATATCACAATTGATGATCTCCAGGACGAAGAGAAAACTGAAAGGAACGATGAGGGTGTGCCCTGGCAAGAAGAAAACAAAGACGAGGAAGTTGTTCTGTTTTACCGATACATACCTGCCCTCGACAGCCCCGGGAAAACAGCTACCGAGTATCCATGTTTGATACCCAGACCAGCTTGCATCGGGGAGGAAAAGCCGAAGAGTATGAAGGTTACAAAGGTGATGAGACCGAGGCCAGAGTCAGTTAGGACAGGTCCTACTGTCAAGATGGACGGCCACAACTGGGAAAAGCTGCCCACTTTGCATCACATAGCTTCGACGCTGGCCGAGGTTCCGATATACGAGATAGTGGACGCAAAAGTCATAGTAGGAACGGGGATAACAGATGATAGTATGTCTTTTATGAAGCTCGAATAGGGGGATCTGTTTACTTGGTTCCTTGGCACGTGGTTTTAAGAGGTAGTGAATAGTGCTGAAGGGGGACGAAAGACATGACGATTGACAGCTTTGCTTGGGTCGAGGATACAATAAATACCACCATAAATGTCTCACCGACTTGTCGGCTCTTTGGGTAGCTTTTCGATTCACAACGGAAAAAGTAAAGAGTCGAAGTTTCCGTTATGAGAAAAGAGGCACGCAGTGTCTGAAGTTCCGACGGGTCTCCAAGAAGGGCGCTGGAGATGTTAGCTGACCCTCTGCATAGGCTGGCTTCAGCACCTGACAGCACCTGACAGCACCCGAGTCCTTCCAACTTTGTGTGTGTGGGGCGGTCAAGATAAGGTTTGGTGATAAGGCCTGTTCAATTGGGGGAACCGAGGCGGGCGGAGAAACCTCCACTGCCGCCTGCTCCCTTGCCTCTACACCTACGCACTGAGGGACTGCACCCCGACTTCCCACTTGCAAACCGCCGCCGGCATACTGACGATCTGCCTTGTGGGATTCGACGGTTCGGTGTTGTAGCCGAAGTATGAAAGTACCCTTTTGTCAACTCTTGTTTCTTTGCTCCTCAGAGTGAACCGTCGCACCATCTTCAGAGATCGTCCTCGTCCGTCTCGGGTCCCTTGATATCCCGTCCCGGAATGACGACGGAGCGGCTTGACCACCACCTTCCGTCCACCTCTCTATCTGCCCGAACAACCATTACTACCACCGTCACCGTCTCGGAACGATATCTTCAGTTTTCGCCTCTCGAGAGGGCCAATCGATAGATCTTGACATCCGAGAATCATTCCAGAAACGAATGCCTCGAATGGCTCTCTGTGTTGCTTCTTGATCCTCCCACCGCAGCCTTGTGTTCGCATCTCGCCTCGCCTCGCCTCGCACCACCGCAAGCGCTCCAAATATTCCACTTAGGCCTGGTGCCTTTTCTACCTTTCTAAATACCACTAGTAATAATCTCAGCCAGCCCCGCATAGCCAGTTGTCCACCTTCAAACGCTGCACGATATATACGGACCACGAATCGATGACCCCTTGCCCAGCTATGGCTACCCGTGATGCCCCCGGTTCCTCCCGGGACACAGTTATAAACATTAGCAGCGATTCAAATTCCGATTCGCCCTATGGCCGAAGCCGTCATCCTACTGTTAACGCACCGCTGCCAATATGCCAATGGCGGAACTCGACCTTTCACGATCAGGAATGCTCCCGCTACTTTGACTGCCCTACACACATGGTGGAGCGAGTGATATCGGACGGCGAATCGGAGGATGATGAGGAAGGTAGGGCACGCCTAGATCAACCAGACGAATCCGACGAGGAACACTCACAACCTGGGGATGTGTCTCCTCTGAGCGAGAGCGAGGATGAGGGAGGTGTGGTCATGTCCAGCCCGGATGCTTCTCGGGGTGTTTCACCTTTGCCGAGCCCGGCAAGAGGCGGGCATGAAACAGGGCCGTTGGCGGGAACAGACTATCCTCCCATACCGGGGGAACAACCGGGGGACGACACATTGCCAGCCAACACTGGGAATTTACCTACAACACCGCTCGTGGGGTCGGCCGAAAACCCAATCACCCTCGATGATTCCCCTGTGCAAACAAGAGGCCAGCCACTGCTTGGGTATTTTGCACAGCGTGCTACAAGTACCGACGAGTATGGGTCAGGGACGGCAACCACGCCGAGCCCTGGACCCTCGCGTGGCGGTGTACCATCGAGACTGCGCGAGGTATTCGAAAATCCACCAACTCCCACCACAGATCTTTCACCAAGGTTGGTACGAGGTCTGTCTCAACAACCACCTCCGGCACAGCGCAGGGTGTTGGAGGAGATAGTGCTGCCCCGGTGGCAGCCAGATGCCGAGGTGACCTACTGTCCCATTTGCCATACTCAGTTCAGCATATTTGTTAGGAAGCATCATTGCAGGTAAGTTGTTGAACTGGCCTTAAGAACATAGAACAGTTACTTACCTTTGTCCAGAAAATGCGGGCGCGTCGTGTGTAATTCGTGCTCGCCCCATAGAATCACAATCCCGTACCAGTATATCGTACAGCCGGCCGGCACACCCCGTCTAGCTCCGAGGTACCCGGGCTCGTTTTTAGGTGGAGACCCGCGATCCCCAGACTTCAGTGCCCTCGGCGGCGGCGAGCGGGTCAGGTTATGCAACCCCTGTGTTCCAGATCCCAACACGGCTCCGCCGCAAACGCAAGCCCAGGGGTCAAGCCATTCGAGGTCTCACAGCAACGTCGCCGGTGGATCTGGGGGCAGTGGCAGTGAGGCCGCCTCGCCCGGATACAACAACAGATGGAGCTCGTATTTCGGGCCGTCGAGCCCATCCGATGGGCAGTCCAGACATAGAAGTGTAACTCTGGTTCGTGAAACCCTCCGTGATTTCAATGCTTCTCTATTTTCTATCGTGTGTTCCCGAAGATCAAGGTCTAACAACCATCGCCCCATAGCAACCCACCGTCACGACGTTGCCATCCGGATCTAACAACTTCTTCATCTCCACTGCCCCGATGGAGAGCCGCATCATGTCCGGCACCCCGCCGGTATACTACCAGTCCGGCTCCTCTGCCCATTCTCACCCGTATCGTGGGCCAACATCACAACAACGGTACCGGTCTCTACTTGATATCGGTGAGCGGCCTGGACCATCGGCTGGACCGTCCTCATCATCCAGCCCCGACATCAACCGCCGTCTACCTCCCACTCCACGATCACACAACCACCACCATCATCATCAACACATCATTCCCGAGGAAGATGAGTGTCCGGTCTGCCATAGGGAGCTTCCATCACGAACCCTTCCCAACTTCGAGACCCTGCGTGAATCCCACATAAACCAATGTATTGCCTCACACAGCGCGTACAACGGCGGTGTCCGTCCAGCAGCGACTGATGAGAGCGGAGAGGGCAGCAGCGGAAGTAGTAGTTCGCTACCATCCGCGCCACCACGGCGGACCGGCATGTTCCCATACACAGCGACGGAAAAGGACTGCGTGGACTCGGCGGAGTGCACGATATGTCTGGAGGAGTTTGAGCCCGGGGTGGCCATGGCTAGGTTGGAGTGTCTGTGCAGGTTTCACAGGGCGTGTATAAGTGCGTGGTGGGAGAGACATCCGGGGAGATGTCCTATGCATCAGCATGATGGGTTTGGATACTAAGGTGATCAAGTCCAGGAAAAGGGAAGGGTGGACAGTTTGTTGGCGGAATGAAAGAGGATGTTTATTGGGATTTGGTGGTGCTGTTTGGAGGCTGTATATTGATTCTCTTGGGATGGTTTTTTTCTTTGGGTCCATTCATTGCGTGTTGCTTCAGTCTCATTCATTGCATGGCGGTTGTGCTGGAGTTAGGAAGTCGTGAAGATAGTACGGATAGTCACTGAGCAAGTCCATGGTCAAAGTAGCTTGCCCTAGTCTGAAGGAACCACATAGCGAAAACAGCATATCGGACAGAAACAAGTGTACGCCAGGTACTGGTGTAGATACTGTTTGTGTCCATTAGATGTTGGGTTTATCATGTCATTTTACTCCTCAGCTGGAACGTCCAGAAGTGAGTCGAAAACCGCGTGATGGAGAGAGTACATCGAGTTTTGCTCCTATGTTTACATGACCCTCACTCCCTGAACCTTCCGCTCCACCCCAGGGTTGGTTGCTCAAAGTCATCAAGCCATAAATAGTCGTGAGACCCTACTGCGTCTTTCCCCGAGACAGCCATGCGAAAACAGTTAAGCAGAGCCCTCAATGCCCATCTGATCAGGGCCAAACGACAATGGGAGGAGCTAGATACCAAAAGTGTCAGCAAAGCCGTGTGACTCCTCGAGTCAAAGGACAGGCAAGAACGAAAGGAAATTGCAACTCACATCCTCAAGCCTCAAAACGCTGAAATTCTCATCCTTATCAAACATAAGAATAGGCATGCTCAACTCGCAAAACTCACGGATGCTATACGCATATTTCCACCCCGGCCGGTCAGCAAAAAAAAGATCTCTCTCTCTCCTTCTTCCCACGCCAACACTTGGGAACAACAACATGGAACACTCACAACTGCCTACACATCCCACAAGGACTAGCAGGAGGACTAATATCCGTCGCCACCGCCACCGCCTTAAACCCGCGGTGTCCCTCGGTAATCGCCCGGCCAAAGGCTACCCGCTCCGCGCACGTGGTTACCGGGTAGCTGGCGTTTTCCACGTTGGCGCCCGGCGTATACGTCTGTTCGGGAGCCGTAGTTGTTCTCTCTCCCGTGACGGCGTCGTCGACCTTGCCGTTGGACAGCAAAACGGCGCCGACCTTGAACTTGCTGTAGGGGCTGTACGAGGTCGCTTTGGCGGCTACGGCGCGGTCGCGCAGCTGGGCGAATTCGGAGGGGGTGAGGTTGTAGGTTTGGCAGGTTTGGGCGATGACGGCGGGGGAGTGGCCGTCGAGGATGGGGGGTGTTAGAGGAGCCATGTTGTGAGGGTGTCGTGGTTGGTGGTTGTGGTTGGGAAGGCCTTCTTTGGGGAAATTGGGAGATGGAAGTTGACGACCTGAGTCGGCAAGGTGATGAAGATGGTTCAAGATTGCTGATGGAAATGGAACTTGAGAAGAGAAAGAGCACTTGAATGTAATCTTAGGCCTCCACCAAGTCGGTAGGTATAAATTCTGTCGAAGTTCAAGAGTAGGTAGTGTATCGTACAAAACTGTCTTTCATCCCTCCATCCCTTCCCGTCCGTATTTCGGGGGTCATCTATTGTTTAATACTTTCCTTCCCCGGACCATTCCCAGCCAGCCCAGGGGTAATACCGGCCAAAAAGACAGCGCATCCGACCGACTACCAGCGAGTGGTGACAACGGGGCGTGCCGAGTAGCGGTCCCCGGCGAGCGGAGAAAGAGCGGAAGCTTAGCAGGACGGCTACTCCGCCACCCCGCCCTATTTCGTTATCTTATCTCTTAGACCTGTAACATCAGCGGTCCCTGCCTATCGTGGGAACTGACCTATCTCAACTCAAAACCGCGGGTCATGAGGTCACCATCACGAAAAGAGTCGGTCACCATTTCGGCATACCGCTTCCGATGTTTGATTGTAAGTACAGTCCAATACTGATTTGTTTATTAGCTTAAGACCTCAGGTCAACTTCCCTAGGCGTTTTTATATCTAATTGATTCGTTTCGTTCTATGATTGAAGCGTGATCTTACCTTGCATATGCTTCTTTGGAAATTTGATATGCCATATTGAATCTTGTTGATGCCTTTCCGATCCGTACCTAGCCATTCACTTTATCTTTGTGAGGTTTGGGACAATTCGGGATAGATCTCGTCCAGTATACCAGGAGTACCAAGCTAACAAACAAACCAGCATTAGATTGTATTTCCGATATCGAAGTTTCCGAGATCTTGATATCCGATCGAGATAGATACCTGGATAGACAGGGTATCAGACACCAAATACAGACCGATTCTTTTACTGACGACAACTGCAGATATGCAAGCGTCTGGTCCAGACATCAAGTGCCAAATCTCGAACAATGCATCATTTTCCAGTATATCAACACGCTGAGCCTGTTTGCTTTTGACCCTCTCAAGGGATATTCCCCGGGGGCAGTATTTTCCTATTTTCCCCAAGTTCCAATATCCCAACGGATTTCGTTCGTTCGTTCGTTATTCGCTCATAAACCCATAAATCCTTTCCCTTCCACCCCTCCCCCAAAACCTTTTATTTCCCAAAAACAATATCCCTCAACTTCTCCTTCTCACCACTCTCCTCACACATCCCCCTAAACACTCCACTCCCGCCATCCTTCTCCCACAGCTCCCTCGGCGTTCCATACTCAGCAACCTTGCCATCACTGAGAACCAAAATGCGATCAAAATCCGCAATCGTGCTCAAACGGTGAGCAATAACGAGCAGCGTCGCATCAGTAAACTCCTCGCGAATGGACCGCTGGATCAGCGCATCCGTGTGCATATCCACCGCCGAGGTAGCCTCGTCCAGGACCATGACTCTTGGCCTAGAGACGATGGCGCGCGCAAGGCAGAGGAGCTGACGCTGGCCTTGAGACAAGTTGAGACCACCTTCAGAGATCTGGGAGTCGAGGTTCTTGAAGATGTTGGTATTCTTGTTCTGGATACCAGCGCCGGTGGTCGAAGACGATGAGGCCTCTGGTGCGGGGGTGGCAGTCCCGGAGGTGGAATTACTATCGCCGACGAGGTGGACGCGCTCGAGCGACTCGCGCAGCGCGGCGTCGGTCTGGTGGTTGAACGGGTCGAGGTTGGAGCGCACGGTGCCCGAGAAGAGGACGGGGTCCTGCGGGATGATGGCCAGGCGAGAGCGCAGGTCGTGCAGTTTGATGGTGGAGGTATCGATGCCGTCAATGTGGATGCTGCCGGAGCGAGCCTCGAGGAAGCGGAAGAGGGCGAGGGTGAGCGAGGATTTTCCGGCTCCGGTGCGGCCGACGACGCCGATGCGCTCGTTGCGGTTGACGCTAAAGGTGAGGCCCTTCAATACGGGAGGGAGGTCGGGGGCGTAGCTGACGACGAGGTCCTTGACTTCGATGCGGCCGTCGGTGGGCCACGCGGCGGGCGGGCTGATGCCCTCGAGGGACTCGGTAGGGAGTGAGGCGTACTAAATCAGGTTGTGTTAGTGAAAAGATCAAGGTCAGGTAGAAGACGGGTGAGTTCGAAACCTACCTCGACAATTCTCTCGGCAGCATTCATGTTCAGCTCAACATTGGCATACAGACGAATCGTCCACATAACACAGTTAGAGAATTCCAAAGCGAAAGCGAGCGCGAAGCCAGCCAGAGCCGAGTCGATGCCAGGGGTGACCAAGATGAGGATAGCGACGAAGGAGGCAAAGAAAGAGCCCACAAGCGACATTCTCCAACCCATCCATCTGTTGAAAAGCCAGAGATGCCATGTCGCCATGGAATATTCGTCCACCTTGCGGTACATGCGCTTGATATAACCATCAGACTTGTCGAAACCACGAATGGTGGCGACACCGGAGAGCGCGGAGCCGAACTGCTCGAAAACAGGTGACTTGGTGGTGCTTTCCAGCCGCTTGACCGGACGAGCGCCATCGAGGTACCGGATCGCATAGTAGAGGCAGATGAACAGCAGGACACCAGCAAGTAGGACAATGTACGGAGAAACAAAGAGGCCCGCAACAATGACGCCCAACAGGTTGAGGAACGAATTTAGCCCGAAACTGACCGAGTTGGCCATTTGCGAGTCAATAATGTTGAAGTCTGACGTGAATCGGTTGAGGATGCGACCGACAGGAACGGTATCAAGCCAGCGAATGGGCGCGCGCAGGATGGTGAAGTTAAGTTTCTGGAACAGGCCCCTGCTTGCGCGAATGGAGCCGATGTAGACGTAGAGGAACTTGAGTGTACCGACGATGGATGAGATGAGGGCCAGAAGTACGTAGATGCTGAGGTAGTATGTTAGGCTGTTATGGCTGGTGATGGATGGAGCAGACATCGTGTGAAAAGACGTCTGCTGAGTGCCATAGGCGAAGCCTTGCTCTCTCGAAACACTGAGGAAATGCTGAGTGTGAAGAGCTTGCTCATCGTGGTCTGCAGTCCAAATCTTGAGCCACCATGATCGCCCAATGTTGAACGCCTGGACAACAAGGAAAATCATGAGAGCAATGGTCCAGTAACTCCAGCCTCCACTGGCCAGAAGATATTGGTAATAAATCTGTTTCTTGACAGCTCCCTTCTCGCGTCCCTCGTCCTCGACGAACTTACGAGCGGCAGTCTTGGAGTTGACCTTCTTCAGAGCGTTAGCATCGGCCTCGGCCTGCTCGCCATCGCCATCAACAGAGTCATCCGAGTTCACAGCAGTGGCGGCTTGTTCGTCGGCTTCGATTTCCTCAGGGGATTCTTCGTGACGCTTAATCTGGTCCAAAGCCCCTGCCTCGCGCAGCTTGTCAACCGAACCAGCCTCCAAGACACGGCCATCGCCAAGCTCCACAAGGTACTTGGTCTTGGGCTCGCAGAGGGCAACATGGTGAGTAACGAGAATTCTTGTGCGGCCAGTGGCAAGGACACCGTTGAGGCACTTGTCAAAGATGTGGCGGCCGACGTGAGCATCCACGGCCGAGAAGATATCATCGAGGACAAGAATACCGGCCCGGGAGTAGATGGCTCTAGCCAGAGTGATACGCCATTTCTGGCCACCGCTTAGGTTGATACCGTTTTGGCCAATTTCCGTGTTTTCACCATCCGAGAGCATTTCCAGATCCTTCTTCAATGCGCAAACCTCAATGGTCTTCTTGTAGCGCTCTTCGTCAAAAGGAAGTCCGAAGAGGATATTCTCCTTGATGGTTGCGTTCTCGATCCAGGGAATCTGGGCTACGTAGGCGATGGCCGAAGGGATGATCCAGTTGTCCTTGTTGGCCTTGTCATCGTGGCGATCAGCCAGCGAAGGTGCCCTGGGTACAAACAAGTTGCCCTCAAGGATATCGACCTCGCCAAGGATAGCGGACAGCATCAAGCTCTTTCCTGTTCCAGTCTTGCCGGAGATGACCGATAGCTCCCCCTTGGGGAATGTGACGCTGATATTGCGGAGAACGAACCTGTCCTCCTCGTTGATATCCTCATCCGAAGGCCAGGCGACAGAAGCGTTTTGAAACGACACCTCTTCAGCATCCTGCGAGACAACCGTCACCTCGGGAGAGTCCAGATACTCCTGCATACGCTTGATCGAAATCCACGCATCCAGCAGATCGGTTGTAAGCTCAGGAATGACCGACAGCGTTACTTCGAGACCTCTAAAGACACCAAGACTGACGAAGGCGACGGATGGCGTCAAGACACCATTCAAAGCGGCATAGACGGCCAAAGAAATAGCCGAAAGGAGGATAGGACTGGTGACCCAACAGGCAAGGAGGGCTGTGTCGGCCATGAACACACTCCAGACCGCACCAAGTTCCCTGTCTCTGACCGAGCCAATCTTGTCTTCCCACTCGGGCTCCAAAGCGGAGAACTTGATTTGTCTGATACCCTGGAGGGCTTCGGTAACGACGGCCATCTTCTCGTCTCTGACCTTCATCAGTTTGTCCTGAGCGGCGGAATATTTCTTGGAGAAGCGGATGTTCACTGGCATGATGGCAACCATGGCAGAGAAGCCCGCCAGAAGAGCCTTCCAGCCCAGAAGGTTCGTTAAGAAGGTCAGCGAAACAATGAGCTTGAAAAGACTGCCAGGGAACATGTTCTGGTAGGTGGAGAAGTCCGAGACACGCTTCGCATCGACACCAATCAAGTTCACCGTGTTCTGCTTGCCCTTCTTGAGCTCATCAGAATCATCCTCGGCCTCGGCCTCTGGCACGGCTGGCGGCGCATCGGCTGGGGCTCCCTCTCCTGTTGGTCCAGCGACGGGGGGTTCGCCCGACTCGGTAGCCTTCTCCTTTTCCTTGGCCTTTCCAGCACCCTTGACATCCTTCTTCCGCATTGACTTCTCAAAGATGAGCGCAGAGAGCTGAGCGCGAATGGGGATGGCAAGGTCAGACCACGAGAGCCAGAAGACATAGGCTTCCACCCATGACTGGACAATCATGGCCACGCCGAGGAAGAAGACCCAGTACCAGACACCGAACCCGTAGCTGCTACCGACCTGGGGATTCTCCAAAATGCGCAACAGCTGCAAAATCACCCACTGGGGGCTGAAGTTCAGAAAGGCCGTGCAGAGTGTCAAAGCCCACTGCAAGGAGAACGCCTTCTTGTGGGCGAGGATCACGGACAGCCAAAGGTTATGGCGGTAGTTGCGGCGCTTCCAATCGGCCGAAGTGTCTGCAGCTCGGGAAAAATGGTCGGGTCGGTTGAGATCGGTCAAGTCGAGATCCTTCTTCTTAACCGCGAGATCCAGAAGCTTGCTGGGCCAAGCGTAGGTGAAGCGGCTGATGGCTGACACGGTAAACATCCTATCAACCGGCTCTCCATCGATATAGACGTCGGGTCTCCTTGGAATGGACAAACTGGAAACTGCAAGGGATCCAGCCAGCGCCAGCTCGACGGCACGAAGGACAAACAAGGTGCGATTGTGGTCCCAGAGAGACTCTGAAGCATCAGCACCCTGGACAAACAGAATGGCACTCAGCACTGCGGAGGACAGGAACGAGTAGATGCCGAGATCAAAGGCCTGCACCGACTTTCTGCAAGAGGCTATCGTGATAGCCTGGAACAGTAATGCACCCTACAATTATAAGTTAGCTACCTCGAAACAAAACATAAAAAGCGCAAGGACAAGACCGTACCCATGCTCCAGTTGATAGCCAGTCGTTCAACGAACTGGCCTTCTGATTTGTCGACAGCAGTGCAATGGCGATAGATAGGGCAAAACCGGCAGCGGCAGAGAGCAAGATCACCGTCTTCGGGACCTTGGCCGAGTAGGCTCTTTGCGACTCGACGGTCGCCTTGCCGTCGGCATCTTCGTAGAGAACGTCCTGTCGTGCCTCGCGCTTTCTGAACCGTTGGACGAACCCGGACACAGCAGGCAAAGAGCCGAGGCCAACGAGGGCAAGACCGGTCACGACCACTGCAAAACGGGATTCATTGCGTGACATGGCCAGCTAGATTTTGTGGTCTTGTATAAGATCACACCAAACTTGGGTAACGCGTCTGGTTGGCGATACGGTCAACAAGCTTTGTGACCGGATCTTGGAGCGCGTTGTGTCTCGCACCAGCGCCCCTCGCTTTCTTTGATGTCGGAGAGAAAGAAAACCGACAACCAAACTGGCGAAATTTTGTCGAATGGGATGGGGATGGGGCCTGAGCTCAACGTTGAGGTATTCTCAACCATCCACCAGAACTGGGTAAGGAGAGGAAAGGAAGCAAAAAGAAAACAGAAAGGGAGAAGAGGATACTCGAGAAAAAAAACGAAGGCGGTCGGCTACTTAGATACTTCTCGACTATCTAGATAGACACCTCTCTCAAGAGGGAGGGCGTGTGGTTGAAAAAGTTGCCGAAAGCGCGAATCCTCCAATTGACGCTTTGATTGGCCCAATCCTTTATCAATAATACAGGCGATCCACTCAGACCAGTTGTCTGCTTGTGTAAGCCAGCAAAGACAGCCAACGACAACACAAGCGCTGACCCAAACAAAACTAAGGTAGGAACAAACTTAGAACCCCTACTTTTGCACTTTCATCAGAAAAGCGTTGGCTGGTGTCCTGTCAGCACAAGGGTATTCGAATTATCGAGACATACCCGTCCGTTCTGGATGCAACGAACCCCGCAGTGTATTGGGTGCAAGACAATCGTGCAACGGCAGCCAGCAGCATGGGTTCATCCGTCATCGTTCGGGTGGGAGACAGAAAAGAAATTGTTGTCTTGACTCACATGGCGAACATGTCGAGAACCTGGGCTGAAGGGGAGGTGTGAGATAACGGACGACCGCTCACATTCTCATGCACTCCCATAGGCTGACAGCCGGGCCCTCTACTCCCACGCTGGGAATCCATGTAGTGATGTAGGTACACCGCATGCATCCATACTGCATACATATAGAGATGCTGCTACGCCGTACATCCCATCATGCCTCCAACGCAACGTTGACAGGAGGGCGGATTGCCCAGCCTGGTATAGACTCGAACCTGACCTCTACCTAGAAAGGCAGGAGAAATATCCGATGTGACTCACTCAAGGCAGCAACGAAGCCTCCCCGGATTTTAGCTTGGATTTACTGTCCGAGATGTGGAAAGAGCCCAGCGCAAGTGATATGCAGCCGTAGTTGTTGCTGTCGGAGCAAAAGACAGCCTCAACCACCGGAAAATGCTACGACGCTTGATTTTCTTAGCAGGATCGGCTAGGTACGTACCGCTGCGATACGCCATTCTGCAACGATGCGGCGCAACTTGACATTCTGACTTTTGTCTTGGCGGATATCCGGCAACTCACCTCTCTATTGCCCAGGTTGTCCATAAGGACGGATACTCGTCAGGTCTACAAAATCGACCGTCTGACTAGCGGCGGGGTTAGTAGTTTGTGTAGACCTGACGAGTAGGCATAATCCACGGAAATAAACTTTTATGTGCAAGGGTTTTCGAAACCGTGAAGATACGAAGTTGACAATGCTGAATCCGACTAGAAGAGCTGTGCGACAGCGCCCGAGACGTCCATACGCATTTTGTTCGTATCAAAGACTGATGTGATATCCGTGTGTAAAGTGGCTTTCCCGTGGTGTTTTTCAAATTTCCCGCTTGCCTGAGCTTCGGAGTTCTGGGTGTCCGCACCTGACAACTGCCGCAGTTGTCGCGAATTTCTCGAATAGGCGCGGATGATATTGACTGCGCCAAAAGTCTTAATGGCCAACAACTCATCAGACCCCATTCGGCATCTGTGGAAACCAATGAAATAGCCGTCTCGGGTCCCTGAGCCGTGCGGCGAAGGAAAAGCAGAAAACCATTCCCGACGGCGTTCGTGAGATCCCTACGCATTGACTCCCAGTCGGCGCCAGCTTTGAGCTTGGCCAAGCTCCTTGTAATATGATGTTTTGAGAATACCTATCTGTGGTGTTGAGGCAAAACAAGCCGAGACATCTGATTACCACAGCATCTTGAGGAAGCCATCAAGTCAGACAGCATGCGAGATTGGTTTCGAAGTAAGACGATGATCCTGGCAAGATAGCCTCTTCAACCAAACAGATGAAAGTCAAGGCAGAGTCGATGACAGTCGGAAAGTTGGGGGATATGCTTGTGCATCAGCTCAAACCATGGAGCCATGTTGGCTCGAGATGTGAAAGCATAGATGCACTACAACGCTACGTAAGGGGAGGTGTGTGTGGGGGACATAGCTGAACGACCGAGCAGCCTCTCTGCATGAGGTGTAAGCATGGAGTAACATCCAACAAGGCGGCAAGGTGGTAAGCCGATGGATTGATAACCTCTTTGCTTCGCCGGTGACTCTTTCAACGTCTTCCCCTCACCATCGCCACCTTCTTATCCATTGTGGTTGCTGATGGGGGCTTTGTGGCTTGCTGTAAAGCACCAGCTTGGGTCGGTATGGTTGCACGGTCTTTTCCATCGATATTACTTCCTCTGGTTTCCTTTGGTGGATTTGCCTGAGAGTGTTTGCAAGAAATCGTCGAGATGCCGATGAGATAACGGGCTGTCGCGGTGAGCCCAGCTCATCTAGATGGGAGACGAACTGGAACCTGTAAGCGGATCTCTTGCTCTTTCCAGAATTGGGTTATTCAGCTCATAACTTGCCCGTGGTTGTGCTCACTTGATTGATTGAACCCTGGAAGATCGAGATCTGGTGTGACTTTTAGGGGACAAGAAGGACTGAACACCCAGAACTCTGGTAGAAACTCAGTCGAGGTATCATCCGCTCAGGTCTTGCCTCCCGTTCATGACAGTGTCGCGGTTCGAGGTCAATGTCCCGGTGCCGGGAAGAAGCAATCTCCATTTAATTGGCTGGGCGTGGAAGAGGTTAGCCCTGAGGCTGTCGACAAGAGTGTTGTGTACAGCTGATTGAGGCATGCAGGAGCAGGTGTAGGAGCGGGCTGAACACGGTTCCAGGTTATTGTGGTTGAAAACTTGTCGATTTGTTCGACGCGATGACATGGACAGGGCAGATGACCGCCAGTGCACCTCTTTTCCCGCGAAGTGAAAGGGATCGTGCAAGGTGGGGCCATTGCTCGCTAGAACTTCAAGGCGAGTTGTCAATGCCGGCGTCAACTGTCGGGCAAGTGCAATGCAGCTGCTGCACTCAGGTCACAGACAAGGAAGGTTCATGGGGCTCCTTCACCTCTTCTCTTCCAGGAGGTGCTCCTCACCTTATTCGCCAATTAATCACTTCGTAGTAACATCCCAACCTGAGTCTCTTGAACAAAGTGCTCTACTTTGTCCAACGTACTGTGAATGGCATCAATTCCGGACAACTCATTGCCCTTCATCAGGAGAAGTACCTGCCAAGATCGACTACCTCGACTACCCGACATGCACTAGCAATTTTAGCTTCCTCTTTGCCCAGTCCCGTCCCGCCAGGGCTTGTTTCTTACACTGCCTGCCTGACATCCAATCCAACCAATATCAACGCCCTGAGCTCGCTCCGCACAGGCCTCGTGGAACAACCTCAACGGGAGCTATTCCACCCACCTCCGCCTACCTTACCACCCAAACCTCGAATTCTTTCTTGAAAAGAACTTGCTTATCCCGCATCCTTATGTCCTCTTGCGATTCCATTCATCAGAATTACGGCAATTGATTTCTCCGACCCATTCAGTTGACCAAAGATCAATCGATTGAGTTGCCAGGCTCCTCACCCATCGGAAAATCGAAGCCTTCTGGTTGCTGTCCCCAGCTGCCTTTCAGCCGCCTCACCTGCAGCTGCTATACCTCCCTGCTAGACCTGCTATCCTCGAGCCCACAGCGCAGGGCACTTGCACGGCTGCCGCACTTCACACGACACGCATTCCATCGCCGAGCCAACGAACGACGGGACAGAACCCCAGACCGATCAGAAAACCCCAGACCTTCCCCAGACAGTGGTGCCGTTGCCGATTGAAATAAATTCCACCTGACCCGGCAACACTTTGCGCCTTTCTCAACACCACTTTTCGTCCTTCACCTTATTTCAACCCGTCTCGTGCTCCAGCCGACTATATGCTACAATGAAAGCCACTCCGTTAATCATCAACTGGCACCACGAAAACAACCCGTACCCCATCTACTCTGCCCATTTCGAACCCGGAGGCAAGGGCCGCCTAGCTACCGCCGCCGGAGACAACAATGTTCGAGTATGCAATCTGCCCTGCCCCGCCCTCGCGTTCAGGTCTTTGGACCCATACTAATTGTTATGATTGCGACAGCTATGGAGAATAGAGGAGGATGGCGAGGATCGTAGGGTCGAGTACCTGGCAACCCTTTCCAAACATACACAAGCAGTCAACGTCGTTCGCTGGGCTCCCAAAGGTACGTTTCCTTTGCCCCCATGGCTCTCACTTTTACATGCCACCAGCTCTCCGGATCCCTTAGCTCGCCTCTTCGCGTACTAACAAGGCCTTCTTCAGGTGAACTCCTTGCCTCTGCTGGCGACGACGGCAATGTCATCTTGTGGGTTCCATCAGACACTCACCACGCGACGTTCGGAAACGAAGGCCTCGAAGACAAGGAAACATGGAGGACAAAGCACATGTGCCGGTCCCTGGGCACAGAGATCTATGATCTTGCCTGGTCCCCGGATGCTGCCTTTTTCATCATTGGCAGCATGGACAACGTTGCGCGCATCTACAACGCTTCGACGGGTACCCTCGTGCGCCAGATCGCCGAACATAGCCATTACGTCCAGGGCGTTACATGGGATCCTCTGAACGAGTACATCGCAACACAATCTTCCGATCGATCGGTACATATCTACTCGCTCAGGACAAAGGATGGCCAGTATACCCTCGCCAACAACCACGACGACAAGCCACCAAAGATTGCCAGCCACGCCAAAACAGATCTCCCTCCTCGCAGGATATCCTCTCACAGCCCAGCTCCGCCAGAGTTCGGTAACCGGTCCGCTTTCACATCCCTGGATCCCAGTGCTGTTGCTGGATCCCCAAACCCTTCCATCCCAGGTACTCCCACCTCGATGGCCCTGCCTATGAACCCTCCCAGTGTCATCAGCCATAGCCGGAGATCGTCGTTCTCGTCCAGGCGATCAGTCTCGCCCGCACCGTCCATGCCTTTGCCAGCTGTTATGCCTATCGAGGCTTCTCCCAAACCGCACTCTTCGAGCTACGGCCTGGGCATGAAGAATGCGAGCCTTTATGCCAATGAGACTCTAACTTCCTTTTTTCGGAGACTCACCTTCACACCTGACGGAAGTCTGCTCTTGACACCTGCTGGTCAGTATCAGACTCAGCATCAGGTGGATGGCGGGAAACCTTCGTACGAGGTCATCAACACGGTCTACATATACACGCGAGGTGGCATCAACAAGCCACCCATTGCCCATTTACCCGGGCACAAGAAGCCGTCTGTCGCCGTCAGATGCTCCCCGATCATCTACACCCTGAGACAGTCACCGCCCGTCACCAAACACATCACCATTGATACTTCATCAGCCGAGGAGCCGATACCTTCACTTCCTGAACCACTAGCGAAGCCCTCAACAGCCCCGTCAGTGATGGAGCCACCACCTCCTCCAGTACCCACCGAAAGTTCGGCTTCAGGATCGACGGAGGCTCCCGTGCAGAGCCCTGGACCAAAGTCGGCGTTCGCGCTCCCGTATCGGATGGTCTACGCTGTAGCCACCCAAGACTCAGTGCTTCTGTACGACACCCAGCAACACACACCTATCTGCGTTGTGAGCAACTTGCACTGCGCCACTTTTACGGACCTTACCTGGTAAGTTATTCCCTTTGCTTCCTCGAGCCTCTGTGAACTAACATACGTTACAGGTCGACTGATGGCTTGACGTTGCTGATATCTTCGTCGGATGGGTTCTGTTCCACCCTGTCATTCTTGCCTGGAGAGCTGGGTACACCGTATACTGGAGAAATTGGTCGACGACATTCAGTGTCCTCTGGAGGAGCCTCATCGAACCAGAACACGCCTCTTCCCAATCCCTCGGGGGTATTTGCGCCCCCGTCCCCGTTTCATAACGGTACCAACCATCGCCATAGGGACTCCGCGAGCTCCTTTACGGCGCCTTCACCACCTGCGGCTGCTTCGTTCGTCAATCCGCCACCTCCTTCACCGGCACGATCCAACTCGACTAGTTCTGCCATTACTCAAGCTTCTACATCACAAGGCGGGGTTATGAGCAACCCACCGCTTATTTCTGGCCAAGTGCCAAGCATCGCTGCCACCAATTCGGGCAAGGTTACGGGTTTGCCCGTTGTGACCCCTCCCGAGACGCCGCAGAGTTCGAGCGGTGGTGCTGGTTCCACTAGCTTGAAGAGGGAGTCAAGCAATTCCCGCGAGGCGAATAACGCGGAGAATAGCCAGCAACCCAAACGGAGACGCATCGCGCCTACCTTGGTCAGCGGAGGAGCATCGTCTACGGCCAACGGGTCCAGCAGCAGTGACGTGCCTAAGGCGTAGGTCGCCAGGCGTTTGTTGTCGCAAGGATCTAGCACAAACCGCGGATCTTTTCACAAATAGGTATCTATGACATGTGCTGAGACAGGGCATGTCCTTCATGGCTAGGCGTTGGATGGAAGATAGAAAAGCATGCAAGAGGAGGAGAACGAAAAGGGGGGATGTCTTGAGGGCTTGAGATTTTCGGTCCTACTTCTTTGTCGTTTCGCTGCCCAGTGTGGGAGAATTTGCGCCTTGGGCTCTTGGTTCTCTTCACATTTCTTCATCTCGTTAAGGCAACAGCGGCCGGGTTAATTTGTTATTGCATCTACAGTGGTGTTGGGAGGGCTCATATTGGGTGAAGAATACAGAACGTTTAACTACGGAAGCTACAGTTTTGATGGTGGTTTGGATCCGTTTGGTGGTGGGTGCTATTTTGAGCAGACTGAGATGTCAGCTACTTTACGGTTTCTGGGGCTTCAACCATGCACAGATGAGCGGTATGGAGTCTTCTTGTTATCGTCATGCTAAAGAACCCAGGAGGTTGGTTGACTGGGCTACGACAGTAATATTATACCTGGTATCCGTCTGCTTACAAGCCCGCCAACTGAGGAGGTCTCGGCTTGGGACGGCTTAAGCACATTCACCCACGTTGACGGTTACATGATAATTCACGATATCAACTAAAACCAGCCATTTCTGAGGTCAAGGGATCATCTGACTTTTTCTATTATACTATCCTGAGGTAAGTACGATGCTCCCTGGTCTGCTTTCACCCCACTTTCGTAGTGAAACAATTCGGCAGGAGCTAGGATTCTGGGGAGCGGAAGGTACGCCGGAGGAACCTTGATGGACGGGGCCGGCTCAAGACTTCTTGGATAGGCCGGTGACCGGTAACCGAACGTACCACACGTGCGATCCCAAACGCGGGGAAGATTGACAAGAACAATGTCTGAATGGCCCTCTTTGTCCACGCTTAACCAAGAACGCCGATAGGGAGATAAAGCTTAGTCCAATTAAAGAAGTGTAACTACCTTACCCTGGACGCTACAGTATTGACCCCTGCAAGTGCATACACCAGAAACTGCATATACACCAAAAGTTCCCTACTTAGTGCATACCCAGGCGCGGTCACAAATCCCTGTCTCCCACCAAAAGCCAGCTCCCCCTTCTGCATATACGCTAGTTAGTGCATAAGATTTGGCGGTCCCCCATAGTGTCCGAATTACATGCAGTTTCAGGGGACTTTACTGTACCTGTCTCGGATAGGTAGGACCTCGGGTCCCCTTGCAGCTTCCCATTTCTCACCAAGCACGGGCAGCTCCAAGTTACCCGCCATTGGCTTGGCTGTTATCACTTATACAACTAAGAGCAGTCAACCCCCGTGTGAGGGGGGAAGTGTTGGGCTTCCTTTTGTCACCTAACTTACACTTCACTTCTGTTACATGTAACCCGAATTATATGCACCGGCCTCATTTCGTCTCACTTCTTCGTCAGGAACGGTGTCGTAGTACCTTGAATCGAGTCTGAATAGCTTCGAACGATCTCTACCTCCCATATATCAATCCGCGCGTCTTCAAGTCGACCTCGCCCAAGAGACAAATTAACACCGGCAACGTCCACCGCACCGATACACACAAAGATCGTTGGGCATTGACTTGAATTTTTCTGGAAGAGCCTGTGTATACTCACGGAAGCTCAGTGAGCAGCGAGAAATCACGTTGACACGATGAGTTTCCTTTCGGATTACCTCCGCCACAAGCGGGACTGGTGAGTAGTATCCATCCTAACTAACCACCCTCAGAAGAAGCCTTGCCCCTCTTTAGTTGTCTGAAGTCAAAGTGGATGTAGTACTTTTTGCTAACCTCAGACAACTCTAAACAGTCAATCCAAGCGAGCTGAGCGTCAAGAGCGCATCTCGACGCTCGACCCGGAATACCACACGGCGTTGTCCGACAAAGACCTTGACACCATCAACAAGCCCATCGTCGATCTCGTGTCCGGCATCCAGTCCAATGCCATCTCGCCACTCTCCGTCCTCCGAACCTACGGCAAGGTTGCCGTCAGAGCCCACTTCAAGACCAACTGCCTGACCGAGATCCTGATCTCCGCCGCCGAGGACTCCCTCAAAAACTCCAAAGATATCAACCTCCAGGGTTCCCTGGCCGGAATCCCCGTCAGCCTGAAGGACACCATCATCGTAGGCGGCTTCGACACGACGGTCGGGTACTCCTCCTTCGTCGGGAACAAGGCCGACAACCCGCGAGATGGGCCGATGGTGCGTCTCCTCAAAAACGCCGGCGCCGTCCCTTACGTCAAGACCAACCTGCCCATCTCCCTGCTGAGCTACGAGAGCACCAACGACGTGTGGGGCCGCTGCACGAACCCGTACAACAAGGCGTACTCGCCCGGCGGCTCGACGGGCGGCGAGTCGGCGCTCCTGGCTTGTGGCGGACGCATCGGCATCGGTAGCGACGTGGCGGGCAGCGTCAGGGCGCCGGCCCACTTCAGCGGGTGTTATTCCCTGAGGTGCGCGACAGGGCGCTGGCCCAAGGCGGGCATCCTGACCAGCATGCCCGGCCAGGAAGGCGTGCCTAGTGTTTACTCGCCTATGGCGAGGACGCTGGATGATTTGAGCTACTTTACTAGGGCGGTCATTGGGATGAAGCCGTGGAAGTATGATCACTCTGTTCACCCGCTTGCGTGGAGGGATGAAGTGGTGGAGGAGTTTGGGGATAATGGGAGGAAACTGAGGGTAGGCGTGTTGCGGACCGATAGGGTGGTTGATCCAAGTCCGGCGTGCAAGCGGGCGCTGGAGACGGTGGAGGAGGCGTTGAGGAGGGAAGGGCATGAGATTGTGGAGATGGATGATGCGCCGGATATGTTTGAGGCGTTGAGGATGGGGGCGTTGTTGCTGAACGCGGATGGTGGGTGGTGGTTTAATTCGTACAGGAGGTTCGGGGAGTGGTTGGATACTGGAGCCAGCTTGTTGTCGTTTGGCAAGTGGCCGAGCATCGTCCGGTATCTGTCGTACCTGTGGGTAAGGTACCTTCGGAGGGATACCCTTTGGGCAGAGCTGGTGAAGCAGACGAGGCCTATCTCGGCAGCGGAAAACTGGGGTGAGGTCAAGAAGAGAGAGGCCTACAGGGCCGAGTGGTTCGAGTACTGGAACAGGAAGCAGTTCGATGTGCTTATTTCACCGCCGAATGCGCTGCCTGCCATTCCGCACGATGCCTCGAAGGATACCTTCAGCAATTGCGGATATTGCTTTCTTTTCAACTTGGTTAGTTCTTCCACAGTGTCTTTCCTTCCGAAGCAAAGAGCCTCACTGACATAAATCCACTCTCCTCAACAGCTCGACTACACAGCCGGCGTCGTCCCCGTCACGCATGTCGATAGCGCCCTCGACAAGCTCCCAAGCACCTTCAATCACAGGAAGCTGAACGGTGTCGCGGCCAGAGCTTACAAATACTATGACGCCGAACGCATGCACGGTCTTCCCGTCGGTGTGCAGGTCATTGGCCGCCGGTTGGAAGAAGAGAAGGTCCTGGCGGTAATGAAGAGAGTTGAGGATGCGCTTGGGGAAGACAAGTACAAGCTGTTTGACCCAAAGCTGTTGGACAACGTGGTGGATTAGGAAGCCTGCAAAAGAAACATGTTGATCAGGCGATCCGGCTTGACTGAACTGGACGAAGTGATAGCTGAACTGCAATCTATGGAAGATCGGTTGGCCGAGACCCGAAAGACTGTTGACGCAAAGATGGACGATATGATGTCCTACACTGATCAGCTTGTGCACAAACGGAGTTAGCTATGACATAGTCAGCGCGTGTACATATACATATAAGAGCGTTGGAGGTGATGGGGGGTTGGGGGGGGACTTTTAGGATTGGACACAAGCAAGAGTTTCCAACTTGACCGACTAGCGTAAACTGTCAGAAATTTCAACAGATACGGACTTCCATCCAACCTCATGGCTTTCACCGGTATATGGGAGATTCATCTTCGATTTGACCTTCTACTTTGAGGCGAGGGAACGTTTCTTCCATGCAGTTTCCCACCTGCAGCCTACCTCCATTCGTAGAGAGATGTGAGGGCAGTCGCCGACATCGGACTCCTTTCCCCCAGTCTTGCTGCCTCTCTCATCCAATCTTGGCCTATGGCAGTAATCTTTCCCAAGCAGAAGTGTGTGGTGTTGAGATGATACGAGACCAAGTGGTCGGGTATAAAGCTCTGGCCGTTTCCACTTGATCTTTTCGGCTTTCCCCCTTCCCGTTTCTTCCCTAAACCCACATCGACAACCACCATCACTTGACAATGGCATCCCAGCAGAACAAGGACAACTGGTCCTCAGAGGTAATGGGCTAGTCACTGGACAACCACAGACCTTTCCTCTTTACTATTTCTGTTTTGATGGGGATAGATGACTGATCAAACGAGAAACGAACAGGCATATCAATCCGCAGCCTCCTTCGTCCCCAAGCTGGCAACAAAGATTGTCCAATGGCTTGATCCCCAGAAAGACGATGTGATTCTTGACATTGGTTGTGGTGGTGAGTTTTTTTCCTCCGCCCAAAAAAGGACACTTTCGAACAAGGCGTCACTGACAAACTGGAAATTTTCTCTCTCACAGACGGCGTCCTCGATTTTGAGATTGCCCAAGTCTTTGAGGGAGGCAGAGGCCGCTTGCACGGCGTAGACAGCTCCAAAGCCATGATTGAAGCTGCCCAAAAGAAGGCGGCGGATGATGCGCATTTGAAGGCTACTTGCACCTTTGAGGGTAAGTGAAGTGATTGTACCTGCCTGCCGGCATCAAAGCATGTCAAAATCACTGGTTCTTAGGCTGACATTGTGTACAGTCCTCGACGCAACCGCCCTCATCAGCAAAACCCACCTCCACTACGTCCGCTTCAACAAAGCCTTCTCCAACGCCGCCCTCCACTGGATCCTGCGTCCCGAAGACAAGCGACAAGTCTTCTTTCAGGGCGTCCGCAACGTGCTTGCCCCGGGGGGTGTCTTCGCCTTTGAGATGGGCGGACTGGGCAATGTCTCGGAGATCCGGGCCACGCTTTTGGCTGCTGTGGGAAGGCGAGTCGGTCTGAAGCGCGCGCAGGAGGTCGACCCCTGGTTTTTTCCCGACGAGGAGTGGATTAAACAAATGATGGAGGAGACGGTCGGCGGGTGGAAGGTGGAAAAAGTAGAGAGGGAGTGGCGGCCTACGAACGCGGATGTTGGTGGGGTTGAGGGATGGGTGAGATTGATGGGTGCTCAGTTCTTGCAGGCATTGGGGAGCGAGGAGGAGAGGGAGGAGGTGGTCAGGGAGGTGGTGGATGTGCTGGAGATTGTTTGTGCTAAGCCGGGGGGTGGGCATATGTATAGTTATGTAAGGTTGAGGGTGCTGGCTAGGAAGTTGTGAGGCCAGATCTTGGGGCTATTCAGATATTAGTATCAGAGCTGGAGGCATGTTGAAGCTTCTCTTGCGAGATGTTGATGTGGTGATGGGCAAAGAAAACAACCAGGTCTAGGCTAGACGGATAGGTCATCTTCAAATTTGATATTCTTAAAGACTTATGCTTTCTCAGCGTGTCACGGGAATGACGTTGGTGGTGGAGAGTCGCCGGGGTAAAGGCTGGGGTACCTTGAGCTCAGGGCGCATTAGCTCCGCTTGATAAGGTGCGCAAGGGTCCGATAAAAGCGATAAAAGAAACCTTCTCCCCGTCATTATTGGAACACTGTGAAGTCCGGCGCGATTCACGTATTGCGACCCCCAGTAATTCTGCCGACTCATCACCCCGCGTTTCCTGTTCACTGAGCTGCCGAAGATCACACTATCACCACTTCACAAGACCCTGAGAAATACACAATCAAAACAACATGTCTGCGGACGACCAGGCTTTTCTGGACGTGGTAAGGAAACATACACAATGCCACTCGATCCCCGCATGGAACCCCACTAACAACGGCCCGGTTCGGTTATAGTTATCGTCCCTACCCGGCGATATCAAGCGATACTCTGAAGATGTCGCCAACATCGTAAACGAGAACGTCGACAAGATTGCCGAGACCGTCAGAAACACCCTCGCGACTTCGCAATGGGTACCAGAACAGATCCGCCCTCGGCTGCCGCCGCCAGCGCCTTCAGCCGAGCTGTCGATTTCGCTCTACGACAGAGTTGAGAGCTGGGTGTTGAGGAACAAAGTCCTTACCACTGCCATCGTCCTGGCCACCGGCACCATTCTATATCGGTCATACACAGTCAACGCCTACGCAAGGAAGACTAGGCGGGCAAGGCGGGCGCGCAGCGGAGGACGTATGGATGTCGTTGTTATTGCGGGATCCCCCAACCTACCGTTGACCCGGTCGGTTGCGCTGGATCTGGAAAGGAAAGGCTTCATCGTCTTTATCGTATCCAGCGGGCCGGAGGATGATATTGCTATCCAGAATCTAGCACGCCCCGATATCCGACCTCTGGGCGTCGACACCACCGATCCTCTCAGTGCCAGCGCTTCCATTGAGCGTTTCACGACATACCTTCAGTCACCCCACGCGGCAGTGCCCAACAGCAAGCGACATCGGTTGCACCTTAAGGCCGTCATCCTCATTCCATCTTTGAACTACCAGACCTCGCCCATCGCTACCATCCCTCCCTCAGGCTTCGCGAATCTATTCAACACACACCTGCTACACCCTATTATAACACTCCAGGCCTTCCTCCCCCTACTTACCGCTCGCCTGGGTCCTACCCCCTCAGCCGAATCCCCATCATCCGGAACCGACAAGAAGAAGGACAGCCCCAAGATCATCGTCTGCACGCCCTCCATCATCTCCTCCATCAACCCCCCCTTCCACGCCCCCGAAGCAACCGTGTGCTCTGCCCTCTCCGCATTCACCGAAGTCCTGACCGCCGAGCTCCGCCCGCTCGCCATCCCCGTCACCCACATCCAGCTCGGCACCTTCGACTTTGCCGGCTTCACGCCCGCCTCGACCGTGCGCGAGCAGTGGCAGGAGCGCAACCCTTCGGGTGTCCCGCTGCGCGCGCTCGAAGCGAACCCCCAGGACGCCGAGTCCCTCCTGCCCTGGCCCGACTCGGCCCGCCACGCGTACGGCAAGAACTTTGTCAGCCAGTCGAGCTCGGCCATCAGCGCGGGCCGCATCCGCGGGATGCGCGGCAGCTCGTTGCGGGAGCTGCATAATGCTGTTTTTGACGTGATTGATGGGTCCATCACCAAGGGTACCGTTCGCGTCGGCCTCGGCGCGAGCGTGTATGGCTTCGTGGGACGCTGGGTGCCGCGCGGTCTGGTGGCGTGGATGATGGGGATCCGGAAGGTGGACGAGTTGGCGGCGTGGCAGTCGAGTCATAGCTCGTTTAACAGCCCACGGTCGGGTGGCTCGGTGAGGTCTATGGGAAGCGAGAATGGGGATGAGGAGGAGGTGGGGACTGGGGCCCGCACGTCGAATGAGTCGTTTGTTGCGGTGCCGATGGAGTAAAATTGGTCACACGCGCATGGTGGGATGGATACAAAAGAAGGCGATGTCTATTTAGTCAGACAGGTGCCATAGCATTTCAGACGGTGGGTTAAATATCATTTGGTTATGGGTACACTAGGTAGGGGACGGCGTTATTGTTTTTGGATCCCCTCTCTCTTGGTCTATTTTGGAAGAACATACAGATCATAGCTGCTCAATAATCTTAAGCTAGCAATCCCTTACAATAATCATACAAGTTTGTGACTCGAATCTTAACCTACAGTCAATGGATATAACCCTCCCTGCCTTGCGCCGTTTGTCCCATTCCCTATTCCCTAATGCATACCTGATCCTTGATGCCAACTTCTTGGGCCTCTTTATCATACTCAAGCTTGAGCTTGAGTATGTCCTCTTTTTCATGTAGCTTTTGATCGGCTTCTCTGGCGACTCTGGGGTGGAAGCTCTCCTAATGACCTTTACCCCTGAACCCTCCCCTTCCTCTTCCCCTCCATCCTCCTCTACCTCTGCCTCCTCCTCCTCCTCCAAAGCGATCTTTATGACGATCATGTGGACCGCCGTCCCTGTCGCGTCCCTGCATCATCATCTCCCTCTCCCTATTATCCCTATCCCGCTCCCTCTCTCGGTCCATATACTCATTCGCGCCCGTCGCCTGTGCCATTCCTCCACCGTGACCACCCATGCCATTAGCATCGCCCATACCCTGTTGCTGCTGTTGCTGCAGCAGCATCTGATCCGCCTCGCCCTTGGCCTTCGGCTTCTCCATATCCTTATCCGCCGTCCACCTCGGATGCGCGCCCTCCTTACAGCCCTTCCCATCCGGACAAAACCCGGCCAAATAGTACAAACACAGCTTCCTCCTAAAATGCTTCTTGTCGCACCTCGGTCCCAGCGGACAGAACCCCCTCTCATAGTGCGGACAGGGAGGCAATCTTGACAGCGGATCAATGTGCAAGTACAGACACTCGTCCCCGTTGCTGCAGTACCCGTTCCTGACGAAGAAATTGCACTCGGGCATCTTGCGCAGGTTGTACTCGTGCAGGAACTCGCACGACTCGCCCTTTTTGCAGAGGCCGCGGAGCCAGTGCTTGCAGACTAGCGAGCCAAAGCCGCCGCTGAAGGTGTTACCGCCGCCTCCGCCTCCGTGGGAGGGGTTGTTGGAAGAGGTGACGTGGCGCTCGGGACAGTGGGATTTGAGCGGGCAGTTGCCGGATGCGTAGGCTTTGCAGATGGGTCGGTCGGCGGGGAGAGAGTGTTGGTAGGTGCGCTGGAGGAAGGGCGTGAAGGAGAAGGCGTAGCGTGGTGCGGTGTGGGTGAGCATTTGGGTGATTAGTTGTTGCGGTCCTCCTGCCTCTGCGGAGGTTGTTGTTTGTGTTGTTGTCGCCATTGTGGCGGGTGTGTGAGGGGGGAGTGAAGGTGGTTCGCCGGCGCGGTTTGGGTTTCGAGGTTGGTAGGCTTGATTTGTCGCGATCGTTTCGTAGAGGTACGTAGTTCGGCGACGATTGGTAATGGATTTTGCCTAGAGAATGCGCGGCTCGTGATTGTGCACGCTGAACCAAGTGTCGGGTCCTTTGCTACGGATTCGTGACTTCGTGTTGAGATTAGGCTGGGCGAAATGACGCACAGCGGTTTGCGCCGTCAAAATTGAAGCAAGTTGTGTTTGGGAGTGGTGAATTGAATGGGTGAAAGATGCAAGTCGCGAATTGATTGTTGGAAATCGATAAGACGTGGGCTCACCGAGATCCAAGGTGAGTGGCCAATCAGAGATCATCATCCACCCCGGTCTGGGCTACCTCGGCTTCCCTTACACTGGGCCACCCCCGCGATGGCCATCGGCATCCTACCTAGTTGTATTCGGCATCGTTTAACCATACCGTCAATTAATAAAAGTCTGTTATTCTTTCACTTTTTGTATATCTCACTTGTGTTTCTGCGTTGGCTTCCACTTGATTTAGTCAAGCATCCTATTACTCCACATACCCTTCCAAGATGAGAGGCATTCAGGTGGCACAGTATGTTAAGGTATGTATGTCCTATCTCGATCATCCGGGACATCTTTCCGCTTTATGGTTCTAACATCACCTTTAACCCAGGGCCCTCAAGAGCTCAAGGTCACGGATCTTCCAGACCCAGCGCCTGCTTCAGATGAGTACTTGATCGAAGTTCACGCTGCGGCAACCAACTTCTTCGACATTCTTCAGATTCAGGGCAAATACCAGCATCAACCACGTATGGCTTGTTTGCTCATCCCCGTTCACATCGCATTTCTTATACTAACCTTCCCTCTTAGCATTTCCCTGGGTATCAGGTGCCGAGTTCGCCGGCGTGGTTCTCGCCACACCTTCCGGCTCCAAGAACCCCAAGTTCCCTGTTGGCTCCCGTGTGTTTGGAGCTAGCCAGGGTGCCTACGCTACCAAAGTGAAGGCCAAGGAGACGACACTCCTCCCAGCTCCTGAAGGCTGGTCGCTTGTGGATGCTGCCGGTCTCTTCGTGACGGCACCAACGAGTTATGGAGCCCTCGTTGTCCGAGCCGGCGTGAAGAAGGGCGACTGCGTCCTTGTTCACGCTGCGGCCGGTGGTGTCGGCTTAGCCGCAGTCCAGAGTTAGTGACATATCTATCTCCATAGGGTGAACCACTTGCTGATCCCATAAATAGTTGCGAAGGCGTTTGGAGCAACTGTCATTGCTACGGCCGGAACCAAGCACAAGCTCGAAGTCGCCAAGTCCTTTGGCGCGGACCACGTTGTCGACTACGCGGACCCTAAGTGGCCCGAGGTCGTGAAGAAGTTGACCCCTAAAGGCAAGGGTGTCGACATTGTCTACGATCCCGTCGGCTTGGTAGATCTGAGCACTAAGTGCACTGCGTGGAATGGCCGTATCTTAATTGTCGGTTTCGCTGCCGGCAAGATCGAGAAGGTGGCGATGAACAAGGTTCTTCTCAAGAACATCAGCCTCGTTGGTATCCATTGGGGCCAGTATGCCGTTCACGAGAAGGAGACGGTTGTGGCCGTGTGGCAGGGCATCATGAAATTGATTGCCGAGGGCAAGTTCAAGCCGACTGTGTTCAGCGACAAGGAGTTCGTCGGTCTTGAAAAGATTCCGGATGCGTTGATCGCTCTGGGAGGCCGTGAGACCTGGGGCAAGGTGGTGGTCCAGGTCCCGCAACAGGAGGGGAAGAGCAGGTTGTAGGTTGTATAGATAGCTTCACTTCCATTGTCGTGTCGGTTGTTGTCAACTACAAAATCTCAAATCCAAATCTGTTTGAAATTTAAGTACTTTCACCAATAACCCTAACCCACATTAGGCCATCCCTCTTGTCTTCTGGCTCTGCAACGGGACTTGGGTGCCCCTGCAGCGGGACGACCCCGCTGGATCTTTGAAGTGGGAATTGGCCGAGCACGTCAGAGGGGCATGGCCCTGGACCCTGGGCGTTCAGACGTTTCCTCGGTGTCCCTCCGAGTCCGCCCCCAGGCAAATCCAGGCCGGCGGCCGGGATGTGGATTAGAAATCGCGACTCATTGAAAAATGGCGCCGGGACAACGCGCCTAGTCTGGAATCACCTGGGCTGTCTGACTAGATCGCAGATTATTCCTCTCCATTCAGTGACCATCCCCGGCTCTGTTTCCGCCACTTGCATCTTGTTCTCTTGTTAGATCCGTTTCCCGAGAGAAACCCCACCAACCGCCAAACTGTTTTCCTCAACCTTTAGAAGAACTCTCCGATCCAGCGCATCTGGTCTCACAGTCGCTGCTGCCGCAACCGCCTTCAAGAAAAACACTACGGTTCAACCTGCCGAACTTCAGGCCATCACAAAAAGAAACATGCACAGCAAAGTAGTCATCATCGGCTCTGGGCCGGCCGCCCACACTGCCGCCGTCTACCTGGGCCGCGCCGAGCTCAAGCGTGAGTCCTACGCCATTGCGGTTGTCGTCATCAGGATACAAAGACCAATGCGCTAACCCTCCCTTCCCATCTATACAGCCGTTCTCTACGAGGGCTTCATGGCCAATGGCATCGCCGCCGGTGGCCAGCTCACCACCACGACCGAGATCGAAAACTTCCCCGGTTTCCCCGATGGCATTATGGGCCAGGAGCTGATGGACAGGATGAAGGCTCAGTCTGAGCGTTTCGGCACCACCATTGTCAGCGAGACCGTTGCCAAGGTCGACCTCTCCGCGCGCCCCTTCAAGTACGCTACCGAGTGGTCCCCCGAGGAGTACCACACTGCCGACGCCATCATCCTGGCCACCGGCGCCTCTGCCCGCAGACTCCACCTCCCCGGTGAGGAGAAGTACTGGCAGAACGGTATCTCGGCCTGCGCCGTTTGCGACGGTGCCGTGCCCATCTTCCGCAACAAGCACCTCGTTGTCATCGGTGGCGGCGACTCCGCTGCCGAGGAGGCCATGTACCTTACCAAGTACGGCAGCCACGTCACGGTGTTGGTTCGCAAGGACAAGTTGAGGGCCAGCCACATCATGGCCCACAGGTTGTTGAACCACGAGAAGGTCACTGTCAGGTTCAACACCGTCGGTGTCGAGGTCAAGGGCGACGAGAAGGGTCTCATGAGCCACCTTGTCGTCAAGGATGTCACCACTGGCAAGGAGGAGACTCTTGAGGCCAACGGTCTCTTCTATGCCATCGGCCACGATCCCGCTACCGCCCTCGTCAAGGGTCAGCTTGAGACTGACGCCGATGGTTATGTTGTTACCAAGCCTGGTACTACCCTCACCAGCGTTGAGGGTGTCTTTGCTGCTGGCGATGTTCAGGATAAGAGGTACAGACAGGCTATTACCAGCGCCGGTACGTAAACCCATTCCCCCCCCTTTCTGAAAATGGTCTGGAAAACTTACCAATCCGTTATCCATAGGTACCGGCTGCATGGCTGCCCTCGATGCCGAGAAGTTCTTGTCGGAGCACGAGGAGACCCCCGCCGTGCAGGGCAACCTTTAAAGTTGATTTCTTGGATAGACAGCGTTTCGCGTAAAAAGTTGGTTCTAAAATAGAGGAATGATACCCGGAGTCTAGCCGGCAGTTTTGAATGCTTGAGAGCCTAGATGTGCCTTGGAAGATAAGCAATGAATGGGCGTTTTCGTTGCTTTCTCGCGATGTCAGTGTCCGTTTCGGGAAGTTCGTTATGTACATACCCAAAACACCAGCGAACAAGGGTTGGCCTAACTTACTTTGTGGAGCTACGAACCCCTTTCCCAAGTAAACAAAAAAAAAAAAAACTAATAACCTCAACAAGGAAGTCACGCATAGCATTGTGACTCACATCTTTGATCCCTTCACATCAGATTGTCCGGACGAAGTAGGAATAGCCGTCAAACCCAAGAGACTTTTATCTGTTCTGCTATCAATTCATCTAAATTGGCGCTGTATGCATGCGATGATGGGAATTAGCGTTGAACCCAGTGCATCCATATCCACACCTGGGCCTCCTGCCTTAGCGTGGTCTAAGTACAGGTGAAAGCGTAGGATTCCACTTGCTTGGTTTGACTGGCATCACCTTCCTTCAGTCGTGAAGCAATGCGAACAAGTTTATGTAGGCGTTTGTTAGAACAGGCAGGAAGCTGTTCGGGCATTCATCCACCCTGAGGAAAGATGGCAGGCCCTTCCCTTCACTTGTGCTTGGAGGTCTGACTACAACTATTTAAAGAAGGCTTCTTCCCTCTGTTCCTCTACCTCTTCTTCTTCTTCTCGTTCTCTATCGCGAACACCAACTTCCCAACTGACCTTAACCGGCAGACGCTGAACAAGCAAAGACCAGCAACTACTCAATCTTCCCACTCTTCCCACTTAATCAGTAATCACATCCTCCTCCAAAATGCCTAGCGGAAACGGATACAGCTACAAGGGCCACGGCACCAACAGCCAGGTATGGTGTAGATACTTTTTCACCGTTGCTCTCGTCTCCTCTTCCCCGGAAAGATCTCATTACGCTGGCTTGGCCATATCAAGCCCAGTGTAGAGGCAACCGACAATGCTGACACGCCAACTTGCTGTAGGGCAACCACTACAGCGCCCGTGACTACGGCAACGGATCCAACTCGTACCACTACTCCAACACGTAAGAAAGACCCTGACTATCTCTCTAGGGAAGTGGAACGACTAATCATTTGGCCAACGACTTGACAGTAACGGATCCTACTACTACTCCAACCCCAACGGTAGCACTTACTACAACAGCGGCAGTGGCTCGTCCACGTACACCTCGCCCAGTGGTAACTCCTACTCGAGCTCGGGCTCTGGTAGCTCCGGCTCCGGCTCCGGCTCTTCTGGAAACTCCAAGTGAGATGTCAGGGAGAATGCCGTCTGAATGGTGACGGTTGGAAGCGAGGGAAGATTATCCGGTGATATTCGCTAGGCAAGATGGGGATTAGAGAGGGTTGACAGGACCATGGCCGTTTTGAGAGCCAGCTTCGTCGCATGAGAGAGAGGCATAGCATCTGATTTGTTTTTGACATGAACCCCAAATGAAAACCCAATTTCGCTATCCTGCTTGTCCCGTTGTCCTCCAAGCTTGTGAATTTATCCATCCAAATCGTACTTCCAAGTAACGCATCAAATCCCGTATGTTCAGTCCTCTTTCACGTCTTTGCGCCAACCAAACCGCTACGGATCATTCTCCAGCCCGGTCCTAGTTCCATAGCGAAGCACTCAATCCCATAACCGCAGAAGCAGCAATCATCGCCGCCCTGCCCAGATTCAACACACCCCATTCATCAACCCAGTACTTTGCCCCGACTTCCACAGCCTTCATATCCACCTTCTCGCCCAAGCCAGCCTCAACATCACCGTCTCTCGAAGAATCCTGATCCTCCTCCGCCTCTCTTTCCCTCTCCTTCTCCTTCTCCCTCTCCTTACCCTTCTCCCTCTCCCTCTCCCCACCCCTCTCCTTCGTCGAATTCTTCCTCCTAACCGAATGCTTCCTGCTCAATCCACCACCATTCCCGCCCGCACCCAACTCCCCAACCTCCACATCCACCCCCTTCTGCCTCATCGCCCTCTCCACCGCCTCCGCCCTCGCCACCAACCGTCTCTCCACCCCACCCAGCACCACCCACCCATACGGCGCCATGCCCAAAACCAACAGCGCTCCAGCAACCGCGTACATCCTCCCCCTCTTCACCAACTTCAACCCCTGCAATCCACCGCCCTTCACCACTTCACTCGTATACCTGACTCCAAACCGCCAAGCCAACAAAAAATACCCCAGCGCCGCAGCGGCGCCGGCCCGGTTCAAAGTCGAAAAAGTCTGCTCGTAGACGCGCCGCCATTGGGTGAGCATGAGCGGTGTGGGCGACTCGAGCAGGCGCGGGACGAGGAAGAAGGAGAGGGAGAGGGAGGCTCCCGAAGCGGAGGCGGAGAGGAGCACGGAGAGGGATTGGACTAAGTGGGTTAGGGAGCCGGTTTGCGGGGAGAGGAGGGCGGAGAGGGTTGCTATGAGGGCCGAGGGGGCGAGGGTGCCGGGGTTGGCGGGGCCGGAGGGGGTCGGTGGTGGTGAGACCGGGATGAAAGACATGGTGGGTTGGTTGGTTGCGGCTGGTCAAAAGGTGGTGGTGGTGGTTTTGAGGAGTTTGATCGAGAAGATGGTGAGGCTTTCTAGAGCTTGTGATTGCGAAATTCTCGGTCCGTTTGAATGTAGGTAGGTAGCAAGTAGTGGGTGTTATGCGGTGAACCGGCTCGGTGTAAGTCGAGGTGAGTCTGCTGAGGTAGACTAAGCATTGGAATCGGCGAGGATGTTGTCAGCGCGACAATGACAGTCCCTTAGTACCTCGCCCGTGTTACCGTCGCCAGGAAGGTCGCGAATCAGGTTTTGGGTGTCGTCGGTGGTGTTTGTTGGTTACGAGGAGCGGAGGTGATACCGTGACCTAGCTGATAAGGTGCTGGGAATCTCAATGTTAGCGCCATGACCCCTGTCCCGTTCGCTAGCGCGAGTCGACTCCAACGAGAAAATGATCATCGCTGCCGTCGAAGCGAAGTGCGGGGTGCGCACCTTCTACGGAAGCTTAGAAGAAATAAAATGCAGAAATATGATCGACTTATGATGTTTCTTAACTGAAGTCTTCCAATTAGCATTCCCCGCATATTATGTCATCACACTCATTTCTCTTTTCTCTCGCGCCGCATCGTCAAACATCCCAAACGATGCTATCAAGAGCAACAAATGTTGTGAAAGTTAACGTGAGGGAGTGGCCTCAGCTGAAGTCACCAGCACAGAAAGGGGCTTTGTTTACATTTTGCCTAATTGGGTTAGCATGTTGCATCGCAAGGTAAGTTGCTCGTTCGGTGCTGTGTTCGCTGTGGGCTCCAACCGCTTGTGAGGGGAATTCGGAGATGTCTATATAGGCTTAGTGTTTGTGTCAAGTGGGTACCAATGTCCCAACGTGGTCTAGTGGCTGAGTGGCTCCTACCTTGGGTTCACAACCGCAACGTCATCCATTCGATTCAGGTCGAGGGTAAAACTTTCCGGAGTTTTTCCCCAGCTCTTTCTCTATGGGAGAGCTGTCCGGGCAAGTCCTGGGCACTCTCCCATGGTGAGTTCACCTTAGCGTACCTATCCATAGCGAATATATTTATCCTCCAGCGAATATCCTTATCCTCAGCGACCATCCAGCGAGCATCCTTATCCTCAGCGAATATCAGCGAGAATACTAACCCACAGCGAATATACTAACCCACAGCGAGCATATCTATCCCAAGCGGGCATCTGGGTTTTCACCAAGCGGTTTCCCAGCGGAGTAAGTATTTTTTTTTATTGATTTTGTTTTTCGGGTTCGCCTTGGCACATCAATCACAGTCAGGTATTGATGTTTAGGTCATAGGTAAGCTAAATTCACTTTGGTTTATATTCTTTAAAGCCGATATCGAAAAACAGCCGCCGCATCACAGCGCAGCCTTCCCCCTTGATTCGAACGGCAAGGCGAGTACGAGGAGGCCAGAAAATATGAACAAAGCACCACTCGTATAAACCGGTGCAGAAGTTCGAAGATCCGCAAACATGGCAATAATCGGCTACAGTCAATATACGTTAGCAACAGCAAGCAGTCCGCGGGGGTTCACAGAAGACATTGAACATACCGCTATAATCCCGAAGATTCGATTGCACGTGGCAGTCAGCGCATTCCCCGTCCCCCGTTGCGGCGTCGGAAACAGCTCCGGCGTGAAGCTGTACAGCACCGCGTACATGATATTGCTGCAAAAGTTAAAGGCACATTGCCAACCAAGAAGAGCCGCTGAATTCAGCGCCGTGGTTGAGCAGTAGAGGAAAACGCCAGTGAGGATCGTGGACAACGAGAGCGTTCCCTTGCGCCCCAGCCGAGGAAGTTCAACCAGATAACCACCCAGCAGAGCCCCGGGCACGCCAATCGCCGCTATAATGAGCGAGTTCCTGTACGTCAGGTGCGTTGACCCGTCTCCGAACTCCGCGCCTTTGATCGCCTGGATGTACGGAATAAAGGCGTTGTACAGTGGATACCCGAGACCGATAAAAGCCCAGACGGCCATGATCATGCCCGTCGAAAGCGCAAGTCGCTTAGTGGAAAAGAGAGTGCGGACTCTGTCGAACTTGACGTCCTCGAGACGCCGCTTGACGGCATCCGCAACGTTGGCCTTGTGGACGTAGCCCTCGGGCTCGCACGCCTTCAGATCCGCAACCGTCAGGCTGGACGTCTTTCCGTTCCTTCGCGCCACCTCGTGGACGACCCGCACGGCTTCCTCGTCGTTGCCCTTCCCCATCAGGTACTTGGGCGACTCGAAGATGGTGAAGCAGAGGAACCGAATGAGGAACATGATCAGAGTCAGGCCGCCCATGGTGATCACGAAATATCGCCATCCCATATTATCGCCTTTCCTGCAAACCGTGTCCTGCTGGCACGTCAGGTTCCCGAGCAGCGGCCAGGCGATGAGGGTCGCGATCAACTGGGCAAGGGCCCAGTCGATGGACAAGATGGTGAGCAAGAATTGATGCGATGCCGGAAGGAACTCGAGGAAGATGGCCGAGTCCACGGGCAGGTTTCCGCCCACGCCAAAGGACCAGAGGGCGGCAAAGACGCCGATGCCGGCAAAGTTGGGAGCTCCGGCGGCCGCCATCCCGAAGACGGCCGTGACGCCGAGCGTCAGGGTGAATGCCAGCTTCCGGCCAAAAATGTCACACCCGAATCCCCAGAAGATGGCGCCAGCCAGGAGGCCGATATTCTGACTGAGGGAGAGCAGTGGCGGTCTGCTGGGATGGAACTCGTTCGCGATGGGCGTGAAGATGAGCGAGGTGACTATGGGCCAGAGATTGTCCGATGCCCAGCCAAATCCGACGACGACGAAGAGCTGCCATTGGTACCATCCCATGCCGATATCTTGGATCTAGAAGAGAGGTCAGCTGGCCAACTTTGCCATGGAACTGGGTAAGAAGGGGAACGAACCGCATGATTTAGGACCCTGGCTTTTGCTTCAAATACGGGGTCGATCTGCCCCTGAGGTATGATAGCATCATCGTCACTCAGGTCAACGGTTGTTTTGTGCTCAGATTTCGGTACAGTCTCAAGAGCCGTTGGGGCAGTTTTGCTGCTAGCTTCTATGTCCTCCATTATCAAATGCGGGTGGCGGGGAATATCTGGTCACAGAGAAGGGGAGAAGATCATCCATTGGCATCGAGAGCCTCGACTGATGAAAAGAGGAGGAGAGAGGTTATATATGTTAGGTATTACAAGTCGGACCCGTACGACTGAAGCCGGTGAGCATAAATCCGTGTCCGTCTAACATGTGCAATGGCGCCATTGCCCGACCGGCCCTGTGAAGAAATCTCAAAATGTAAGTTGGCGCGCTTTGTGGCGCCCCCTCCTAGACAGTCCCCGCGATCTGCATGTACCCGTGCCTGCATGACTGGTTCGCGAAGCGCCAACTGCATGATGCAGCACACAGAAAGCCAAGTGTTAGGCTTCTCACCTAGTACTGTACAGTTTCCCTAACATTGTACCTCAGTTGCCGCATCCGGAGCTCGTCGAACGCTGCAAGCATTTCTGTACCACAGGGCGAGAAATTAAGGTTCACTTTTTCACCATTTTCATCAAACTTCATCTGGAGAGCATGTGGATGGTGTGTTGCGCACGGATTAAGAGAACAACTAGGTCGCTCAAAAGCTGTTCACACGTAAGACAAAGCACACGTTTCATTTCAAAACTCCAGACACCGTTTCTAACTTGTGTCCTCGTTTATCCCAACAGCTACCTTTGATATTGCTCACCCGGCGCCCCTTTCCCTTCAACTCCCAATAAAAACAATCTTCATCCATTTATGCCGAACTCTATTTTCCACGCAAAACCAGACAAAATCGAAATAAGACCAGAACAAGACCAAACAGCACAACATGAACGCCAAAAAGCAAGACCAAAACTCCAACAAAACCATCTGTATCCATACTTCAACGCAAACGCCGAAATCAATACTGACCAAGTACCCTATGCCGACTTCTCTTTCCACGCAAAATGAGACCAAACGAGACTGAACCAGACAAAATCATAACAAGATCAACACCAAAAACCAACATCAAAAACTCCAACAAAACCAGAACAGACAGAACAGAACCAAAAACAAAACCAAACTTTAACCAAAACCCCAAGGCCACGACAAATACTACCACAGACCCCAAGTCTAGAAAATGTTTTTCTCTCTAGCGCCAAAACACCAAACTCCAGATCCCTTCAAACGAGTGACAGATTGAGCAATCCCTGCTTTTCCATTCATCCTTCAACTTTCATTGCAAAAGATTCCACGAGAAAAGCTTGTTGTTTGGATGACAGTGGTATGGCTGCGAGATTCGCGAAAAAAGAAAGAGTGGCGGTTTGATATCGGACTCGCAGAATGCATAAGATGGGTGTTTTCATGGATGATCGTTCTTCCCGCGGATGGCTAAGAGCGTTGCGAGGACTGCAATACCACACAGCCAAAGCATTGAGATGACGCTCCCGAGAAGCAAGACTTTTCGGCGTTGTCGACGGTTTAGGCTGCCGACTTCTCCTTTGGTGAACCACGCCAGTGTCGTGTCAAACGTGCCTCTATAGACGAGGGGCGCCATGAACGGAAAGACGCAGAGGAAACACAAAAACCAGAAGAATTGTTTTCGGCGGCGTCGTGCTTCCCAGGAGAGGTAACCGTCTTCTTCGTCAAGTCTGAAAGGGTCAGTTACATTCAAATTGGCGATTTGGTGGAGATATGAACCTTCACCATCAACACGCGAAGTTCTTTTATCTTTTCCCCAAAGGTGAGGACGTTCGAAAGGGATGCCCCATGAACGTCTGTAGCTCGAGCTGCTCCGTGCTGAGCCGTGGGCAGAGCTGAAGGGGTTTCGGCAAGACCGCGGGAACACTGGTCTACCAGGGGCTGGTGGGCTTGCGCTGCTCAAGGTTGACAAACGAGTTGCCTCCTGCCCGTTGCTGGTAACTTGGTTTTCTGCGAAAATGTTAGCACATGGAACTGATATGTTGAGCCAGGGTCATACATACGGATTGAGATGTGGTGGTTGGAGACTGGCTCGCGACAGTGAGTGGGCAATGGCTTTCTCGGCAGAGTATGCGGAGTGGAGGGCGCCGTTTTCTTCGCCAACTTGTTGGAGGCCTTCCACGAAAGGCAAGACACAAGGCTGTTCTTTCGTGTCCGAGGACTGCTCTGAAAGGTGTGGTCGTTCGCGTCGCTTCGTCGCTTCAACGCCTGCAGCCTTGCAGCCTCTTCCAGAGGGATCAACGGGAAGCTGAACTGGACTGGTGATTCCGGGCCGATTGATGTATCGGCTTGAAACGAATCGTGGGCTCGGGGAGTCTGCGGTGAGAGTCCAGCTGTTCTCAAACCATGGTCTCTTTGTTGGTTGCCGTTGTCCGGGCCGGATTGGCTGCTCCCATAGGGATGTCTCCGATCGGTGTTCTTGTTGGAGGTCAGAGAACGGAACGGGGCAGTGAGTTTCTCCGCCAAGTATGCTCTTGTAGATGAGCCCTGGCTGCTTGATGTCGTGGCTTGGTCAAACAGTCGGCATGAATCTTGGGGATAACCGTTGACTCGATGGATTCTTGGTTGGGGAAGGAAGACCGGGCGGTTGTCACTCTTGAGTGTCCGAACGACATAGTTGTTGTACTTCCCGTTCATCGGATGTTGCATGATCTTTTCGGTTGATGCAAAAGCGCCAAAGCTTTCGGCGGCAAGGCTTGAGGTGTCGGAGTAGTCTGCAATGCTGCTCCCTGTGGCCCTTAAACCGAAACGAGTGCCGAAGCCAGTCCCGGACGCATAAGCTCGATGGCTGTTGAACTGGCCAACACTGGAACCGACTGTCTCCCACTCCCCTCCATCGCTCTTAACAGCATCGAGGTTCGACCCGACTGTCTCCCAATCACCTCCGTCGGTCTTAACAGCATCGAGGTTCTGTTGAAGAGCAGGGTTAGCAAACTGATGAGACGAAGGATCAAATCCAATATGTGACTGGACAGAAGCCCTTACCTCGTCAAACTCCTCATCGAACTCCTCATCAAACTCGTCCCATGCAAGGTGTTGGGCCGGATAAGATCGCAGAGCGAGTTTCTTCATGATAGGCCTGTTGGGATTGTTGTTGTTTCTCTGAGCGGTGTTGTGATAAGTGAGCCCATTTGAAGGAGGCCTAGGAGGTGCCGCAGAGCCAACTGGGCCACGCGTGGTTGATGCATGGCCAGTGTGGTCGATCTCGTTGGTATAAGTGGTGCTGGCGCCACTGACACGGTGAAGCGCAGCACTGACTTCTCGTTCCCGAGATGGCTGGAGGAAGACCGTGTATGATCCGCGGTCGTACTTGAATGGATCTTCGTCAGAATCTGTTGTAAGACCACCTGTTGAGAAGGCTGCACGGGACAACGCGCCGCTGCCGGTGGTGCTCTCACGAGCCGCTTGGTTGTTGGTCGACTCGTGGTGGTTGGCTTCGAGGTATTGGTTGCCCTTGCTGGAGCCGGCGGACGTTCCGACATTGTTTTCGTCGCAAATGTCAAGAAGCTCTTTGATGTCAACAGAGCTCGCGGATGACATGGTTGACCAGGAGTGCTCCCGAGAGATGTTGAGATGACAATCTGGGGTGCTGGTGTGGTCCTCTGGGAGGTTGGTACGGATCACTGAGGGTGCCGGGGCCGTTGAGGGATGGATTGCCGGGATCGGCGGCTGAGGAATCCGAGGAGGGGGTCCATGGCTGCGGAAAAACTTTGAAGTACGACCAAAGGGGACAGAGGTGGTGTTTTCTCTGGTCTGAGGAGGCTCAATGGTCTCTCCGTTGTCCAAGGTGTGGTGGACTGTTGCATTCTTGGTGGAATGGTTGTGCGGGCCATCAGCTGAGGGTGAAGAGTCGATGGTGGTCGAAGGGAGGTACTGATCCACGATGTTTTCGACGGTGCTTCCAGTCTCGCGAGGTGTGTTGGTGGAGTTGTCAGGAGTGTTGTTGTCAACAGGATCCTTTGCGGCGTGGCAACTGGCGCGAGCAGCCGGAGTCATCTCGTCCCAGTCAGGGTAGGGAGGGGTACGAGTCCTGAAGTCAGGAACACTGGATGAACGGCGACGCAAGTGAGTAGGACTGATGCGACGTCCGCGGGAGAAGCCATCATGAGTCGGGCAGCGGTGCGACTCGGTGGCAGGATGCTCGTCGGTGTCGGTGGTTGACTTGGAGTAGACGGCATTGACAGAAGAGCCAGCTGATGACTCGCACGGGATGGAGGCAGAGTGAGCGCCGTTGTCCGTGGTGTGTGCGGCCTGCTTCGCAGCTTTGGTGGTGATGGCCTGGTGGGCCTCGTCGAGACTGGTGAAGACATGTCTCGGAGTGATGGAGCGCTCTCTGGGCAGCGACGACCCGGTCGAGCCTGCAGACTTGACTGAAGCAGGCATGTTGTTGATGGTAGAAGCGGAAGGCTCGTTGATGTGATGGTTGCCGATGGAGAGGCTGGTGAAAGCGCCAAAGTTGGTAGAGGTCGTCATGGTGATGATCGAATGGATGATGTTTGAGCAAGTTCGAAGAGTCAAGAACATGAATGCAGATGATGGTTTGAAAATAGAGTTTGTGCAGAAAATGCTTTGCAGCGTGCTTGGATGGTTCTTGCGATGGTTGAAAGCGTTGGTACAGACAAAAATGCGTTGCAGTTGACGATGAGTCGTTCTTGCGAAGTGGTTGTAAAGTGGAAGAGTTGGGAGAAGAGGACCAGACCTGGGGGAAGACCTTGGGCACTGCTCTCTGGCTCGGGACCGAACTAATTTTTTGTAGGAATTTTGGGAAGGCGCGTTGCAAAACCTGGAAGGGTGCTCTGAGAAGGAAGGAGCGCGGGTTAGGTCGGCGCGTTAGGGCTGGACGCGCTGGGAACAGCGAACGATGGAAGGCGCGCGCTGCCAAAGCTGCGAAGAGGAGGAAGGTGCGATCCGCGAGTCCCCTCTGACGGGCCACGATGGGGTTCCTCGACCTTTCATCTTGTCGCAACTGAGCGTTAGTTGAAGGTCGTCCGTTGGCTGCATGCAGGGGGACAGGCTGGCGGTTTTTGTCTTGATCACATTCATGCGATGGTAGGGTAAGACTTACTATTTGCGCGGTTCACTTGGGGCCACAGTCAAGCTGGAGATTCAATCCGTAATAAGAAGGATGCCTCAAAGCTGGAGTAAACTTGGAAAAGGGGGGACACCAATGAGCAGGATGTGGGTGGTGCAAAACAGACATAAAGGTCAGATAGTGGTGTTGCTCATTGTAAACATTCACACGCCAGCCTTGATGGAGACATAGCGGACCATGACGAAACGCACCATTACAAAGAACTGCGCCCTTAGAACGGCAACATAGAGACAGAGCACTGGATGGCCTGGGCTGAGACTTCCCATGGTTCCTTGCCAGTCTCAACATCTTGGCTGTGTCCTGAAGTCGTCTGAATGAACATGTTGATCCATCGGATATGGATCTCGAGCAAGTAAGGTACGTAGGATGCGTTAACACAAGATACAAACACAGAAATCTTCGAGTTTAAATAGATTGTCTAGGGGAATTCAGTTCGATGGACGTCATATGCAGTGGACATGGACGAACGTTGGTCAACGCAGCTTCTTGTTTACAAAGAACTCCTGGCAGATTTCAATGCTCGAGCTCATGATATCACTCACCGAGTAATGTTCGGAAGGTCTTTCCTCCACCATCGAAAAGCTGTTGGAACATAGACACCCAGGGCTGTGACACCTCGTAGACCATCGTATATTTACTAAAATCACTGGCTATATAACTTTACTAAACCACAAAAACTCTGATTGATCCAACAAGTCACAAGCAATACTACTACTCCACTGGTTTCCAGAAGACATCCGTTTTCGGAAGAAAATTGAGACGCGAGTGTCCTCACAATACAGGCTATTGTAGTCGCCAGAAATCAGTGTCAGATCATTTGATGGGGTTACCGGGGGGAGGCATATTCAAGGTATCATTACAAGTACGTTTGATCGAAGCTCCAAGGAGATATCGCGTCAAGCTACATGTACTGTAGGGGTTTGGACATAGGACTTCAACGAAATATGTTCAAGTTGCTGCCCCTGAGCCCCTATGCCATGGATGCTGGGTCACTCCACTGTTTGTTTACATGTTTCCCCCACATTGAGTCTAACGATAGGAGAAATGAAACATGGAAAAGAAGAGAAGCATAGGGAGTTCCAAAGTTTGGTGAGAAAAGCAGTACACTCCAAAGTTTCGCTCATCAAAAGCGAACGTCGTGTAGTGGGTGGTCTGACAGCACTAGGAAAACCATCGCACCCGTCATGGCGGCACTGGTGTAGTCTGTAAGACCAGACTGGTTGTAGAATATTCTACCGGCAGACGTTGTGATACCATCCGGTCATGTCTCAGAGTATCTCAACCCTTTCCCAGTCCATCATGCTGGGTGTGCCGGTTTCCGAGCTCTGTACATGGAGCAACTTGGACGGTTGGGTGAACTTACATCGTGTGTCGTTGGGAAGAGGCTCTAAGGATCTAGACCGGTCCATGCAAAGACCACGCCGCTCACGTAGGGGCGTGGCTTTATCGAAGTTGCATCACATCCGTGATCCCATTGGTTGGAGTCGAATCCATCGTTCTTCTCCAAATACCGACCCACAATCCCACACACGGCTAGTTATCGCGAAGCCCAGTAGCTTATCGCAGAAAAGTCAGGGACCGAACCAACGAGGGCCAGGCTAACGTGCCGACGGCCGTGCCTGCCCTGTCTCTGCCCGTGTTTCGGCATTCTGGTGGGGTAAGGTTTCGGCCGATGGGGGCGCAGCATGCCCGGAGCTGGACGCCCAGTGGTCGACCTCCCTTCGCCGGTGGGCGTGGCGTGGTTCCAGGTTGTCATCGCGATCGGTACCCCGACCCCCGTAACACCTACCCTAACCCCTAACCCAACAGGGCAGACTTGACTTCACAGGCAGGGCACCCGCCCCCCGGTCCCGGTGACACCTGAACCATCCACAAAGTCACAACTGGAAACCATCACCCACCCGCGGATTGCATCGAGGGAACTTGCACCAATCCAACTGAACCCAAAGCAACATTCGTGAAGCTTCCACACATCGCATCACATACACGCAGAGGCACCGCAGAAACGCACCCCCGCAGGCGCGCTCACACACATAAACGCAAGAGCTGGTTGTGTCTGATCATTGTGTTTCGACAGATTCTTTCTGCGGGCTGGCCTTCGTTTTTCGTATATTGATATACGCCGGCATCTCTCCGCAGCAAACATGACTCGACCGGTCCTCGCTCGCTAAATTACAACTCTGTCCTTATCGATACCCAACGCGAGATTTAGCTACAATAGGCTTCCAGCAGCATTGCTTACAACACGATTTCGATGCCAAACCCATAGCTCAGGGGAGCTTGGACTGAGTGGCTGGGACAGGTGTCACAAGTCAGACAGAGTCCTCGAGTCGACAGCAACAGCAAAGATACCCCACGTAATAATCCGACAATGGGAGATGGACAAGATCAGATGAGGGCGGCTACTGCTACTCCGCAGGCGCCTAGCCTCGAGAGCTTTCCTAATGAGATCAAACTCCACATACTGTCGTGTAAGTCTAAACTGGCACCTACACTATCCCATTTCTCCGGTTTCTCCGGTCTTCCATCCTGGGGTAACCCACAAAGACCCTCTAGTTAGCTTCAAGCACCTAAATCACGGGCCAAGAGGTATAAGCTGACAAGTTTTCTGTTGCTCGCCTAGTCCTCGAAGCACCGCACATTACGAATCTGCAACTGGTATCCCGCGCTTTTCGAGACCTTGCACGAGACAATAGCTTCTGGCGTTCGCGATGCCTGCAAGAATCTTCCTTTCTCGAAAGCCTCGAACGACGACGGGCCTTTGGCCGGCTAGCCACCCAGGGGCTCGGCGGAACATTTCAGATCCAGCACGATGAGAGCGCAATGGGGACAATTTGGCAAAACGCTTATCCTTCTCCCGATAGCAGCAGTACCAACACTCCTGGCAGTGGAAGCTGGGCGACACCGACAACGCCGACAATCCTGAAGAGCTTTCGCGCGTCCAGCAAGAAGGAGCAGATGCGGATCATGGCGAACTGGGATCCTTGCTTTCCTACCGAGAGGGTCTCCTGGTATGAGGAGTACATTCAGCGTCATGCGCCTGTTGCCATCAATTGGCTTCCGCTGCCCCACGCCCATGGCGCCAAGTCCGAATATGTTGAGGCAAGAGGTGTTGCTCTATATCGGCCCGACAATCCCCGTATGGAGCAGGGTTTCGAGGGGAACACCCGGCCAGCTTCTGATGAAACACTCCTTGCTGTCTCGCCGCTAGACGATGGCAGTGTCTGTATCTGGGACGTCAACGGAACAAGAGGGCGAAAGGGAGCGATTCTGGCCAAGAGTGCGCCCGGGCTTCTCCTGATAAACGGGCCAGGGGCAGATAACAGCAAGCGGTCGCAACGGGTAGACTCAGGCGTCACAGAATGTGTCAGCGTTGACAGCAGCCTTCATCGAGCCTTTTTTGCAGTCCAAAATCGTACGTCATCATCTCGCGTTTGTTTGAATTGAGCGTATTGTGCAACTTTTCAGTAGGCTAACTCGAGTGCGCATTTGTGCATCTCCCGGGGAGCAGACATTATCGAAGTTGACTTGCAGAGACTCTCGGTTGTTGACTACGGATCCTTCCCGTGGTCTATTACAACTTTATCTGCGGCCAGTCCTACGGTACCACTCACCGTTGGGACAAATCTCGCACTTCACCTGCACGATTATCGTTCTCGGCAACGGTTTCGAAGTGCCCCTGAAGACGACCAGGTTGACTTCAAACTTACCGGCGCACAGGCCATGTACGAACGTGGGATCAGGAACATCTTCAGCGACGAGCCGGTTGGCTCCTGGACATCACTCGCACAACCGGGACCATTGAGTATCCTACATCTCCAGCAACCCGGCCAACAGGCGGAGTTGTCAGACGATATATACGTTGCTGGTCGATTCTCCCACATCCTGCATTATGACAGACGTAATTTGTCAAGAATCAGAGGGTCGATCAACTCGAAAGCAAGACTATGCAGCATGACATCTCTCCCGTTCCCGTTCTCTAAGCGAGACAGTGAGCTACGACGAAAAGGAGAGCTCACATTGCAAGAAGTCGAGGGGTCGAAGAGTCTTCATGGCGGCAGAACTTTGATCGCCGGTGGAGATTACAACATGAAGGGATCCCTAGAGATTTATGGCCTAGCACCACCAGACTCTGGTAAAACTTTGATGGGAGACTTGGACGACTTTGCATACCAGAATCGCCAGTCAGCATCAGGCTCAAAGGTCCTCTCGGTCGCTAACCATGGCACCCGGATTGTTTTCTCGGACGGATCCGGCTACATAAAGTGGTTTGAAAGAGACTGCTTTACCGAGGTCCGCCGATGTAGGATCGGACACAGCGAACAGGCTCAGGGGCCCTCCATCTTCGCCTCGATGCCGGGCTCCTCGGACATAGCCAGGAAACTACTCCCGACGCGGGTAGGCGAAGCCAAGCAGAAGATCAATGACAATGACCTGCTGTTTTGGACGGGTGAGAGATTGGGGTTGTTGAACTTTAGCGCGCGCCCAGGCTTTACGGCTGAGCAGTTCGAGGAGCAAGTTGAGGCTGTCGACGACGAGACACGGGCAAAAGAGCGGGAGGAGAGAGATTACACTGAAACAATGCGTCGCGCATTGCAGAGGCACGCTGACGACGTCGCGTTTACGAGACACCTCGGCCTCGGTAACGGTTCTTTGAGCTGATCGCCCGCCCGCCCCATCTGTTTGGATAACACTCGTTTCGGAAATGGATATGCTGTGCTCCGCCGATGTTGGCGGGTAAATCACTTTGGAATATCATCGGAACGAAGGTCATGATGGCTACCGAGGCTGAATACAATGTCAGTCCCTTATAGAGATGGACTGGGGTGAATTGAAACATTGACGACAGCGATGGAGCTTTAAGGGTTCTTTACCGTTTGACTGGATAGCAAGAAATATACCCGAGCAGGGTTAGCGATGTATTCATTGGTCCTGTATTGCGTTTCATGTCTCCCAGAGTCTTCAGAATGGGTCATGAATATAAAGATGATCAGCAAGGGTGGTGTAGTCGTTTTCCTTGGATACCCACCCGGCATGATGAACCAATTTTGAGTTTAAAGGCGGCCCATTTTGTCTCATCATCGTGTTTCGACCGCCTTGCAAGTCGGCTAGGAACTATGTACGGTACTCGGAAGTGTCGTCAGCCCCAAGTTGAGTTTGAGAGAAGAGAAAGTGTGATAGGGAGAGAATGCCGATAATGGGCAAAAGCGAGGCGACCAATGGTAACGAGAAGCAAGTCATAGCAAGCTGGCCCGGACCAATCGCAAGGAGGTCTGGCTATAACTGAAGGGAACCATCCTGCCACCTTTTACAATTGAACACAACAAATTCAAATATTTGAAAAATATTATGAGATCTTAGGTGAGCACAACTGCGCCATCGGTACACATCTTTTTACTCCAATTCAGGGCCATCCAAGACCCGTTGGCCTGATGCCCGGGCCAACCAGAACTGTGGGGGTGAACGGCATCTACCGTGCCCCCGGTGCCCGCGGCGCCCCCGTAGATCCCATCTCGTCAGTGCACAAAACTACCCTTATCAACACCACCCTGGAACTCTTTTGGAGGCGGACAAATCTCTAGTGGAACTAACAGTTTTAGCGATGGGACACCTGTCCTTCTCTGTGATGCTTCCCCTGCTTTTAACTAGGTATCCAGGCTACTTTTTGCTTGCTAACAGTCTCCCGTGACTTCAACATCGCGATCGATACCCTCGGCATAACCTGAATAGGTAATCCATTCATGATGGAGCCAGTGCTGGCTGTCCATGGCCAGAATTCCCCAGAGTTTTAGTTAGTTGCCAAGTTACCCGTCCGGATCCCCGTTGCACCCCCGGGCGCCGGACATCGGCATTCAAGAGAAACCAAAAAAGGTCGACGGATGTTGCGGATGTCGTCGTCTTGGTATCAACAGGCGGATCAAGATACTGTACCGTGACCCTGCGGTTCATCTAAATGGCAGTTTTTGACAAGTCACAGCACCCTTCAGTTTTCAGCTCGGCACACCGCTTTGGGCTGGATGACACCGCAGTTGCTACAAGTTCTGTTGAGAGGTCGCTTATCCCTTTGCTCGGGTTTGTGTGTTACAAGATGGCCGGAAGAAGAAAGAAGGATGGCTGGGAAGGGGGAAGGAAGATGGAACATTGAATTTCTTGTCTTTCTCTTGAGTTCTTCCCCAGGCTTCCATGTCCGGGCGGATTGGACAGAAGAGAAAAACTCGAAACACCTGCTGACCCTTTCTGTTGTTTCGTTGTTCGTTCGCTGTTCGCTGTACCGGTATTTGTGCAGTGTGTTTGCTGTACGCTGTCATGCCAGTGTGGTAATTGATCGCTGCCGAACGAACGGCGTGCTTTGAAATGCGCGTACGCCGTACACAGCAGCGTTGAAGGCATGATGATGCACAAGGGAAGAAGTGTGGCCCTGTACGTCGCTACTGATGAAGGGCAGGGCAGGGCAGCCACTGTATCCGTTCGGATGCTACCCTACTGCGAGGTTCCATTGTCTGGGGCTGGGCTGGGCTGGGCTGGGCTGCTTGCTTGCTTGCTAGACTTTGCTTGGGTGTCTTCTCGGTGTCTTGGATTTTTCCGCTGGCTTTGTTGACGGGAACACCCCATTTTCAACATTCTTGATCTTTTTACTTTTCTTCGCTGTGTGTTTGCTGGCATGTTTTATTTTCAAGGCTTTATCATGATCATCATCCCTACTCGCCCCAGATACCCAAGTGGACGTCAGGTGGCATCCAGATCTTCAAAGTGATATGGGCCACGCCAATGCGGTTCAAGTTCGTTTTTAGGCACCCATCAAGGTGCATTTGGGACTCGCGTGTTCAATGGAGGACCACTAAAATGATGGGCTTACCAGGTGAAGGACCCTCTGGATTTCTGGAGCTTTTTCGATGCCCATCCCCCCCCGGGACGGGGCCGGGACCGTCCCAAGAACGACCACCCACTGGACGACGCCAAGTGAGGCGGCGGATCTCGTTAGGTCCAAACTCGCGAAGGGTCCGGCTCTCGTTGCCGTTCGCTACGTTGGTGTCAAGTGGCACTGGATGGACCACATCGGCTGCTGGATCTTCTTGTTGGGTACCTTTACGGCCTTCATTCTCAGTCTGGTGTGTGCCACCGACCGATCCAGTACCTGCGAACCCGGTTCCGGTTCGAGTTGTTTCGTGTAATCGGCACTCCCAGTCAAGTCTCCCTGGGAAAGGCGAAACCGGCTCAGCTCCTCTTATTATATACTTTATACACATGCCACACCACCTTATTTCCCCCTTGTCACACCACCTGTTTGCTTCACTTCAGCTTTTCTTTTTTGAGGGAACTTTTCTTTTCTGCTTTTGGGTTTCCTATACCGAGCAAAAGTGAAGATTACACTTTTCTCTCTTTACTTTCGTCTCACCTTCTTCATCCGCCGAGCATGTCCGATGGCCTTCCCGGTGTATGGCGGGGATGAGTACCCGCCGATCCGACCCTATTCCGTCCCTCCTTTCCCGGTCAAGCGCCGGACTGCCGATTTCGACGACGACAACTTCCATGACGACGGTTCAAGATATAAGAGATACAGATCCGCTCAAGATGTGCACAGGGAGAATGTGGGATACACAGTTGGGAGTTGGTCGCAACATCATCATTACCATCAACAACCGGCCCAGGACGGACGTGGAGAGGATATAAGGTTCATGACCGCTCGGGGCACACAAGATCAGCAATACCGGCATCAGGTTCACTTTCATACAGCGCCATACCATCAGCAGCAGCAGCACGACCATCACCACCACCACCATGCGCACCGCCATCAAACTCAACCACGCTCCCGGTCTCCCGAACCAAACTCTTGTGCCATGGAGAGAACTGCATCAGGCCACTCAATCCGAGCCGAACCGACTCCAGCAGGTCCCGGGGGTGGCACAGAGTTATTGGAGGATGATATAGCAGCCGAGAGGGTCAGGGCTCACATGGCCAACTTCCGACGCAAGTTTCCCGACTCAAAGCATGAGCGCATTCTCCGGAGCATCATCAACCCACGGATCAACGCCGAAGACGAGCTGGACAACGATTCTCTCGAGAGCATTTTCTCCGCCGCCAACGAGATCTTCTTCAATGGCCGTCTGAGCCAGCGGGTACGGTGGGATTGGTCAGACGAGTCAAGCACACGGTACGACAGCCGGGTTATTGGCACGACTGCTTTGCGAAGGGCACATCCGACTACGAGGGGATTTGAAACGCTCATAGTGCTGTCGGCGCCCATACTCAAGCACTCGAAGTACAGTCGACGACTGCTCATTTCGACATTCCTCCACGAGTTGATTCACAGTTACCTGTTCATCTGTCGCGGATTCAGGGCTAGGGAGTGTGGTGGGCACACCAAGGGGTTTCTTACGATTGCAAAGCTGGTTGATGACTGGACGGGTCCGGAGAGTGCTCTCTACTTGAGCGAGGCGGAGGCAGATTTGGAACGGTTTCGGATAGGGGGACAACAGCATGACAACAACAGATCCCACGGATGTGGACGGTTTGAGCGGAGGGAGCACAGCTTTTACCCTTGTTCTGGGATTATGGAGCAACGAAGGGATCATGCGACGAATATCGATGTCAGAAATCTTAGCACCACTCCGAGCAGTGGCAGTTCTCACATACCCCACGAGGAGTACTACCGCCACAACAATAGGAGCAGTAACATCGTCAACAACCACACCAGCACCAGCACCAGCACCAGCACCAGCACTAGCACCAGCACTAGCAGCTGGTGGATTCAGCCTGTCCGCTCCTTCTGTACGGCCGACGAAAGGAGTCCGTTTATACGTTTCAGTTGATATCCCAGTCTCAGAGATGGCCCGGGGGTTATCGGCATCATACCATACTTATGATCGACCAAGAAAAAACCGAGAAAACGCCAAAGCAGAGAAATATCACAGCATTCAAAACAAATCACAGTAACCTATCGAGGAGTACATAAGAGCAACCTTCATCTACGCATAACATCAGTATCGTCACCAACAACACCATCACCATACATACATCATTCAGCGGCATTGCGACGGAGTCACAAGACGTTAGGCAGCGGGCGTCAGGCGGGCATGTTATTTGGGTTTCTTTTCGTTTCTTCAGTGATGGAGGTATAATGTACATAATGAGCATGACTGAATTCTTTCTACGGTAGACCAAAAGTCGTTCGTTTGACGGACTGGTTAATGCATTACGGATTTTGGAAACTGTTGATCATCAATCATTCTTCTGTCTATGGAGTCCTTAGAGGGGTACAAGTCAATAGGTAATCTCTTGGCCTCTAGCTCTCTTCTTCTTCATCCATATGTACAAAACGCTTAACATGCCACAAAGATAATACGATACCACAACACCAAGCAACAAAGTTTGTAATGCAAGAATCGCTCTCTCTCTCCTCAAGTGCTTAGCCAATCCAGCATGATCCAGAAGTGTAGGTGAGGCAGGTAATCCAAACCCCCATCACATTCATAATTCAGACCCCTCTCTCTCCCTCCTTCAGTCATTGTTACTCCAAATCCCATCCCGACAAAGCACAGCAACCTTCTTGAAGAACCTTCTCCACTCCAACGGATCCCCCTTAATCTTCACAAACCTCACCTCCAACAACTCCGGCAATTCCTCCTCCTCATCCACATCCATCCCACCACCATACCCTCCCCCACCACCATACTGCGTCGACGTCCCCGTCCCATGAACCAAATGATACCTATCAACCAAAATATCCCCATGCAAACTCTGCCTCCGTCCATCCACCGTCTTGATCTTGAGCGTGACAATATGATCCACATCACCTTCAAAAGAGGTATTCGGCGAAGTCGGCGGCAGCGGCACGTTGAGCTGGTGCAGCGCATCGCGAAGCATCTGCACCAGCAGCGCGGGCGGCACGTGCGAGAAGAAGCGCGTGAGCGAGTACGAGGGGACGATGTCGCGGAAGCGGCGGGCGTGCTGCGTCAGGGAAAGCGGCACGCCGGGCGCGGCAGAGAACTGGCTCATGGTGGGCTCGTCGGCTAGGGCCTCGAGGGCGGAGGAGTAGGGGAGTTTGTTGCTCTTGGAAGCAGTGCTGCTGGGGATGCTGGTGGGCGTCATCATGGTGGTCATGGTTGTGCGGGGCCCGGTGGCGGTCAGGTTGACGGCCGCGGCGTCGTTACGCGCGACCGGCTGGGTGGAGGAGATGGCGCAGGAGCCGAGCGTGCGCGGGGCCGGGCGCTCCCAGTCGAAGAGGGCGTCGTTTATCGGGGTCTCGGGTTGCGTTGCGGACAGAACCTTGCTGGACCAGTCGCTTTCGATGGCGGGTTCTGGCTGGGAGGCGGGTGGCAGCTGGAAGACGGCGGCGCGGAGGTCGATGCGGAGACGGGCGAGCATTTGGGCGGCGAGCGCGATGGGGTCAATAACCATGCCTTCGGCGTTCAGCAGCGGGTTGTGTCGCGTGTACCAGGGGTGTTGGCGGATCTGGGTGAAGGAGAAGCGCTTGTTGGCTTCGATGTTCATCATGCCCCGGAGGAGCGAAAGGGCGTCGGAGGGCACCCGTTGCCAGAGCGGGTCGGTGCTCCGGCCGCTTGTGCGGACATATTCTTTGAACTCCCAGTTACCGTTAGTGGGCTCGTCCCAAGGGGTGTTGCCGACCAGGAGGACGAAGAGGATGACGCCACAGGACCAGATATCGACGAGATCGGCCGAATACTTGGTCTGCTCGGAAGACGGTGCCCTTCGTTCTCTCTGCCTGGCGCAATGTAAAACCTCCGGAGCGATGTACGGCGGGCTCCCGCACATGGTCGAGCTCTGTTTTCGTGCACCCTTGTATTCGAACATAGTGGCCATACCAAAGTCTGCGATTTTGAGGATGCCGCTCTCGGAGAGGAGGATGTTCTCGGGTTTGAGGTCGCGATGGGCAACGCCTTTCGAGTGCATAAAACTGACACCACTTATCAGTTGCTGAAAGTAGAGGTGAGCAATGTCTTCCTCCAGGCCAACATCTGCCTCAATCTTGTCGAAAAGGTCACCTCCTTCAGCATACTCCATGGCGATCCATCTCCAGATCCTGTCTTCGCCAGTAGCGAACCACTCGATCACATTTGGATGCTGGCCAATGTGTGAGTGTAGCGATACCTCCATGGCGATCTGCTTCGCCGATATCCTGCCATGTCTTACGGCATACTCCTTGTGGATGAGCTTGACGGCAAATACCGGTGACGGTGCGTCTAGGGGTATCGCCTTTTTTATTCTGAGACATTCTGTCAGTGAAAGTGCTGCAAAATGATGGGTTAGGGGTAAAAGCACTCACGAGGCGTATGCTCCCCGCCCGATGGTCTTGGAGATGATGCGAAAAGGGAGATCTGAAGGAAGAGGGTCCAGTTGAGACTGTTGCATTTTGCCGTCAATAACGGACGCAATTACGATTACGATGATTAGAGTACAAGTGAGGTAGACAAAAGTATGCGGGATCTGAAGAGAGTTCGAAGTGTTTAAAGGAATGCTCTTCGTCGGTTGTTGCGCAATCAACAACTAAGTCTGTGCTTCATCAAGAGTGGTGGTTGGGTTGGTTTGTATAAGTGTCAGGCTGATGCCTGGCGCAAGCAGGTGGCGAGAGCCGGCTAGAATTATCAAACCAAAACAAAGTTCCTAAATAGGAAAAGCGCCAATCGAGATGGAAAGGTGGAGGCAGAAAGCACTCACCATTTTGATGAGCAACAGAACGGTGGATGCCAAGAGCGTGTCAGAGGAAGAGAGTCGCGTATTCAGACGTGCAGCTAACCTGACCTGCTATGGTGGTGTTGTACAAACACCATGGACACTTCACGTGCAAATGCAGGCGCGTGTTGACAATGTGATGTGTCCAGTACCCCGGTTTGTTTGGGTTGAGAAAGGAGATCCAGGAAACGCCTGAAGGAGCGCGAACTGTCCACTGTTTCCACGCGCCGCGACTGCCTTGCGGCCTGGGAACCTTCAATGTATGCCCTTAAACTTTCCCCTGACAGCAACGCTCGGGCCCATCACGGTTGCTGGGGACCCTGCCGCGGTAACCTGGTCAGCTGTGGGGTCATTGGAGGCTGGTCCGTTCTGCAGTCGTGTAAACATTGATTCTTTGATTCCATCTCGTCAGTTCCGTCCCTCCAAGCTTGGCGTCAACTGCCAAACTACACTTTGTTCTTTGCGCCTCCCATCTCCCATCTCAACCTTCATACATCTCCTAAGGTTGGCGCCGCCCCTCCTTGGTTGCAGGTACGATGTCCTTCACCTTGTTTTGTGGACGTCTTTATTAACCTGTTTCGTTAGTACCTTTTTGACTTTAAACTCAATTATCGGCCGTATATTGGTCTTCTTTGTCCTGCGCTGTTGTCTTGTTCGACTGCTTTTCAGCTCGCCGTCACAGATTGGATTATCCTACAGCAAAACATGGGAGATATTCAAAACTCTGCGCCCACCCTCGGCGCCAGGAAGAACGTCGATCCCGGTCAAAATGCCGTCAAGAGGTCAGTCTACTTCCTACTGAGCTTGCGCATGTTGTTAGACAATCGCGATGTTGGTGTTTTGGCTACTGACTGTACATAACTACAAGCAGACTGCAGACGGAGCTTATGCAGCTGATGACATCGCCGGCGCCGGGCGTGTCTGCCTTCCCCTCTGCCGACGGCAATCTCCTTTCGTGGCGGGCTACCATCGAGGGACCTGAGGATACCCCTTACGCCGGCCTCACCTTCAAGCTCAGTTTCGAATTTCCTACGAATTATCCTTACGCGCCGCCCACGGTGCTGTTCAGAACTCCAATCTACCATCCCAATGTGGACTTTTCTGGACGCATCTGCCTCGACATCCTCAAGGATAAGTGGACTGCTGCTTACAACACTCAGACCGTCCTACTGAGTTTGCAATCCCTGCTCGGAGAGCCAAACAAGTAAGGAATTCACATGCTCTCTCATTCAGATCTACCAGGTTAGAGCTAACACATATCACAGCGCTTCCCCTCTCAACGGCGAGGCGGCCGAGCTTTGGGACAAGGACCCGACTTTGTTCAAGACCAAGGTCATGGACCGTCACAAGGACATTGACGACGACTGAAGGAGAAATGCAGGTGCAGTTTAGGAGAGCATTGGGTTAGGAGAAATTGGTTCATTCTGAAGGTTGGAATCCCTGGCGTATTGGTCTCTGGAACAGGATTTGCATTATCAGGGCGGGATTGTTTAATGGGTATCCCGTTGTTGCTCGCGTCTGCTACCGGTTGCAGACTGGTTTTATGAAGTACATCAAGCATTGGTTGTAATGGACAGTATATCGTCCGTAGAGCGTATCATTTTCATGATGAAGCCCCTGCCTGACCATCTGCGACGCCCTCACACTGCGATTGTCTTCCCTCATCGTTGCTGGAGGCGGTTTGGTGGTATCGAAGGTCCCGTGTTCCATTTTACGAACCCTTTATTCGTAATGCGAAGCTAGATGCCATGCGAAAACTCCGGAAGCCCAATGCCGCCCTGAACCTGAACCGCGGTCCCTTCGTGCCAAAAATTCGTTTTGCCAGAACACCCAAATTTACTCCTCAACGACAACGGTGTGGAGACCCTTGGGGTTCTTCACGTTGACGGCCTGGACGTAGCTGTAGAGCTTCTCCTTGGCGCCCTCCTCGTCGTTACGGCGGCGGGAGATGCGGACGCGGAGACGGTAGGCAACGCCCTTGACACCCTGCTCCCAGACCTTCTTGTTGAGCTGGGGGTCGATGCGGACATCGGTGGTACCCTAGAAATCACGGTCATGTCAGTCTTGGTGTTCGTTCAAACTGACCACGCTGTGTCCCCAACTCCAATGTCGTCTCCATAGCTCCAGTTCCTCCGGATCGGGTTGGTGTTCGTCGCTGCACGTACCATCGCCTTGTAAGCGAACTCCTTGATCTCCTTGATGGCGCGAGGAGCCCTCTTCTTGAAAGTGACACCGTGCATCTGCGCCAGGGTCAATATTTCGTCTTCCTTCGTCGGGTCGATTATTCGGTACTGCTTACGCGCTTGTGCATGTGGATGGTGTACTCGCGGGCGACAACGTCGGCGATGGCCGAACGCTGGGTCTTACCGGTGGGCTTCTTGGACGACATTCTGAACAGCTTGTTAGCAAAGGAGGGGTTTCGCGAAGCCCAACCGTGTCTCGAGAGCTGACGGGACGGCTGACTCGAAATTGACCGGGCAAAAATATGAGGGGCCGTAGTTACGTACTTTGGAGATGGCGATGTCTCGTACACTCGGTGGTCGGGTGAGAGTCGTCGAAGTCGATGGGTGCTGCGGCAAACGATAAACCTCCCAATGAATTTTGCACCGGATTTTTCCACGAAATCTGGAAAGTGCGGACCTGGGCTCAACTCGCCTCGCTTACCTTACCCTAAACGGAAGGCCGGCTGGCAAAGTCAAGCCCCCACCACTTCTGGCATTTGCCAAGCGTCTGACAGCTGGCGGAGTGCTTCCCGTCCGTCCCCCAAACTTTCAATTTCCGAGTGACTTCTGCAATCTCCCTGCCATGCTCGCCAGGGAGACTGCAGATGCAGCGAGTGCACCTTGAAGTCAATTGCTGGGCTGTTCCATGCTTTCATGCGATCTCATGCTGGCCTGTCGCCCTGTCAATCTCGTCTCCAGTGCCTGATAGGGACGGGTGGGCCTCGCAAAGCCTGTTTGTTCACCACATCCCATCCCAAGAAGTCCCAACTCCCCGTCCCGTTCCCTTCGTCAAACACACCCTCCCGTCATTCCATTCACTCGTTGCTTTGCACCCGACCTCGTCAACCACACCCAACTTCCCAACCCGTCATTCGTTACCTACCCAACCATCGCCGTCTCCGGATCAAACCACTCTATCCGACAGCGCTGCGCGCAAACCACGTTCTTTACTACAAAAGAGACCAGAATCGCCAAGAAATCAAAAAAGCCCCGATTAATCAAACTCCTTCTTTTCTCGTGCACCCGGCAACCGTGACTCGCGAAATACTCGATTGACGTCAAACCATTATCGCTCCCGAACCGCGCAACTGATTGAAACACTTGCCCGCCACAACTTGCTCTCCTCGGACAACCTTGAGCTCAATACAGCTTTCTTGCTTGCCCCGCTCTCCACCCATACTCCGCCGGCGCCCTTTCGCTCTCCTCCTACTATCATATCGCCTTCCTCCGCCGTCGGATTCAGCTCGAGTTTCAGGTCCCGTTCACCTCCCGTCAAAATGGCGGAGCCCATAGCACACACGCCCTCCCCTCAACCCGACCTTAATCGAAACCGACTCCCTACCCTGTTCGAGGTCCTCAGCAGGCGGACGCTCCCGCCCGTCGATCTGTTCTCCTTCTACATTTATATGAGAGACCAGCAGCGCTCTGTCGACTACCTCGATTTCTGGTTGGTTATCACTTCTCGGTGCTTTGTTGACAATGGCAGTTCCTGACCCGAGACAGGCTCGATGTCGCCCAACACATGTCACTATGCCGTCACTATGTTCGCGAATTGCGACGTTCCGTTCTTGTCGGCACGCCTGAGCCCGACCGAAGCTCCAAACGATCATCCGCCATTCTTGAGAGCATGGGAGATTTGAACCCCGTCGCAGGACCGTCTATGTGGGCGTCGGAGAAGGAGAAGGATCAGGACGCGCAAATGTCTGCCTTCCTGCGCGAGGATCGATCGATCGCGCAGGAGTCCCCGCAAAGCAGCAGCGACCGCCGTGGTCGTCCGAGCAACCTCAGCAACCAGCGCGAATTCACTACCGACTCAAATTCCCCAGCGCATGCCGTAGCGCGCGACGATATCAGAGCCTCAGCCGAGAAGATTCTTTACACCTTCCTCCTTCCCGGCGCAGAACGCGAGATTACTCTTCCTGGTTCCATCACTTCGGATGTCACAACTGCTATTGAGGATTATGGACGCGATGACCCGGAGGTGTTCGATGTGGCCAAGGATTATGTGTTCCAGGCCATGGAGAGGGACGCGTTCCCCGGCTTCCTTAGGATGAAGGCCCTCGGAAACCTCATTCCCCCTACATTAATGCTGCGCCTCATGGTTGGTCTCGTGGCCATGTTCGGTGGCTTCTGGACTGCCTTCATCCTGATCTTCCTTAACGAATCTCGCCTAACAAGGTGTTGGGTATGTTACCAGACTAGCCAAATCTGGCTGATATTTCGGTTATCTTGCTAACGTTTAACAGGTCATCCTGCCTTTCACCATTGGAGTTTACTGTCTCTGTTCATATCAGTACTCACTCGACCCCATTCTCGCCCTCATCGGACTGAGCGAATATACCCCTTTCAATTTCTCCCGAGTTCGGGAGCCATACGTCCGAAAACTCCTCGCCCAGAGATCCATGGTGGTTCTCGCCGTCACTGCAGTCATAGACGCCGCGCTATGCGTCCTGTTCATTCTCGTACCGGGAAAACGACTATGACCTGGTACGCACGGAATCACGCAGTGATGGATTGGCAGTTTTCTTTTCGGCGTTTTGGTTTGCTTAATCTTTTTTACCATAATACCCATGGGAGCTAGGACGACACGGAAAAATGGGATACTGGCTTTCCCCGGTTTCGACAAATCCACGCCGTGTAATCATTTTGTCTGCAGCCAGTTACACTCTTAATCCAGGCGTGGATGTCGGTAATCTGTTTTAGATCTTTTCTCTTCTTTTTGACCACCTTTTTAACCTACCATTTTTTGCCTCAGTCCAAACGAGGGCGAGTTTATACAACGCCATATCTCTTCTCCACCACGAACCACGGGGAAAGAACAAAGAGTTTTTCTTATTTCGGATTTTCTTGATACGGAAAAAAGCGATATTCCTTTGGACGGGCAAAAGCGGGGATTCTTGTTTGTTACTCTTACGAACGTTATGACACAATGAAGCTTACTGTTTTCACATCGAACCAAAAACTCTTCTACTAGAAGAGTAGAGTGCGATGAGAACGGGAACGACGACGAACGGCGCAACCAACTCGGCTTGGGTCTTATGGTCGGGCTTCTTAGAGGTATCCGTGAGGTAAAGAAAGGCACGACAGTGATGGAAGACTCGCATCCGACCAACCCACGAGAAACGAGGCGTTTCGTTGTCTGGCTTCTCCTTTACCCGGAGTATAGAAACAAACGCGTTTCAATGTCTGGCTTTTTTTACCCCCGGAGGATTTCTGGGGAACAACCCAAAAGGGAACACCAACTTGTGCGAGAGTGTGCTACAATGACAGTCAAAATATACGGTCCCGCCTCTTGGTTATGTTCCGCTATTGGAGAGGGCTACTAGTATTTTTTGACTGGCAGTTTATCTGTTGTTGTGTGTCGGATTTTAGGGAGAGAAGATGGGTCCCGTGTTCTTGTGTGTTCTGGATAGATACACTTCTTAGTACTATCACCACTAACCGCTTATACCTACACTACACTACACTACTTATGCTCAGCTTCCTTGTTGGAACTCCCTCCCCAACCAGGCACGCTAGGTACACTACGTAGACAGACTATGAGCGAGATCGTTTTTTGCTCAGCTCACAAAATCAAATTTCCTTTTGTCCGCTTCTCACAGGTTTCATTGTGGTGACACATGTGCAATGAGTGGCTGGCTGGCAGAGACGTGCTGTTGAATGGGAGGCTGGGTGAGAGTAAGGAATCTGAGTGATGGTTGGTCCAATCGAGCGAAGAGGCTGTTGTGCTTGTCAATGTTTTTGTGGGAGTGGGACAGGCGGAAGATGAACGTCACACGAGATGGTCGTGGTTAACACCATGGAGGGAGAGCATCTAGGTCCCTAGGTAGTCTCAGGTTTGGGAGTACGATGGCCCTGTGTGATTTTAAGGGTTTTACTTCCCATGCGGCTTGGTAGTCACCATCTAGAACCGCCACTCAGAGAATTTTTTTTTGGGAAGAATCTGATGTACTCGCGGTTTTAACCACTCACAATGTCCATTGAATCTGTATTGATAATATTTGACCGGGAAGTTGTGAAGCTTGCTCTCTATTGTTTGGCCCCGAATATGAATCGTAATGATGCCATGTTTCTAGCTGTTTATCCCGTTCTCCAGCCATTGACTGGGTGAACTAATACCTTATTTTCGTAGACCATTCATGGCCTCAGACTTTCATGTCAATGCAATTAAAACAATAACCGGCACCTGGCACTCCATGATTTGTCCTGATGTGCATGGGAAATTTAACCTCCTATGCGGTCAACTTCCGCTTGCTACCCCTCTTGGAATCATCTCCCTCGTCATCCAGATCCATCGTGTCGTCGTCAATGTTCTCTTCTGAGTCATCCATATCGCTGCTCCCTCGCTTTCCAAGAGGCCCCGAGCCCGAGCCCGAGCCCGTCTCCATGCCCCCCAGTGCCGCAAATGAGGCCGAGGAGCCCATTAACCCCGCCGCTGCTGAGGGCGATACTGCTGATGGCTCCTCTCTGAAGCTGAGATAACTGCCGCCACCACTCGTCAGCAAGCTGTTCGTTCCGGTCTGATTGCTTTGGTGATGGTGATGGTGGTTTTGCTGCTGACGTGATTGATTCTGCTGCTGATGGTGGTTTCCTCTTTGAGATGGCCGGTACCCCTGGGACGAGCCACCACCGCGAGAGTAGCCGCCACCACGAAAGCTACCACCTGCACCGGCACCGGCACCGGCACCATCACCACCACCGCCGCGTTTGTTGTTGAACCAAGAAGAGGGCAAAGAGGACGAAGAAGAGGACGGTACCGCACCCTTCTGTTCATCTTCCAACAACTGCGACATCTTGTTGTTCCACTCCTGCTCCTCGGTCGCCCGCCTGTCCGCCTCCTCCCGCAGGTTGGCCATCGTTGCTTCCAGCTCCTGCAGCGTCGCCTCGCACCGACCCGCCCAGCCCTGCAAGCTCGAGAGCAGGCCGCCCACGCCCCGTGGGGGCACGTCCCGCAGAGCGGCCACGCTGTTGATCTGTACCATCTCGTTGGCCGGGTCTAGCTGCCCTTCGATGAGGCCGGCGTAGATGGCGCTGATCACAAGCTCTTCCAGCTCTCGCGCGCTGGAGAGCTCCAGATGTCGGATCAGGGAGGCATAGCTTAGGTTCGGCGGTTGTGCCTGTTCGTGTTCTTGATGCATTGCGTCATCATCAGAAGGGCTGGTGGCAATGCCATCGTTGGCGACCAGTGTGAGAAGAGATAACTGACGCAGCTTAAGCTTCTGGTCATCGTTGAGGGTAGGAAGCGTCGAGGCGTTGGCAGTGTAGTCCGCGTAAGTCCCATGACTGAAAACTTGGAGGAGCGTGAGGTAGGGAGAAAACTCGTCGGAGCTGGCGAGGGACTGGATTTGAGGCGTCTGGAGAAGCTCGGTGAAGATGAAGGTGTTGGGGGCCGAGGTCGCGCGGGTCACGAGGTCTGCGGCAGCGCGTGGGGAGGTGGCAGATTTGGAGAGCACGATGAACGGCTGGAATCAGAATTTTGTGTTAGGTACAACTCTCCAATCTTGATCTGACCACCCTCAGACGTGACGGGTGATGGACGAACCTCGAGAGCGTTGAGAGCTTTGGCTTGCTCCATTGCGAGTTGGGGCAGGCCGGGTTAGCGGTAGCTCGTGGTTCGAGAGACTGGAGATCCGAGATTCGGTATGCGATGATGTATAAAAGTGAAGCGAAGACAATGAAGTAGTAAATGGGGATAATTCTGGCTTGAACTTAGCTACGGGGTACAGTTACGGCGTGGTGTAGCACGGCACGAGATAGGATGGATGGCGTTGACTGACAGGTCGTGAACGATGTGCGACTGCAGCCTTTGGTGGAGTTAACCCGGGGTAGGTACACCCGCCATAAGGCTGAAAGCTCCAACGAGCAAGTGTGGCTTGCGTCCAGCGGGGTATCTCCGCCGGCGCCGAGCCCGCTGGCAATCAACTGAACTTCACGCATTCGGTTGGCAGGAGCAATTGCCTCCGGCTTCAACGCAGTTCGCCAAGCAAGCCATGGAGATTATAGAGCACAAATTTCTGGGCGATTATGGGTTTCATAATCCTTAATATGTTGATCTCAGTTTAATTTTAGCATTTACTGTGTAAACAACATGGTTTTGCTCGTAGCCGGAGGTGTTCGTGAAGCTTTCCCTGTTCTTGTACGTCTCCCGTCTCTTTCCCTTTTGCTCTTGAGGCTGGTGTGCTGATGGGGCACTTTTGGCGCCAAATTGGCTGCGTCAAAGTCACGTTTTAAAGCGACCAGGCGCCTTCTGGTGACCAGCATTTGTGAATCTAGGCGCAAGGGTCCCCTGGATGATCGGGATGGCAACCCGTCGAAGTGGAGAAATCTAGGAAAAGAGATCCGGTAGATTCGCCGTGACGACACGACATCTTTCATCTCATCTGAAGATGTTAACCGCGGTATTACACTTGACTTCTTGTTCAAAAGGTAGTGTATTGCACGGTATGTTTATTGTTCATATAGTCTGGAGATGAAGGTACTTCCACTGATACCGAAACCCTTCCCGTGTTGTGGTGTTGTGGTGTTGCTGGAGGCAGCAATTCTCCTTGTGCTTTCCTACCGGTATGGTCGGGACATCCACATGGCAAATCCTGGGAGATCCAGTCGTTGAGGGCCATATATTGTGACATTGGTAAAGGAGGCAGAAGGTTGTAGGTAGAACTGAACGCGAATGCCGATCCGAGCAACACCTCATGTGACGATATTTCTCATCAATAATGATTGTTGGAAGCGTCAAGAAGAATCCCGGAAAATATAGTAGAATGCGGCATGAACATTGAGCTTGTGCCCTCTACTCAGCCCTTTCGACCATCATACGAGGCCACAAACTCACTCGTTTTCTCAGCCCCTGTTGTGTTATACCCTCCACAACTGTTTCTCGGTCAAGCTGAGCACGCAAGCCACAAGACGGGAAGCATGACTCTCGATTTGGATTATGTGTCTTATATAGGCGGCGTGTGCCGTAGTAAGCAAGGTAAGCAGTCATGATCACTAGCGTATGTGCGACAACGGCTGAAGTGGTGGCCGAGACTCACTAGCAGTCCAATACATACATCTGTACTGCGTAGATGCAATATTTTCTCGCATGATGCCTTGTGATACCTTTGTGGCCGTTGCTTTCGGACAATATCATACGAGATTGTTGGACTGTTTGTCGGTGTTGGTTCCAGGTATGATAGACGCTTGTCTGGCGCAAACCACAAGAAAGAATAGTACAAAGATTTTGTATCATGTGTACCAGTTGATGAGTTCCCAAGGGCAGTCTCGGTCTCTCGGATCTTACTCCACCCCACTTTGTGACTTGCCGCCCTGGCGGACTCTCAGATCCCGTTTCACGCCATGGGCGGGAGAAACTGCAGTGGTGCGAGATCCCTGTGTGCGGCCTCTAGGTACCGCAGAAAGTACGCTGTGAGTGGCTGACAAACCTTCAGTCGATGGAAACTTCGTCAACCCCTTCCCTCTTGTTCCGAGTTCCTTTCTCGCAGCCCCCCGGTTGCGCCCCTCCATCCTCCACTCTCCGTGCAAGTTTCGAGTCTCGCTCGCACCCAGCTCCTTGCTGCAGGTTTGGCGCCATTGCTCCATCTGATCTTATATGTAACGGTACCGGGAGCTCCGCTATGCCTTCGATATTGTCACCGGTCCCTATCTGTACTCATTCATCTACATATTAACTGATCGACCTCGCCATCGCCAACGCCATCGCTGGAAGCTGGCGCCTATTCCACCCTTTCAACTCTTTTGCGCAAAGTGGTGGCGTGTCTTCCTTCGATGTTTTAGCCCAGGGGCTCTCGTTTCGAAATCCACTCCGCTTCGAAATCTCGCTTTCTCCGTGTCATTTGCGCCGCGCGGCCTGTTTGATAAAACAAAAACATCTGGCATCGCTGTACGAACTCTTGCGCACCCATCATCAAGATGGCACCGGCAAATATACAAGTCCCATCTGGGCACATGGCTACCACAACCCTCAAGGTTGAGGGTATGACGTGAGTTGGCGCAATACTTGACTTTGTCTCGGCTTCCTCGGATGTGTGTAGAACACTTGGTGACTGACTTTGCGCAGATGCGGCGCCTGTACTTCGGCCGTTGAATCTGGCTTCAAGGGCGTCGACGGAGTGGGTAGCGTATCGGTTAGCCTGGTAATGGAACGCGCCGTGGTTATGCACGACCCCGACCGGATAACTGCCGACCAAGTTAAAGAAATCATCGAAGACCGAGGGTTCGACGCCGAGGTGCTGGCCACCGACCTCCCGACGCCTATGATCGCCAGCCACCCCGAACAAGACCTGAAAGCTTCCGACGATTCCCCGTTAATGGTCACCACTGTCGCAATCGAGGGCATGACATGCGGCGCTTGCACATCAGCGGTCGAAGGCGCATTCAAGGACGTATCTGGCGTACGGCACTTTAGCATTTCCCTACTCTCCGAGAGAGCCGTTATCGAGCATGACCCGACACTGTTGAGCGCCGAAGCCATTTGCGAAGCCATTGAAGATCGCGGGTTTGATGCGACTGTTGTTGAGAGTGTTCACAAGCAACCCGAAAGAGAATCGGTTTCCGGCGCGGCGACATCCTCCAAACCGTCAAGCGCGACCACGACGGTAGCAATCGAGGGCATGACTTGCGGCGCTTGCACTTCAGCCGTGGAACAAGGATTCAAGGATGTGAACGGAGTTCTGAAATTCAACATCAGCCTTCTCGCTGAGCGAGCGGTTATTTTGCACGATCTATCACTATTATCGGCTGATAAGATCGTTGAAATCATCGAGGATCGAGGTTTTGACGCCAAGATTCTAACAACTACGTTTGATCAACCTAATCACTCTAGCGGCACTTCGACAGCACAGTTCAAGATCTATGGAAACCTTGACGCCGCCGCAGCTAACAAGCTAGAAGAGGAGGTTCTTACGCTCCCTGGTGTTACTAGCGCCAAACTGGCCATTGCGACCTCCAGACTGACTGTCACCCATATGCCTAATGTTACTGGACTCCGAGCTATTGTCGAAACTGTCGAAGGCGCCGGCTTCAATGCCCTTGTGGCAGACAATGATGACAACAATGCCCAGCTGGAGTCACTCGCCAAGACGCGGGAGATCAACGAATGGAAGCAGGCATTCAGGATCTCGGCTGCTTTCGCCGTCCCGGTCTTTTTTATCAGCATGATCTTCCCCATGTTCCTGAAGTTCCTTGACTTTGGGAAAGTCAGACTAATTCCGGGTTTATATCTTGGAGATGTGGTCTGCTTGGTTCTCACGATACCGGTTCAATTTGGCATCGGAAAGCGCTTCTATGTTTCGGCTTGGAAGTCAATAAAACATAAATCGCCGACCATGGATGTCCTTGTTGTTCTCGGTACCTCATGCGCTTTCTTTTTCAGCATTGTCGCGATGACAGTCTCGATCGTATTTCCTCCGCACACCCGGCCGAGCACCATCTTCGACACAAGTACCATGCTGATCACCTTCATCACCCTCGGCCGTTTCCTCGAAAACCGGGCCAAGGGTCAGACATCCAAAGCGCTCTCGCGCCTCATGTCCTTGGCTCCATCGATGGCTACCATCTATGCGGACCCCATCGCGGCGCAAAAGGCTGCCGAGGGTTGGGATCGCAACGCAGACTCCTCCGACTCTCAAGAGCCGCGTGAAGGCAATGCAGCGGAGGAGAAAGTCATCCCTACAGAACTTATCCAGGTTGGCGACATCGTTCTCCTTCGTCCCGGTGACAAGATCCCCGCAGATGGTGTTCTTGTCAGGGGTGAGACATATGTCGACGAAAGTATGGTTACCGGAGAAGCCATGCCCGTTCAGAAGAAGAAGGGAAGCATGCTAATCGGTGGCACGGTCAACGGGGCTGGGCGAGTTGACTTCCGTGTCACTCGTGCAGGCCGGGACACTCAGCTCAGCCAGATCGTCAAGCTGGTCCAAGACGCTCAGACGACCCGTGCTCCCATTCAGCGCCTGGCGGACACTATAGCTGGCTACTTCGTCCCGATGATCCTGTTGCTTGGTATGATGACATTCTTTACCTGGATGATTCTTAGCCATGTCTTGTCAACTCCCCCGAAGATCTTCTTGGAGGACGCAAGTGGTGGCAAGATCATGGTGTGCGTCAAACTCTGCATTTCTGTCATTGTGTTCGCGTGCCCTTGCGCTCTCGGTCTCGCAACCCCTACCGCCGTCATGGTCGGTACGGGTGTTGGAGCGGAGAACGGCATTCTGGTCAAGGGTGGTGCTGCCCTCGAGACCATTACCAAGATCACCCAGGTGGTTCTCGACAAGACCGGCACCATCACGTATGGCAAGATGAGCGTCGCCAAAACCAACATTGTTTCGGTATGGCAGGACAATGACTGGCGCCGTCGTCTGTGGTGGACTCTCGTGGGCCTGGCTGAAATGGGTAGTGAACACCCTGTCGGCAAAGCGGTCCTCAACGCAGCCAAAACAGAGCTTGGTCTCGATGTGGAAGGAACCATTGATGGTACCATTGGCAACTTCACTGTAGCCGTGGGCCAGGGCATTACCGCGGAGGTTGAGCCAGCTACTTCCCTGGAGAGGACGCGTTACCGGGTACACGTGGGCAACGTTCGCTTCCTCCGGGACAACAACATCGAGATCCCCGAGTCCGCAATCGAGGCCGCCGAAGAAATCAACGAAGCCGCCGCAAGCTCTCGCTCCAAGTCCACCCCCTCCAACACCCCAGCCGGCACCACCAACATCTTCATCGGCATCGACGGCAAGTACGCCGGCCACCTCTGTCTTTCCGACACCATCAAAGACGGCGCCGCCGCCGCCATCGCCGTCCTCCACCGCATGGGCGTCAAGACCGCCATCGTCACCGGCGACCAACGCAGCACCGCACTCGCCGTTGCCTCCGCCGTCGGCATCGACCCGGAGGACGTCTACGCCGGCGCCTCGCCCGACCAAAAACAAGCCATCATCCAACAACTCCAATCCCACGGCGCTGTCGTCGCCATGGTCGGCGACGGCATCAACGACTCTCCGGCCCTGGCCACCGCAGACGTCGGCATCGCCATGAGCTCCGGCACAGACGTGGCCATGGAGGCCGCCGACGTGGTGCTCATGCGACCTAATGACCTGATGGACATCCCTGCCGCGCTGCACCTCGCCCGCACCATCTTCCGCCGCATCAAGATGAACCTGGCGTGGGCGTGCATGTATAACCTGATCGGCCTGCCGTTCGCCATGGGCATCTTTTTGCCGTTTGGGTACCACCTGCATCCCATGGGCGCGGGCGCCGCTATGGCGGCTAGCAGTGTTAGTGTTGTGGTCAGCAGTTTGTTTCTCAAGTTCTGGACGAGACCGAAGTGGATGGATAAGGCGCTCTATGAGTTTGAGATGGACAAGAATGGTGGTTTGATTAAGGGAGGTCTCAGGAAGCGCGGTGCCGGATGGGGTCTGTTTGGTGGGGTTGTTACCAAGGTCCGGGATTTCCTGGGAGTCGGTGCGGCGAGGAGGAATAATGATGATGGATATGTCCCGCTTGATAATCTTGATGCGGCTGAGCATGCTGTGTAATAAGGGTGTTTCTAGGTCTGGGAGAGAGAGAGAAGAAAGAGGGAGACTTACATGAAAAAGAAGAGGATGGATGTAAGGAACGAGGATACCTACGTACATACATACATACAGAAACGAAACAAAACATGGACAGGCAGTAGCAGGTTGGCTGGCAGGCAAGTAGCAGCAAGAGCATGATATCAGGAGTTTTTGGGAGGGTTGCTTTGCACGTCTTTTTTTGTTTTACGACGAGTTTCTTTTTGGGTATACTACTTAGACTAGCAGGCAGACAGAACAGAGAGCAGTGAATGAGTTTTGGTCGTTCGCACCTCTATCAAGTCTTGAACATCTAGTGAGTAATTCATACGTGCTGAATTATCTTGATTAAAGGTGATTGTGTGTTCTCTGTATGCTGCCGCACTCCAGTCAAAAGTAGTAAAACGGGTTGAGATCACCAGTTTGATGTTCCTCCTTAATCGCCACATTCGTGACGTCCACTTCCTCTGTTCGGAGTCAACAAGGAACGTCTGGGATGTTCATGATTGATTTCCAGTCGTTGCCCCTTTTTATACAGACAGAGATCCTTGACGCATTTGGTTAGCCTGATTTTGACCTACGGATGAAACTTCCATGAAGCAGGGACCATAACAGAGAAGGAAAAGCACGCGACGTATCGAGTACGGAACGTTGGTTCACCCAAAGCATATTAAGAGTTAATGATGAGCGGATAGGCCAGAAAACAATCGACGCCGAGCGGTTCTAACGAAAAAAGGGACTAAAGGTAAGTTAAGTGGCAGCTTGGTATTTATAGAACTCCTCCCACATCCATCATCACACTCCATCCTTGCCTGTATTTCCCCTTCCCCGCAACCGTATCCGCACCCCCCTTAGCATAAAACGTACGCAAATATGGGGAAAGCAGCAGGCAGTCTCCTTGCGATGCATCAAACTGTACAAGATCCCGAACCAAGCGTGCTCCTGACTTTCCGAAAAGTGATCACAAGTGCAAAACGAGTGCTGGCTATCCCCTTTTGACCGTCTCATGGATTATCGTAAGACGGTCGTCAACCACTGGTTGCCATGTTTGGTGAGTTCGTTCGGTTGCGAAAGGGCGTGTATGGTGGCATCAACCGAGCGGATATTGGACCCGGACAGAGTAAGGGCATTGTCATTAAGTGTAGCCAGCACTTTAAGGGCTCTTCTTCTTCAACTCGGTCGACAGCCAGTCGAGACCCTCGAACAGACCGTCACCAGTGGTAGCGCAAGTGGCTTGGATGTACTACGTGAAAAAAAAAAGTGTTAGGGAACAAAGGCATGCATCATGTGAGACAGGGAAATTCAAAACATACCCAGGAGCGTTGCCTCAAGCTGGAAAGGCCGAGCTTATCCGTGATCTCGGCAGCGTTCATGGCATTCTAAAAGACACATTGTTAGCTGGCTGCTGCTGCTGCTGCTGAATGTGGCAGGTTTCGGGTAGATAGGGGTGGCGCTTACAGGAAGATCCTGCTTGTTGGCGAAGACGAGCAGGAGGGCGTCGCGGAGCTCATCCTCGTTGAGCATGCGCTGGAGTTCTTCGCGGGCCTCGACAACACGGTCGCGATCGTTGCTGTCGACTACAAAAATAATACCCTGGGTGTTCTGGAAGTAATGTCTCCACAGAGGCCTGATCTTGTCCTGACCGCCGACATCCCAGACGGTAAACTGAATGTTCTTGTACTCGACGGTTTCGACGTTGAAGCCTTTGAACGGATGGTGTCAGTGTTGCGTGCTCTCGCAAGGAGTGGGTCTGTGCCGCCAATGTGCACTAAGGGGGGAGGATGGCGCGTAGCGTACCGATGGTCGGGATGGTCGTGACGACCTCACCGAGCTTGAGCTTGTAGAGAATGGTGGTCTTTCCGGCAGCGTCGAGACCGACCATCAAAATTCTCATCTCCTTCTTGCCGAAGAGCCCATCGAAGAGCTTTCCGAATATCGAGAGTGTGTTACCCATCTTGGCGGTTGTGTATTAGGCGACGCTAAAGTTGCAAGTGTAGAAAATTATCTGTTTGGGCGGTAAAGCGTAAGCAAAGGGAGCCTTGATGCTGTCGAGATGAACTGTTGAATGCTCGTCGGGATGGTGGTGTTGAGAGAAAGAGTGCGATTGATGACAATGAGGACGGCGGGTGGGCATTTAATGACGACGGCCCGCGTGAGGACAGATAACTAGTGTCTGGCCATTCGCTATCCTCAGGCACACAACAGCATGCCATGGACAAGGTAAACCCGCAGGGCTACGACGAGTGACGAGCTGTGTTGGCGCCATTTGGCCACTCGACGTCCTTCACCAGCCAGGAGGCACGCGTTCGAGTGCGAAGGTAGAGGCAGGCAGACACGGAATGGGAAAGCTGTGGCAGGCAGCGCCGATGGGAACCACGGAGGTGCCTTGCAACGGCGTGATTGATTCGCTGGCCAGAGAAGGGGATCACGATATGCGACAACGATGACGGGTACTTACTATGGGAGGCTTGTCCTCGAGTAATGGGGACGGCGATGTTTGGGATGCGCGTCACCGGTGGCAGCAGAAATATGGTGTTGAAATGTGGATGGTGGTAGGATTGATGGCGGTGTGTGGTGGAAGGAAGGCAAGCGGGCGAGAATGTGTCTCCGGCCGTCAGGTCTCTGGCACCGATTTTGAAAGTTGTTCTTGGGTAGGGCGACCGTCCGACACCACCAGTAGCGTGCCCGCCCGCTCTCACCCTCACACGGGTCGCCCACCTGGCATGGCCGCCTGGTTGCCCCCCCGGCGGATTCCCAAGACGACTCTGCTGGCTCTCTTGCATCCCCGCTGTCAGAGCGTGCACGGTCCACTCTACGCCCTGTACACGCGAGCTACCACTACCTTATCTCGCCAACCCCTTTTCGCCTGCATCAACAACAACTCGGCTGAGCAGCACATAGAAGCGACGAAGTACCTTGCTGGTACCCCTCCAGCCCTCCTGAAAGATTACCTGTAGGGAAGAACATTGGACCGAATCCTTTGACAGAAACGGGACCCTTCTTCTCGGCCTACCAAGTCCCTTTGTGTGTTTCCAAGGGGCCCTTTGGCCCATTTGGCATTCAGTCCTGTTGACGGCCTCGAGCTTCACAAGCCAGTCATCCCCCTGGGAGTCCTGGACCCTGGTGCCCGGCAACTTTGATAGGCCAGAGCCTCAGTTCATTGTCCACCGGGCACGCCAAGGCCAAACACCTGGGTGCTCGCGGCAGCAGCTACAAGGGGGGGCCGGGCTGGGTGTACCTAGGTACTTTCCGTGCTACTGGCGGGACCCGACCTCACCACTCTGCTGCCCTGGACTTGCGGCTGCCAGAATTGTGAGAGGTAGGGGTAATTGTGAATCGCCAAGTTGTCCTCCCAAAACGTCTCGCGAAACCGAAACGGAAGCTTCCATTTCTTTGCTTGAATCCTCCCCAAACTCCACATTCGCTCATCGCCAATCCCCGGACAATTCGTAAATCGATCGCAATGCATTTCCTCACAGCAGCTAAGCTGCTGCTCTCGGCCAGCTTGTTCGGCGCCGCCGCCGCTCACAACATCGTCCTTCCCGCCCACGGCCGCGAATGCTTCCACGAGAACCTCCATCGCGATGACAAGATGACGGTGACCTTCCAGGTCGGCGACCGCGAGTTTGGCAGCGCCGGCAACCTCGACATCGATTTCTGGGTGCGTCGTCCCCTTAGCATAGCCTTTCCCACGTAGCCCGACCGACCGCCAATCTACTTCCCATCGTCATCGATCTTCAATCCTTAGACCAGACACCGAACAAGAACCAAGAAGCTTGCAACAGAGAAGCTAACAAAGGGTCCATACATACATAGATCACCAACCCCCTAAACCAATACGAGACCTTTGAAAAGTCCATATCCAACGGCGACTTCTCGTTCGAGGCCAAGCACGACGGCAAGTACGTGTACTGCTTCGGCAACGAGCACTGGGGCGCCAACACCAAGGAGGTTTCGTTCAACGTGCACGGCATCGTGTACGTTTCCGAGGCGGACGCGCCCCAGGACCCGCTTGAGGTCGAGGTGCGCAAGCTGTCGGAGATGCTGGAGATGGTCAAGGACGAACAGAGCTACATCGTCGTGCGCGAGCGCACCCACCGTAACACGGCCGAGAGCACCAACGCCCGCGTCAAGTGGTGGAACCTGTTTATCGTCGGCGTCGTGGTGGGCGAGAGCTTGTTCCAGGTCTGGTGGTTGAGGAGGTTCTTTGAGGTATGTTAAGACTCTTATAAACTTTCCAGCAGGGAGGAGAAGAAGACAGCTGGGAGGCACGGCTCAGGATTGGCAAAGCTAACCCCTGAATCCCCCTGATTTAGGTCAAGCGGGTTATCTAAACTCACCCGATAGAACTGCCTCCTCATCGGAGTACTTCCCCCTCATCAATAACAACAACTATTTTATAATATTTAAGCCGCTTTATTCTACAAGTTGCTTTGGGAACCATTCATATTTGGGCGCTTGGAATGGGTCAGCCGGATGGGGATACGAAAACAAATGATATGATAATGGAATTGCCTACTAGGTCTAGACGAAGACCAAATCTAGCGTGTCTTCACACATGTGAACCCTGCAATCTCAAATCTCAAGATATTCGACGAGATGTTTTCCATTGTTCCATTCTATATCTAGCATTATTGCATGATGCATTGCCATTCAGGTCATATTCACAAAGGTCATAACCAACCTACTCAAGGCTCCCCATACCGGGTGCCAAATGCAGTTGCCACAAAACGTATCACCCCAAAACGCCGCTCTAGGAAATAAACTAGCAAAACACTCAAGCAGACGGATCCGACTCCGGCACCGTAACCTTGGCCTCCTCCGCCTCCTGCTCAACCGGCAACACAACATCCTTAACTGGATGCAACAGCATAGGCGGCAGACACATCCTCCCATCGCCGCCGCGCATCGTCGACACCGTCTGGTCATCCGCGCTATTATTCGGTCTCAACTCGAACTGCTCACCGCCGTCATTGTTCACCTTGAGCCCCAACCACCGCTTATACAGGTTAGCCGAGAACCCAGCATTATAGAACCACGTCAGACCCCTCATGTTATGCTCCCGATTACCAAACACGGACATCCTCGACCCGCCCGAGGCCCCGTTGCGCCCGCCGTTGAGGATGTGCGCCATGTACTCGGTCGGCCACTCGCGGTCGACGAACAGCGGGTGGGGGGCAAAGACGGCCTTGTAGCCGTGGTGCAGCGCGACCGTGGCCGGCCACATCTCCGGAAACGCGTGGTGCTTCTTGAAGGCCGTCTCGCGGTGCATGGTCAGCAGCAGGCGGCGGGACATGCGGCTCGCGGTGATGATCTGGGCGCGCCGCGGCGGTTTGCCATTGTTGTTTGTTTCGTTGTAGCCCGTGATGTCGTCGGCCAGCCCCCACGTGGTGCCCTCGGGGTTGAAGATGGGGTTGAGCGTGATCAGGTCGGCTTCCTCGCCGACGCCCCAGGCGTACTTGTCGCGCTCGTAGCTGGTGGGCGGGACGGGATCCTGGTCGTGCTCGAACCAGTCATTTGAGTCCTTGGGCCGCTCCGGGCCCCATATGCTCTTCTCGCCCTTGGTCTTCACCTGGTTGGGGGATTCTTGCTTGTCCTTGTTGCCGCCCTTCTTGATGGCGTTGTCCCAGATATTGTCGGCGCCAACGGTGCCGTGCTCGGTTTGCACGCGCGCCATCTGCTTGAAGTCGTCCCAGGTGCCGTGAACGTATGGCATGTAGAATCGCGCGTTGCGCTCCCACAAGCCCTTGCGCGGCTGCTCTTTGGCCCAGGCCTCCAGCTTGGATAGCAGGTCGTAGTAGTGGCCGGTGTAGCGAATGTCCATTTCCCATTGCCAGAAGTGTTCATACTCCGGGTGCTTGTAGGCAAAGTGCTGCATCGCCATCTGCAAGCCGCGATACGAACCATGGACAGGCAGTTCAGGGCCCTTGGTCCAAAGGTCGCGGACACCCTGGTAGATGGCGAGCATTTGGGTCTCAGACCACAAAGTTACCATCCCACGGAATTCTGCGGGGATGGTGTCGTTGATACGTTTTTGATAGGCCTCATCGTCGGCCCAGACGGGATTCTTTCCGTCATTGCGTACCTGTACCAAGAGATGCACATCGTAGCGACCGCCAGAGGCAAGAGACAGTTCCGCCACAAGGGCACGGATGTTGAGAATATTTTCGGCGTTCCAGTCAATCTCGTCCCAAGCTCTAATGACCAGGGCGGACCGGGGAATATCACCCTTCGGTTTGGGTACTTCAGGTGTGGCGGACCCCTTTTCCTTCTCTTCGGCAGGCTTTGTGGTAGTCGTACTCTCGGAAGTTTGAACGTCGGCTCTGGTCTTCAGTTTTGATTTTCCGTCTTGCTCCTGGATATAGAAGCCTTGGAGAGGGTTCTTATGTGCTTCAAGTGGCTTGTAACGGCCTTCATTGGCTTTAAAGCACCGCCGTTGAGCTTCAGCCCAGTCGATATTGCTGCTCCAATCCACCTGTTTGGTCGATTTCCAGACCTCATCAGCTCCAATTCGGTCGCCATGCTCGCCAACCCCGAGGCCTCCTGTCTTGACCGAATAGCCATAGCCGTACGGGCCATACCTGCCGAATCGGTCGAAGCAGATGTCTTCGGGGAGAGAAAGAAGCTCGTAAGAGCCGATAACATTATCCGGGAATCCACTAGGGCGGCCATCGTAGTATTGGATTGGGGGAATCCGTATCAATTTCTGTTCGTCGAGGAAACACTCCTGGAATCCTTGACGGCTGTTTGGAACAACCGAACCCGGATGGTCCATGAATGACTTGCTTGGTGGTATAGCCTTGGTTGCCGCTGATGAGCCCTTTGCAGTATCTCTCTTGCCAGACTTGTTCGGCTCCTGCTGCGCAAACGGCGCAGTCGCATTGTAGGGAGCTTCGTCTTCAAACCTAGGGTATTGGGGCACATTTTCCTCAACTGGTACCAATGTCTTGAGTCCACCATAGTACCGAGTAAGAAACTTGAAGTTTTCCCATGGCGGAGGAGGTGGTGGCTTCTTTTCGACCTTCCCTTCCGCTATCCTCCTATTCTCCACCTGACTTGCGCGTACGAGACCGAATATGAAGACGACAATGGTCGTGATCAGGGCAATACACAACACTCGTATGACCTTGTTTGGTAATCTGTAGAAATATCTTCGGGGAGGGCGGCGCTGGGAGGTGGGCGATTGCCTTTGCGCCATCAGTCCGGAGTTCGAGGAAGCTGAGGAGGAGGCATGTCGGGACCGTCGGGGGCTAGGTCTGGCTCGCGAAGAGCTATCGGACGAATCATCGGAGGAGTAATCGTCTGAAGTGTCCTCGACATCGGAGTGACGTTCTTTCGTGGGTGATGAGGAGCTCGTAGGGTTCAGCTGCTTATACATGGGCAGTTTGGGACGTTTCGCATCGCGCGACCGCAGCGGGTTGAGGTTTGATAGCCCCATGGTGGAATATGAGGACCGAGATTCTATATGGGATAACAGAGTCAGTTTGGAGCTTTTGGTGGAAAGCAAACAATAGCTTGAAGAGACGCTTTCTCACAATTAGCACCGTCTTTCGCAAATCGTAGAGGCGTGCATATGCCTGGCTCAACCACAAGGCTTCGAGAATAAAAAGAAGCTCTGCAGGTCGGCTAAGGAATGCGCCTAGGTGAGACCAGCAGACGCCTGGTTCTATCGGGTATCGTGGACTGGAATCTACAACGAGACGGCGACCTAACGTTCAGCGATTATCGCTGACTGACAACTCAAACAAGATGTCCTGTAAATGCAAGCTTGTGAAAGTGTTGAACAAATCTCAAAATTCGCATTCCGTTGCTCGAAAGGTGCATCCAGCGACATGGAGTTCCAGGAGGCTGGTCCTGCATTCCAGCTTCAACCTTGGGCTTCTTCGTGCGGAGACCCCGCATTGATTGGTTGTGTTGACGCGGGCGAAGACATGGGTCCGTTACCGAGCAACGCGTTTTTTTCAGGAGAACGGAGCCGTGACACGCGAATCGCACCCAACCACCAGCATCTGATCTTGAGAGGATGGCCTTGAGTTCCACGACGTGGACTGCCAAGCCATGGTCGACGGCTCAGCCCATCAAAAGGAAGAGGACAAGGAGTCTACCTATGATAAGATGATGTTGTCCCTATCTCGCAGTGTTGATAGGATGTGTTTCTTCTAATATCGACTGGGTATTGATACGCCAGAACTTTGGTGGTTTGTGCTGCTATTGGTGAGTGTGAAACTCCATGGTGTGAACTTGTGAAGAGAGAAACGAAGGTTCAAAAACAACAAAGGACTTCAGGGTGTCACCTGAAGTGGGGTAGAAGCAGTCCCGTCCAATCGCAGCCAGCCAATCCCATGTCGTCCATGAGCCGGGGTCCACGGATGACGTCGGTCAATGGAGAACGATAACCTAACGACGACTTCAATTCAGCCTTCGGACGACGACACTCGCATTCCTCGCAGTACGACTTCTGCTTCGGATGTTGAATCTAGGAATCTACTTCGTGATGGTGTGCTTGTCATACCCAGGCCGATTGTCTCTTGCCAGCTCATAGGCTAGGTTTGAGGAGAAGCCAAGGACGAGGGAACAGTCCTGACCACTCCCACCTCAACCTCAGATTTGAGAGAGTCGGACCTCAGTCTGAAATGCGGAGGTTTATCATTCTGAAATCTCAATACAATGTCGCCCTATAAGTCTGGCCGTTTGAAGTTTCGACAAACGTTTCTTTTCTCTTGTCAGTTTGGTCTGCAATGCTACCACACTACCTCTACGCGGGATGGACAGTTAGGAATGTTCCGCCGTAGCCATGAGAGATTCCATGCCAACTGAGACACGAGGCAACCGTTGGAGGTCCGATGTTCTGGAGCATCCACAATCCAGAACGTCGAAAATACAAATTGCGTGAGCCGCAGACGTCATTACATCGAGATCAAGCAAACAAGGGCTTTCGTTAGCCTTATCGTTGGTCTTTGGGAGAGGTACATCACCTTTCCGCTCTTCTACTCGGACCAGTTGTTCCGACGGCAATTTGTTTGGGTGCTCTCTTTGAAGCAAGTTGCTTTTTTGACCATCCCATCTTGAAGTAAATCGCTTAAGGGCCTCTTTGTCTGATACAAGGTCAAGAACGCTCTGCTACTCGAGATAGCGGGGAGTACGAACAAAATACCATGAAAGCTCAATATCAAACATAAGACAAACAGCAGCTTACTCAGCCCTAGAGCAGCATATACATCATAGACCGCGAGTATGAGAGGGTGGGGTCTCTTCGTTAAATGTCCTCTCTTCGAAGTGACAAGCAACAGCAGGTCTGAAGAGGGGCGGATGTCGGCAGCTTGTTATCTACATCTGCTGGTAGGACACGGCACACCAGAGGTACGGTGTAACTAGTCGTGCAGTCATATCATTCTTGGTCCAGTTGGGACTTACATAGTACATGGTTGATGGTGACTACATCGTCGATTCCTTGGCCCTTCCTTTTCCTTCATAAAGGTAGGATGCGGTACCCCTTTACATGCTGTCAATGGAATCTTCTGTCATCTTTTCTTTCTTCAAAACTTCACAACCTACCCCGCGATACTCCTTCGGTTATCTGTAATCGTTGCTATTAGGCATCTGATACGTTCTCGCCGGTATCTCATCTCACAGCTGCTGCTATAGCTATCACACTGAATCCATCAGAGTTGTGATAGAAGACGTTATTCTGGTTGGACATCCTCAACACCACTTCAACTCGCAGAAGACAGGCTGCGCAGAGGACTTGCATCCCGGCTGCACGTCTTGACATTTGAGGAAGATACGCAGCACACCCGTCTGTGCACGTGTGCAGCCTTCGGCTTGGTCACTCGCATATCCTTCGTCATACAAAAACGCGCTGTTGCTCTCGCGAACCACAGCAGCTCTCGACCATTCTTGCAGGGCCCCCAACAGGTCGTGGTCGATAACGTCCAAGAGGACGATCAAAGTCCCTTGAATCCCTAAGACACATCCAATTCCACCAACAACAGCAACAAACTCGCGTCGTCAACCACCACTCACCCAACATGTCTCTCACAGTAACCTCCGAAACCCAAAAGATGCCTTCCGCCTCCTCCCAACCAACCTCCTCCCCCTCCTCCTCCGACGAGCCCGTGACGACGACCTCCTCCCAAGTCAACATGGTAATCCGCCAAGACCCCTTCTACATAACCCTCGACGCCTCCGCCCTCCTCGCCGTCTCCATCCTGACCGTCCTGGGGATGCACTTCGTGCACCGCGCCCTGCTCGAAGCCACCGTCATCTCCGTGCCCATCATGTTGCTGATCCACAACGACTACCTCAACTTCCTCAAGCTGGGGCCAGGCGGCACCCCTCCCACTCCTGCCGGATACGCCCGCTTGACGTTTTACCGCTTGTTCACCATCCGCGACCCGTTGCAGGCGCCTGAGAGGGATCCGAGTCAGCTTCCCTCGGCGGGGATCCTGCACATGGCCAGCAATAATACCAATGATCCCACCACCGGACACAACAACGACAAAGCAGCAGCCTCCGGCCAACAAGGCCAAGGCCAAGGCCTCCTCCCCTACCGCCCCGGCCCCCGCCCCTCCGTCGCCGGCCTGGCCCCGCAGAGACAACTAAACCAAGCCGGCCCCCTCCCCATTTACAACGCCCTCCGCAGTTCCCTCGAACGACTCACCGCCCGCCACCCAGAAAAATTCGTCACCGCGACATCTTGTCTCGAAAAACACGGCTTCGCCCTCTTCTCGCGTCACCCGGTCAACGTGTGCGGCAACGGCGAGATCTGCCATATCCATACGCACTCGGACAGGAGCATGCACATGAGCTTGCATCCGGATGATATCAAGGAGGTGTTGGAGAAGGGGTGGGGGGAGAGACATCCTATGGCTTGGTCGACTAGAAGATCAAGTGGTGGGAGTGGGAGTGGGAAGGGGAACGGGAACGGGAAGGGAACTTCTGGAAAAGCAGGGGGAAAGGGGTCATGGTGGGGGGCGACGGCGGCTGGGTGGTGGCCGGTGAGGAGTCCGGTGCCGGAGACTTTTACTATGGTTTATGCGCCTAGAGGTGAGTTTCATCCGTCGGTTCCTTCTTTGTGAAGGATTGACGAAGTTAAGTTGTTGACGGGAGTTACTGACATGCGGCGTCAACAGATGAAAAAGATTTGCGAATTGTTTGCAAGATCATCGAGGCGGCGATTTGGTATACTGCTTGCGAAAAGGTTGAGATCGTGCCCGAGTCCGCTGAGGCTTCAGTTTGAGGAAGGATGGTGTTGGTCGGTCGAGAATTGGACTTAGCCCAAGGGGAAGGACATGTTGAAATGAGGAGGGTAACGGAAGTGTCTGCCGAAGAGGTCGATGGGTTGATGGAGAATTTGGATTGTGCTGAAAGGCGAGAGGCGTAACGAAGCTATTGCACAATGGTTAAGCGCGTGGTGTTCAGGTGTTGGGTTCATGTCAATATTGTTTGTCGGTTTAGGGCTACTATGACTTTGACGTCTGTATGTGTTCAGCGTTAGCTTCTTGAGATTGATATTTCGACAGGGTTGCCGCATTACCTTCTCTAAAAGAAAGCTTACATGTTAGAGTGATGTATCTCAGATCTCTACCTAGGCTTTGATTCTAACAAAGGGTGATCGTATCTCAACCCTCCCCATGAGCATCAGTACAGTCTGTCGGCGAACCACAAGGGTACATGCCGGAGAGAATCAGATCATCAAGCCGATCAATCGTTAGCAGAAAAGTCAATCACATGTAAGGCAACGAGTCAGATCTTCTTCGCAAAAGAAAAAAAAAAGCCCGTTAAAGTTACAAACAAGACTACAGTAGTTAAGTTTGCTTACATCCACATGCAATCCTTTCAACCTCACCCTTCTTTCCTCCTTCCTTTCGATCTTTCCACCTCTCTCTCTCTCTCTCTCTCTCTCTCGACTGCGTATAAGGTATGATAACCATAATCCAAAACCAGTGCGAGAGCAAAGTTCAGGGTATTCGTCCAACCGTTGAGTCCTAACCACCCGTTTTAGAACCCTTTATTCGGCCGTTCTTCTTTTCCAACCCTCGTTTGTCATTTCCTACCTTCCTTCCATCCACCCGGCTATATGCAATATTCTTCCCAAAATCTTGTACAATGGACGCACACATGGACAATCGCAGAACACGTGAAAAACCACCCGCCTACCAACCCAGCCAAGGGCCCCATTGATATTCGCACCCCGTTAAGCGAAGTATCAGGAGGCTTTCTTAGCGGATTTGTTGACGTTTTTGTTGATGATTTCGTCGTGTCGCACCACCACCTGTGATCATAGAAAAACATCGACCGACCGGACCGACTCCGAACAATGGCATCATGTGGGGTAATAACTCGGAAAGAACGCTTTTTCTTGAGCATAAAAACATCACTCCATTATCGACTTCGTATCATAAAATCGCGCAGTCGTCGAGTTCTTTAGTAGACACGCTTGAAAGGAGGAACAGGAGGGCACTCCTTCTCGTCGAGGGTCGTGTCAATAACACGGCGGTAACCGAGCTCGATCTTGCCGTGGGGCTGCTTCTGCCAAGAGAGGGTGTGCTTCATCCAGTTCTTGTCGTCACGCTCGGGGTAATCCTCACGGGCGTGGGCACCACGAGACTCCTTGCGGTTGGCGGCGGAGACGGCGGTCTGGGTACTGTATTTTGCAAATCTGTTAGTATCTTCTTATTCACTTGAAATGAAAACATTGCGAGGGTCACTTACGCGCAAGTGAGCAAGTTGCGGAGCTCGAGGGTCTCGACGAGATCAGAGTTCCAGATCATGGAGCGGTCCTTGATACCGACCTGGTCGAACATCTGGTCGACCTGGGTGATCTTCTCAACACCCTCGTCAAGGGACTGCTGGGTACGGAAGACGGAGACGTCGCGCTGCATGGTCTTCTGCATGGCGAGGCGGATCTCGGCGGTGCTCTTGGGGCCGTCGGAAGTGCGGATCTTGTCGAGGACCTCGATGGACTCGGAACCGGCATCGGCCTCAAGGGCCTTCAGCTTGGCGCCAGGAGTGAAGTTGTCACGGATGGTGTGGGAGACGGCACGGCCGAAGACGACCAAGTCGAGAAGAGAGTTGGCACCAAGGCGGTTAGCACCGTGGACAGAGACGGAAGCAGCCTCACCGCAAGCGAAGAGACCAGGGACAACCTTGTCGTTGCCCTGCTCATCGACGGTAAGAACCTCACCAGTGTAGCGAGTGGGGATACCACCCATGTTGTAGTGGACGGTGGGAAGGACGGGGATGGGCTGCTTGGTGACATCGACACCAGCGAAGATACCGGCGGTCTCAGAGATACCGGGGAGACGCTCGGCGAGAATCTCGGCGGGGAGATGGCTGAGCTGGAGGTAGATGTGGTCCTTCTCGGGGCCGACACCACGGCCCTCGCGGATCTCCATGGTCATGGAGCGGGAGACGACGTCACGGGAGGCGAGATCCTTGGCGGTAGGGGCATAACGCTCCATGAAACGCTCACCCTCGGAGTTGAGGAGGTAACCACCCTCACCACGAGCACCCTCGGTGATCAAGCAGCCGGCGCCGTAGATACCGGTAGGGTGGAACTGGACGAACTCGAGATCCTGGTTGGGGAGACCGGCACGGGCAACCATGGCGGAACCGTCACCAGTGCAGGTGTGGGCGGAAGTGCAGGAGAAGTAGGCGCGTCCGTAACCACCGGTGGCAAGAACGGTGTTGTTGGCGAGGAAACGGTGGAGGGTGCCGTCCTCCTGGTTGTAGGCGAGGACACCACGGCACTCACCATCCTGCATGATCAGGTCGACGGCGAAGTACTCGATGAAGTAGTTGGTGTTGTGGCGGAGAGACTGGCCGTAGAGGGTGTGGAGAAGAGCGTGGCCGGTACGGTCGGCAGCAGCGCAGCAGCGGTAAGCCTGGCCGCCCTTGCCGAAGTCCTTGGACTGACCACCGAAAGCACGCTGGTAGCTGTAGACTGTAAGCAATCATCCTCGGGCGCTCCGGAAAGCACGGTTTTCCGGGTTAGACTTACATCTTGCCGTCCTCGGTACGGGAGAAGGGGCAGCCGTAGTTCTCGAGCTCGACGATGGAGGCGGGAGCCTCACGGGTCATGTAGTGAATAGCATCCTGGTCACCGAGCCAGTCGGAGCCCTTGACGGTGTCGTACATGTGCCATCTCCAGTCATCCTCGTGCATGTTGCCGAGCGCAGCGTTGATACCACCCTGGGCAGCGACGGTGTGAGATCTGGTGGGGAAGAGCTTGGAAATGCAGGCAGTGTTGAAGCCGGCCTCGGCGAGACCGAAAGCGGCACGGAGACCGGCACCGCCGGCACCGACAACGATGGCATCGTACTCGTGGTCCTAAGGGAGAGGAATCGTGTCAACACCTCTTCGGCGGGATTTTCCATGGGACCGGATAGCATGGGATATCACGTACGACGACAGCGTACTTGCTGCTGAGATGGGGAGAAGCCTCCTTAGCGCGGAGACCACCGGGAGCGATGACGCGGGCTGTGATGTCGTCGGTTAGCCTTTGGTGAACATGAACAACACCCTTTGCGGCATCCGTGAAGCGTAGTTCGCGCGACGGCGGAAGGCGGAAGAGGAGATCGGAGGGTTGCGAGGACGGGATGCTTCGGACTCACCGGCCGGCCTTGTCGAGGAAAAGGCTCTGTTCTGGACTCTGCTGGCGGCACGCGCGAGCTGTTGAAGACGAGACTCTGGTCAGTGACGATGTTCTTCTTTCTCTTTGGTGTAGACTGCTGCGCTTCCTCTCTCTCTCTCTTCGTCCCATGTGCACACTACTGCGACTGGACATCCCGAAGAGCTTCATCCTCTCTCTTCCTCACGACCTTATTCCTCCCCGCTTTTGTTCCTCGGCTGCAAGGGTGCCAATGCGCGCGCGCAAAACAGACAGAAGACAACACCGAGGTCCAGATGGATGAACAAGAAAAGCACTCACCGTGGGCGCCGCAGCCAACTTTCTCCAAGCCAAAGAGGACATTGTTCAACAACACTTCACTACTACTGACAGTCGGTAGGTGAGTAGGTGAGGTGTCGAAGGGGGAGGGCGGGCGGGACGGGGTGGCGGGTTTTTGGGGATAGGTAGTGGTAGGACGGGAATGGAGTGGTGGTGGTGGACGTGGTCCGGGTTGGATTAGCAATTGCGAATTTCCCTACGGGCTCGGGAGTCGGGTCACCCGTAGGAAATATTTGACGATTGGCTTCCACACCTCACCCACTCACTCAAGACCCAGTGGCACTTTTGCCTGTTGGACTGAGAGCGAGTTCCCTGGCTTGCCGAACGGACACCGCATCCATCCATTCCTCCCCCGTCTCTCTCACTGAAAGAGTGCCCGTGGTGCCCCAATACCGCACCCAAAGTGGGCTGCCACTGCCAGACAGACCCAAACGGACTCCATGCAGTTTCGGTTTCGATGAATTCCAAGACCCGATCCGCACTTCCTCGACTCTGGTCTCAACCAATCACGAATAATGTATTACCCGAGTTGCCGGCATGTGGCCCGCGCTACGTCTCCACCGTCAACCGTTCGCCGCCCGTCGCCGTCTTCTCTTCCGTGCCCCTCCAGAAGCTGCCCTGTCGAGCCTCAACGACTAACAAACCCCTAACCCTTATTTGTGATCGGTGCCCTTTGTTCAGTTGAATGATGTTCTCTCTCCGCAGCGAAGAACTGCCTGCCACTGAACGCGAACGCGCGCGCAGAGCCAATGGCGTGTTAGCCTCGGGATGATGCCCACGATCTCTGTTTGTTGTTGTTGTTGTTGTTGCTCTAGAAGCCTCTCGTCTCTTGCGCTCCAAACCCATGACGACGTCTTCCATTTCATATCCAAACACAGGTCACGTTGTTGTCGCCGTGAGCGCCGTCTCCGGGTTCGCAAGCATGTGCAGGTACCTCTATGGTGGGGCCGTCTTTCCGAGCCAAATCTTTATCCTCGGCATGGCAAATGAACCACTCACGGACAGCCAAATCAAACAAACCCCTGAACGTCGACATCCGTCATCCGGGGCATCCCAATGATAGTTCGTTCTATGACGAGAAATTTCAATTATTATCAAAAAGGGTATGTACACTACTATAGTTAGTGTATAAGATACCATATGCTACCCATCCTTTCATCCCATTCAAGCTACCAGCTGCGAGGTATCATGATCTCCTTCCGTCTCTTTCTGTCGTCGGCCAGTGATGTCATGCTATACCGTGAAATCCGTGTACTGTACTGTATCAGAATTCCGCGCGGCATCCCTGTCCGGTTCGTCCGGCTCATGCCGGAGAACCCTCGTTGACTTTCTCAAGTTCCCAGGTCCCTGATCCCGAGACACCCTCATCACAACGTTTCCTTTAGGATGATGACGATAATCATCACGTCTGTCATTTGACTTGCAGCAGTAAAGATGTTTCTCCTAGAGTTTGACTCGCCTGCGAGCCCTACTACGCCGGATCACTACAGACTGCACTGCACTACTGAGCAAGTACCTGTCTCAGCTTGGCCAAAAACTCGTCCTTGAGCTTGTGGACCTCCGAAACCTCCGGCTTCGTGGGCTCTCCGGCGTTCCGCCGTAGACGGTCCTGTTTCTTGGCCCTTCTTCTCCGCTCGGCATCGATGGGATCCATCTCCTCCTGGACCTCCTGTTCCGCCTCGGAGTCCGACAGGTCGTCTTCGTACTGCATGTCCTGCAAGTCCATCTGGTCCAGGCCAAAGTCGCTGGCGCTGAACCCGCCGGGCACCACGTCGCCGCCCATGCTACCTCCTTCCGCCGCCATCTTCTGCCGAGTCTTGTCTTGATGCCACTTCTTGCGAGCTTCCTGCCACGCGATCAGCTTGTTGATCTCGTCTATCGCCTTGTCCTGGTCGATTGCGCCGCTTTCCACCGCTCCCTCGAACAATGCGTTGATATCCAACGTGCCGTTCTTAGGTCCGTGGCGGAGGAACTCCAGGATGCCCTCAATCCAGCCCATCAACTGAGTGAACAAGCCGTTGTCATGTGTGTGAACTTCATGAACGAACTTGTAAAAGTGCTGTTCATGGCGCTGACACAAGTCGATAAACGCCTGCACGGTCTGGTTAGGATCCGCTGAGGCATCCTGATCCCGGCATTTTTCAACAACCTGAATCAGATCATCGACGAAAACTGCAAAGTCGGTGACGCTGTTGTAGACATTCGCCGACTTGTACACCCTAACAAGCGGCTCATAGAAGATTGTGAACAAATCCCTGAACAACTGCAGGGTGACAGGCTCCTCGATGAGATTGAGCATCATAGACTTGTCCCTCTGCCTGATATAGAGCTTCATGAGCTGCTTGAGGTATGAGAAGAGCTGGGCGCCCTGCTTGAGCTCCTCATCCACGTTCTCAACTGCACTGTTGAAAGCCACATATGCGTTGTATAGTCGCGTAACCTGGTCGGCGTTGAGGGCCGGGTAAATCTGCTCTGATCGCAGGATTGCAACGATAATGTCGACGTCGTCTTGGACAGCCTCCTCCCTGATAGCAAGTTTCAAGGCCTCGTCGCCATCTGTAAACTGCTTAAGCTTGTCCACGAACACGGGGTCACCGATCTTGGCAGCGAGCGCGTCTATGGATTTCTGGACGCTCCTGATACCGTCGTTCAGGGTCAAGGAGAATATGCGTTGCATCAAGGACCTGGTACCGAATGGTTGAGCCAGGAAGATATCGAGAACGTTGGACATGACGGCGGCGGGGTTTGCGATCCGAATGACGTTCTTCATAATCGTATATGGGATCAAAGAATGGATCTTTTTCGCCTGGGCAAACAATTCGGGCGAGTTGTCTTCGGCGAGGAACAGGTGGTATATCGTGGCAGCGACCTCTATCCGTAGCCACTCGGCAAACTTCTGGTACTGAATGCTAAGATCCTGGATGGTTTCCTTCTCTTTGATTTCCTTGAACAGGTTGGTCAACCCGTTATGTTCAACGATATCTTGTCGGAACCTGTGAAACCATGGTTGTCAGTACTTGAACCCACCAACTCATGCTCGTGAGACTTACTGTTCCATATAGACATCCAGATCCGCCGCCCGCTTCCTGGCGATTTCGTAGAACTTCTTCTGCTCTTCTACCCTCTTCTCATCCATCTTCTTCCGCCGCACAATGTCCTCAAAATCCTCATCTTTGAGGGTTGTAGGATCATGGGTCAAAAAGTCTGATATGGCTTTCGTATGAGCAATCTGTGGGTTTTGTAGCAGGGTACGCAGGAACGCGCGGAGAGATATCCTTTGGCTCTCTCGGAAGAGCGTAACGTTCTATCAAGTGTGTCAGCTATGAACCCTTGTCCAGTTTGGAAAGCGCCACATACCTCTTCCTTCCTTGGGCTGTCCGACCTGTGATTATCCACAGATCGACGAGGAGATGATCGCCTAGAAGACGATGAGCCTGTACGGCGATGTTCTAAGAATGGGTGAGCTGCATGTTTCCGTAAGCACATTACAAGACGACCACTCACCTCTCACAGAAAGGAACCTTGAAATGCCGCCCGCGCTCCCGCTCTCACCGTTCGGTTGAGCATCTTTGTTAACCATCTGCGTAGAAACAGATGATATAGATGAAACCTCCGAGTCGTCGCCACCACCAAAAAGGCCCGTCGCAGTCGTGCTCGTCTTGTTCTTCTTGGGAAGTACCGGGAGGACCTTGCCGGGCAACTCAAGCCGAAGATCCTTATAAAGCTTGCTGAAGTCCCCGTACCGCCTCCCGACGAAATATTCCTTTTCTCCTTTTCGTTTTACCCGAAGTAAGAATTCCTGCTTGATGTCAGTCTGGGGATCTTCACCATAACACATCAAGTTCAAGTGAACCACAGGACAAGACATACAGCATGCTTGTGGTACCGGATATTTCGCTTGATCGAGGTTATGCGAACTCCGGCAATGTTGACATCCCACCCATGCAAATAGTTACCCTCTGGCATGGACGAGAGAACCCCGGTGTCGATTGCGTTTGCGTCCACGATTTCCAGCTCGGAGAACCGTATCCTCTCTTCGAATCCGGAGGACGTACGGACACCCGACACCATCATCAACTCGACCAACTTTTGTGCTTTCAGTGCAAGCTTCCTACGCTTCGTCTCTTCGAGGCGATCCTCCGATGATGAGATATTCTTGCTCGCAAACGATTCGAGGAACTATAATATTTCCAAGTTGATGTCAGCAAAAAGCCCAGCCCTTGACGTACGTTTTCCCCAAGTCGCAATGCCCCCTTAGGAGGACAGAAAGGACGGGTAGCCATACCACTTGCAGCTTATCCTGCCAAAACTCCTTCTCCTTCGCCTTATCGAGAAACGGGAACTCGCGAACATGGTGTACGAAGATGTAGCGTAGAATCGGCAGCTCAGAGTCCAGCGGCGAGATCTCCCCGAGATCGGACCTGAAGGGGGCTCCAAAGCGTCGCAATGCCGTGGGCGAGTTGAGTTCCGAGATCTCCCATCTTACCTGCTCCGAGACGAGTTCCCGCTTAAGATCTGTTTCCCAAGGGATGAAATGTGTTAGTAAGAAAGCCTCGTTTGGATCAGATGCGCTCCCGGGTCTAGTTTTATGTTGGTGAAGCTTCTTCAAAAGGGCAGAACCAGCAGAACCACCTACAGTGTTCTTGTTTTCCCGTCAACATGTGTCGTGGAGATACCAGCGCCGCATCATCCTGTTGTCCATCGGCCGGGCTTTCGTTTGCTGTAAGCGGAGCTGGGACCGCTGGGCGGGTAGGAAGACCGCTGGAGAAAGCGTTGCTGGGCTCTACGGCGCTGCCATTGCCATTGCTCTGGGCTTCCTTGTTCTGCTGCTGTGGTGACAGTTCGCTGACTTCGGCGGGATTCGATGACATGCTTGCTGGAAGGGGTGTTGTTTCGACTGGTATGCGCTATTACAAGAGACCTCGTTCGTCAGTTTGAGGCTCTCGGTATTATGAAACGAGAGAGAAGAGATCTTCTCTGGATTATATATGGTACGAGTCGTCGTATGTAGGTATGCTTGCGGCGAGGAGAGTCTTGGTAGTAGGTGTCCCTTACGTATGATTTGGTGGGGCAGCCAAGGTAAGATATGGGGTCGCGCAGGCTTGTAGGCAGTGTTGCACCTCTTGGCTGATTGCGCGTATGGTGCTTGGAAGTGCACCTGACGAGATTGTCGTTCTTGTAATACTCGGCGCAGTCTTGTTGTTGTGCCGGTGTCCGAAAAGGAACTTGGTTGTAGGTGAGATACCTACCGAATGGGTTGGTTCTGGTTTGGCGACCAACAGACTGAGTAGTGTTTGCTTCGAACTGGACTGAAATTGGAGAGAGGGAGGAAACTCCGAACGGTGCTTATGCGTAAGAAGTGTTCACCACTGGGCTGGCTTTTAAAAGGAGGCCGGTCTGGACTGGACTGGACGGAGAGAAAGACGGAAAAGTCGAAGTCTATTTGGCTGAAAGGCGGTGTATTGGTAGCAAGTATATAGGTAAAGGTATAAATGGTAGGAACAACCAAAAGTTGGCAACCTCAACACCAACACGGACAAGCAAGGTTCCAACTCTTTCTCGTTAGGTGACGGGAGTCAGGACTTTGATCAGCACAAGGGAAAGGAGGTGACGACGGGAGGGGTAACGGTAGAGGTAGATGTTTGTCGTCCGTCTATCCCAGGCCAGTTTTTCCGTACCTGGAACCGAGGTGACGGGATCGTTGAGGAGGGGCAGCAAGGGCTAGAACGTTGAAGCTAAAAAGTACGTGACGAAAAAGGCAATGAGGTGATAGTGTAAGAGATAAGGTACTGGTCTCGTGGCTGTACCCAAATTCAGGGTCTTTGCTGACGCCGTCCAGGAAGTTGCCAGTTCTTGTTTGGCTCCAGGCTAAAAAGCGGGCTGCCGGTTCGAATTCCACGCACAGCCCAGCCAGTGTTCAGTTCCGGCACTCCCGTTCTCGCTTGCATCTGTCACTTGTTTCTCTTCGGAGTTTCTGTCGCTTTACTGTCTGTCATGGCCCCGGAGCAGCACGCTCCAATGCTCCATAGGTCATTTGCGACGACGAGACGTGAGGATTTTGGAGGTGATGGAAGACAAAAGACAAAAAAAAAAGATGCATCGATGCAATGCACTGGGGCTTCGCGCAGCCTGCAGCCCGGGCGCCCCTCCGATGACGCCTTGGCATTTCTTGGAAGTAAGTGGCGCAATGGAACTTTCTCACCTGCCACCATCAATTGCCATCAACTGAATGGAAGGAAGGTGAAGCCGCGCGCGCCCAGGCGCCCAGAGACGCCTTCCCAGGCTCGTCGGCGCGCCCGCCTAGCTATCCCTGCCCCTCCATTACAGGGAACTAGCGGGTGATGACGTTTGTCTTTCTGAGGCGATCACAGGCTGTTGAACGGGGTGACTCTTGACTACACGTGGATGGGCATGGCCCTTTGTTTTGCTGGGTCTCTCCCATTCAGTCACCTTATAAGATATGTATGGCTGGCTGAGTTTAAGATAGGTAAGGGGGGATTGCGCGTCCAACATTTTCTGATGCTGCCGAGAGAGACGGTGCATGGGATGCGGTAGGGCGGAGCAGTAGTACAATATCAGAGGTAGAGTACCTCTGGAAAGTGCTGGTTTTGAGCATCATGTCTACAAAGAGATAATGTTCAGTGTCATGGGTTTGCGGTTTGTCGACATTTTGAAACAAAGGCATCGTGGATTTGTAACTTGATTACCTCATGAGCAAGCAGCTTTGCTGTCGAGGCCCGTAGCGGGATGCGGACAGCCGAAGAAGAGGCAGCAAAAGGTTTCGGACCGCAAATGCTAGCTGGCTAGACTCAAAATGCTCCCTGGCTAGACTAAACCCACTTTTTTTTTGGGGTGTGCAGCCATAGGTACCTCTACCAGCCGCGCAAAAACTTCACGAGACACATCACATCGGTAGTTGCGAAGAAGTGAAGCTGTTGATATTGGTATCGTATATACTAGTCCGGTTGTTGTACGTTAGGTGAAGCCCTCCGCCAACCGTGTAAGTACTGGGGAAGGTGCGGGAGGATGTTGGAAATTTGCCCTTTACGCCTATAGACGCCCTCCTGCTCAGCTTACTAAAAGTACCTGGCACTAGGGGGAGTTCCATGGCAATAGAGACAATGACAATGACATTGACATCGACAATGACATTGACATCGACAATGACATTGACATCGATAACGACATTGACATCGACAACGACATTGACAACGATTGCGACGGAGTGACAACGACGGAGATGGTGATAGCTTCGAATGCATTTGGCTGGCGATATGGTAAGGTTGATGAGCGCGGTCGGGAGCCAGAGATTGGCTGCACAACCCAAAAAAGTGGGTTTAGTCTAGCCAGGGAGCATTTTGAGTCTAGCCAGCTAGCCTTTTCGGTTTCGGACAGAACATAGCAGCAAGCTTCAGCCACTTCACATACATATTTCCGTACATCTAATGATCCAAAAATCGTCATGCCATCGATCAAAAGTCCGCCAGCTTTTCCTTTCTCATACAAAAAGGCCATATGCAGAATCATATCATCAACTCTAGTGCTCATATCTCGTTAATCGTCTCCAAAACACTTCCTTTTCGATATCCTCTATATGGCCTCACCAACCAGATGTCCAAAATTTAGTCCCGGCGGTGCGACCTCGACGGTTGCCTCGCGTCATACAAGGCATCTTGTTCATCCGTCGCGCGATGGCGTCTGTACTCTCTCCTATCGTCTTCAAGCTCGTCTTTGTCCTTTCGGTGGTGACGCCGGCGCTTGCTTTCTTCCTCATCTCTATCATACGACCCGTTTCTCTCATGGTGAACCAGCGCCTTGCCATTCTGCTCATCTTCGTACTCCTTTCTTCGTTTCTCTGTAAGAAGAGGGTTGTCAGCATTTCTTGTGTCTCTTGACTTGCTAAAAGGAAGATGAAGAGTGAAAGAATCGAGTCTGGAGACTAGGGAAATGAAGTAACCCACCTCTCAACTGAGCAGTAATGTCGGCGTACTTCTGGATATCCGCCTTGTCCAAGACCCGAAGAACAATGACAAAGTCATCTCGGACCTCGAATCGCTCCTTGCCTAGAGTTAGAGCCTCGGGGTTGACCAGCTTCCTGTTGATCTTGGTCCATTTGGCACCCTGAGGTACGCTTTGTTTGGTCTTGTCGTCCTTGTGAGGAGAAACTCCCTCCCGGACAGTGTTGGGATGTTCTGGAAATTGTGCCTTTGGTTGTTTGAGAATGCCTTTGATGGGCTTCTTCTCTTCCTTCTCTCTCGGAGGAGACACGACGCGAACTTGCTTCTGCCCGTGAGGAACCAGTTCACGTCCTCTACTCTCGTCCTCTTCATTCCCGGCCATTGCTGTGTTATCGGCTTCAGTGCTGGGTTTAGAATCTTCCTCAACGGGCGATGGCTTCCGCTCAGGCGAGTGCTCCTTAGGGGTACGATCACCCTCGCTGGCATTTTCCTTGGCCTCTTGTGCAGCCAACTCGGCCTTGAGCTCCTCCAGCCCGGCAGTGTCATTAGGATCAAAAGTAGACGAGGGACGTGGTCGGGGGTGTGTCTCATCATCCTTGTCATCACGTTCTCTGGAGTGTTCTCTGGAGTGTTCCCTGGAGTGTTCTCGTGGTGGCGAGGAGGCAGGCTCCCCGTTGAGTTTCGCCTCTGTGTCACGTCTATGGCGGCCTCGGCTTTCAGCATCTGTTTCGTCGCCAGTCTCCCTTTCGTCTCTTTCGCTGGGGAACCCGCCGGGTAGGTCGACCATCTGGAAGCTCTCGTGGCTTCTCCGATAGTCATCGCGGCCAGCTTTGACGCGCGGCTCAGAATCATCGACCCTTCGGTCATCGTAATGGTCTTCTTCACGACTAGGCCGAGTCCGAGGCTCGGGATTGTCGGCCTCCCTTCGGCGTTCGTAATGTTCTTCATCGCGGCTGTCTCGTTTGTGGCTGTCGCGAGGATCGACACTGCTGTGGTCATAGTCTCGATCTCTATGACTGTCTCGTGGATGGGGCTCAGAGTCGTCGATTCTCCGTCGCTCATGATCCTCATCTCTGTGGGCAGTCCGTGTATGAGGTTCGAGATCATCCACTCTCCTACGGTCATAGTCTTCGTCTCTATGATCGTTTCGCTTGTGGGACTCAGGCTCATCGTCTCTCCTGCGATCATAGTCTTGGTCCTTATAATCAGCTCGTTTATGATGATCAAGGTCATCATCTCGCCTGCGATCATGGCCTTGATCCTTGTAATCGATTTGTTTGCGGTGTTCAAGGTCATCATCTCTCCTGCGATCAAAGTCCTCATCCCTGTGACCAGTTCGTGGGCGGGGTTCGTGGTCATCAGCTCTCCTCCGGTCATAGTCGTCATCGTTACAGCTCACCCGGGAGTATGTTTCAGGAACATCACTCCTCCGACGATCATAGTCGTCATCCTTGGGGGGAAGTCGGCGGGGCTCAGGATCATCAACCCTCCTACGCTCATAATCCTCAGCATGACGGCTGGTCCTGGGGTGCGGATCAGGATCACGGCGCTCATAGTCTTCGTCATAACGTCGTCTCGGAGACTCAATATCCCTATCACCTCTACCGTCCCTGCCGTTGATAGCTGACGCCACAGTCATTGCGGTTGCAGCTGAGATGTCGTTGACGGGGACATGCTTGTCGCGCCTGGCTTCCCGGTCGTCAACTGGAAGATACTCTCGAGTTGGAGGTAGCTTATGATAGTCTCGTCGGTCACGGTCGTCGTGGTTCCTATGTCTGACAACCTCCAAGTCCTCGTCTGACCTCCTTCTGGGCTCACGTGGGTCCCGCCGTTCGTCATAATATTGTTTCTCACGGGGTGATCTTTGTCGCTCTTCATGGTCCTTCGCAGCAGGTCGGATGCCGAATCCGCGCTGTGAGACATCATCAACTTTGTAGTAGCCGTCATCCCGAGCTCGGTAATACTCATCAGGGTGGGCCGATCGGCTTGGCGTTTCCTGAATGAGGGAAATTGGGCGCGGACGAGAGGCAGCTCGGCGCGAAGTGCGCTTTGTTGTTGCCGAAGACCCTGGCGGTAGCGGAGAGTCAAGAAGCGCAGGAGGTCGGCGCACCGCCGTATCAGAAAGAACCTCCGAAGGTGCGGGACGAACGCTATTATGGTCATACAGTCCAGAAATAGCATCCCGGCCCGGTTTGTCATAACCGAAGGCACTCGGTGGTGGGTCGTAAAGCCGCTTGTCAATGGTATCGTATGGACGTCCTACATCAGATGAGACGCTGACTGCCGGTCGATAGTAGTGGTCGATGCTTTCACGCCGGCTCCTACGGGGATGATCGAGATCATAACGAGCCAATTCACCTGGCCTTGTGTACTCGACAAATGCTTCTTCGTCGTACCCAGGAGCGGCTCGAGGGGTGTTGGAATAGAGCACTGTTGGTCGTGACGCACGATACAGGTCGGCAGCTCTAGAACCATATAGCCTTTCATGTTCCATTCTTTCCCGGTCGGTGCGTTCCCTTAGACGTTGATATTCGGCATCATCCATGTTGGCGCTGAATGGGGCGCGCGCAACGCTTCGTGACCGGTTTATGGAGGAAGCAGGTTGTGTATAAAACTCATCGCTGGCCCGGTAGACAGGGCGTGATGGGCTCCCCGATCGTATGCTACTGGGAACTGGGGATTCGGGCGCATGCTTGATAACGGGGCGCTTAGAGGCTGCGTCGAGAGTGGCAGATCGGTGGCTTCTGGTGCCGTGGTCCTTCACGCTCATGCTCCGTGGAATGGGCTCCTTTCTGACCGCATAGCTACCGGAATCGATGGGAATGGTGCTTGGACGATAGTCGGCAGTGGCCGAAACAGGCGATCGGAGAGGGAGTGTCTCGTGAGTTGTAGGGAGAACTGGGATCTCGCCTCCGTATAGCGACTGGTATGTTCCAGCACCAGTTATGGGCATGGAGAGGCGTGCGGGATTGTACATTGTAGGGGACCGCCTCCCAACTGGGGGTGCTACCGATGGATATCTGTATCTGCCTTGGTCGGCCATTGCGACAACCGGCGCGTTCGAGCGAGGGATGAAAGACGAGGGACGATCAAGGATGGAATGTCGAAGATCGGTTGAAGATGGTGTTGAGTCGCGGGGACGGATGACTGGATAGATGAGTCAACAGGTGGGATGGAGGGCTCAGTGACAAATATGTTCTATACTCGGAACGCCCACGTGAGACAGTGACAATGTCTGAAGAAGGACGGGCGAGATACTCGAGCGCCAAGGTTGCCAGAGTCTCTGCAAGTAAAAGCTCGTGGCGGCGTTAGTTTCGGGAGTGTGCTGTTTCCCGTCTCAGGCACGTTGGACCAAGAGAGGAGAGAATCAGAGATGTAAGAAGAAAAACAGGTGGTGGTGGTGTGGTGTCGTAGAGGTTGTAGGCAGCGCTGCTGATGAGTGAGGGCAGGCGGGGCCCGAGACTCGAGGCGGGTGGATGGGCAATTGCGTATGGCGGGGTGTGTGCAGGGGGGTGCAGGATAGGTGCCAACCTAAGTTGTTGCCCGGCAGGCCAGGACGTGCCAGGGTGCGCAGTTGGAAACGCCGGGATCAGCTAATGAGAAAGTTGGGAAGACCTCGAGGGATGTCCATGGAACTCTTGTCCACAAAACCCGTGACTGCCCGTTCGCCTCAGACGGTTCGCCAGGGACCCGCGAGAGGATGCCTTTTCGACACGATTGGGCAGACAGACGAAGAGGCTAGTGAGGTGGAGGTTGAAACGGGCGGATATGTCCTCGGCCGAAGTTTTCCATCTATTTTGGTCTTTCTGACTTTGACACCTTTCCTAGGTCTAAAACAAGTTCACTGAACTCGGGCGAGCAATCAACCCTTGACCTTATCCAAAACATATAAATCCATGTACCGTCCAGGTGAGCCAGATGAGATCCACGGACAGACGGAGTACAGTCTTTGCTGTATACAGTAGCACTACCAATCCCAGTGCTTTCGAGTCTCGAGACCGGTGGCGTGTCGGCCTGGTTCGACCGTTACGAGTTGGCTAGACGAGACGCCCAACTTGTTTTCTCTTTTTACACTATATCTTCTTTTGTCTACTTTCTCGCTCACTAGAGCCGACTATTTACGGTCATCCAGGCAACCCATGTCAGGCCAACCTTGCTTCATTTCCCCCGGCGAGCACCCCACTCCCTCACAGCTTCGGCTGGTAGCAGGACCCTGGAATTCTTGTGTACCTGATGAGGCTACGGTGGCTACCTCGTACCGAGCCACCACTTTCTGCACCACATACTGCACATCACGGGTGAGGGGGATCTTGAGAGTGAGATGAGATTTGGATAGTGAAAGCCGATCGACCGCAGCTTTTCAAAGATGGGATTGTTCCCTCACGGAGCGTCTTACAGCGCCTGTACCCTGAGCTCCCCGTCGACCGAACTAAACGGTAAATGCAAGGCTCTTCGCCTACATTCCCGTGATGGCTTGACCGACATTCAACTTTTGGGGTTTGGGCTTCAACACCAATGCCCTAGCGCGTAGCTGTTCCTTGGAGTTCCTGGAAAGGTGGATTTTGGGTTTCAATTGAGGTGGGGATTCCCGCCGTCCCGTCTCCGGGGCGCCGGGGTGCCGGGCAGTGACATCGGATGAACCTCGTGTCGTCGAGATGGGATGGCAGGTTATCTCAGTGGACAATGGACCACTGGTTCGAGGAGTAACTTTCGCCCATCAGGCGAGATATTCCCTTCGTGCACTACCCTATGGATTTCTTCAAGTCTCCAGAATGCTATTCAACACAATATCCATGAAGCATCAAATAGAGGTTGAGGTTGCGGTTGCGGTTGGTGGTGATAGTGGTTAGTGATTGCTAGCAGGGATAAGGTGGCGGGGCCATGGCACTAACAAACAAGGATCCACTTTCTAGGCCGTCAAGGTGAAGAAACAGGAAAAATGACGTCCCAACCTCAGAAACCACCAACTGTCTTTTCAGCCTGCATCGTCAGCTGTCTTCACACTTGCTTCTCATCACACAACGCTTCGAGTCGGGCAAACACCAAATCCCCAGATTGCCAACTAAGTACAACTTGAATGGCCATTTCAAATCCCATTCATACTGAGACGAGACGTCGTCGCACCATGATGGCTTGCGCGCCACGACTTGAATCTCTCTACACTCTTCGTCCCTCCATCATCCAAACCATCATCCAAGGAAGTTCCCTGTGTTAACGGGTCATTTATACGTTGCCATTTCTCGAGTCCCGGTGAGTCGCGACATCAACTCTTTCGATTTTCTGAGCACGGCATAGTATACGAGCTTCTCTTCACGCACAATGTGGAGAGATAAAAGTCATTAACTTGCTCATCAACCTACCGTGAGCCTTGGATGACGGAGCGGTTACACCATAACCTCCATATATCAAGCTCTTTTTCGCCCCCGATTCTCCCTCCTTCACCTTGAGCCTGTTTGCACAACACCACCGTCACAGCCTCCTTTTCTTGGGGTTGGGCCTCCAAGAACTTCAGTTTCCCTTCCCTCCCGGGCGTTCATCTCATGCATCTGAGCAAGCGAGCAAGTTCAACGATGCCGATCATCTCAGAAACTTTAAAACTCTTCACAACCACATCTTATCCCACTACGGTGGGTACAAACATGAGTACACACTGAGGGCCCGGTCGTTCCCGTTTCCCATACCGGTGCTCCCGCGAGTGGACACTGCAGAAGCGGTTTCAGGTTTTCTCGAACGGATGTCAGTCATTTGCGCGAGGCATTGGGCAGCCATCCATTTAAACCCAACCACACCATGATCCCCAATAGCCTCGACCAGGCACTTGCTCGGAATAAAGAAGGATTGATTCAAACAGCCGGCAACCGGGCCCATCATGCACATTTTCCACAAAGTATCCCGAGTGGGGTAACACATGCATTCGTTCCGGCCATGTTCTGCTCTTCAGGCACGCGACATATACCAAAGCGACGCTTGAGTTGAGATGAGCCAATATCACGGTTTGCATGGTTGTTGACTTGATTCTTGGATTATATCCCAAGAATCACATCCTGGTGGTCATCCGTAATCGCATGCCTTGCAACTTGGCCTTAAGTCTATCACACGTAATTTAGTCTTTCATACTGAAGGCTGATTAGTTGCGCCATGCCAGAATACACTTATACGGCTTGAGGCTGAGACATGACTAGCTATCAGGACCCTTACGCTCTGCAAATTCGGCTACTTGCCATCATCTAGGATCCCTGAGTGATGATCTGGACGTCCAACGAGTGCCGTGTAACTCGGTTGTCAACAGTCAAAAGGCTTGTAAAGCCATACGTGTGATCACACAGAGATCAACATGCTGGGGTATCCTAGGAAAGAACATACTCTCTCTACACCAACCCGATTATCCCATGAAGAATGCACTCGTGTCTCCTATGAGTCTTCTCATTGACTTGACAAGAGATGAGATCTTCCTTTTACGAGGTTGCGCAAGATAAGTTCCCACCTGTCTGTAGCTACCCAGGTCGGGTGCCGAGCAAGGCAGTCATCGAATCTTTGAGCCTGGACTCTAAGCTGAGGCTTTACATGGGCAGTCTTCGTTGCCTGGACAGGGTGTGGACCAACTTAAACTGCTCGGAAAACGCGTACGGATAGAAACAACGAATAAAGACATCGGTTGTTCATCGAGCCTTACAATTCATTAAGAGTACTGGGCGACACAACCTCACAGGATGATCATCATACGCCCAGTCAAGGAGGGAAAGCCATATACCAAACTCTATCTTCAATCTATTTTAGCAATCATCTGCATGGAACGGTGAGGAAGTGTTCAAGAAGAAGAACACAGAGAAAACAAGCTTTCCATCCGCTCGGTCATCATCTGAGACTAGTGTCCAAGCAGCGATTCAGATCACCATGATCTGTATCTGCAAACAACCTGTCGTGCACTTCACTCTTTCGGAGACGGCCGAGAAATTCTTTAGAACGTTAACCGCCTATCATAACGGGATATACCAGTGACAACGTCCTTAAACCTTTTGTCCAAGCAGCATGCCACAGTTGATCTGAGTGAGTTGGCACCACTCGTGATGGGTTGTTTGGTAGAGGTAAGTGAGGCTGATGATAAGAGGCACGGCTGCGGCGTGGTAACGACGATCTTCGTAAACCCATCTTGATGTTTGGTAAGTAGTTGTTTGATTTGAAAGTTGATCACTCTATAAGACTGGATACAAGCTTGCTCGTGGCACAAGAGCAGATTCGGGCATAGATACAAAGGATGTGATTGATATCCCGGGAGGAAGTAGCAAGGTACATTCCCTTATCTAAACCTCGAGAAAGTGAAAAGTAGAAAAGTTAGGAAAGAAGAAAATATAGCAAAAAAAACAACCACCCCTCGAACACACCACCTCTATCTACCACTACCCAAAGTAATTCAACCCGTTCATCCCGTTTACCTCACCTCCGAAGGAAGGTACAAAAAGATACAGCAAAAACCCAACAACCACTCATTAGACCGTTCACATGATGGTTTAACCGTCGAAATACCCTCCCCTCTTTTCCTCTCTTTATCTCTGATATATCATCTTCTTCCATCCCTACCGATGCCTGCAAGTCCTACATAGATAGTGGACGTGATATACCTACGATATGGAACTGCTCTTCGGGTTTACTTGAAATTTACATAAAAGAAAAAGAAACAGAAAAGCAAAAAGCTCGGCTGCCCAAGCCTGGAGTTGAACTCGAGGCCAGCTACATGCCTACGAAAACACCACGCGTTTTCTGGCTACCAGCACACCTACCACGTTGGCTACTGGGAGTTGTTGGAAGGTTTGACCTTGGGGCTTATATGGTCCCGGTGAAGATCCTGACATGGGATTGAAGGGAGGCAGGAGTAACTGAGTAGGTACTTTGCGAGAAAAGAAGGGTTCTACAAAGTTTCAAAAGAGATATGGAAACGAAACGAGACGAAACGAACTATGTTGCCACTGGAATTGTAAATGGTTGATATGTAGTCAATTTCACTACTCATCTGTCTCAGCAAATCCCAGCTTCAAGATCCATCAGTCATAACATTCATCAAACTCATCAAACCACCATAACATCACGTCCAGATCACCAGCAACTGACTAGAGGTAAAACTCAAGCCAAAGACCCCATAGGATCCCACAACGGCAACACCACCGGCTCCTGCCCCAACACATCCTTCACCTCCTTCCCCAAAAAATTCACATCCACCACCGCCTGATACACAAACTCATCCATCCACCCATCACTCATCACAAACCACCCTTCCTCTCCCACGCCCGTCCCCCACGAGTTCTGCACCCGCCACCTGACCGTCTTGTTTGTTTCCTCATCCACATGCACCGCCGTCAACACCATCGCATGCGTCATCAGACTCTCGCCCGTCCGCAGTCTACCCGCCTTATCAGCGCCCAACAACGACACGTTGAACCCGAGCTCGTAGTCGATCAAATCCAGATCCATGACCCCCGCTACGCGATCGCTGAACTTGCCCACGTCACTACCGAAAAATATGGGCAGTCCCGCCTTGAGCATGCTCACGCACGCCGACTTGAGGGTGGCCATGTCCACGTTGATGTACGTGATGTTGCGGCCGCCGACGACGTTGCCGAGGCGGTCGACTGTCATGAGCGTGAGGGGTGGGTGGCGTGGGTCGTGCACGAGGGAGACCATGCGGCTGATGGTGCTGGAGGTGATGCGGAATTGGGATGAGTAGATGTCCTGAGCGAAGGCTTTGGGGGTGGAGCGGACGGTGCGCGCTTTGCCGGTGCGGTCGACGAAGGACCAGGTGAATTCTTCGGTGGCGGAGGGAGGGGGGCCGAGGGTGAGGGTGAGGATTGCGTGGATTTCTTTCATCATCTTTGCTTTGATGCTGCTGAGGGGTTGTTGAGTTGCCGTGGCCGGGTTGGAGGAGGAGAGGAGCTTGCGCAAGACGAGGGCGTATTCGCGCAGCTTGGTGAAGATGATGCTGTTGATGACGCTGCTGGAGCTGGCATTGAAGGAATCGGGATACAGCGTCTGCGGGACGAGGCCGTATTTGTGGACGAGGTTGTAGACCATGTCCCACTGGCCGCCGTCGCTGAGGGGCTCGTGGAGGAGGCGTTGCACCAAGCGAGAATCGAGGTCTTGGTCGGCCGTGGAGATGATCTGCTCCAGGAACCAGTTGCTCTTCTCGAGCTTGTCCCAAAAGAAGAGGTAGGCTTGCGAGAGCTCGAATTGGTCCAGGTTGTACTTCTGCATCAGGGCGACGCGGAAGACGTTCGTGCTGGCGAAGAGCCAGCACCGCCCGCTTTGCCGCTGGTTGGTGATGGGACTACCTTCGAAGGGGATCTTGATGTTGAACACCTGCTGCTCTGCGATCTTGGCCGCGCGTGAGAGGAGGACATCACGAGGGTTGGCGGCGCTCAGGGCGGATAAGGCCAGTCTGGCGAGCGCAAGATGTCAGCAAGGGTGATGTCCGTTGAGGACGTCTCCGGGTATTCTACCTGTTCTTGGGGTCTTCCAAAAGTGTACTCTCCCATTTTGAGACGGTATCGAAGGAGAGACCTTCGGGGTTACGGCTTTTGGCGATGTTTGTTATCGTTTCCTTCTCAGCGGTGAGCTCATTCTCAACATGGACGTATTCATCGTCCGTGCTGATAACGGCCTTCTCCTCAAAGGGGATCTTGGACTGTGAAGCACCCATCGCGACTGCGGCTGATGATCTCTAGTGATACTGCTTACTTGGCGTGGACTGATGTGTTGTTCGAGTTCGGATTCCAGATTGTCACCATTGGACCTCAGCTTGAATGAATGATGCAGGATGGGAGATGAATGATCATGAGTGGTTCGGGATTCGACCTGTATTACAGTCATCCGGTGTTGGCACGGACTGAGTCCCTTGATGGCCCGAGGCCGCCCTTCCAAACGCGGGGGTGCGTGGAGAAGGAGGTCAAGGCTTCTCCTCATTGAGAAGGTGGTCGACTCGTGTTGTCGCATGCCGTGAGGGGCTGCTTATCAATGACCCGCGTACAAGTTGCAGCCGTACGGCGCAGCAATCTTTTTTCCCTTCCGAAGGAGCGAACCATTTGCTTTCCTGGTGGTTGCCTCGATCTGTCTGTCCTGTCCTTCAACACGATTCAGGATGAGATGACCGGAGACCGGGCTGACCGGGCACCTCCCAGCTTCATCCCCGGCTACAACCCACCATCAAGACTTTTGGCTCTCCCATTCGTTGACGCGTGTCGATAGTTCGACTTACAAAAGAAACAAGCAACGATTGGTTAGGATAATGATCGACCAAGCTTCTACCAATCAGAAGTCGAAGCCATCGCTAGTCTATGCACCATGTTAGTTTGACATCCCAAGCTAGGTGAAGCTGTGAACCAAGGTGTAAACTGACCTTCAGCAAAACCAGAATACAGTCACTTCAATCAATGGCCGTTCACAAACAATCAATTGGAACAAGACGACGTGAGTTTAAAGGTTGTATTACTGACGACTCCTTCCATTACACTTTTCATATACATGGATGGGGAGGTACCAATACATATTATCCAACCCATCTTCTAGACGCGCGTAAAAAAGCAGACCCAACATCAGAGAGACCATATCATAACATCCAAGCAGCCCTTATTAACCCAACCATTCTGTCGTGTGTGTCCGATTCCAGGAAGGGGGAAAGTCATATTATTGAACGGATGACGGAACCCCCGATTTAGAGGCGGGAACCGTGGACGACCTTCATGTCGACGGCCATCTCGCGACCGTGGTCGGAGACGACGAGGACACGGACGGAGCCGCGGCCAGACTCGAAAGCCTTCTGGAGGCGGTTCCAGAGGGAGCTCTGGTCGATGACGGGGAGGTTCTGCTTGACATCGCCAGTCTCGGTCATGGCGACGATGGAGCCATCCTGCATGTCGAGGACGCGGTACTGCTTGAAGACGGGGCCGAGCATGGTCTGGACGACGACGCTGGGGGCAGGGTTGGAGACGAAGCTGGACTCCTCGTGGAGCTGCTTGGTGAAGAGGTCGACACCGAGGTAACGGTGCTGGCCGGTGGCAGCGGAGGTGGAGATGCGGATGACCTGGCAAGGGCGGCCCTGGAGGATGAGGATGTCGCCGAGGCGGATGTGGTGGCAGGGGATGGTGACGGTCTGGGAAGCAGAGCCGGTGCCAGTGCCGGTGGTGGCACGGGGCTGAGCATCAGCCTCAGCGTGGCCGTGAGCTGTGTTGGAGGAAGACATGGTCAGCTTATTGCCCCAAGAGAGAAGACAGACAAGTCAAGCGTCTGAAGGAAGGATGAAGATGGATGATGGATGGGTACTTACAGTCCTCGTCGTAGAAAGCCATTTTGGAAGATGTGTTGTTGTTGGAAACTTTGACTAGAGAAAGTTCGTTTTCTTGGATGTCGACAGTGGACTCGCTGTAGAGGCTGGGTGCCTTCTTATGAGCCGGACGGTGGGTGGGGAAGTCGAGAGTAGTCTCGTCGACAACGATCTTCTCCTTGTAGGAAGTGGATCTAGGGGGTGCAGGGAGTGCAGGGAAGTCGACAGTAGTGCCGTCGACGTGGGTGGACTCCTTGTGGCTGGGACGGTAGCTAGCGACTTCGAGGGTGGAACCGACTGGGTGACCTTCGTTGTGGTAGGCGGGCTGGAACTTGGACCGGTATTGATGCTCAGCAATGTCGATAGCGCTGGCGCTGTCGGAGGATTGTTGATGATGAGAAGAGGAGTGGTGATGATGAGGCTTTTCGAAGGATGGTTCAGAAAAGTTGTGACCACTGGAGGAAATTGCTGGTTAGATATACGCGTAGAGGACAGTAGAGACGAGCAGAACATGAGAGGGCTTGAGAGGGCTGGGATCCGAAAAGGGGATTTGGTACAGTGTTTTTTCCGCTCCATCCCTTGATCGTAAGTGGACCATGGAGCTAATACAAAAAGGGGAATGTTTAGGAGGCTGGGGGGGTCTGCCGCGCCTGGAGGTAACCATGAGCGGTGAAGCAAAAAAGCAAGCAAGACCAGTTGGTTTACGAGCTCGGCAGCCCCTAGACCGCTCCAGCTGGCCATTTGCAACGCACTCGCGCGAGACCCAGCCGCTTCTGCCAGGGGTCTACCAGCTGGACTGGTTTGCAGCTCAATGTTACCGCCGCGGAAGCAGACACACGCCAGCAATCCCACCTGAGCCCTCCCCGGCCAAGAGCGGGTCCGGTTTCAAAACGGGGGCTGGAAGGAAAGTAACGGTGACGGGATGTGAAAACGCAGAAACGGATCTTGCACTAGAAAAAAAAAAAAACCGATCAACTCACCTGGTGTGCGAGTGCACATGAGTGTGCGAATGGTGCTCCTGAGGCTCCAGAGGATAGTGCGGCGCGTGGTGGTGGTCGTTGTGCTTGGGCTCGGGAACGATCACCGGACCAACGTGGGAGCCGTGGGAGCCGTGGGAGCCGTGGCCATGGCCATGGTCATGAGTGTGAGTATGGACATGCTCAGTCTTGTGCACCTCGACGACATCGTGGTGAGAAGAGTGGTGGGAGTGAGGACGATGGACGTGAGGGAGCTTGTCAGTGAGGTGGTCAATGGCGTGGTGCTTGTGGTCCTTGTGGTGTTCCTCGTCCTTGACCGAGTGAGCGCGGTGGACATGGGGGAGCTTGTCAGTGAGGTGGTCAATGAGATGGTGCTTGTGCTCCTTGTGCTCCTCCTCGTGGTGGTGGTGGTGGTGGCCCTCGTCCTTGTGAAGGTGAAGGTGAGGGATATGGGGCAGGTGAGGCTTGTGGGAGTGATGCGAGTGGTGAGAGTGGTGCGAGTGGGTGCTGGCAGGGCGATGGTGGTGATGCTCATGGTGGTGATGCTCCTTGTGGTGGTCTCCCTTGTGAACCTCCTCCTCAACGGTGATGTGGACCTCCTCCTCGACGATGCGATGCTCTACACGGGGAGGCTGAAGCTCATGGACAGCCGGAGGGACGGGAGCATGGTGGTGATCCTCATGGCCATGGTGAGCAGCAGCATGAGCCGGCTTGGTGACCTTGACCTCAACCTTCTCGTGAACGTGCGTATGAGTTTGAACGCCCTTTTCAGGTTCCCGGTACGTAGCCGGGAAGATGCTGAAAGGGACGGGGACACGGGCCTCAAAATCCAGTTTGGCGGTTTTCTACGGCGCAAGAGGCAGTCTTTCCTATCAACCTTTCGATATACGAAAGATTGATGAAAAGAATGTCTCTGGCTTCTCTATGAAAAGAAGTCGATTGACGTAGGTGAAGAAGGCGGTCACTGTGCGACCCGTCTTCTTGGACTCGGATTCAGTCGATTCCTCTGCGAAGAGGGTAGAGAAAAGGATGGGGATTCCGGAGTTGTTGTGGTTGGCTGTGACTGGTCGGATGCTGACTGGGGAAGATGGTAAGGAGAAGATCAAGACAGGCAAAGCTACCACGAGCAAGGCCGGTTCAAATAATGAGCGGAGCGTCCGTCTGGGGGAATTACGGGACCACCGTTACCGATTGTGGGAGGTGGTTGGCCCGGCCTTGTAGGGAGAATCACAAGCAAAACAGGGCGATACGGAGGGAGACGGAGGCTCGCTGGGCCCGCGTGGGCGTTGACGACGGCGATGTGCGTCTGATGTGTTGGGGAGAGTTTCTTGGGGAAATGGAGAGGGGGTCTAACACTCCAGAAGGGGGGGGGGTCCTCCAATGGGATCGCTGGCGAGCGGTGTGTGGCAGAGAGACTCGCTGGCGAGAGAGCTTCATCTTCTGCCAAAGCTGGGCAGAACTGCCCCTGGGGGATAAACCTCACTCAACCCCAGGCTTCAGCTGCGCGGATAGCGTGGATCTCATAACACAGGGAAGCCGCTGAATGGAATCATAACCATCTTACAGCACCCACTGACCCAGTATCAAGCCAGTGCAGGCTGCCAAAACAGAAGCCGAGCGGCCAGAAGAGTGGACGGTCAGACGGTGATGTCTGGGCAGTTGTAGGTACCGAAGGGTTGATAAAAGCTTTGGAGATGGGATGGGCAGGAGGAATTGTGGGATTTCCAGGTCCCGGCTGTGCGAATATCCACCATTTTTTCTCTCCTTTTTGCCCTTTCTGACGGGTTTGCGGTTCTGCCGTTCATCTGTTTACGCACATGTGGTGTGGGGAACAGCTTGTTTATCGAAAGCAAAAGGGGCTTAGTGCATCGCCAGGGGCCCGTATGATTGCTTCCTGATTCGTCTCTGTTTGCTCGGCCGCCCGGTCCCCTTCCCCAGCGAGTCCCCAGCGAGTCCCCAGCCCCCTCGCGAATCTCGTTTCTGGGATCGGCCAGCTACGGCCAGCGAGGCCTGAGACCCAATCGAGCTTAGGTCCAAGCTCCCAGACGACCACGATGGGAGCTCGAGGTGAGCTGAACATGAGCGGAGCAGGCAAGCACCACATCGCCTTCGATTCGATCAATCGTCGCGGCCGACCCATTCGATCGCCGAACATGACTTGTTGCCTCCTGCCAAGTCCCGTTTTCGCGTTCATATACCGCCAGTTCTGCCGAGGTTGTCGCTTGTTTTTTCAGCAGCTCCGCTGAAGCCATCATCGACTTGGCAGTCAACTAGCAGAGCTCGACTGCTAGGACCTGCTAGGTGAAACGCCAGGACAGGACCTGTTCCAGAGATTGTGCGACGGCTGTGTAGAGCCTGTAGACAGGTCCAGCCCTCAATAGTCGCCCAGAGGTCGTCATGGATAGGCAGATTGGATGCCAATGATGCTCCCATTCCTTTCCAATTTGTGACAGGCAACGGACCGGAGCAGTGGCTCGACTGGTCCACTGCTCAGCGCTGCATCTGCACGCCACTCATGTCGGTTGGTAAGCCCCCCCAGGTCAAGGAGGGGAGCGAGGGGGAGGAATGGAGAGTGAAGACATGGGAAAGGGCATGGCCGGGCCATCAGCCCCGGTGCGTATCGGCATCACGACAACAGGCCGCAAGGTCGGGCCAGCGCCATTCCATCATAACCATCACAGCACCATCACCACCAAACGAACAGAGAGACAGAGGGAGCCAGTCGGGGACCACAGAAAGATCTCGGGTTTGCTGCAACAGCTGCTGCAACACAAGGCGTGGTTCAGCTCCTTGATAGGTGGCTGGGAAATTATGAGCGGTTTCGAACCCTTCAGCGACCACCCTCGGCTGCAGCAGCGACCTGCAGTAGAGCTGCAGGCTAGAAGCCGAAAAACCTGAATGGTGGATCAATGGAAGCTGTGGGTATCAGTTGGCGTTTCCGACAAAGTCTCGATCCCTTTCCCAGCCTCTTTTTTGTTCCATGAGAATGTTTCCAGTGTTGCCCTCTGCGGTTATTGTCGCGTAGGGAAAAGCACGTGAGGTAACCATGGGACGTTTCCATTGGGCTGTTTAAGAGGTTCAGCCCTCCATGAACCGCTAGGTTTTTTTTTATTTGGATAGCCGCCTACCCAGACGCTCAAGCCAGTGGCAGGCCGATGAGTAACGGGAAACGGCATCGCCGCGTTGTCGGTCTCGTGGAGTCGTCGCAGTTTTACCTAGTCGCGGCGTTCTGTTCCACCAACGTGTTCACTGTCTGACAAATGGCGTCGTGAACGTGGAAAGTTCGCAAGCTGTCAACAACAGGCGATACATTTTACAACCGGGCTTTTGACTGCCTGTAAGACTGCCTGTAAAATGAGACTGGTCGATCGATTTGCTTCCACTGGTGTCTAGTCTTTGGCGGCAGATCTGATTCGGCCTGGCGTTCATGGTTTGAACAGCGCCGTGACGGCAGCGTTCTCCTTTCTGCCGTCTGACGCCTCGGTTTTGTGGTTCTGGATCAGCACGTTGTAACGCTGTCTCGTGAAGGAAAAGGACGCGATGCACCCTTCGATGGAGCCTCTCCTGTCGCTCGCTTGTCCCGTAACGGCAACGCGAATCGTAATGCTCCGAAGTGCGGATTCGTCTTCTTCTCTCAGGACAGCTGTCGCTGTTGCAGATGGTGACCCGGCAACGTCCCCTCGGGATCGCGCGTTCCTGACGCTAGCCTCAGATGGGGCTAACCCGCCAGTCCGGAAGCTTCCCTTCCCTTCCCTGGTGATGGTTGGTGGCACATGTCCACAGAGCCTCACCGACGGGATGGAGGAGGGTGGTTCCGTTCCGATCTACACGTGTCGAAGCCTGTGACGGAATGGAAGGTCGGCAGAAGCAGCTGTTCTTTTGACGTCTGCCGCTGGGTACGATGTTGGCAACACGGCCTCGGAGGACCGGATCTCGGGATACGCAATGTGCGGTGGGGGGAGCTGGAAAATGGGCAATGACAGGAGGACGACCGGTGCCCACCCCGGACCCAGACGGCGCAGATTTCCCGCGAGATTTCTTGGTTCGGAGGCTCTACGCGATACGTCCGTGTACGCTGTAGCTGCGGGCCTTGCGCACGTCACGGCACTGATCTTCTTTTACCCCTTGCAGTCCCGGTCCCGTGCCGCTTGTCCCCTACATCTGCCCTGCTGCTGCGTTCTGCGTGGTGCAGACAGCATGCCAGGAACAAGTGAACAACTGGCGGTGCTGCTGGCTAGCGCATGCGCAGCCAAGGGCCACATCGGCGGTGGTCGACTGAGGTGTTGGTGGACGGCCCACCTGCTAACACACCAAGGAACACTGACAACACCAACACATTGTGATTGTGAAAACGGTAACGACGAGACAACTTTCGGTGTATCTGTCCACAGGAACCACAGATCAGCGGAATATTGACCAGATGCCATCCTGTCGTAGCAATCCGTCCTCTGAAGCCAAGCAAGCCAACCGCTGATGTTCGTGAGGCTACGACAGCAGCGGGCGATTTTCACGATGGCCAACCTCCCTTCCAAGCCATGTCTCTGTCTCCTTCTCTGGCGGCAGGCAATAAACCGCGTAAATCATCGTGTCGACTCGACTTGACCCGGATCTCAGACGGGTCATCTAGAGCTGTTTGACAGAGTGTTGCCCCGTGTCTCCAGGTAGTCCCGTCTGGGTCAGACAATGCTCTTTTGTGGTGTTGTACCGAGCGTGTCTAACTGTGACAATGAGTGAGCCCGTGCTGAAAACGATTGAACCAACATGCCTCTTATGAATCCGTAGATGAGATGAGCGTTTCGATAAAATCGAGCCTTGAGGCTGGACTTTCAGCCAAATCGACCAACGAGCAAAGTACTTGCGGGTTTATCGCCCGCACATGGCCATTTCGGTGTACCGGACTCATGGAGATATTCAAGAAATCCTCACCTGCGGTCTGTGATGCGCAACACCGCAATTTGGAATGGAAACCTTGAGAGTTCCGATGAGATGAAGATCGAGTTTCCTTCCTCTGCCGCCTACTATTCTGTATCTTATTAACCTCGCGAGCCCAGAACAAACATCAAATCCGTGAAGCACGACTGCTCGGAAGAGGACGAGTTCAGGATGCATTGGCAAAACCGTATCGCCTTTTCCATCATCGTGGGCATGGTTGCCGGTGCCTTTGCTTTCGCGCTCACATATCAATGCTTCCGCGACTACCAACGTCGCCGTACTCTGCCGAGGGGAGCAGACGAGTCTCCCCCGGTGGAGGTCTGACCTTCCTCTTCCGTCTCCGAGTTTTGTATTTTGAAAGGAAGGATCATCATGATGCCTTCTCGAACTCAACATCACCACCTTCAGAGGACCGGCGGACAGAACAGTGAGCAGCGGCCACTGTGATTGGCCATCGCATTGCTAACATCGATGAAAGTGGAAGAGCTTGGACGGACTGCCGTGCTGACGTAAGGCGCTCGGCGAGTGACTGCTTGCCCCCGGAACTGCTGGAAGAGGACAACAAAAGTACCCATGTACCCCACTACCCCGCCATGACATCTTGTCGCATGAATTGTTTTCAGAAATTTGACCTCGCCATCACCATTTTTGATATCTTTACTACCTGAACCGAGCTCAACATCGGGTATCTCCAACGACAGAAGCCCAGATGAAGCAGCGATTCTCCTCTCTCGACGTCAGGGTCGTGGCCCACGAGCTCTCCGAAGCTCTGGTGTCGCTGCGCCTGGCCAACATCTACGACCTCAACTCCAAGATCCTCCTCCTCAAGTTCGCCAAACCCGACAACAGGCAACAGCTCCTAATCGAATCCGGCTTCCGCTGCCATTTGACCGACTTTGTGCGCACTGCCTCTCCAGCACCCAGCCAATTCGTCGCCAGGCTTCGCAAATACCTCAAGACTCGACGTTGTACCTCCGTCTCGCAGATCGGCACCGACCGCATCATCGAGTTCCAGTTCAGCGATGGCGCCTTTCGACTTTATCTCGAATTCTTTGCTAGCGGCAACATCATTCTTACCGATTCCGACCTCAAGATCTTGGCTCTGCTCCGCAATGTTCCCGAGGGCGAAGGCCAGGAACCCCAGCGCATTGGTCTGACCTACACGCTTGAAAACAGACAGAACTTTGGAGGTGTTCCTGCCCTGACCAAGGAGCGTCTGAGGGATGCGCTGCAGAGCACAGTCCAAAAGGTAGCCGCTGATCAAGCTGCCGGTAAGAAGATCAAGAAGAAGGGCGCCGACGAGCTCCGAAGGGGCCTTGCGACCACCATCACAGAGCTACCGCCCATTCTCGTCGAGCATGTCTTCCGCCTTACCAGCTTCGACCCAGCCACCAAGCCTGCCGAGATCCTGGACGACGATTCCCTCCTAGACAAGCTATTCGACACCCTCCAGCAAGCACGAGAAATTCTTGACGAGGTCACCGATTCTTCTGTTTCCAATGGTTACATCATCGCTAAGCCTAGGCCCGGGTTTGAGGATGCAGAGGTGGACGTCGATGCGCCACCAGCCGAAAAGGCAAAAAACCTCCTCTACGAGGATTTCCAACCGTTCCTGCCCAAGCAGTTCGAGGATAATAAGGCATATCGCATCTTGCCGTTCGTCGGCTACAACAAGACAGTTGATGAGTTCTTCTCATCCCTCGAGGGACAAAGGCTAGAGTCCAAGCTCAGCGAGCGCGAGGCTGCTGCCAAGAGAAAGCTCGAAGCTGCCCGTATGGACCAAGCTAAGCGAATAGAAGGACTGCAAGAGATGGAGACGCTAAATTACCGCAAGGCGGCGACCATTCAAGCCAATATTGAACGTGTCCAAGAAGCCATGGATGCCGTAAACGGCCTGCTACAGGAAGGCATGGACTGGGTCGACATCACGAAACTGATTGAAAAGGAGCAGAAGCAGGGCAACCCGGTTGCAGAAATCATCAAGTTGCCGATGAAGCTGAAGGAGAACACCATCACATTACTGCTAGGAGAAGGCGTAGAAGAAGAGGAAGAGGGTGATGACGACAAAGAGGATGATGAGTTCGATTACAGCGATGATGAAGACGATGCCGACGGGGCTGAAACAACCAAGGACAAGGCGCCAGTCAAACGCCTTGAAGTCGATATCAACCTGACACTTAGCGTTTGGAACAACGCCAGAGAGTACTACGACCAGAAGCGGACAGCTGCCGACAAGGCGCAAAAGACTGTCCAACAGTCGGTCATCGCCTTGAAAAACGCCGAGCAGAAGATTGCCGAGGATCTCAGGAAGGGTCTCAAGCAAGAGAAACCAGTCCTTCAACCCATCAGGAAGCAAATGTGGTTCGAGAAGTTCACCTGGTTTATTTCCTCAGACGGTTATCTCGTTCTCGGAGGCCGTGATGCGCAACAGAACGAGATGCTATACAAGCGGTATCTGAGGAAGGGTGACGTCTACGTTCACGCGGATGTTCACGGAGCTGCAAGCGTTATCATCAAGAATAACCCAAAGACACCTGATGCGCCCATTCCGCCATCGACACTTGCCCAGGCTGGCAACTTGTCAGTGTGCTGCTCTAGTGCTTGGGATTCGAAGGCCGGCATGGGGGCCTGGTGGGTTAATGCCGACCAGGTCTCGAAAAGCGCGCCCACTGGCGAATACCTGCCGGTAGGATCGTTCATGGTTCGGGGAAGGCGTAACCTCCTGCCTCCGGCGCTACTGACGCTTGGTTTCGGTCTGCTCTTCAGGGTATCCGACGACAGCAAGTCCAAGCATACTCGCCATAGGGTCTATGACTTTGGAGAAGGCAAGACGAGAGGTCGTGCCGACTCTCTGGATGCCGAGTCCGAACGTGCAGAGAGCCCCCACGAGCAAAAGCCTGTGGCCGACGAAGAGTCCGAGAGTGATGACGAGGACGAGGATGCTGCAAACCAAAAGGCGAGAGTTAATCCCCTGCACTCGCAGCGTCCTGGACAAGACGATTCCGTTGAAAGCGATGCTGCCCAAGGCGCAGAGCCACCAACGGAAGAGCTGGCAGACCTAGAGATTACTGGAGAGGGTTCCGATGAGGACAACAAGTCCCCAGCGGAACTGGAACCCGCTGCACAGAACGAAGAGGAAGAGGGCCAAGAGGAGGATGAGGAAGACTCATACCAGCCATCACCTGCAGCACAGGCCGGCACTCCCTCGTCATCAACGGCACCTCAAAAGCAACAGCCTGCGAAGAAGGCGCCCGCCAAGCGTGGCCAGCGCGGCAAGCAAAAGAAGATTGCGGCCAAGTACAAGGACCAAGATGAGGAGGACCGTGCCCTTATGGAAGAGCTCATGGGTGTCAAGGCTGCCCGTCAGAAGGCCGAAGCCGAAGCCGCTGCCAAAGCCAAGGCCGAAGCCGAGGCTGCTGCCGCTCGCGAGCGTCGCCGTCAGCAACAGGAGCGCGTGAAGAAGGAGATCGCCGAACACGAAGAGGTCCGTCGTCTAATGATGGAGGAAGGCGAGGACATGCCTCTGGACGAGTCCGAGATGGCGATGGAGATGGCGCCGCTCGAGACGCTTTTGGGCACCCCACTTGCGGGCGACGAGATTCTGGAGGTGGTACCGATCTGCGCGCCGTGGAATGCTCTGAACAAGGTCAAGTACAAGACGAAGCTGCAGCCTGGAAATACAAAGAAGGGCAAGGCAGTTAAAGAGATTGTTGAGCGGTGGAGGTTGGCGGCCAGCAAGCAGGGCTGGATTGATGAGTCGTCGTCGGATCCGGAAAAGATTTGGCCGAGAGAGAGGGACCTCATCAAGGGCCTGAAGGTTGAAGAGGCTTTCAACTGCGTGCCTGTCGGAAAGGTCACTGTGATGCACTCTGGTGGTCGTGCTGGTAGTTCGAGTGGAGGAGGGTCCGGGAAGGGTGGTGGTAAGGGTGGAAGTGGTGGCAAAGGAGGAAGTGGTAAGGGAGGTAAGGGCAAGAAGAAATAGTTATGAAGTTCGTCGGGGAAGCGAAAAGCATGTTTTGTATAAACAGACTTTAGAGTTCAGCGGGGCTATTACAGCATAAGCATGGTAAATGGTTTACAAGCTCAGTCATCAAGTGCTCCAGGACACTGCTCATTATGAAGTAGACAATGCACATATGAATTGGTCTAGCTGACGTTGAATGACAAAGGACGATGCTTAACATCAGAAATATAGGGCGAGTCCCAGCGCTGTGGTGACGGGAATAGCCTCATCACAACCCGTCGTGACAACAGATCGGGAAGACTGCATAATCTCCATCAGGGGTAGATAAGGAGATAACGAGCGCCTCTTGCCAAGTCGAATGCAGGTCCCACCACTGAATGTTCAAGCACGGATCACTGACGTCTTACTGAGCAACTGAGGGCAGTTTCTCGGCGCCGTGACCGAACAAAATAGCGGGCAGAAGCGGCAGGCAAGTAGAATGGGCGCCGTGCCGACGGCCCTTCCAGAGGTGAATCAAAAGCCCGAGGGCTCCAGTCGGCCGCTCCAGTCCGCTCCAGTTGGCCCCATTCGCTAACGTCCAAGTACCCGGCCCGGGGGCACCAGCGCCTCATCCATCCATCACTTCACATCATCCACCCAGCTACGTATTACAGCTTCCAGAATCCAGAATTCCGGCCTGGCAACGCACCGCAACTGGAACCCGAACCCGGCTCTTTTCTCCTGACCACGTTGTTCACTGCCTCACCTCAGCTTACGATAGCATCTTCAGTTCTGTTACTGCATTCTCTCAGCTTGTGAATCCCACCAGCTGCCTCACCTTCACTTTACACAAGAACTTTACTCTTTTCCCCTATCCCGTCTTCCCTCCTTTTTCTAATCGCTTCATCTCGTCCACACAACAACCCCCTGTTCGCCGATTTTCCGCACCAAGCACAACACGCAGCTACTGCCAACTTGAACAACTGGCCCACGATAACTCTTTAATTCACCGAATTCCCGAGTTTTGACCCTTCCGTTTCTCTACTTGACTTCTACACCAAGCGGAACCCTCGGACACCCTTTTAATTGATTGCGCCGAGCTCGAGAAACCAAACGGCCAAGCAAGCTGCAGCTCTACAGTAGTCTTGCCACAACTTCAAAATATTGCGCAGTGTGTCTCCTGGTGTTCAGCCCAGGAACCCCTAGAACGAAATCATGCCGGCCACCGAGAAGGTCAGCCGTGGGAAGGATGTCGAACCACGGGAGAACATCTACCTATTTGCACCAAACTTGATCGGTACGATTCGCGAATGCTTCCACTCACTGCTTCCTCTTGTCTACGCGGCGGCAGGCCTTTCTCTCTCGGGTTCCCATTGGGCCTGCGCCTGTGTAAACTCCAAGCATAATCAGATCGTGAATGGCTTGCTAACAGGGTCTGGCCCACCTACTTACAGGTTACTCCCGTATCATCCTTGCCGTGGCCTCGCTCTACTACATGCCCCTCCACCCACGAACATGCTCGCTGCTCTACAGCATCTCGTGTCTGCTCGACGCTCTCGACGGATATGCCGCCCGCTACCTTGACCAGTCCACCCGCTTCGGCGCCGTGCTCGACATGGTCACGGACCGCTGCACGACGGCCTGCCTTCTCGTCTTCCTCGCCTCCGCCTTCCCCCGGTGGTCCATTGTCTTCCAGGGCCTGATCGCCCTCGACATGGCCAGCCACTACATGCACATGTACGCCACTCTGGCCATGGGCGGCTCGGATGAGAGCCACAAGAACGTCGACAAGTCGAGGAGCTTCATTCTTAATCTCTACTATACCAACAGGGTGCGTTCTTGTCTATCTATTCTCGGAGCTTTTGATTGGGGAGAAGAAGTAGTAGCTGACATCTGGTGACATAAACTCTACAGACCGTTCTTTTCTTGTGCTGCGCCCTCAATGAGGTCTTCTTCATTGCCCTCTACCTGCTCTCCTTCTCGAGCCCTCTCCTCTCTCCTGGCCTTTTGGAGCAGGTTCCCGAGATCAAGCAGGCCAACCCCTACAGCGCCGCGGCTCTCGAGCTGGCGCGTGCCAACAAGATGGTAAGCCACGATTCCCCGACTTCATTCTAGAAATCTAGGTAGCTTAACAGTTGACTAACCTGCCGTTTGCGTCTTTAGGACTCCACCGTCCCTTGGATCATCGCAATCGTCTCCTTCCCCGTCATGATGCTCAAGCAAATCATCAACGTCGTCCAGCTCGTCAAGGCCAGCAGGTGGCTAGCGGAGGGTGACCTGGAGGCCAGAAGGGAGCGCAAGAAGACCCGCTAAATGTCATTTTGTTTCTGACATTTTCGGGTAGTTCTTTCGTGGTGCCTTTTCCTCTCCGCCGGAAGGACTCCGGTGGATAAGTTCTTGAGGACGAGTTGGGGCGGCTAAGTTGACTATCTCTCTTCCTAACCCAAACCCCCATCTATGTCGAACTTTTACCGGCTTCCGAGGATAAGGGACAAAAACAGACCTTTGGCAGTCCGGTCTTCTCATGGGTGGGGCAAAAGGGCCCTTATACTTTTGTTGTAATTGGAAAAAGGGGGATTGTTGTCGTTAGGGGTATTTGATTGGTTGGTATTGAATGGTAGAGTTGTTGTTGTTCATGTTGATGTCGAGAGTTGGCTGACCGACGGGGTCGGTCAGTTAAGTTAGTTGCATGAAATGGATGGACGGATGATATGCGAAGGGGAAAGAAAGTTGCTGAAGACACAACACGTAGACATATTTGGATGTCTTTTATCTGTCTTGTTTGTTTGTATGGTCTGGTCTGACCTGGTATGATCTGAGGTGCGATATGGGTGGGCATGGTTCGGCTTAGGTGGGTGGCATGGTGACTGGCTGGGGCTGGCATAGGATGCTTGGTTGGTTGGTTGGTTAGAGGTTATTTACACAATGAAGCATTTTTGTTTCGTTTTCCCTCTTATGTTTTCGAGGAACTCGAAAGAAAATAGCTTCTCGTCACTTGTTCTTGTCTGTTTTCCACATCTACGTACACTTCTTTAGTTCTCCCCTGTTGTAAGAAGTATTCTACATATGGCCGACCTCTTTGTTGGATAGGACTGTGGGTTTTAAGCCGAAGTTGTCTTCCCTAGGTACTTAGTCAATGGCCCTTTGTGTACCTCTAGGAGCGACTTTACCCCCCCAGGCAAACTTAGCTTAAGAAGTCTGGATTGGTAAACGGGTCAAGCGACCTGTCGGTATGTGTATGACCTCATCAGGTCCTGTCACTAAAACGAGGAACACCTCGCTACGGGTTGCATGTACAAGTAAATGCTTGCTCGTCCGTCGCAAGGCGCAACCCAGGGACCGTACGCGCGGACAGCAATCGAACCGAACGTGACCTTCTTGAATGGATAAAGTGACTTGTGCCATTCGGTTCACCCCCAAGGGCATCATCGTCTTCGAAGGACGGGAAACCCCAACCGAAGGAGGTCAATGCACGCCTTCAGGGGCCCCCTTTTCGACCGTTCTTTCCCCCAAAGACTCACTCACAATGCACAAGGGACAGGGCAACAACGAGCATTGTTCGAACTTTCAAGGTAAGACCTAACACCTTCCATAATAAGGCTCCTCCCAGCCCACCGGCCTTAGAAAGGGAAATTTTTTTTTTGGGTTGTACCAACGGATCATCGGTTTCAGCGCGTGCCATGGATTCGCGTGTTGCATTACGAGGGGTCGGTGGTTCGAAACACCGACCCAGGGCCCGGGTTCGAGAACATGAGACGACAGGTGTAACACGCTCCCCATGGAAAAGGCTAGATCCGAACCCGAATTCTTACCTTTCTTTGATGCGATCTTCCATCTGGCGGAGACGGAGTGTGTGGGATGAAAGAAAGAAAACGGAAGACGAGAAAATGCAGTTGTATGTGTTTTTTTTATGGAATTTCTTGTTTTCACGGCGGGAGAGAAAAGACAGTAAACCAAAAATTGACATGGAAAAGAAATATGTTGCGTTGCATTCTCATGATGCGCATGCGAAAAAAGGCTTGTGTGAAAATAATGGTATCCAACGTTTATATCATACACGAAAACTAGAACTCCCTGGTCCCCGTCCCCGTCCCTTCTTATCAACAACACGTTGAAGGAACAATCAACAATCATCAATCAACTGCTCGTCATGATTGTAATACCCAAAAAAGCCGAACTTCAACTTTGCTTCGCTTCGGTGATGTAGCTTGGTCCATAGGTCATCCTGCTTGACAGCACTTGAGAGCACTTGGACACTTGCGCACTTTAAGCACCACCAGCAGCCCTGCAAGCAGTTTCCTGAGCGTTACACTGCTGAATCGTGACACCGGATGCCTTACCGCTGTTGACGGCATCCGAGCAAGCGTTGTTCTGGATCGCGCAGGCGCGCTGGACGGCGGCGGCCTTGTTGACAAAGGTGTTTCCGTTGACGGCGAAGGGACGGCTGGCGTTGCCCGAGTTGGTGACGGCGGGAGCGGAGATGCCGGCGATGGCTTGGCCGGTGGCGGCTTTGTTTTTGCCCGTGTTCTTGTTGTTGTTACCGGCATTGTTTTTGTTGCTGGCGTCGTTGTTGTTACCGCCGTTGTTGCCGCCGCCGCCGCCGTTGTTGGAAACGGTAAAGTACCGGCAATCCTCCTGGGAACCTCTCTGCGCAACAGGCATGAGAACAGGCTGGTGGTTGGCCGCCGAGGTCATGGTGCAGATACGATAGTTGCCCGCGGGGAGACCTCCCGTCACGTCGGTCGACAGAGTACCCTGTCCGTCGCCGGCATCGTTGATACCCTTGAAGAAGACGAACTGCGTGGCATCGAGCGGTTCTGTGGGGTTCAATGTGTTGCCCGTGTTCTGAACAGTGACGTGGGTGTGACCAATAACCTTACCAGAGCCGTCGAGATCCTGAGGAGCTGAGTAGTAAGTGCTGGTAGCGTTGGTAAAGGAACCCAGCGCGATGTTACTTAATTTGACCTTGACGGTGAAGGTCTTGCCGGCCTGGAGATTGTCGTTGTTCTTGGGGTTGAGGACGACGGTGGAAATCATCTTGTCGGTGGAAGGAATCTTGCCCATGGCTGCAAACTGTTAGTTGGTGTCTTGATATGTCTCTAGGGAGTCCACGTACGAATGCCGTTGCAGGAACCAGTCTTGATTTGTAGACCGTTCGTCAAGGTCTGGCCATTACAGAAGTTGATGAAGTTGGCATTATCGCTGTTAGAAGGTCAGTAAGAACATCGCAGAACTCATGATATTGCTTTCAACGTACGTCTTGGAGTTGACCTGGCCATCCGCCGCCGCACTACCGCTCTGACCCGTTGATGCAGAACCCGTCTGAATGGCGCCCGCAGCGAGACAGGTATTGGTGCCTCCCTTGTTGGCATTCCCGTTCTGAGTACCGGCCTTAGCATTGTTGCCACCATTTCCACCAGAGTTGCGGTTGCCGCCCCTTTGACCATTAAACTGCCCCTGGGCACGGTTCTTGTTGAATTTGTTGCCTTCCCTTCGCTCGAGTGACGAGGAGTCGGTGTTGGGAATAATGGCTGCGTCGGCGACCATGGCCAAGCCCAAGAGGGCAGTGAGAGCAGTCTTCATAAGCATGTTGACGGTTGATACTGAAGCTTCGCTGCGGAAGATCGAATTCGGTAGGGATTTTCGGAAGGATAAAACCAGGCTCCTGGAGCGCACGGGAGTCGAAGTAAAGCGTAAGACGTAAAGCGTTGAAAATGGTTCCAGACCGTAATATCAAAGCTGACTGCAAGAAGAGAATGAATGACTGACACCCGGTGTCGGCTAATTGGGTATATACAACGTGCGTCGAAAAGGAACGAATGAAAGAAACACGCTACCACCACCAGTAAAAATAGAGCATGGAAAGGAAGAGGAGGGAGAAGTGGAGGAGTAATATAGAAAGCTGGGCATGCTGAGGCACCAAGCCATGGTCATCGTTTTTTATATCCTGGCTAGCTAAGAAGTTTGTTCCACGAGAACACGACAGGGTGCCGGCCAGGGTAGGCATCTGTCTTGGATAGCCCTCCCCCAGTCTGCCAACCGAGTTTTCTCTATAGCCGTTCTCTGACCGCGAAACCAGGACCATACTGCATCATGGATCGCCGGCAGGAGGTCGGAACGGACGGAGAGGGGTTTGGGGGTTGTGTGTCTCTACGATCTCAAACGTGATACAAGGGTACCACAAGGAAATGTAGCATGGAAAGGGGCTGCCAAAGGTCAAACCGACTGGATGGACATCCATGGATACCTCTAGGATATACCCCATGGGGTCTTGCACTTGGCGCAAAAGCCGCTCCCTAGAACGACCGAAGGTCCCATGGTGATATTGACGCCAGAGATCGCGCTTGATTGAGATCCCCAACGGCCACCGTCAACAGCAGTTAAGAGAGTGGATTCGCATATCAAAGAAGCCTGGAAAACAGATAGCAAATGCCATCGAAGCCGTCAACTCAATCATTTCAATTGCAAATGACGGACTCGGAGTAATGTCGACGAATGTTTGGGGAGAAAAGCAAAGAGAGAGTGTGCAGTGGAAAGAGAAGAGGTGAGGTTGATAGGTGTTGATGAAGCGACTTGTGTGCCAGAAGCGACGAGGGTCCTGTTACTTTCAGCCAATCACATGAGCCGGTAAAGGGCGATCCAGCATTTGGCGTCTCGGGATGAAGCGCTAGTGCACTCTAGCCCCACTTTCCGCAAGGCGAGAGACTGCCCGCAACAACTTCAACTTTGACCTCTTCCACTTCTTCACCCTTCTCCGTCCCTAGCCGTGCTAGCACAACCCGTTGATACCTGGACAAGGAGTTCCCAACATTTCTGTCAGGCACATGCAGTATCAACACAACACAAGGCACCGATGTTTGTCTAAAAGAAACCCTCCATTACGCCCGAATGCGCATCAATAACGGGTTCTGTATTGGGCCAAGACCAGCCCAAAACTCCTGGTGGAAGCTCCTGCATCGCGAGGAACCGGTGGAGGGACTCGCACGAAACAAAAAAAAAAACACCCAACGAGACAGAACGAACCTGCAGTGTTTTCTCTTGGCCCACCCGGATTGCAGCCGATATCCGATATTTCTACCTCCGTCTTGTTGCCGGCCTTGCCCGGCATTCGGCTTCTTTTTGGTCGCCGGTACAGAAACTCCGTGCCGGACTGATCATCGCCATTTCATATCTTTGACCCCGTCCGCAGAATATTGGACTACTCTATTGGTAAATGAAACATAATGATCCTTAACTCTATGTCATACTCTACAGGTACGATGAGCGGACCTTCAAGCAACACTTTACTCCCCAGAGAACCGCCAGTATTCTGTGGTCTGAGCAACCGAGTAAACATCGACGTCATACCGTCCAACTGCTTCATCTCATAAGGCACCCAGTCCGGAGATCAGGGTGAGTTCCAATGAGATCAGCCTCATCGACCTGAATTGACTGTGCTAACCACGCCCAATGTCTACAGCGCTTGAAGTTGTCGTTAACAGGCCCCCTTGGCGCTTGTCCACTAGAGATGCCCCACTGTTTCTGGGCTAGCATCCCTTGTGGACGCCTCCTCATGCAGGAACGAGAGCTTAGGCCCTGATCGGCAAACTGCACGCCCGGCGAGTGCAGACGTAAAAGAATACTCGCAAAGGCTACATGGCTAGTATAGAATTGATGCGTGGCTAGTATAAACCCACTTTTCTAGCCGCGCAACCATATCTCAGCTGTGTCAGCCGTGTGAAAACTTACAAGGCGCATCACCAAATCCGCGTTATTTTGAAGTCATTCAGAGTCTCTAATTTAGTCAATTAGCTTCAGAGTTGTTGGAATTTGTGTCGCCGTCTTGCTACCATCTTGACGAAGAATTGGATAAGTGGGATGCGCTTCTCGACAAACTAGACAAGGGAGAGCAGGTCTACGATCCATCTGAGATTCTGAGGAACAACAGACTAAGAAGCGAAAGCGTCGTAGTAGATCACAGGGAAGCCGCAAACGAAGTACACTACTGACGATCCCATTGACAGTGATAGCGATTGATAGTGATAGCGATTGACAGTGACAGCGATTGACAGTGACAGCGATTGACAGTGACAGCGATAGCGACAGCGAAGGAGATAGCGATAGCTTCAACTCAATTGAAGCACGAAAGAGGGCGCGCGTGAATGCACTTAGCGATTTGAAGTTGGCGGGCGCGGTTGGGAGCCAGAGATTGGCTGCACACCCAGAAAAGTGGGTTTATACTAGCCACGCATCAATTCTATACTAGCCATGTAGCCTTTGCGAAGAATACTTGAGAGGTGTGGAGTCGGGTGGGGTGGAGAGGAAGTATCGTCGTCTGCACGCGGTGTCTGCACGCGGTGTCTGCACGAGCTCTTACGAGGGTGGTCTGGGGACCATTGTTGGAAACACCAAAAAACCGTCAATAAGAGTTGGCGTGCAGACGAAACTCAGATTGCTATTGGTGCTTGGCTTGGAGGTGGATAGGGTGGATCAATCGGTACATTGTGTCTTGGCGAATGCGCGTGCAGAGACGACAATTCCAAGCTTAGCCAAGGCGCTAGAAGAAAAAAGGCACGGGCGTCGACGAAAGAAGGAAAGCGACTTTGGTAAAAGAAGAGGTTATCCATTTGCATTGTAACCAAGCCTCTAAAACTCGTTGAAAACCCTCTGCACGAGCCGGGCGTGCAGTTTGCCGATCAGGGCCTTAATCCCGATTTTAGAACATGGACATCGATCCCCTGGCTCCCATCCGGACTCCGCTTGATCCCCGTCCGTCTACAGGCACAACCACTCGTGCCCATTGTTCGTTGTCCTCCATTCGCTCCTATCATAACATATTGTAGCACGAGGCCGAACTGAAGAGGAACATACTTGTAAGTAAATCCACCGCAGGATCGAGCATGATATTCCCCACATCAAGTGTCTTCAACACAGAACGAAATTCCCTTCTCGTCCACTCAAACGGGACCCCTCCAGGTCAAGACCAACTTTCAGACCGCACCATTTTCATATGCTTGTTTCTTCATTGGAAACGATGAGCCGCATGATGTCTGAGGTAGCGCCCAGGCGTGCTTCTCACCCGACAGTACGGTTAAGACGGCACTTTCATCTTCGCCAAGTGGGAAACCCTCACAATGTCAACAAGGCATCCCATGTCATACATAGTTGAGGTCATGTCCAATTTCCAGAAGCCTCGATATCAGGAAGGAGATCGACACTTTCATCCTTCTCTTCACTTCAAAACTTACAATCACTGTCTGTGCTGCTGACAATTACACATCAGGCTGCCATCGGCCTCGCGATTCGAAACATACTGCTGAACCTCCAAATCTGTACAATATCTATCCAAGACCGATTCGCAACAAGGATGTGACTCGGCCCATGCTCATCCTGAGACATGTCATCCCCCCGGAGGATGCCCAATACACTTCACTTCTAAAACCCTCAATCTCTTCTACCATGGCGTTTCAATACTACACGCTCGAGTCGAGTGGGAATTTACAATTTCTCACGTGGGAGCAAGCCGTTTCTCATCATGTTCACTCTATTTGTCATGATGAATGAGCACCCGGAACCCAACTTAAAGATACTCCTGGAGACTTTGGAGTTGTGATCCCGATGCCGAGCCGATGTTGTGCAGTGCACCCAATCAACCCCCGACTGTTTCAAACGCCATGTTGGCACATGGATGTTGCTTCTCTAACTAACCACAGACGTGATGATAACATCAACCACCGGCGGGACGGCGATCTTTCCTCCCCGGTTTCTAGCTTTGACGGAATACCCGATTCGGTTTTTCATGCTGTTGGTGGTTGTCTTTGAAGAAGCGGCACTCTTTGTGAACTTTCTGATACCCAAGATATCGTAAACTCAGCTCCATGCGTAGGAGTTGATACAACATGAATGCTGTTGTAAGGCCTTCATGTCCCTTTTCAAGTGGAGTTAATCGCTTGGCTGAACGAAAGGATTATCAGAACGAAACATGGCTACCCAGGTCCAACACGATATTGGGCCGACTTGGCAGGAGAGTAGGCAATGTTGACCAATATGTACATGAGGGATCTCAAGAATGTTCCTCAGTGATGTTAAATCAGAGAATGAGGGCAGGTTAGCTTTTTTTTTTTTTTTTCCCATGCCACAGAGGGGAATCTCCCCAAGACGGTTGACATCCGACATGTAAAGACCAAATTGACGCTTGAGGGGTATCTCAGGCACGTTAATGTACACTTTACATACGCACATACATGTGATGAAGACCACCTAGCATACCTTGGACCTACGTGATGCAAATAATTGCAGACATAGACATGCGTTTCGAGGTAAACAGCATATTTGCCGCCTTTGCCGCCCAAGGGTCTCTCAAAACAAGACATTAACCATTACCAGGGCTTGACAAACCCATCCAGTGCCTGGCGCCCTGATCCATATCCTAATTCTGTACCCAAAACATCACAGAAATGCCCCTTCCCAAACCCGATAACTTCAACCAAACGAACCGCTGCAAAGATGCATATGCGAAACGCTCATTACGATCATGATTCATACTCTTCCAACGCCAAGGTCCACAAGAAACGCCTTCCACCAGGCCTGTTCTATAGGTCGCCCAACATCATCATGGGCTTTTGTTCCGCAATAACAACGTCCGGCCGGCTTGGTAGGGTTGGTGGGCTTATTGTCTCGTTCTTGCCAATAGCCGCGACGATAAGATCGAGCCAGGCAGCCAGACGATAACCGGCCTTTGCGATCTGCAACTCGACGACGGGGGCGGCGGCTTCAAAGTAGGCGCCGCCGAGCTCCTGGTCGCGGATGGCTTCGGGGCCTTCGGGGAGGACTAGTGAAGGAAGCAGTGTTAACTGACGGTTCCCTGGCAGACAAAAAGAGACACGAAGAAACAGAGGACAAAACTTACCAACAGTGCAAACATGCGCATTCCCCTCAACCGCCCACTCCAGCGCAATCTCGCTCGCCTCCTTCAGCTCCAACCCCTTCACCCACTCACTACTATTCGCCTTATACTGACCACTCCTGATCTCCTCCGCCAGCGCATCCGCCCACTTCTTGGCCGCCGGGAACGGCCTCCTGCCCACACCATGCTTCTTGTGCGTGACGATCTTCTCCGCAATGCTCGAGTCCCAAACGTGGTGCAAGTTAAACCGCCTCTCATCAAAGAACACGGATATCCCGTTGCCGCCCTTCTCCACGTCCTCCGTGTGCAGCGGCTGGTGGATGTCGCCCACAAAATGGATCACGAACTTGGCCGCCTGCGCGCGCTCGACCACGTGTAGCGATTGGTCTAGCAAGCGAGAGGTGTAGTTCTGGATGGCGCTGACCACGCATCCCTCGGGCTTGCAGTCGCGCTCGTAGACGATGCCGCATGAATCGGGAGGTGAGTCCTTCGCGTCGATGTAGTGCAAGGGGCCGGTCCATCGGCCCCATTTGGTGTACCGGATCGAGTCGGCCCAGGTGGCTACGTTGGCGAGGTAATCGGCGGTGTCGTTGCGCAGGAGGGTGTGGAAGTAGGACGCGGTGGAGTTGGAGACGAAGTTGCTGGCGAGGTAGGCGACGGTGATGTGTCCGAAGCCTGGTGTTGTTGGGCGGTGTGTGTTAGTGGTGGTTCAGTTCCTGCGATTGTTCGCTTATATGGGGGAGAAAGGGAAAGGAAGGAGAATTGGTTGTTTTCCGTACCTCCCCATGCTGAAGCGCCTCCGGCTAAGAAGGCGGAGGTGCCTATTGTAACTGATGATAGCTTCATGGTGGTGTCGTTTGTGTTACTGCTGGATAGGAGACGGTGATGCGCCGTACAAGATTCGCAACACTGCTGGCAAGGAAACGATTGGTGATATGATCACAGCAGACAAACAAATCCTGGATAAATTCCCTGAAAACGGGAAAGTTGATGATGTTCCGGAAGGTTGTCTTTTCCAAGTCAAGTTCCAAACACGCGCTCAGCTCACTTGATGTCTCCCAGTCGATCAGCTGCACCGCCCTGGGGTCCGATGGCGATAAGCTTTGATACCGCCTTTTCCCAGGGACCCAGAGGCGTCATATCGGTACCGACGCCATCAGCTTGGGCCATAGCCGATCAAAAGACTCCTCTAAACACGCGAAGGTTGCTACGGGGACGCTGCAGCGAATGAACGCGGGCGATAAATCCCACGTGAGCCTATCACACTGTGCCGTTTGAAGTGGCTTGTGAGTGTTGTCAGTGCTTGTTTCTCTCGAGACTCTCTCACGTTTCTCCCTCTTGGTGTTGTTCTTCTTCCTCTACGAGCACCTGGTGTTCATGATTCGAGTTCCAGATACTGACGGGAAAGCCCGTGCATGCAGTGCAGCAGTCGCAGTTCGGATGCAGGCTCGACTTGCAACTCGAGGGAGTCGAAGGTTGAGGTGCTGGCCTTGGCATGATGACAAAAGTCTCCACTCGTGCCGGCGACAAGAGAGTGAGGGGACTCCCACAAAGAGGTTCCAGGTTTTCAATGGCTCGTCACTGGTTGGACGGCGGCTGGAATGATTGGCCCATCTCAGGCTACCGGAGCTGTCAAAGACCCCATTTTCCCCATATTTCTCCATCACAGCGCCAGGATGGGCCAGAGCTGAAGGCGATCTCGGCGATACTGCAGGGGATAGATCAGGGTTCCTTGTGATGCAATTGTGCCTCCCGTCAAGGTCTCGAAAAGAAAGGTCCTCCAACCACAACAGCGACGAGAGAAAAAAAAAACAGAGCAAAAGCTGCTGAAAAGCGGCGAACTGAATGCTACGCTTGCGCAGGACGGCGTATCTTGGTACTACAATCCCGCAGCACGGATCATACCGTGACACTCGTGATACTTTTTGAATGGCACTTGGATGGCTAGTTATGCCATTTTCGGTATCGGCCACACAGATGATCTTTCCCTTATCTCTCGAGTCAACCGCCTCTTGATAACGAGACCTGCTGACTCGAATTGTCTCTGACTCTTTTTCTTTTGCAACGGTTCATACTTCAGGTTCCTATCCTATTGCCATCCTTTGACTATTCTTCCAGTGCCTTCAACCAAACAAGAAACCAACATCGACTGCATTCGGCGGGTTAGCCTCCTTCCGTTTCGGTACTTGAGCAGGACTCTACCAGGCCTGGGAAACAAACAGCATCTCGCCGTCCATCCAACTTTCCATTTCTGTCGCCTTCATCTTTTGAGGTCTCGCCGATTTCCGTACCCGCGGGCGACATGGAAGCCCTCTCCAAAGCGCCCGATGTGGGCGAGGCACTCTCGGGAGTGTTTGGAAGTGTCAGCTTGACGGCCTGGATATGTCTCTTGGTGAGCATCTACTTGCTGCTTTCCCTTTTTTCGGCCTGCCATTGCCAATCGAAATCATAATGCTGACCGTTGTCCTCAATCCCAGCTGCCGCAACTGATTACAAACTACAAAGCCAAGAGCGCTGATGGCCTGTCCATGAACTTCCTCATTATATGGCTGTTGGGCGATATAGCGAATCTCTTTGGTAAGTGGCAACCAAGGAACCTACCGCACCTACCTCCGATACATGTCCTAGAGGTAGTATCTCCAATTAATTCGGCTGCTGACTTCCTCTCTTGTTCGAAACAGGCGCACTCTGGACAAGTCTGGCACCAACCGCTGTAGCACTTGCCTTGTACTTTTGTTTCGCCGACCTGGTCCTCATTGGTCAATGCAGCTACTACAACGCTGTCAACGCACGCCGCCGCACCCGCAGCGAGAGACACGCCCGAGGTGCACGACATTCCTCTACCGAGACACACGAGACCGACACAACGGCTGTAGAGGATCCTTCTGAGCACGACCCATTGCTGGACCATGACCAACACCATCATCAGCACCCACGTCGGTCGCGCAGCGATTCTTCTGGATTGCCGGGCTCTCACCGTCGACACTCGATGCGCCACAGGGAGAGCACTCTCGACCCATTGACCAGGATCGTTACGGGTGAAGACGATACTCCTGACAGCAACCCATGGCTGCACAATGCCCTCAGCTTGGTAGCTGTCTGGGTCGTTGGTGCTGCAGGTTGGTTCATCAGCTACAAGATGGGCGCGTGGGATGTTGAGGATGGGTTACCTGATGGTGGAGACAACACGGTTTCGAGACAGCCACAGGCCGTTATTGGCATGATCCTGGGCTATTTCAGCGCCGCATGCTACTTGTGGTACGTATCTAACCCTGTTGTTTCGGCCCATTGACTCGGTGTGACCATTGGGCTTCAGGAAGCTAACCAATGCCATAGCGCTCGAATCCCTCAAATCATCAAGAATTACCGTGAGAAGTCTTGCGAGGGCCTCGCCCTGTTGTTCTTCCTGCTCTCGCTCACGGGCAACTTCACCTATGGAGCAAGCGTGATCGCCTACTCTCAGGAGAGAGACTATGTTGTCAGAGCCCTCCCTTGGCTTCTGGGCTCGCTCGGTACTATGCTGGAAGACTTCGTCATCTTTGCCCAGTTCAGACTCTACTCGCCGCAGCGTGAGCCAAAGACACACGGTAACGCTTGAAGAGCTGGCTCTTCGCCTACACGAAGCAAACGACACACATATGATGGAAGACACGGCCTATTTTGAGGATGGGGATCAGCGTCTATGGGTTTAATGGAATTATCTGGCAACGGTATGTGATGGATGTTTTTTGGGTACTTGGTTATGGTCGCATGTTGTTTTTCTTTTTGTTTTCCGGGATGGCATGTAAAAGCTCGTTATTTTCAAGATTGATTAAGGCATGGCGCAAGGATGAAGGAGACATGATTATTTCCGCATTCTAAATCTCTTTGGGCTTCTCGCATCTTTGCACCATTTTGTCATTTTCAGTACTATTTGTCGACAGCACGCTTAGTCTGGAGTCTTTTTGAGTTTCGCTCATATCTTTTCCTCCCTTTCTGACAGGCATAAAGTTTAGGTTGGTGCTTCTTGCCGGTCTCATCAATGGGGAACATTGCTGTTGAGCCGCTTCCTGTGACTTTCCCCTGCCAGTTGCCTCTCTCCTGCAGCGTAACGCTCCCGGTATACATGAGAAGAATGGTGCGAATACGTTCTTGTCAAGTTTCCACGTCGGTTGGCTTCCACCGGGCACCGGCAGTGGCACTTGAGTCGACCATAACATCGTAACCATAACATCGTACAGGTGGCACCTGCTGTATCGATCTCTGGGATGGGACGATCAATGGGCGCTTCTTTCCTCTTGGTCCCTGCAGAAAATTCTCCAGCTTGTTCGTTCTTGCTGTTCAAAAGTGGCTAAAACGATATGCGGCCATGTGATTCATGAGACTTCGACGGATCATAACTACCCCCGGATCATGACACCCAATTTCAAGACGGTCAAAGTTGGGTCAAAGCGGTTGTTCCTTCTCATGAGAACCCCTTTACATGTCGGTTCGATTTCCGAGCAGTCACGGCCCTCCATGCACAACCAATTCACCTTCTCGCATAGGGCAAGGGTTTATGTTGCTCTCTGGCAAGCCGGAACACGCAGAACCACATGTTTCTTCCTTTTGAACCCAAGGTTTCGGGATATGTATCTCACGAACGCCTGTCCTGATCACTTCCGCGACTCACCAAACCTCTCATTCTACGTTTGCAACATCTGATCCTACGCAGCAGCCATTCTTCAAGTTTAGACCATCAAGTTTATCATCGCCACGATGCCGCCCACCGAGGATATACTGTACGCACCGCCCAAATCGTATCTAGCTTACAAGCGCAATTCGAAACTTCTTCTCTGTTGGATTGTCCGCACTGTTCATTCAATCATCAAGTCTTGGGATACGACTCGGCAACATGATCTTAACCTGACATTGTTGGAAGTTTTCAGCGCTGGTCCACCAGGGCAGAATTGGCCGAAAGAGTTACTTGCTGATCCAGCCCGAGCTGGATTTTTCAACCAAGTCAGACTCTACAACTTTTGCAGGTTCATTGGCCTCCATATGGATGTTATCCCCCCGTCTATTCTGGCCTTGTTTGTGAATATAATCGACACAAGAGTCACTGCTTTTACTACATGGCAGGCGCTCGCAGCCAGGCGCCCACGCGCCGAGGACATGGAGCATTCTCGAACCCTTGGGTCTGATATCCGCGCTTTCTGGAAGGCCTTTAACGCCCTCAGAGGCTTTTCTTGGATGTTAACTTCCCCTGGAGATCCAAGTGTCTCGTCCATTTTGAAATATGACATACCGGAGAGCGAAGAAGATATTGATCGTCTGGTCCCCGACAAATTCCCCATCAAGCCCGGGCGTCGTAACAAGTCAAAGAGACCAGAAAATGAAGCCAGATTCAACAAGATCAAAGCCACTCTCCCGCCTGATGACTTGCCATTAAGTCGCTATGACATCGACGACCCTTGCTATTTAAACGGCCGTTTCAATTCCTACGGGAACGCTTGGGGAATGGCAGTTTACGACCTGTTCAAGGAGTTCGTGCGCCTCAGAAAATTTCTCCACGATACCTGGAAAGAGGTTATCTTCGACGGCCTCAACAGCACCGTGGCCGGGGCAGTTGGCATTGCGGCCATGAATCTCATTGTCAAATACCATCACGACAATACTCCTGAAGGATTAGGTTACATCAGCATGATCGAATATTTTACGGGTTATAAAAATCCTGAGGATTATGTTCAACCGTTTTCTGCGTCCGTTTACCGAGTTCGTGGTGACGGCTCATGTTCAGAAAAGGTTGAAAATCAAAGTGTGGACATGAAGGAACAGTTCATGATATACACGTTCGAATCACTTTTTGAGTTCCTTTCCGACTTTCACGCCACACAAACCGGAAAGCCCACCGAGCGCATGGCAAAGCTTCTCCAGAACTGGGATCCCAGCGTTGACCTAATGGGGCTTACGAAAGAAGAATACCTACAGTGGCGTCATCTATATACCATCAAGCTTCTTTACTCGCTTGTCGACGAATACATTGTTCCTATCCTGAGGTCCAAAGAATTCGACGGAGATTGGAAAAAGGTCGTCTGGGACCCGAAAGGCCCATCCGGAGACAACTTGGGTGGATCAGGTTCATATCAGCATGAAGCCTTTTTGTCCAGCATCGCCAAACTTGCTATGAAAAAGCCCTCGCCTACCGGTGACTCAACTCGACACAGCATTGTGCCTACCACAGTCTTCATACTACAACACATGGTGGATTCTTTTACTGTGTCAAGGGGCTGGCTGCATGACCCCATCCGGGGGAATATTTTTGTCCAACCGCCTTCTGCCGATGTCTTCTGTCCCGCGCGTGATTTGGCGCTGTTCTTGGGTGTCAAGCTTGATGACTCTACCAACCTCGTTGGACCCGGCTTTTCGACTTCTTTCCACTTGCTGGATGGCTTGTTGTGGATTGATGAGCAGCTCAAGTTGCTGGATGGCTTGTTGTGGATTAACGAACAAACCGGAGAGCCCCAGGTTGATGAGGAGCCGCTCAATTTCCTAAAGCAGGCGGCTAAAGTTTGCTCCGCTGCCATAAATTTTCAAGCAACAAGACAGGACCAAGGCGCGGGTTCGAACTTCCTGTGGGGTTGCTCCCCCTTCCATTGCACTGAAGTTCTTGTGCAGACCCTGACGAGTTCCAACTATATCTCCAGAGTCCTGTACTTTGGTTTCTATGAGCCTGTACTCCTGGTACACTTGCACAATATGTTGGTTCATGAAGGATACATGAAAAAGTCCCCTCGGGCATTTCTTTTCTTGAAGGGATTTTTTGACGATTTGTTGACTGAGGAGGCAAAGACACCGGAAGGCGGTGCCCACTACGACCGAGCCTTAAAGAATGCCCTAGATTGTTTTGGCACAGGGTTTCCGCTCTCGACATTCAATCGTCTGTACGTTCAAAAATACAGAATCGAGGGCATCGGACGCCTAGAGAATCTGCAAAGATTCATGGAGAACACTACCACCGGTGAGGAGAAACGGGTCGTGCAGGTCAAGGGGCATGGCTCAAGCAACAATCACAAATCTATCATCAAAGGCGGCCGTGACCGCGCGAAGGCAATTATGGAGGGAATACAGGCCGTCGACTTCAAGCTCAAGGAATTGGTTCCCGGGAAGCTGCTCGAAGGGCCGGGTGGCAGCAAGGTCATGGTGAACTTTCGCGATGTCCTTGAACTGTTGAAGGCCGAGGTCACCATTGGCGTACATGGCAGTCGATGCCTTGACGCTGTGAACCGCTTTTGGGTTACTGCCCGGTCAATGCTTCTGTTCGAATTCATCGAGAAAGAACTGGCCGATGCGAGGGACCCGTTGTACCTAGAAATATACGGAGACCCGGACTCAAAGGAGGTTGAAAACTCAAAGGAGGATGAAAGTGGTGGGAATGGAGGAGGACGAGAGAACACCTTAGGTGCCAAGCGTGCGCGTTTAGTAGAGCGTCTCTTGTCGCGAAACCTGGATCCGCCTGGGACGAAGACCGCGATAGACATTGCCGTCCAAGCGTTTGAGGATGAGGAGCTGACCAATTTTCCGTGCACATATTGGGGGGATGAGGCAGATTTGGGAAGGAAGAGCAATGATGATATAAGAAAGCGTCTGGAGAAGGGGCTGGCAAGGGCATCGTGTCCGTTCATGTAACATTGTCAAGGGATCATCTTGTATAACATCGACGAAAGCCAGCGTTGTCATATCAACTTGGGCTTCATAGCGCAATCAAGTACTAAAATGAAGTTCTACTAGTGCTCTTCTTTGTACACAGTTCACATCTCCGTCGTGTTTGCCGTTTATCCCTCCTTGATGCCGGTTCCGCTGAGGGATGGTCTGCACAAGAGAGAGGGGGGGGAAAAGGGAAAGAAAGCAGAAAAGAACAAAAGGAGAAAGGAGAGAAACGAATAGAAGAAAAAGGAAATCTTGGGCGAGCTCTCAACACCATTTCTGCCGAATGATTGATGGTCTACATCAAAGAACTAAGAAAGCAAAATGCAAAGGCCTACCCTCAACACCACTTAAACGCTCTCAACATTCTTACACGCACAAAATCCCCGGCACTCAACGCAGAACTTGGGGCTCCACAGCAAGATAGAAATTAATATCAAGTTCCAAGTACTCCTATATATGTATCCAGTACACAAACCCGTTGTGTTGTTTAGGTAATCCCTTCCTGACGCCAGGTCTGCCGAGTGATGGTCTACATCAAAAAATAACAAACAAAAAGGCAAAGCCTGCTCTCAACATCATTTGAACGCCAAATCCCCAAAAGGCAAAATCTCCGATATTCGACACAGATAATAGACAAGATTTTATCATCACATACAACCGTTTACAGTGAGGTCACCAACTCGCATACGCCACCGGGGTTCCTGTCCCTGTCGGCGTGGGTGTTTGGACAATGAACTCAAACTGTTGTTGCGCTTGCGCCTGCGTTGCCGCAGGTGGGTAGTTGAAGTCCAACCCCCCGTGGTTAACCACAGGCATGTAAAGACCGTTCAGCGACAACGATGGTGGCGATGATGCTGACGAGAACGAAGAGGTCGTAGATACTGATGGGGAAGGTGACGCATCCGAGCCAGAGACAGAGGCATATCCCATCCCCATAGGCGCCGCTGATACCATCATCTCAGGAGCGTAAGAAGTCCATGCGCAGTCCTGAGAGAAGTTATACCCGTTATTGCCAAACGAAAGCAAATCAAATCCAGCTGCGTCCGCCGCCGCCGCCGTCGTCGGGAATGAAGACGTCGCCATCGACATCGCTGATGAAGGAAGGAGAAGACCTAGACCGAAACCTTGGGTAGAAGTAGACTCCGTGTCTGATAGCGATAAAGGAGAGGAAGTGAAGCATTGCCCGAGCTCGGGAGTGAGTTGGCTTGAGATGGGTGGTGTTGGTGATAAGTATTGTGGTTGACTTGTCATAATCATGGGGCTTGGGGTTGCTGTTGCTTTGGTTGCCCTGCCGCCCCTATTACCCGTGGCCGTGGGTTTGGAGTAGGGGGTTGAAGACCTGGAGCGGGAGGAAGCAGGTGAAGAAGCAGAAGAAGAAGCGGATTCCTGTCTGCGGCGGAGAATGCTATAGCGGTTTTTGGCGGCCAGAGAGGTGCGATTGGGGAAGTGAGTGTTGACGATCTCGGTCCAGTTACGGCCTTGTTGGGAGACGATTTGGAGGAGAAGGATATCCTGGGGGCATTTTGTTAGTTAGTCAAGATACATTACAAAGGGGAATATTAATGTTCTCACCTCCTCCGGCGTCCACGGACTTCTATCAATCTTTGGATCCAGACAATCATACCAGCGCTTCCAACACTGGTCTCCGTTGCGTGAACCAACCACCTGAGCAACCTTGCTCCAGCGCGGACCGTAAATATCAAAGGCCTCGCGCAGTCTCTGATCTTCCTCTCGTGTCCAGGTGCCCTTGCGGATGTTATGAGCTACGTTGTAGTGCCAGCGTTTTCGGCAGTCCTTGTTGTTTCGCCGGGAGAGGTGGGGGGCGACTTTGCACCAGTTGATTGAACCATTGGCCGGTGTTTCTTTTGGATGGGGGAAAAAGGAAAGGTTAGTAAAGTGATAAAAGGTGAAAGATGCAACTGGAGTTCATGAGGCTTTTCTTACCCTTTGCCACGGCTTCAGCGAGTAACCTATCTTCCTCTGGAGTCCAAACCTGCCGAGGCTTAGGCTCGGCCTGAGGGGAGGGGGAGACACTGCGTGAAGAGTACATGAGGAACTGTGATATGCTAGACATTGTGATGTTATGATGATATATTGTTATTGTCTTGATGGCATTGATATTGTATCTTGTGATATGCTTGATTATGGTGAGGAATCGGTGAGTGGCAAGAGAGAAGGGTTCGCCGAGAGAGCAATACTTATATGAGAAGGCGAGCCTCATGTGTTCATACGACGCTCAGCTGCCCCCATGGAGCGAAAGGCTCCGGTCAAGTGGTGAGAACTAGTCCCCCCTGGTGTAAGTGACACGACGTCCATGATAGATCGCCGCAACAACACCAGGCTACAGTACCTAGCCACTCTGGTGTCTGCCAGAGAGTGAACACATCTCATCCTTCGACAAGATCCCAGCTCCGGGATATGCAGCCCTATGGGCCAACCCCACGCCCGTTCTCGTTTTGTTGCCCGTCGACAAACGGCATCGTCGTGGCGTCTAGATTCGCATGTAAGTCATCCCATCCTACTTGTCCGGTGGTACCCTTGAGTAGATCTGCTACCGAGCGTTAGCCTGAGATCTAGCCAGTAGCAGTGCCAGAATGTTTCACGGGTAGTTACATGGTGAATGCTCACGTCAACAAGCTGTCGTCTTGTATAGTGTCTGAGCTCCTTGGGCCATTCAGAGCTCGAGCGCCAAGGTCGAAACCGGTCTGGCACGTTAAAGTACTACCTCGATAACAAGGTGTAACATGAGAATGCCCCAGGCAGCCGGATATTCCAATTAGAGCGACCGAGTAAGCTCCCATTGGTCGAGAAAGGATGATCCCGTGAGTGAGGCCAGGAGAGAGGAGCCCGATGGTCCCCGGCCGTGTGTTTGACGCTCCGGGTTTCAACGGCGGTATAGACTCGGGACGGCCTCTGGCTGTTTGGAGATGTATCTTGCGGGCGAAAGTCAGGAGAGACAGTACACAAAATGAGGCGGAGGGGGGCTTGGGCCGCTTGGCTCCAGGTAAGCAGGAAGGTACTAATGTTGTGTAACGCGACGAGCCGACGGGAAGGAGGCGACGCAAAGCCCATGAACCTTCTAGCGGTGCTTCCACTGGGCCGCCTTTTGTTCAACGTAAAAGCTCTCAGGGGCCCAAACTCAATGGACGGGAGAGGAATATTTATCCGGAGTGGCGGTGACCTTAACTAACCCACTGCCTTTTCGCTCCCGTAGTTGCAGTAACTACCCTCGGTCCTGTGGGGGGACAGCCGAAGCCGAGCCAGCCACATCGGGGCGCCACGAAACAACAAGGGCCGACTTCAGAAACAAGACATGATGCCATTGGATCGCAAGATATCTCATTAGGGCCAATTAACTCCAAATTGACATCGCCGGCCTCAACTGCTATGGTAAGCCCAGAGTTGGCAACGTTGAAGAAGTCCCAAATACCCCATACGGTTGCTTATTTCCGTGTCTCAATTCAATATCGAGACTCCCTCCTGACGGAGCACGAGACAGGCACTGGCTGATAGGGATCCCTCAGTGCTTCAGATCCTTGGGGTGTTTCCCTGCAGAACTTGGGCTGGGTCTACCCGCCTGTCTCAAGAGGTGCCGGGCTCGTAGGGCTGGCGAGTAACACAATCCAGGCCCATTTCTTTCGTCTCTCCGGGCCGCTTGAACGTTTTTTGCACTCTGAAAGGAGGAGAATATAGAAGCAACGGATGCTGTGACACGCTGAATCAGGATGCCTGCTACGCGGGCACAGGCCAAAATTAGACTTTCACAGAGAAGCTCCCTGCATTGTGTCTCGTGTTCCTGTTTCCTTAACTTGGCTCCTCCTCCTTTGGGGGTCCGGACGGGAGGATAGTTTCAGGGCCCTATGACATTGAATACCGCGTCAACCGATGTGGCCAAAACCGAAATGTCGAGTTTCGCAGAAAAGCCAAGAGTTTTTGACATACCCGTTTGGTCGGCGACCAAGTACGACACAAACAGAGCGTGGGAAACTCGAGAGGACCTTGCCTCTAGTGATACTGTTGAACCATCATGAGGGCGGCAAGTGAGATAAGGAAAAAGAACCCCGAAGACCTCGGCAAGCTTGAGACTGACTGCGCCACGTTCATGGTGTGTTGAACATGAGATTTGGTATGAAGTGGGCTGTTTCCCCTTTCAGAAGATGAATCAATATGAATTTGTTGACATCGTTGTCCCAGCTTGGCTGACGAATTTGCTTGCACTCTAGCGTCGCTCCCGTCGTAAGGGATGTGCAATGTGCGTACCATCAAGTGATAAAGCAATGTTCGACAAGTGTGGAAAGAGCGATGACGCCGAACGAATAATGAAAGGGGTTATGTCGCACCTGCTGTTCCAACCTGAATGCAGATTGCTGCCTTTCCAAGAAGGAAGGAACAAGAGCATAACATCTCTCATGATCTTTCATCACTCACTTCTTCCACCTACTCATAAGTATAACAAAACGGCCCATCAACAGTACTAACCAAATCCCTAATCCTCCACACCCTATCCCCCACCACCCCCAAATCCACCAAATTATCCAACTTCTGCCTTGGACTGTTCACGGGGTCAAACATAGAAGTGCCTCCGCCGATCTGCTCCGTCCGATTCTCCAAGTCCAGCCACTGCCAGATAGCCCAAGTGCGATCAATCCCCGCGTGGTGATTGAAAAACGCCGGATCATTAGGACTAGTGAAGAAGTCACCTCCGGGGTCACCGCCAATGGTTTGATGCCCGCCGGCATGGACGCCCATCAGCGGCATCCCGCCGTGCTCGGCTGGTTTGTAAGTGTCCGCGACCTCCCAGGGGCGCGCGGTCACGGCTTGCATGCGGTCTTGGAAGGTGAGGATGTCGGAGGAGTCGGCGATCAGGGTCACCATGTCTTCGGTGCGGGTGAAGCGCGAGGAAAGATAGTTGGTGATGTCGCGGCGGACGCAGCGCGGGTTGTCGCCCATGCCGTTGGGGAGGGGGTTGGCGGCCGGAGCGGGTCTGGCTTGGGGAGAGAGAGGGCCTAGGCGGACGGTCATGCTGAGTTTATCATTGGATTAGTAATGGAGCGAGGGAAAGGGAGACACTCGTGAGTTATAGGTCGAGTTTTTGCGACACCAGAAAACAGTGGATGAGACGAAGTTGGAATGTGCTCACTTGACAAATGGACCGGAATAGATACACCCTCCTCCGGGTCCAGCTGGGTAGTAGTCGGTATCTTCGTTGTTATCAATCTTAAGACCGTTGCCGCTCAGGCTAGTGTCGCTGCCGTCGAAGAGAGGAGAGTTCGCCTTCTGGATTGCTCTTACCATTCCCGGCGAACCTGAAGATTCTCTTCTGTGCATGTTGTGGACTTGGCAAGCCGAACCTCTAGGTTAGCTTTGCCGGTCTGCTGCAACTTGTGTACATCATCCTTACAAGTCGCACCAACGAGTGACGACGCGGCAAGCAACAAGAACAGAAGCGACCGAGCCATGGATGGAATGAAGGGTTTGGGTTGAGAGAGAGGGAACGAATTGGCGTGGTGCTTCGCGATTCAAGAGCCCGAAGATGACGCGGGGGTTATATAGGCCCCAAGTCAACGCAAAATCTCACAACTCTCTTGGTTTGTGCTCAAGCCCAAATTCAACTTTTTTGAATCCGATGAACTCAAAGAGCTCGCACTTATTATGGAGTAACAAAACGCCGTCAGCATTTAGCTTGCAGAATCGGCTGGAAATTCCAAAGGACCTGCAGGAAAAAGTCGTGTCCATTTCTGTTTCGAGGCTTGTCAGATACGACGTATCAAGATAAGCCACCAAGTGTCTGGATTTCCGTGTATTGGCGAGCATAAAGTTACGCACAGGGACAAATCTCGGGACTGCGATATACGCTGGTGGAGGATGGTGATGCTTACCGGAACCGTGCCATCGATAGACATGCATGTCAACCGAAATACCGGGAGAGAAGGTCACAGAGTCGACTCCATCTTCCTTTTCTTTTGGAGCCCTGATACATAAGCACCGGTGCGATGGCCGCGGGATGGCCACTTGGGCTCCCGACAACGAGGAGGTAAAAGGGTTCCCGTCTTTACAGAACTATGCCGACCTTTCGTTTCAAAACGGTGGTTACACCAATGAGAAAGGCATGCTAAATAAAGTGTAAGCGAATGCAACCCCAGAGATTGTGTAACCATGATCTCGAATGTGAAGACGGGTCTGGACAGAAATACTGTTCAGGCCCAAGGGAAAGGGCGTCGAATGATAATGTATCATTAGTCGATATTTCCAGTTGAGGTTCCAATGCAGTGGAACTCTTGAATGGGCTATTGACCAATCTTGGGACAGGTAACGGTGGTTGAAGTGTTGCAGGCTGTGTGGTCTGTGAAGACACTCGACCAAAAGAAAATGAAAACATCAAACCAAGGGGAAGATGTGAGATCCATGGACACGTGATGTTGTCTTGCACAAAATCAAACTCTCGCGAATGAAAATCAGATGGTTGGGGTTGAGATACCGGCTAGTTGGTGTTGAGGACCGGGACCTTGAGCCTCAGGGGCTCATGCATGGATGCCGTACCCACGGGCCACCGGGAGTTTTCCCGACATCACATGCGTCGAACTCTCTCAAACCCGCATCGTGAAAACGACGACATGCGAAAAGCTCGTCTTACCTGTTGACTTTCTCTGCGCTTTGTGATTGATAGCACGCTGAACGGAGCGCGTACGAAAGATAAGGGCCATTCCAATCAACAGGACTCGCCGCGATTAACGAACAAACGAGGCGATAACCGAGTACACGTAACCGTCGACGATCCAAGGACTCTCGCACATAGACGTCAACCGACTTGTACAATGTTAACAATTCCATATTACTCTCTGTTGAAGCCGAAGTGAGGATGGATTGACTTACGGCGTTACACCTTGTCTGCCCATGGTTATCGTTAGTTCGCCACCTAGTACGTCAAGTCTTCCAGACCGCCATACAACTCTCCCCGTCGGCAGTCCCGTCTTCGTTCCGGCTCATCATCAGACAAGAGGAACATCATCTCTAGACTGATCCTATCCATTTGCCTGCAGACCACACCGGCCAAAGAGTCTTCACCTTGGCGTTTGTTTCGTCCCATTCAAATTCGGATAGGCCATCGGACCTGGACCGTGGTGCACCAAGGTTCGGCCATCCAAACAAACAGTCACCCGTAACACGACTGATTGAAGTTGATAGAGGCGACCAAGTCTAGGAGAAAGAACACCTTCCTCGTTCGATTAGCAAGAGAGGCAAACTTGAAACTCGCTGCCCAACATCTCTTGTGCCCCGGTCGCGGTTTAACTTTTTTCCTTGCCAGAAAAAAAAAAACCAAAACAACCCAAGAATCGCGTCCTTCTTTCGACGTGTCACCCAACCACCTTCAACGCGCCTCAACTGCTTTCAAGTCCACCAAACTAACTTGAACGCGACTGGCTGAGAGAAAAGAAAATCACGTACTTACCGTTTTTGTCGTTGCCACCTCGTCCCTCAACATTATCTGACAATTCGCGACCCCTCAGCAAACTTACCTTCACTACCACGAGCACCAGCAATCATTCGCCATGACACGCCCGAGTCGTGCAGAGGCGGATAGAATCCATCACCAAGGATTTGTCTATTTCCCATTCATGCCGCCTTCAGAGCAGTATCCTGCGCTCGCCGTCACGAGAAAGTTTAGTCGGAAGCCGAGGATCGACCCAGAGGATGTGGATCTAACCCAGCGCGAAATGGCTGGTTTTATTTCCGTCTACCCTCGCCTCTACCAGGTCCCGAAAACCATGCAGGAGCGGATAGGGAGATGGTACCTGGCCAACCGCAAGCTGGCGGATTCTTGGCCTTTGGACGGCTTTTGGAACGCGGCCGAGGACGATGCTCATGACCATATCGTTGTCAGGGAGCCGGGAGTACCGCCTGAAGTGAAGCAGATGGCCGGAATTGAGGACTCGAACGACAAGCCCGCCCCTGTTCCTAAGGAGAGGAAACCGAGACCCCCGAGGTCGCAGAAAGAAAAGCCGATACAGTCTCAACCTTCAACCAGCAACACCAGCAAGGCCACACCTTTCCCGCCAAGCGTAGTGGCAAGGTGTCAAGAGCTGGAGCAGTGGTCCCAACAAGAGTATTTCGCCGCCGAGCTCAAGGCCGCGGAACGGTCCTTCAGTTACATCCGCGGCTGGGTAGAGGATGCACAGAGTGGCGGCCGCTCACCTTCAATGGTACAGCTGGATGAATTGTTGAACTTTACATCGAGCGCTTTGACGCGTGCATCAGAGGCCGTCAAAATATCCTCAGCGGTGGTGGAGGACCTCGGATCGACTCCTGCACCTCTTGTCCATCCTGCTTTTATGGCATGGCAACAGCAACAGCAACAGCAACAGCAACAGGAGCAGCAGCAGACCATGGGAAAAGACGTTGAGAACAGAAAGCGGCCCTTTGAAGTCGCTGACGCAGGCCTAGAGGGCTTAGAAGAGGACGAAGGCATTCAGGCGGGACCCTCAGGAGCAGGCAAGATCAGAAAACTCTCATCCTACAGGTCCACAGCGGAAGCAAGGTCGAGAGATTCAACACCACTTCCACTTCGGAATACTCAAACGGCCCCCAACCTTCCTGGGTCACGGGCTGTATCTGCATCTGCACCCATACATCCGGCCTTCCTTCAACAATACGCGCTTCAGGAGCCCCAGTCGGTTCCGATCAATCATACCCATAGTAGCTTCATGGTGGCGCCTATGCATGGCGCACCTTTCAATGCATTGATGGGGGATGACAACCAGCACTCGGAATTGGCCAGTGAAAGTGGCGGAGACAGCGACGGTCATGATGACAGCGATGATGAGGATGAGGAGGAGGAGGAGGAGGAGGAGGAGGAGGAGGAGGAGGAGGAGGACGATGGCGGTGATAGTGACGATGATGGCGGCAACAGCGACGACGATGCATCGGACTAAAGATCCGATACCCTGACTCTGCCCTCCAGCTCCCATGTCGTTCAGAAAAAGAATGACCCAATCATCATCCAGGAGAGCAACATCAAGGAGAGCAAAGGAAGATCGACAGAGGCCCCGGAAGAAGAGAAAATAGGTGCCGGGAAGGCGTTGATCCGGTCCGCTATCGACGCCCCTGCCGCCATTCTGAGTGCGCGCGAAAACACCGAAGATTGCGGTGATGATGTTGGAAGACAGCCGGATGTCGCTCATACTACAGAAGTTGCTGCTGTCGATGGCGTTCGTGGTGGTTATCTTGCCAAAGTCAAGACATGGCTTAAAGCTTCGGGTGAAAACTGATTACCCATCTTGATGAGCATTGCACATGCGATGTGATGGCGTAGAGGACGGGAAGATCCGACAGAGACATCCTTTTCTTTTTTTGTTGTCGCGGTAGCGGTGAGCGTGGGCAGGTATCTGTACTCACGCGACGTGTTGTGCGTCTGACTTCCGGAATCGTTGTTGGGATCGTTGTGTTGATGTCCAAAGGGAATGAAAGCGGGGGATCCTACTTGAGGTCATCAATGTCTTTTTGAGATCAGACATCATACCTCACCCCCTTGTTTGAGTGTTGTGGTTGTACCTGCTCGAAGCAGCCGGGGGTGATGATCTACTCGAAGCCGGTGTGTTCGGAGCCGTCGTGCTCGGCGCCGCCCTGGTCTTGGAGGAGGAAGTATACATAGAAGACGGGCCTCCAGACGATCGTTGTCGAATTCGGAGGCTGTCCGTAGGCCCGTCTAACTGTCAATCGATACCGTGTTGCCTCTTGATGCGTTCTTGCCGTATGTTTGCCAGAGCACCAGGCTCGAGGTGTTGAGGTTGTGCCTTCCACTTCCCCATGTTCCTGGCTCCCGCTGGAGAAGGTGCCATCGGTGTCAGTTCATGGGCGCGTTCCAATTTTCGACCATGGTATCCGTTTCCCATACAAAAATGATCCCTGTTGTTGATATGCAGTTGATCACACTGCATATTGCGCTAGAGAAGGCACTCAGGACATCGAGAAGTACCAATTCGACCAGGGGGCCCTGTAACCGGTGTCGCGTAACGGACTTGGAAAACGATACGTACCGCACCCCTAGTCACCTCCAGCCCCGCACATCTACTGCTTAGAACGGTATAGTTTCTTAAGTCCGTGATCGTATAATCATTACCTCTTTTGGTAATATGTAAATACGCGTATAGAATTAAAGCTAACTAAGTCAACTCTTTATACATAAGAGTTATATACAGCTATTATATTAACTTACTAAAATCATAAAAATTGTAATGTAAATATTATTAATAATATTTAGTATTGGTTTTCCTAAATTGTTAGCGAAGTTTAATTCCTATAGTAAAGTCCTTCTAGCTATCTTTTATATAGGTAGTTACTTTAGTGGTATATATCAGTTTAATAAGTTTTCGTCTCCCCTATAGATGAGTTGGATAAGCTTTATATTGAGTATATAATAAGGGCACTATCATGTATACAACGTGCAATAGATAATAAGGTTAGAAAGCGAAGTTTAATTTCTATAGTAAAATCCTTCTAGTTATATTTTATATAGGTAGTTACTTTAGTAGTATAAATTAGTTCGATAAGCTCTATTTTGAATAACTGTTATGTAGGCTAGTAATAATAAAATTACAAAGTTAATAAAGGTTAGCTAATATATATATTAATTGTATTTTTAATATTATAATTGTAATATTGATTTTGATAATACCCAACTTATTGTATAGAATGACCTAATTATTAGCAATTAATTAATATATATATTAGAAGGATTTATAATAGTGTGCAAATAATATATTAAAAAGTGGTTTTAATATATTTGACATAAATCGAAATATTTATATTGAATTTCATTTCTATAACTATAGTACTGGCTTGCTCTCACTACTTCTGATTATACTAGATAAATATTAATTGGAGTATGTAATTAGTGTTAGATTTGTATAATTATTGTAATAATTGGATTTATTTATATATAAATTGTATATATCGTATAAATATTTATATGTAGTATATAGTGTATAGTATGCTAGCATTTATGGTGCCTTTTATATGTAATTAGCTATACTGCTTACTAAAAGATTGGATTTATCTATATATTAATTGTATATATTATATAAATATCTATATATAGTGTGCAGTATACTGGCATTTCTAGTGCGTTTTATATGTAATTAGCTATACCGTTTATGAAAAGATTGGATTTATTCATATATTAATCGTATAAATCGTATAAATCGTTGTTTAAAATATTAGTCGATTAATTAAATTGATATTTATGACCGTAATAAATCTAGTTATTATTATAAGTATTTTATATTGTTAAATATTTTGTAATATGAATGGACGTATATTAAAAGACTTCAATTTAATATCTAACTCCCCTCTACGTCCTAAGGTCGAGCTCTTTATATCTATAAGTTGTTTATAAGATTTTTAAATTTTCTATTGAGCTACTAAGTTCTCGCGATATATTAAGTATAAGTACGCTTTACGTTTATAGAATTAAAATTATATTCGCAATACGCTAATTATTAGAAGTTGTAAAACTCAAAGATTATAAGTTTTAATTATTTTCGTACCGCCTACCGTTAATTAAGGCTATATCGATCTTCTTGAGGGGGTACTCTCTATGCAATTCGAGTTTTAAATTATTTATATCTCCTATTTTACTATAATTCTAATTAATTAGTTAGACGGCCAGTTAATAGGGTATAATAGTCATTAAGGAAATAATATTACTAAAAATACTAATATAGTAATTGTTAACGTTTGTAAAACCAGTACTTATAAGTAATAGATTGCTAATTAAACCCCCCTTTATAGCAGTTAATACTAATAAAGTAGATTAAATGTATATTAAAATATTCGTTAGCATCGTAGAGATGCCTCCCTTTCTTCGCTTTTAGTAGAATTAGTTTTTATATTAGTACTAGGAATCGGTTGAATCTAAGGTAGTTAACTAATTTTCGTAGAGATTTAGTACGAAATATAGTTTTAACTTTGGTAGTATAGTTAAAATATTGAATATTTGTATATAAAACGTATTTAGTAATACTAAGTAAAGAGAACTACTATATAATATTCTTATTTTGGAATTTTAAGCTAGAATAGTAGTGTTTCCTGCGGTGCCCTGACTGGCCTATAATGATAGCACCAGTACAAGGTTGCTACAGTGAACTATGCACTTGTAGCAGAGCGGAGCGGAAGCGGTAGGAAGTACGACAGCAATGCTGAAGGAAGCAGCGTAGTTGCAAGTACAATAAAAGGATGTTGTAAAAGAGGTCTTAGAGAGGACTCTGCTCTCAAGACAGAAGATTACAGTGGACTCTGCACTGTGAGAAAAGACTATATTGTATTGCTTGACTTGTGCTTGCTTGCTTGCTTAAGGAGTGACGAACTGAAGGAGAGGAGAGGTCTCTATATACATGGACACTAAGCATCTAGAAGCTTCTGTTGAATCCTGTGATGACAAATCAGTCTGGAAGAAATGCTAGCTAAGTTATAAGACTCTAGAATACAGTGGCAAAGCCTCTTGTATTCTAGTACATTCTGTGGGGACTGAGTCAACTGATTCCGTAGAAGGAATAGTTCAACTAGCCTTCTATACTACAAGGTAGTACAAGGCAGTTACAAGGCACAGTACTAGCCACACGTTAACACCCCCTCTGTGGCTGTACTTAGTGCCACAAGAGCCCCCTCTATACCCCTATGTTGTAGAGCTTAGAGTAGTTCAGCAGTTGTAAGAACCGCTCGAACTTGGGAGCTGGCAGAGCTTTTGTGAGGCCGTCAGCAGCCATATCCTCTGTTGGAACAAAGGATACGGTGATGTTTCCCTCTGTAACGCTCTCTCTCACGCCTTGGAATTTGAGGAGCGTATGTTTAGTACGGCTGTGGTGCTTGGAGTTATGAGCCGTGTCTATAGCCCCTTGGTTGTCTGACTTCAGAGGAGTAGGGTTTTGAAGAGGACGCTGAATTTCGCTGAATAAACCTCTGAGCCACAATGCCTCACGGTTGCCTTCGATGAGTGCCGTGTATTCGGCTTCAAGAGTGCTGTAGGCTACTGTAGAGGCTCTCTTGGATTTCCAGCTTACTGGGCCTCCACTAATCAAGAACACGTAGCCGTAAGTAGATCGAGCAGTAGTTTTACAGCCAGCAAAATCACTGTCAGTGTAGCCTATAGGTGTTATATCTCCTATAGCGCCGTACTGTATAGCATTGTCGATAGTGCTATAGAGGTAGCTCAACAGCTTTTTTGCTGCCTTCAGATGAGCAACTGTAGGCTGTTGTAAGTGCCGAGAGAGCCACTGAACTGCGTGTGCTATATCAACTCGAGTCTGAGTCATAGCGTAAGTAGTAGTGCCTATAAGGCGCTGGTAGAGCTTCTGATCGGCTTTGTTCAGTGGTGGAGAGGGTGATTCAGGACCTGTGAGTCCTGGAGAGAGTGGTATCTTCGGACCGTGAGTGCTAAGCTTGAAGTGTTTGATAGCCTCTTTGATATAAGCTCCTTGGTGAATCCACAATAGTCGTTTGGCTCTGTTGCGTTCGATCTGGACACCTAAGAAGAACTTAGCAGCACCTAAGTCTTCTATGTCATAGGCTTTAGCTAGACTTTGCTTTAGAGCTTGGATCTTCTGTTTAGAAGGTCCAATCAGGAGGCAGTCATCCACGTGGCTAACGATGAAGATACCGTCTTGCTCGTTGAAGTAAGTGGCTGAGTCAGAAGTTAAAGGCTTGTAGCCGAGGCCTTTAACTAATGTAGCTACCTTCTGCTGCCACAGATAGGGAGCTTGTTTTAAGCCGTATAGAGACTTCTTTAGTAGTATAACTTGGTCCTTAGTAGGATCCCAACCGTGTTGTTTCAGCAATGCTCTTGCACTCTTGCTGCTGAGGCTGTATTCATACAAGCCTTCTGGGACTTCCATATATATATCAAAGTCCACACCAGCATTTAGAAAAGCTCCCACGAAGTCGATTTGCTCTATTTCTAAGTCTTCCACAGCTGCTATGGCTAACAGAACTCTCCAGGTAGGAGGAGTAGCTGTGGTAGCAAAAGTCTCTGTAAAGTCAACTCCAGGGACTTGTTGGAAGCCTCTGACTACCAGCCGAGCCTTGTATTTAACAACTTGACTCTGTGAGTTCTTTTTAGCTTTAAAGACCCATCGGCTTGTTATAGGGTTCTTTAATGCCTTAGAACGGTCAACGAAGTAGAAGGTCTTAGTAGTCAATAGCTGTTGTAGCTCATTGAAGGAGGCTTCCAGCCAACAGTTTTTCTGTGGGTGCTTTAGAGCCTGTTTGAAAGTGTTAGGCTCCGTGGTGCTGGTGGTGGCAGCGTTGTAATTTACTGCAGTAGTAGCTGCCTTAGTAACTAAGTACGTTACTAATTCAGTAGTGTCCATGGCGTTATCGTCGTCATCCACTACTTGGAATTCTTCCTTCTGCTGCTTAGAAGCTTGTGGCAGATGGACTTCGATATTTGTAGACTTGGGAGGCTCTACAAGAGGTGTTGTGAGCCTGGGAGGCTCTGCAGTTATGAGAGGTTGTTCTGCAGAATGTTCTTGTTCTTCCTCCTCCTGAACTTCAGGAAGCTGTAGGGAGTTTGTAGGGCTTCTGATTTCTTTACCTCCGTCGTAGTGAAATTGCGCTGGGTACCGCTTATAAGTGTTATAGAGAGTTTCGATAATAGATCTAACCTCTATAGCAGCTTCATCTTTCGTTCTTAGAAGCCGAATGAGTCTGAAGCGGGTTTTCCGATCCACTAAAACAAGACCATACGGCTTGTTATTCAGTGGCGTAGGACGAATAATAAAGATATCCCCCTCTAGTCGTCCGAGGGCAAACGGTGGATCGGCTACTGGCTTTTTGGAGGGTCTGCGTAGTATTTTGGCCGAATCACAGCTTTTGCAAACCAAGTCTTCAGGGCGTACCTTTTGAAAGCTAGGCATGCCTTTAGTAACTTGAGCAGTCTTTTTCAAAAGATCAAGGCTTATATGCCCGAGCCGGACGTGCCATAACTGGGCGGCCCGAATCAACGCCTCAGAGGGTTTCTTGAGAGCTGTTGTGGGAGCTGTGGGAGTTGGATCCAGAGCCGGAGGCTCTATAACCCCCTTTGAAATTTCAGGAGCTGTAGTAGGTTCAGTAGATTCTTCAGTTTCAGAATCACTGAGATCGGCATTGTCTCTGGTAGTGTAACAGTGCCAAGTAGACCCGTAGGCCAATGGTTGTTTAGGATCAATTTTGGTAGATACAGTATTCTTCGTGATGAAGAAGAAGCCGTGTTTTTGGAAGTTTAGCAATGCCAATAGCTTCCGGGAGGCTGTGTATAACTTTTCCTTGATTAAGGTGCCTCCAGAGGCATACAACCTATGGCCACTCACTATATTCAGCGGGAAGTTAGGAATATAGAGAGTATCTGTGAGTGATATAGAGCTGTAAACCGCTGTGTTATCTTTGTAGCCGGCGAGGAATTCGATTTTCACAGTGCCAACGCCCAGTGGCTTTACAGGACCACCTCCGGTCCCTACGGTGCCTAGAGTGGTAGAGAACTGTAGGTCCGAGAATAGGGTTTTGTTGTTGCAGATGTGCACTGTAGACCCAGTGTCAAAGAGCCATTGGCTGTTGTTTTTGATAGTTGGGTGGCTGAATTCAGGAGTTTCCTCGGTGGCTACAAATTCAGAGTCACTGTCTGCTCCGAATATAGTGCCAGACTCAAGGTTATAGCCTATAGTGAAAGCTTCATTAGAAGCTGTTTGCTCAGTGCCTTCAATGTTGAAGGACTCTCCTTGGGCCTTCTTCTTAGTGCCTTTGCCTTGCTGCTTGCCTTGAGGGTTAGTGTGCTTAGCAGACGGCTGGCTGAAGGGCTTAATATCTTGATCCTTCCTCTTAGTAGACCGTGGGTTCTGATGATTAGCCTTGTTGTTATCTTTCGACCTGTGGTTTCTCTTATAGCTAGCTTGCAAAGCTAACAGCTGTTGAGAAGTCGTGGTAGTCGAATTCCGAGTCTCAGCTAGTAGGTCTTCCTGGAAGTACAGAAGGCTTAGTTTAGTAATCTTGCCTTCTGTGTTGTAGAGCCATTGTTCTTGCCGCAGCAAGCCTCTACAACGCTCTACCCACTGAGAGAAGTGGCTTTCTAGCACGTTAAAATAGTGGTTGATCTGGTCAATTTCCGCTATCCTAACGCCGAGACCAGCAAGTCGGCTCGCGAGGGTGTTGAATTTGGCGTTGAATTCTACTATAGTAGTAGATCCATCAAACTTAAGGAAGTGAAACTCCTTATATAGGGAGTCTCGGAGGGTTGACTGGCTGGGAGCGTACTGCATACGCAAACGCTTGTAAGCCTCTGCAGGGTCCGTTTCGAAGGCAATAGTAGATAAGGGGCCCTGTTTTAAGGTATTCCGAAGGGTCAATAACAAGGCAGCCTTCTGAGGATCAGATAGTAAGGCGTTAACTCGGTCAGGGTCTTCCAGGAATTCAGGAATTTGTAGTGCCCTGAACTGGATAGAAATAGCCTGATACCACTGATTGTAGTTTTCAGGTCCTGAAAGACGCTCTTTTTCAGCAAGTTGGAGTGACTGTTTAGCAAGCTCTTTGGTAGTAAGAGCGCTGAAATCAGTTCCGAGGTGTGCTGAAAGCGTTGGAGCTGTAATAGGCTCCGAGGTAGGTGTAGGAGACTCAAGAGTTGACTGAGCTTGAAGAGTTGGTTGAGCCTGAGGAAGCTGTTCAGCCTGAGGAGGCTGTTCAGCTTGAGGAGGCTGTTCAGCTTGAGGAGGCTGTTCAGCTTGAGGAGGCTGTTCAGCTTGAGGAGTCTGTTGAGTCTGAGAAGAGTGTTGAGTCTGAGAAGAGTGTTGAGCAGCCAAGTTCTGTTGTAGCAGCGAAATAACGTGCTGAAGCTGGCCTTCAAGGTTGTGAATTTGAGCTTGTAAGCCTTGTAAGCTCAGGCTTGGATATTCTGCAGGAAAAGCTGCAGTATGATCCATTAGTTCAGTCGGTTGATCCATTATAGTACTGCAATAATGAAGGGTGCTTGAGGGACCAGTGAAAATAGTCTGTAGTACAGTACTATTTGCAGTTGATGAGCAGTCTACAGCCTGTAGTGCAGTGCTGTTTGCCGAGAAGAGAGATAGGAGGTTGGCCTGTAGTACAGAGCCAAGGGGTCAAGAATCGATCGTGACTTGGAAGCGCGAATCGATAGGCTGAATCCGGGTATTCTTGTTTCCCGGGCTCATAACCTGTTTCCTGCGGTGCCCTGACTGGCCTATAATGATAGCACCAGTACAAGGTTGCTACAGTGAACTATGCACTTGTAGCAGAGCGGAGCGGAAGCGGTAGGAAGTACGACAGCAATGCTGAAGGAAGCAGCGTAGTTGCAAGTACAATAAAAGGATGTTGTAAAAGAGGTCTTAGAGAGGACTCTGCTCTCAAGACAGAAGATTACAGTGGACTCTGCACTGTGAGAAAAGACTATATTGTATTGCTTGACTTGTGCTTGCTTGCTTGCTTAAGGAGTGACGAACTGAAGGAGAGGAGAGGTCTCTATATACATGGACACTAAGCATCTAGAAGCTTCTGTTGAATCCTGTGATGACAAATCAGTCTGGAAGAAATGCTAGCTAAGTTATAAGACTCTAGAATACAGTGGCAAAACCTCTTGTATTCTAGTACATTCTGTGGGGACTGAGTCAACTGATTCCGTAGAAGGAATAGTTCAACTAGCCTTCTATACTACAAGGTAGTACAAGGCAGTTACAAGGCACAGTACTAGCCACACGTTAACAAGTAGCTTTTAAAAGGGTTAGTTATAAATACCTATTAAAGAGAAATATAGTTAATTAAGTTAAATAAAGAAAAGGAGGCGATAATAAGCGATAACTCCTAGGTCTCCTCCGATATTCTTTAAGTTTCCTCCGATATTCTTTAAGTTTCCTCCGATATTCTTTAGGTCTCCTCCGATATTCTCTAGGTTTGAGAAAAAATCGAATTCTATTTTATTTACTTTAAATTTTCAAGAGATTAAGGGGGATAAATAAAGAAATTAATAAAAGGAAAGGGGGTTTATACTTATAATAATAGAAGTGAATATTTACGAGCGTAGTTACCCCACTACGACTTTATATCCTTCTAATTCTTTTTAATATATCTTCATATAGGGTCGTTTTAATCCAAATAATCGAAGGCAAGCTGAATAGAAGTATTATAACCCTATTTAATACGTTTCTATTGAATAGTATTAACTATATATCCTAAGCACTTTTTATAATTATTATTAGAGAGCTTCCATTTAAAGGTTTATTTTATATAAATATAATAGAGGAAGTGGTTAACCTTAATATTAAGGAAGGCTAGCCTTATAGCACGTTATTCGACGGTAAAATCGTCCGTAAGGAAGTAACGAAGTGGCTATAGTTAATTACTATAATTTATTACCTACCCCCATATTATTAATAGAATTACCCTTACGATATTACTATCGGCCTTTTTTGTAAGGAAGTAACTATAAAGAAGCTAATAGTTATATTTATTACGAGTAAAAAGGGTATAGAATAATTAATTAAATTAGTTCGTATTATATATAATATCTATAAGAACGAAGTACCTTCGCTATTATAGTATATCGAATTAATTCAATAGGGAGGAGAACGCGTTAATTGGATGTATATAAGTAAATAAAAATGATAAAAATAATAAAAATGATAAAAATAAAAAATGTAAAAAAAATGATAAAAATAATAAAAAATGATATATTAGCAATCGATTAGATTACCCTACGAAAAATCTCGCCATTTAATCGCGTAGCCTTAATAACTTTATTGAATAATTTAAAACTATTAATATTTTTATTTACTGTTATTTAAGTAGATAAATATTATAAGATTTAATTAATTTGCAATTAAAGGACGAAATCCTTACCTACGCGACGTAGGTTTAAATGAGCGAACTAGAATACCCTATCTTATTTAAATACGTTATACTTTTCAAATTAGCGACCCCCGAGATTATAGAATATAAATTTGGCGGCGTCTAGTCAGCTATCGCTACTATAAAGGGTACAGTAGATAGTAGCCGCTAGGAACCTTCGAACGACATCGTTAGTAATTAATTTTCTAAAGCTAGAAATTCGCTTAGTTTAATCTAATAAATCTATATTATAATTATAGGGTTTATTAGCGGTCGTTTTTATAATTACGCTAATTAATATACGTATTATTATATCGTTAATATAATTAGTATGGCGGTTATACTAAAAGATTATAATCCCTTTCGATAAATAATATTAAGGGTTACGCGAAGTCTTATTACGTAGACCTTAGGGTTCTTTTCCTATAGTATATATCCTTTTTTTTTCCTATAACTAATAACGTAAATATAACTTCTTACAATTAAATTACCAGTCGGTAAATTTATACTGATTAATTTAATAATATATATTATTAAAAAATAATTAGTAGAGATGGTATTCATTTGCCGTAAATTCAATTTTATCGTTCTCTAATTTAAAGAGCGTTTATTAATACTGCGGCAAATTTTTTAATAATACGTGTATAATTTAATTAAAAATAAGGATATAATCGGCGGCGGGGTTAGAATTAGCAGCGGTAGTAATAGCGGGTTTATCTTCTTATACCTCTTCTACGGGCGGTGGATTTAAAATAGGGGTAACAATTATTATAAAAAAATATTAATTATAATAATTTATATAAGGACTATTTATATAGTATTTACTACCTTCTAGTACATTTTCGAAAACGGTATTATTACTGGGCGCAAATAAAGCCTCCTTATTTATTACTACAATTCAAGGAAATACGCCGGGTATAAATTAGTTAAATAGTAATTTATTGATATTAAGATCGCAAAGTTATTAGGGTTCGTTAATATTCTATTCGGGTTCGTAATCAAAAAAATTTTAAATTTCTTTTTAATTTATAGCAATAATAGGTTCTTATTTATTTATAATAACGATGGCGAATTTTCAAGAAGGGTAATAGTAGTATTAACGTAATTAGTAGAGAGTAATTATATAAGGAGAAGTAAAAAAGTAAATAAGCGAAACGTCAGTAGGGAGAAACATTAATATACAAATTATTTTTATCATTTTTCTAGGAAGTAACCGTACTAGCGGTAAGATTACTATACCCTTACTATTACAATATACCAAATTTTATATAATACTGGTAACTTTCTTAAAATACTAGTAATTTCGTTATAGATAATGGGAATCGTATTATCTAAATACCCTTTATTTATTGCTAAAGTTGTATAAAAGTATACGAAAGAATAGTAGTATAATTATATTATCATAAACAGCACGTATATTTAGTAGTACATTTAGTTTTGGCACGCGTAGTTAACAAACTCCATATTATATAAATATTTACAATATTTTTTCTGGATGGGAGGAGGTGATTGGGGGTGTGGTACGTATCGTTTTCCAAGTCGGATACGCAAAGCCCTGTAACCCCCCTGTACGTGGCTTTTTACTTGCATAAAGGCCTGTCAGCTTCCTAAAATGGGTTGATAATGTGCCAAGGCTTGTTGATCCAAAAAAAATAGAAAAAAGCTGCTTTTTTGCCGTTAATCGAGAATATCTCTACCATTTCTTGCTGCACATCTTCGCGGTTTGAATTACCGATAGTTTGAACCCGTGGCTATCGAATGCAGCCCTTTTTTTTCCATTTCTGAATACCTTCATTTTTCGACCTCAAGCTCAAAGTTCTAACCCCTGTAGCGCCAGGCAAGTTCTACCCCCTGTAACGCTAAAGCCTTGGCAACAGGTACAAGAGGCCCCTTGTAAAAGGCTGTATATTTTGCTTTGTACACGGATCAACAGAACGGATACTATGGTCGAAAATTGGAACGCGCCCCATCAGGGCCAATAGTTTGTGGGTTGGAGTTATGAACTTCAACACCGAGCTTCCACTTGTGCTAAACCAATTTCCTCTTCCCGCCGACTATCACTAGTCCAACCTCGTCTATTGACATTTGTCTCAATCTCTTTAACCGGTTTTTGCGCCATTTTTTTCCCGGCCCATAAAAACTTCAGAGTACCCAGCTCCTAAGCAGCTAGTGGCTCTGTCAGAGGACTTATAGCGTCCTGCTAAGATACTCAGAAAGTAGCCTGAAGTAGCCAAAGGGTTGTATTTTGGTGTTTGCGAAACGTCATTGGCTACAGACCCCTGTCGGGAAAAGAATGGCGCAAAAACCGGTTAAAGAGATGTGGCAGCGGCAATCGACGAGATCACCGCCCGCCACAAGTAATCTCCGTGACAGAATGGGCACCGTGACATGTATTACCTCGTCTATTATTTCCAGTTTCTGCAAATCCAATAGTGGGTTCCTCACTAGTCAACGGTCGGTTTTGTAGACCTGACGTGTATGACCCTGCGCTTGAATTGTTGCGCGCCTGAGACGGCAGACATTCGAAAACCCCGACAACTCGCACCCCGCTATTCAGCGACTCCATCTTTCATTTCCCAAACTCGCTCAC